>NW_022105908.1:22277656-22297159 GCF_000313985.2 Echinops telfairi | reverse complement strand
GCCACTAGAGCAGGAGAAATAAATCCACTTCCAATCTGCTTTGCCGCAGACCAGAGACCAGAAGGGCCTGCTGCTCGGCTCCCATGGAGGCTGAATGAGCTTGTGCAAGGCAGGATTAAGTGTTTGTGGGAAAGGGGACAGAGAGGCAGCTGTTCTCCTGACTGAGGGAGTCCTGGTTGCTCTAGGGAAGTGGTTCCCTTAAGGAAGTTCTCCTACCAGCACCAGCAGATGGAGAGCCCCTGCTGATTGGCCGCTCGAAGAAAACCAGAGCCATTCATCTCTGTTCCTAAATGAGGGATGGGAAGGCCTGAGACCTACAGCCCTTGTCAGCACCATGGAGAGCTGCCTGCTTCTGGGTCTGTCTGTAGGAACCCAGCTGGGCTCTCAGTCTGGCAGGAAGGAAGGGGAGAGAGACAAGCATAAGATGAAAACAGAGAGAGACTGAGATTAACAGAGAGAAGGCTACCCTGAAGATGGAGTAAGGGCTGGGCCAGAGACAGGGTAAAAGAGTCATACCGACAAATAGAAAGACTGACAGGGACAGAGACCCAGCCTGGGTGAGAGCGATTGCAAGATGGCATAGAGAAAGACCGTGAGTAGAATTCGAAATTTTAGCTTTAAGTCCTGGCTCACTGAGTTAAACCACACGAGTAAGAGAGAGTATTTATTAAGCACTTACGTGCATCACAGCCTGTGCACCTAACAACAGCCCACAGGTTGGCACTGCAGTCCTAGTTGTTGAGATGAGGGCGCAGGGTGCCTCAGCTGGGATTCCACTCCCAAGGGTGGTCCCATGCCAGCCTTGTGCAACAGAACTGGGTCTTTTCTCTTGAGAACCATGTATGGCTCTAGACTGATGCTATTGAAAATGGCTTCTCCATAGCCAACTAAACAGGAGGGGGGAAAGGGAAAAAAAAGAAAAGAAATGGGTAGTGGGGGCACAGGGCACTAACCCACCCAAGGGGGGAGTATTGTTTTTAGCTCCACAGAGAAAAAGGGGCCAGACTTCAACCCAGTGCTCCAAGATGTGAATGCAACATGCCGGCATGGAGTGGGGAACCAGTGGAGAGATCTGAGGGGCCGGCCCCAATCCCAACTACGTGGACACCTGCCCCTCCCCCCAGAAGAATTTATTTCAAAGGATGGCATTGAATCTGCAGCTCCGGGAGAGGGACATGTCTGGTCAGAGCACACGGGTGCAGATGAAGGGAGAGGAGGAGAGAGTGGAGCACATCCTGGCCCACCAAGCCTTGATGGCGTGATTCCCGCTCAGAGCAGCCAATCCACAGAGAAGACCACATGGCTGGCCCCACTAGGAGACAAAACATCCCTCACTGACCCGTAGCCCTACAGGGGACAACACTGGAGACACAGTGTGGGATTGCACCCAATCTGATCCCACCACACTGAGGCAAAACACTAATGCGTGGAACATAACAGCAAGGGGAACAGAACAACGAAGTCCCCAGGGAATACCAAAAATAGACTTTGGGGCCAGGGCTTAGTGCCCCATCAGACTCAACCCGAAAACACTCCTTAAGGCCAACAAACAGTCCTTGAACTCACTATAAGCTTTTCTTTCTTGTTGTGATTTGTTTTGTTTTTATCACTGGCTTATTGGTGTTGGTGTTGGTGTTTTGTTTTCTTTTGTTGCTTTGTTTACTCTGTCTTGTTTTTGTGCACGTTATTATCTCCACAGGTCTGTCTAAATAAGATAGGCTGGATGAACAATCTAGAGGAGAAAACAACGGACCGACAGTTCCAGGGGGACATGGGAGAGGGTGGGGTGGGGGAAAGGAAGTGGTTAACAAACCCTGGGACAAGGGAACAACAAGTGATCCAAATCAGTGGTGAGGAAGGTATAGGAGGCTGGGTAGGGCGTGACCAAGGGTAATGAACCTGAGAGTAATTACTGAAACCCAAATGAAGGATGAACATGATGGTGGGACAAAAGGAAGGTAAAAGGAAATAGAGGAAAGAGCTAGGAGGAAAAGGGCATTTATAGAGGTCTAAATAAAGGCATGTACATATGTAATTATATTTATATATGAGGATGTGGAAATAGATCTATGTACATATATATATAGGTTTAGTATTAAGGTAGCAGATGGACATTGGGCCTCCATTCAAGTACTCCCTCAATGCAAGAATACTTTGTCCTATTAAACTGGCATTCTATGATGCTTACCTTCCCGAAACAATCACTGAAGACAAAGCAGGTGCATAAGCAAATGTGGCGAAGAAAGTTGATGGTGCCCAGCTATCAAAAGATATAGCATCTGGGGTCTAAAGGCTTGAAGGTAAACAATCAGCCATCTAGCTCAGAAGCAACAAAGCCCACATGGAAGAAGCATACCAGCCTGTGCGATCACAAGGTGTTGAAGGGATCAGACATCAGGCATCATCAGAAAAAAAAATCATATCATTGTGAATAAGGGGGAGTGTGGAGTGGAGACCCAAAGCCCATCTGTAGGCAATTAAACATCCCCTTAAGGAAGGGTTATGGGAAAGAGAAAAGCCAGTAAGGGTGCCGTGTAGTAACGAGGAAACATACAACTTTCCTCTAGTTCCTAAATGTTTCCTCCCCGTCCACTATCATAATCCCAATTCTACCTTACAAATCTGGCTAGACCAGAGGATGTACACTGGTACAGATAGAAACTGGAAACACAGGGAATCCAGGGCGGATGATCCCTTCAGGACCAGTGGTGAGAGTGGCAATAATGAGAGGGTGGAGGGAGGGTGGGTTGGAAAGGGGGAACTGATTACAAGTATCTACGTACAACCTCCTCCCTGGGGGACGGACAACAGAAAAATGGGTGAAGGGAGACACTGGACAGTGTAAAATATGACAAAATAATAATTTATAAATTATCAAGGGTTCAAGAGGGAGGGGGAGGGGGTAAAATGGGGAACTGATGCCAGGGGCTTAAGTGGAGAGCAAATATTTTGAGATTGATGAGGGCAATGAATGTACAAATGTGCTTTACACAATTGATGTATGTATGGATTGTGATAAGAGTTTTATGTGCCCCTAATAAAATGATTTTTTTTTAAAGAAGATGGCTTCTCCAGCCCCAATTACAACTCTATCTCTTTACCAATGAGCACTGGTGAAAGAGCAGGTTACTTGTTGAGCTGCTAACTGCAATGTTAGTGGTTCAAATCCACTAGCAGCTCTGAGGGTGAACAATGAGTTTGTCCATTTCCATAAAGATTTTACAGAAATCAGGTCTCAGAAAACCAAAAAGGGGCAGTTCTACCCTGCCCTGTATGGTCACTATAAGTCAAAATTAACTCGGGGTAGTGAATATCTCTTTACCAAATCAAATTCTTCCTGGAAACTAAGAGTCATCTTCCTCTACTCTGATTAACTAAACCTGTATTCTTGAAAGAAACAAGCTCATTCCTGCCTCAGGACCTTTGCCTTTGCTATTTTCCTGCCTAGGGTCTAATCCTCAGATCCTCACACTCATAAGTCCTTCCTAGCATTCGGATCTGCTACAGAAGCACTCCTCAAAGAGCCCTTCCATGCATACCCTATACAATTCACACACACACAAAGTAATCTGGGCAAGGGGGTGTGGAATGTCTAGAATCATTAAGGGGTGGGGGTCACTTTCACTATAATATATGCCTCATCAGGGACTGGGCTTTCTCTTGTTCATACTTGTGTTTCCAGACCCCAGAGGAAGTCACTCAATCGCCACTGCTTAGTGAAAGCTGAATGAATGTATTATTCTTTCCGGAACCACAGAGTCCTGGGCAGGTGATGCCCAGGAACCAAGAGCTGAATAAACTGTGCTTCTAACTCCTTCCTGGACCCCATGCTGGATGTCCCATGGGAAAATGAAAGATGGACGGATTCTCCTATTAGAACTTCTAATGTGGTTGAATGTGACCGCTGGATGGATCACTAGAAGTTCACAATGGAGAAGTCGCAATGCCCTCATTAAATGTCCACCTCTGAAAGATACCATGGGTCCTCTAGGGTGCAAATGGTTAAAACACTTGGCTGCTAACCGTAAGGTTAGAGGTTTGAGTCTAATCAGGAGCTGCCCTGGAGATCTACTTCCAAAAACCATCTGGTAAAACCCTATGCAGTACAGTTCTCTCCTGACACAAGGGATCCCCATGAGTCAGAATCAACTCCATGGTTTCTTGATTCCATGGTGAGCTGCCATTTGCCCCTGAGGCCCATGGCACTCATTCTCCCAGCTTCCTGGAGTGTTGGCAACTGACAACTCCAAATTGATTTGCTGGATTGGAATGATCCTCAGCTGAAGCGAGTAGCCTCATGCAAAGTCACGCCCTCCTTAGCCAGAGAGAGAAGGTAGTTACATCTAATGCTTTGGTCTGTGAGCTCCCTGCAGATGAACTGAAGCCTCTATGGCAGCTGCGTCATAGCTCAACTCCTCCCCTGCCCAGTCCTCCTTCCTGTACTGCACTCCCCACCACCACCACATTGAGCACAAGGACCCTCTCCCTGATAAAGGTGGTGCGTTCATGAACCCACGTCAGTCATTTCCCAGGAAACCTTACCTGAGGTTCCACTATGATTGATAACATCCTAGCACCTCTCCGGGCAGTCAGGATGAGAAGAAAGTTATTACTGAAATGTAAACCTCTTAGGGTGTCCTCCCATACAGTGATCCGTTCTCTCCCTTGGGGCCCCGCAAAATAAGAAACTCCTCGCCCCCAGATAGCCTGGCAGATATTTGAAGTTGACTATCTTGTGTCCTGAAAGCCATCTGCTTCCTTATCCAAGCTGATCAATCGCCCTTGACCATCCTGGTACCGAGTGCCCACACCTTCCGGGTGGCTCTTACCACTCTGCCCACTTCCCCCTGGCCCTCTTGAAGGTATCCGTTAGAAAGAAGAAAGCGGATATAAAGCAGGGCACCTGGGTGCTAATGGCAAAGACACTCTTTGCCTCCGATACACGTGGACTTGCTCTTCTGTTTCTCTGCTTGTCGTGTTCTTGTTGCCGTCGGGTTGACTGCGACCCATCATGACCTTGTGTACAAGAGAACAAACACTGCCCAGTCCCTCGCCACTTAGAGAAACAGACAAGTCACCAGAGAGGCCACCAGAAAACCTGTCCCATGAGGAGTGGTCCATCTTGTGGGTCGTTGTTAGGTTCTGACTCACAGCAACCCCACGTACACGAGTGACACACCGCCCGCTCCTGCACTGTCCTCACAACGTTGGGGCCCCTTGTGGCAGCCGAGGTGTCGGTCCGTTCAGCTTGTCAAAGGTCTTCCTCTTTTTTGCTGCCCCTCTACTTTACCGAGCATGATGTCCAATTTTCATAGGCAAATGAGGTGATTGAAAATACCATGAGACTTGGGTCCGGGGACCCGAGTCTTCAAGGCAACATCCTTGCTTCCCCATACTTTAAGAGGCCTGGGCTGGAAAGGTAGCGAGTGCAACGCATTGTTCGGTCTCTGTGCTGCACCCTTGTTTCAGGCTTTTCTTAAAACCCGAGACACTGCCTTTGGGAAATGGCAGGTGTCAGCACCTGCTCCCTCCCCCGCCCCACCACCCCAGCCATCACTGATCAATCGTTCATGAGAGACTTTTTCCTCTCGTTCTAAACTACAATTTCCGGCCAAACAGATTCGATTGCTTATGTCACCTCACAGGGTCATAGCCAAAAATCACACCAGCAGGGCAGGGGGTGGGGAGTCTTTTTTTTTTTTTAATCTCTATCCCTGCCTTTGGTTAGATTGCAAATCTAATGGCTATGTCACCGTTGGGGGAGAGACCACCACTACAAAAGAGGCTGTTGTCTTTAAGTGGGGTGGGGGCAATTCTATTAACAGGCAGAACACATGTTACTATGACTACAGTTTTTAAAAAGATTATGAGCGAGCCAAATGTCTTCTATTATTCATAAAGAAAAGATCCTGTTTTGCCATCGCCGAATGATGTGCCCTGCATCCAGACTCCCGCCCTTGATCCGGGTGTGCGGAAGGCGGCGGCCGCAGTGGCGTGTGGTGTGTTTTGTCAGCGTCGTCAGCTCCCCCAGAGAGAATATGGGAGCGCTGTTGACGACAGAACATCCCTAACGCCCCAGACACCTTCTTCGGAAGCACTCAGTTTCTTAGAGTTGTGCCGTCCACCCTCCGTCTCAGTGCCGCCCCCGGAACACCGTCATCTGCTCTGAGTGGCCTGTCAATTTACGCCCTGGAACCAGAAGAGCTGTCCATGAGCTTGGGCTCCAAGAAGCCAACCAGAAGTGTGGGAGGAGGGGGAGCTTTCGGAGTGGAGAGCTGTTTCCACATTGTGAGAAAGAGAGAGGGTCACAGGGTCCTGTGAGCTGGCGGGGAGCGGGGGCAGTGAAGGCCAGCATCTCAACCTTTGGCTCAGAGGACAGGGCTCTGGAGACCCAGGTCCTAATTGAGCAAACCGTCTTCTTTGAAACACCACGGTTGTGTTAGTCTGGGTATTTTAGAGAAATAAATCCACAGAAACTCTTATGTCTAAGAGAGAGTTTTATACAAAGGGTAAGTACACATCAAGAAAACATCCCAACCCAGTGCTGCCCAAGCCCACAAGTCCAACATCAACCCAATGTCCACCACCAATCCACAAAGTCCTCCTCCATCTCACAAAACACTATGACACCGACTGCAGGAGGAAAGCCGAGTCAGTGAACGTGTAAGCATCTCAGCACTAGCAGGGGTCTCCACACAGCTGCTCCAGCACCCAGGGCTGCATCAGGGTAGGTCCATGTGGCTTCTCCTTGGGGTTGTCTTGCAGGAAGTCAGCCTTGCCAGCTGAAGCAGGGAACTGCTAAGGCAGCTGCACCCTGGTGCGACCAACACAAAGCAAGAGACCCGAGAACTCAAAAGGCGAGGCTCACTGAGCCATTTATCCCTCCGCTCTTCAATTAACCCCACACGTGTTTATCAGCCAGGTTGGCACAATAAACCTTAAGTATAATGGTCCCAGAGAGGAGAGCACAAAAGGCATCCTCGAGGAGCTCACAGTGACGTAATCAGTGTCCTTGTCCTTTGTCCTCAGGTGGCGCTGTAGGGTCTGGGCTGACTCAGAGACCCTGTGGATAGCAGAAGGAAACACTGGTCCTGTGCCATCCTCACCATTGTTTTTATTTGCTCCCTGGTGGTCCATCGTTGCAGCTGCTGGGTCAACCCGTCTCATCGAGACCCTTCCTCTTTCCCTGCCCCTCTACTTCACCAAGCATGATGTCCTTCTCCAAGGACTGGTCCCTCCTGGCAGCATGTCCAAAGTATGTGACGCGAAGCCTCTCCAGCCTTGCCTCTAAGCAACATTCTGGCCATACTTTTTCCATGACAGATTTGTCTGTCCTTTGGGCGGTCCGTGATACTTTCGATATTCCTCACCAGCACCATCATTCAAGTGCATCGACGCTACCTAGGTCTTCTTTATTCAATGTCTAATTTTCACATGCATATGAGGTGATTGAAAATATCATGCTTAGGTCAGGCACACCTTAGTCCTCAAGGTAACATCCTAATTTTTCATTCTCATAGAAGTGTTTTTGTCCAGTACGTGGGCTCTGGAATCCCTGGGTGATGCAAAGAGTTCACACACTCAGAAGGTAACCCAATGGAGGGAGTTTTGAATCCCTCCAGGTGTGCCTCAGAGGGATGATCCACTTCTGAAAAGCAGCCAGCGACAACCCTCTGGAGCTACAGCTCTGTCCTCAGACACACAGGCCGCCCTGCCTCAGAGCTGACGCTGCAGCAACTGGTTCCTTTGAGGGTTTTCAAACCGGTGGTCCTGGTGCTGGTGCTGGTTTTGCGAAGGCTTTGTGTGAAAGCTGTGTGGAATGGACTCTGGTGGGAGATGGCTGGTGGGTTAGGCAAAGATTACAAATAGACCTTTTGGACAAACATAACCTGCAGACAGGCCTTGTTTAAAAAAAATAAAAAGGCTGCCATGGAGTTGATGCTGACTGTCAGCGACCCTATAGAACAGGGTCGAATGGCCCCTGTGGATTTCTGAGATTGTACCTCTTTACAAGAGTAGAAAGCCCCGTCTTTCTCCCATAGAGCAACCAGTAGCTTCGAACTGCTGACCTTGAGGTTAGCAGCCCAACAAGTAACCGAATACATCACCTGGCTCCCTGTAAACATTGTTAGGCCTGCTTAAAGGCTTTTAAGTTGGAAGACTTGATGCAAAAAGCCAAACTCCCCCCCCCCTCCAAAACGCAGAAGGTTTACCAACCTCGAGTCTGCCGTCCAAAGGAGCAACGACTACCAGGAAGCCGGCAACGGCTGTCCCTGGAGGGAAACGGGCTCTCCGACACACACACCACCCCAGCTCTGCCTTACAAAGGGTATTGAGTCTGGAGCCCTCTTTGTGGGAAGAAGCTTTTAGGTGACCCATTGAAAGGTCAGTGGATTAGGGCAGGAGGAAGGAGATAACCGTACAAGAAGGAGGAACAATGCGTGCATGAAAAAGCCCCCGGTGTAAAACAGGAGTCCAGCCCTGGCACAGCTAGAGAGCGAATGCATGGACTCCTGGTCTGGCTTCTCTGCTTCAAGGAACCGAGGTTCTACTTGGCCTAAGTAATGGGGCGGTGTTAGAGAGGTGATTTAGTGTAAGAGAATACAGCTTTGTTGTGTGTTGTTAAGGGTCCTCGAGTTCATTTCCACTCATAGTGGCCGTGGGCACGACTGGATGAAGCATGCACAGTCCAGCACCACGTGAGCCCATTGGTTAGCCACTGTGTCCATCCAGCTCATCGAGTGTCGTCCTCTTTTTGGATGACCCTCTATTTTAGCATGCGTAATGGATAGCCTTCTCCAGGCCCTGGTCCCTCCTGATAACATGCCCGAAGGATGTACAACGATGCCTCACCATCTCACTGCTAAGGTGCTTTCTGGCTCTACTTCTCCCAGGATGCATTTGTTCATTCTTCTGGCAATCCATGGTATCTGTTCAAGAGCCCGTGGTATATATATTCAAGAGGCTCAACATTCCTCACCATGATGAGCAATTTGGATCACGGTATCATAATCCAAACACATCGATGTTTCTTCGGCTTTCTTTATTCATTGTCCAGCCCTCTCGTGCATTTGAAACCATGGACAATACTATGGCTTGGGTTAGATGCACCTCAGTCCTCAGCATGATATCTTTTCTTTTTAAACTTCAAAGGAGTCTTTTGCAGTGGGTAAACCCGGTGCATTGTTTGATCTCTTTTATGGGCATTGATTGTCGATCCAAGTAAAATTAAATTCTTGGCAATTTCAGTCTTTTCTTCGTTTATCATGATGTTGCTTAATTGGCCCCGATGTGAGGCCCTGGGTTGGTTTGTTTATGTTTTTACATTGAATTGTAATCCATACAGAGGGCTGTCGTCTTTGAAGGTTATCGGTAAGTGCTTCAAGCGCTCTTGGCTTTCCACTACGTGGGGGGGAGGGGTCATTGGCATAGAGCAAATATTGCTGAGACGTTCTCCTATCCTGATGGCGTGCTCTGCATCCAGTCCACTTCTCAGATTACTGGCTGAGGTTGAGTAAACTTGGCCAAAGAATACAACCCTGACCCCAACCTTTCCTGATTTAAACCTCATCGTATCCATTTGTTCCGTGCCAATAATTCCTCCTTGGTCTGTGTCCAGGGTCTGCATGTGCATAAGTAAGCGTGCTGAAATTCTTGTCCTTTACAACGCTATCCATAATGTACGACGCTCCATATAAGTGAACGTTTTCCCACGGCCCGTAAAGGATGTGACTCCTCTGTCTTGGACAACTTGGAGTCAGCAGGAAGCTATCATTGTGGAAAAAGAGGGGGTGTCAGTGCATTCATCTCCTCAAAAAGGCCTGGTCATCCTTTTCTCCTGTGCCAGATACCTTGAATACATTAACCAAAATGAAAATATATTAGCAAAAAAAGTAACTCAAGTAAACATCTTTTTAGTATTCTCTGCTTTCAGCCAAGAGCAATCTGATGATACCGTGTTGCCCTGAAAAGAAGACGCTGCCTTATATTTATTTTTCCTCAAGCAGACACACTCGGGCTTATTTTCAGGGGATGTCGTATTAAGTATGGCACAGCAATCTACAGTGATTCAAATATAGGAAGTCGTCTTCTTCTGGAACAGCGACGCACAGCGCTGAGTCAAGCGATGCACAGCGCTGAGTCAAGCGGCAGCCACGCTCTCCTTCTTCCCCCTGAGGACACGTCCCGCCCCTCACTTCACTGCGCAGACGTTTACTTCCACTGTCCTTGTCCCCCTCTGCGCCTCAGCTTGCAGCACCCACAGAATGACCAGGACCTGTCAGGGGGAGCCGGCCTTGTGGATGGGGCTGCCTGCACCTCTCCGGTCACCTCCGAGATAGCAGCTGTCACCATGGGGCGGATGAGAAAGGCTGCCGTCTCCGTGACCGCTCCATGCACAGCCACGCCTGCAGAGCCACGCCTGTCACTAGTTTTGGGGGGCACCTTATATGATGCACATGCTCAGAAATCCTGCTATGGCTTATTTTACGGGTATGTCTTATTTTCGGGGAAATACAGTATCAGCAATGATTTCCCTTGCTTCCCATCCTCTTCTGAATCCAAGTTCCTGTCTCTGTAATCATTTCAAACAGTATCTTCACCCAGGGCTCAAGTATAAAGGAAAATGTTTTGAGAATGATGATGGCAACAAATGTGTTTGACACAATGGATGGATGGATGGATTGTGATAAGACCTATATGAGATTCCAATAAAATGATTTTTTAAATAAAATAAATTTTAAAAAGACAAAAGCAAAACAAAAAATAGTATATTCAGCAAAATTTTACCTGCACATGATATTGATAATACTTGTTAAATAATTCAGAATTCTTTTGAGTTGCCTTTCTCTGGAATGGGCACAAAGTTGGACTTCCTCCAGGTGGTTGGCCAAGTGACTGCCTTTCAAACTTGTTGGCATAGACAGTTGAGCACCTCCAGTGCTGCCTCCATTGGTGGAAGCATCTCGATTGGGAGCCCATCGATTCCAAGAGGCTTGTCTTTCACTCTGTTTCAGTGTTGTTTTGACATCTACCTTCAATTCCATCCATTCTCAATCATAATCTACCCCCGAAACTGGTTGGATGGTAACCAATTTCTTGATCCAGTGATTCTGTGTTTTCCTTCCATTGCTCAATATTCTGCCTATAGAATCAGTCAATATGGCAACTCTAGGCTGGACGTCTTTCTTCAGCTTGAGATCTGCTGAGCATCTTCTTCCACGTTGGCTTTCTAACTCCCAGTCTTTGCACAGTTTGTTAGACACCTTCGTCTTCTTTAGGCCATCCTTGGAAGTCTTCTGTTCAGCTCATTTGCTTCATCGTTTCTTCCATTCACTTCGGCTACTCAAGTGTGAAAGCCTCTTCTGAAATACATTGTGGCCTTCTCTCTCTTTACTCTCTTTTACAATGGCTTTTTGCTTTCTTCGCGTACGATGTCCTTGATGTCGTTCCACAACTCCACTGGTCTTCAGTCATTAGCAGTCAATGTGTCAAATCTACTCCTGAGATATTCTCAAAATTCAGGTGGGATATGCTCAAGGTCATATAGGCTCTCGTGGACTGATTCCCATTTTCCTGTTTCAACCTGAACTTGAAGAAGAGCAATTGATGGTCTCTTCAGCAGTGGTTCAAGTCCACCTGGCGATGCCTCAGAAGGAAGGCTTTTTGAAAAATCAGCTTCTGACAATCCTATGGCTCACAGTTCTGCTCACAGTTCTGCGTGAGATCTATGTGTGCCAGAGAGGCCCCAAAAGTAACAGCTCTCTCTCCCGTTTCATTTCTATCTGAGATCAGTAAAAGGGGTGTCCCAGGCCAGTGGACAGGCCTCTCAGTCTGAAACTAGAGGGTAGTCATGGTCCCAGGGTTCCAGTTACTTCCACTGCATAACAATCCCCCCCAAACTGAGTGGCACTGAAGCAGCTGTTTTATTATGCATGTGGACTCTGGGGATCAGGATGCGGTGATATCTACTCCACATTGTCTGGGGCCTCAGCTGGGAAGAGTCAACATCTTGGACCCAACTCAAGAGTTGGGTACTGAATTCATCTGGAGTCCTTTGGCTGGGCTGTTAGCCAGAATTCCTACCCATCGCTTCTCCATACATTTCCTCCACATAGGTTGGTCTGAGCTTCCTTGCAGCATGATGGCTAGGTTCCAAGAGCAAGCATCACAAGAGAAAACCAGATACGTGTCACGTGTTTTTTATGGTGGCTTGGAAATCACGTAGCAGCATGTCTGCCACATTCTGTCAATCACAAAATCCACAAAGCTAGGCCCAGATTCCCACATGGGGGGTGAGAGCTATCAGAGACACACGGTAAGGAGAGGGTTATATTGTTCCAGGCTTTCTTGGAAAAGACCAGCCATGTTTGGCTCTTAGGAAAGATCGATACAGTCAATTGGGTTTCCCCAGCTCGTGTTTGTATTCCAATACAGTTAGATATAATAATCTGGGATAAGGGGAGACATTTGAGTGGGAAACATGGATTTGCAAACACTCTGCAAGTGGATAATGTTTTAAGATAAGAGCCCGGATGAGACCACCAAGGATATGACGCAGCCCAACTCTTCAAAGCCGGGGATGAAGAGGAGCCAGCCAAGAGCAGTCGGTCAAAGGAGATGAAACCTAGTAGAGGGTGTGTCTGGTGGGGCTTCAAATAGGCTGGGGGAGGAACGGAAGTTCCATGATCTTTTCACTCCATTTTCCCCGGAAGTTTTTGGAGCTTCCTTCATGCTGAAAACTAGGAGGGAATGTGTATCCAGGAGGAGGGAACCCATGACCTTTGCAGCCAATAGGGAAGCCACTGAAGGCGTATAACTATAAGGCACATCCAATAACAATCAGGTCTAGGCTACGTTTTAGAAAGACAATGTAGCAGGAGTTTTAAAAAGATGGTGTAGAAGGGGGCAACGTACAATAAGGGAAGGAGGGCACAAAATTAGTAGGCCACTGGAGATCCCCTGGCAGAGGGGTCTCGGGGAGGAGATGAGCCAGTCAGGGTGTGATGTAACAACGATGAAAAAGACAACTTTCCTCTAGTTCCTAAATGTTTCCTTCCCGCTCCCACTACCATGACTTGAATTCGACCTTGCAAGTCTGGCTAGACCAGAGGATGTACACTGGTACAGATAGGAACTGGAAATACAGGGAATCCAGGGTGGATGAGCCCTTCAGGACCAGTGGTGTGAGTGGCGAAACAGGGAAGGTAGAGGGAGAGTGGGTAGGAAGGAGGGAACCGATTACAAGGAACTACATGTGACCTCCTCCCTGGGGGACGGACAACAGAAAAGTGGGTGAAGGGAGACGTCGGACAGGGCAAGATATGACAAAATACCAATTTATAAACTATCAAAGGCTCATGAGGGAGGGGGGAGCGGGGAGGGAGGGGAAAGGTGAGGACCTAGTGCTGGGGGTTTGAGTGGAGAGAGAGTTTTGAGAATGATGAGGGCAATGAATGTACAAATGCGCTTTACACGATTGATGTGTGGGAGTTGTATGAGCCCCTAATAAAATGATTTTTTTTTAAATCTGTGATGACTATAAATCTTGGGTCTCAGGCCTGAAGGAGCTTCTTCTGGGGAAAGTTGAATCCGCCAGTACAGCCAGTGAAGAACACCGAGTGGTTAGAGAAACAGCGTTGGCAAAGCCTAGAGACTGCAGGGCTGGGGGGTGAGCATGCCTGGGCTGTCAACCCTGACCCCAGGAGATTATCCCAGGGCTTCTTCTTTGTCCTATGGCCCCAAACTAATCCACAACGTCACCACAAATGATTGCATTAATAGATGGTGACCCCTTTGGGGGTGGAACGACCCTTTCACAGGGGTCGCCCAATTCATAACAGCAGCAAAATGGCAGTGATGAAGTAGCAACAAAAATCATTTTATGGTTGGGGGGTCACCACAACATGAGGAACTGTCTGAAAGGGTCATAGCATTAGGAAGGTTGAGAACCACTGGGCTAGCCTTTCTCTAACCCTTCTATTGGCAGTTGAGCACATTAATAACTATTTACCCCACCCATAACACCAACCCACACTCTCTGTCATCGCGTCAAAGCCGACTCACAGCAACCCTGTAGGACAGAGTAGAACTGCCCTGTGAGTTTCCAAGACTATAACTCCTTACGGGAGTAGAACGCCCCATCTTTCTCCCATGGCGTGGCTGGTGGTTTAGAACTGCTGAACTTGCAGCTAGCAGCCCAATGCATAACCACGACGCCATCAGGGCTCCCCCCACCATGCATAGGGACCTTCATCTATGAAGTGTCATTGATGATCTAGGTGGGTGCTAAAGGAATCAAACTTACTCTTCACCGAACCATAGCACGGTCAAGTCAGCTGCCTCCTGGCTGCCTGTTTGGTCCACTTCATTCTTGATAAGGATCCTCTGCTCTGCACAGTCACCAAAAGACGTCTGTCTTAGAGTCTTTTAAGCTCCTGGGCAGACTCCTTTGCTGAGGTCCCTGAAAGAAGCCTTATCTGCTGTCGAGGTCTTTGAGGAGCATTTTCTTGGTTTTTCTGGTCTGGCTTTTATACTGTGTGCACTGCAAGGACCCTACCAGCACCTCGATGCCATCGTTTTTCTTCTTGTACCTGGTTTGGCTCTCACAGTCTTTATTCTGCGACCCGGGAGGGGCACATGGTCTCCCCGACAATCGGGCTGGGCATTTGCTGCTGCGGGTCCCCTGAAAATGCAGTTTTGTGCCACTGCTCCAGAAACAGCCTGTGTGGTGTCTGTGTGTTCTGGGACATCAGAGGGTGGCTCGTGTCTGAGCCTTTGTCTGAGATTAGAGAAGAAGACTGATCATAGAGGTCATGAGGATGGTTTGGACATTAAGGATTCAGTATTAGAAGCAGGTCCTGATTTAGTGAGCATCTTATCAGCATCTTAATATATATTCATTATTGTGTTAGGCTGGGTAGACTAGAGAAACAAATCCAGAGAGACTCGTGTGTATAAGAAAGAGCTTTACATACAAGAGCAATTGAATATTGAGAAAACATCCCAGCCCAGTACAGATCAAGTTCAAAAGTCTTATATTAGCCCATAAATCCAATAGCAATCTATAAATTCCTCTTCAGACTCACAAAACACAGGCAACGACTCCGAATGCAGGAAGATCACAGGCCAGTGGGTGGATAGTCTTGTGGATCCAGTGATGGTGGAAGCATCTCAGCACTGGCAGGGGTCTCCATGTGGCTCCTCCAGGTCCAGGGCTCTTGCTGCCATCAGCATAGCTCCATGTGGCTTGTCAATAGAGAGTCTCTCAGGGAGTGAGCATGTGACCCACCTCCAGCGAGCCATTTATCTCAGTGGCGCCTCCAAATGAGGTCATCAAGCTGTGACCTGATTGACAGGCTAAACTCCACCCCTTCACTCTTCATACTCAAATTGACCACAGATGATGTAACTACCACAATCATCATATCAGCTGCCTTCATAAGACATTATATGCAGCAGGATTTAGACTACAATACAGCTGTTTAGTGCTATTTTGTCGTTCCCCCTGCTCAAAGTAAAGCTGTTTCTTATCTATCCCTGGCTGCTAGTCTCTTGTAGCAGCCCAGGGACGCTTGAAAAAGAAAGACGTGATATGATATTATTGCTAAGAAGCCAATGGTGACTCAGTGGTAGACGTCTCACCTTCCAGGTGGGAGAACCAAAACCAAAACTCACTACCACTAAGTTGCCTCTGACTCCTTGAGACCCTGGATAGCGGTTCCAAGACTGCAAATCTTTCCAGAAGCAGGCAAGCTCACCTGGAGAATGTGAACCAATGACCTGAAGGTTAGCAGCCCAGTGCCTCACTCACGGTACCACCGGGGCTTCAGGAGACCTGGGTCAATTCCCAGGCAATGCACCACACTGCCATCTGTGGCTCCTAGACCAAGAAAGACTGGGAGGTGAAGTGTGGAGATCTGCTTCTGAAAAACTAGCCGATGAAAATGGCCCATTGGGAATCCTATCACTGTGAATGAGGGGGAGTGCGGAGTGGGGACCCAAAGCCCATCTGTAGGAAACTGGACATCCCCTTACAGAAGGGTCATGGGGAGGAGACGAGCCAGTCAGGGTGCAGTGTAGCAAAGATGAAACATACAACTTTCCTCTAGTTCTTAAATACTTCCCCCCCCCCACTATCATGATCCCAATTCTACCTTACAAATCTGGCTAGACCAGAGGATGTACACTGGTACAGATAGGCACTGGAAACACAGGGAATCCAGGGCGGATAATCCCTTCAGGACTAGTGGTGAGAGTGGCAATACCAGGAGGGTGGAGGGAGGGTGGGGTAGAAAAGGGGAACCAATTACAAGGATCTACATATAGCCACCTCCCTGGGGGACGGACAACAAAAGAGTGCATGAAGGGAGACGTCGGACAGTGTAAGACATGACAAAATAATAATGATTTCTAAATTATCAAGGTTTCATGAGGGAGGGAGGGTTGGAGGTGGGAGGGGGGAATGAGGAACTGATGCAAGGGGCTCAAGTAGAAAGCAAATGTTTTTAGAATGATGATGGCAACAAATGTGCTTGACACAGTGAATGGATGTATGGAGTGCAATAAGAGTGGTATGAGCCCCCAATAAAATGATTTAAAAGGAAAAAAAAGAAAATGGTTCCTCAGGATGACAATGGTCTCATCTGCATCCAGCGGGGGGTGGGGGTAGTGGTGAAGGATGGAGCACAGTTTTATTCTGCTGTGGAGCCTCCATGGTCCAGGGATGACTCAGAGGCAACGGACAACAGTAACAAATATTACAAATAATGTGAAAGCGCTTCTCTCTTAGTGTTCTACACACACAGAGAGACAGAGAGTGTGGGGGAGTGGGGAGTGGGGAGGGGCTGAAGTGCTAGCACTCCTTTTTTATGACTTTATTTTCCTTTTTAAATGTGAACCGTTGTATGGATAGATGATTCACCTACCATACAATTCCGTGGTTTAAATGCCTTAAAAAGAGTTGTGCAATCGGCACCATAATCGATCAAGAACACGGTCTTCATTCTTGTCCTCATGCTTATTAGCCTCCCTATTTCCCTCCAACCTCTCCTGCCATGACCCCAAGAAAACGATTCATCTAGTTCCTGTGTCTAGAGATTTAGCTATCCTGGGTTTTATACTTTAAAAATTATACCCCCAAAAAAACTATCACAACAATAAAAGAGGCGAACCGCGATCCAAAAGAACATGTCGAAGCTGTGCTTACAGTTCTCAGTGGAGTCCTGCTGCCGGGTCTGCTCTTTGTCCGTAAGCCCCGGGGGAAGCCTGTTCACTGTGGTCACCCTTCTGCCACTGGAAGCACCCGTGACCCAGCTGCCAGCCACACACAAGCCAGCGCACAACGACAAACTGACAGTCAGGGATGGCAAGGCTTCGTCTCACGGACCTGGACATGTTGTCAGGAGAGACACGTGCCCCGAGGACACCATGCTTGGTAAAGTGGAAGGGCAGTGACGGTGGGGAAGGACGTTAATGGGATGGATTGACACCGTGGCTGCAACAATAGGCTCAGAGCAGATTGCAGATCTCCTGGGGGCTGAGGCCCAAATGAAGGGAAGGGGCGGGACAATCCCGAGACGACCCAACCTCACGTTCACAGAAGGGTTGGCTGAGACGAGTGGAAGGAAAAGGACGAACAAGTCTGTCTTGGAAGAAGTGTGGCCGGAGTGCTCCTTAGAGGCCAGGTGGGCAAGACTCATCGTCCAGACTGTGGACATGCTCTCTGGTGAGACCAGACCCTGGAGAAGGACATCCATTTGGTAAAGTAGAGAGCCAAAAAGAGAAAGGCCCTCAGGGAGATGAGCTGACACAGTGGCTCGAACAATGGGCTGAAGTACAGGAACGAATGTGAGGCTGGCACAGGACCGTGCAGCGTTTCGTCTGGTTGTGTATATGGTCGCTATGGGTCAGCTAACCACAACAAAAGGGAGCAGGAATTAATAAAAACTAAAGGAAACCCAAAGTGGGTGCACAGGGAGAACAAGTGAGAGGGCACCACATGCCCGTCTGCATGGATCCGCTTCCCAGAACACGCTGTCGGCTAGCAAGGCTACTCACATTGCTAGTCAGTGCTCAGCAAGCTTCTCCAGAGGCTTATTCCATGAGGGGGCTTTGTACATGGCTTTGGACTTCCACTGTCATCCATAGCCTTCTGTAAACTGGTGCTTGGAACGTAAGCTCTAATACAATGCTCATCTCCGGTCTTGGATTCCAGCTCTACTCTTTACTCGCCTCCTTTTGTTCCTCTGTAAGACTTGAGAACTAGCACATGTTTGTCCAGTTAGTGAGAATGTAGGCCCCTGCTTGGCACACACGGTTTGTGCATGGCTACTAAGGCACAGGCTGGTGGTTCAAACAGCCCCAGAAGTAACGTGGACAATACTGGCAATCTGCTTCCATAAAGACTACACCCGCTGCCATTAAGTCAACGCCAACTCATAGCAACCCTATATAAGATGTCTGAGACTGTAAATCTTTACAGGAGCAAAGAGCCTCTTCTTTTTCTTCTGCAAAGTTACTGGCAGGTGTGATTCACCAACCTTGCAGTTAGCAGGCCAACACACTCACCAAGCCACCAGGGCTCCAAGAAAAGCCTATGAAGCAGTTCTGTTCTATAACACATAGGAGCTCTGGTGGTTTAGTGGTTATGCACTGGACTGCTAACCACAAGGTCCACAGTTCAAAACCACCAGATGCTTCTCAGAAGACAGACAGGGCTTTCTACTCCCGTAAAGAGTTACAATCTCAGAAACTCACAGGGGCAGTTCTACCCTGCCCTGTAGAGTCACTATAATAAGTCAGCATTGACTCAATGGCAGTGAATTTTACTGTATAACACATGGGGTCACCATGGAATTATGACACACATACACAATTAACAACATGGTGGGAATGATCGTATGGCATTCAGCACAAATCCAGAGCCTTAAAATTGGAAGCTGCTTTTATTGTAATTAATCTTTGTTCCCCAAAACTTCATCTTACTCCATTCCCTCAGCATGCTTGGTAGGCTTTCGTTTCTTAGAACAGTGGTTCTCAACCTTCCTCATGCCGCGACCCTTTCATACAGTTTCTCATGTTGTGTTGACCACCCCCCCGCCCAACCATAAAATTATTTTTGGTGCTACTTCATCACTGTCATTTTGCTACTGTTATGAATCGCGTGACCCCATTTGAAAGGGTCATTGACCCCCAAGGGGTCACAACCCACAGGCTGAGAACCGCTGTCTTAGAAAGAAGCTATTCTCTTTTAAAGATACATCAAAACTCACGTCCTTCGAGCAGCTCAAAAAACCAAAATCACCACTATCAGGTTAATTCCAACTCACACGGAGTAGAATTGCCCCTATAGCTCACATTGGGCTGCTAACCGCAAGGTCAGCAGTTTGAACCCACCAGCAGCTACACAGGAGAAAGATGAGGCTGTCTGCTCCCATAAAGATTGACCGTCTCAGAAACTCATGGGGGGCAGTTATGCTCTGTCTTACGGGATTGCTGTGGGTT
>NW_022105908.1:22274944-22277350 GCF_000313985.2 Echinops telfairi | reverse complement strand
AATAGATTCTGTTCAGGGTATAAATAAAATAGTAAAATTTGAAATCCTGTTGTAAGTTTTGGTTCACCTACATAGGTTTAGGTTGGGTTGAATGGCCTCAGGGAGCCGCTGCAGTCTTGCCATAGGAAAGTGACGGGATCAGACTTGTATCTCAGGAAGATCAGCCTGGCTGCCAACAGGGAGACCCTCAACGGCCGATGTGTTGGTCAAGTGAGAAGGGATGAGGCCTGGCTTGGGGCAGGGGCTGTGCAGGTGAAGGACAGAGCTGTGGGGGGCAGAGGGACTGCCAAGACTCCAGGGACAGAGCAGCAGGAGCTGAGTCTGGGGCCCAGCACCTCGGCTGAAATCAACAGAAACTGGGTATCCGCTGGGGAGACAGGCCAGGGAAGCAGACACACACAAAAATGATCGATGCTTGTTCTGCAACTTCTTGAGCCTCCTTGCCATTGCTGTCCAATTGTTCCCCTGAGGAGGCTTGGCCGACACCTCCAGGAATCATGTGTGATCTTCTGAATCTCACTGGGCTCCCTGGGGGCACCTGGTTAGCAGTAAGAGGGCATTGGAGGGAGGTTTCAACCGCAGGCTTTTCTTTCAGGTTCCCATCACTGGCTCCCTCCCTCGTGACTTGCTTTTCATTCCCATGGACCTCTGGAACCTGAGGGACCCTGCCCTCCTCAGAGGAAATGTACACTTTAGGAACCAGTCATTCCGCTTTTAAGACCTGCCCGGTAAATATTCATACTGTCACCACAAGCAACGCCCAAGGCACCAACCCATGTTTCAGGCTTCAATGGATCCACCGCCAATAGCTTTCTTTGTCTTCCTCTTAGCTAAATTTTACATTCTCCAGCCTCCTCGCCTACCCCAGAAGACAGAGAAGCTCCGTTAAGAATTTGCCTTCGAATTCTTACACAAGAAACCTCAGCCCACGTCAACACTGCGGTCCTAGGGTGAGCGTGTCTGAGCCAGAAAGGTCTTCAAGGTCACCTGAAAGAGAGGGACAAAGGACATTTAAAGGGGGTGAAAAGCAAGTGGTCGGAGCAGCTCTGTTGGTTACAGGCAAAAACTGGAAACAACCCGAAAGCCCATCACCAGGTGGATAGAAAAACAGTTGTGGCCTATTTGGACAATGGAACACGAGTCCGCACCAGAACAGAGTGGACTGCTAATTCATGTGCAACCTGAATGGCTCTCAACAGCATCGTGCTGAGAGAACAGAACACTGAGGAGCACACGCTGTACACATCCATGCAGAAGCTCAAGAACAGGCTGAGCTCATCCGCGGTGATAGGCTTTAGAGCAGCGGTTCCTGGAGCCTGGGGCAAGCGGGGAATGAGGCAGCGAGTATTGACTGGGCGTGGGCATGGGGGAACTTTCTGGAATGGTGGAAATGTTGCATCTATTGATTTGAGGGGTAGGCACACTGGTATATGCATATTAAAAATTCATCAGGCTGTACACTTAAGAAGTGTGCATCTTTCTGTACATAAATCATACCTCCATGTAAAATGAAATTAAATCATTTTTAAAAGAGGAAGTGATTGATTGTGGGTATACAGGTGTATAAATCTGTAACTGGATGTTAAAATGTGAGTTATGACAGAAACCTAAGCCTATAGATCATAGGGTCCCAAACTTATGACTCCCTTTTCAAAAAATTAAAAAAAATTACTCAGCACCCCCTGGATGTTAAGAACGTCTGGACTTAGCCCATCATCCAGGATAAAGTGTAGGTAACCATTTTGGCAGGTCCCTACCCCCTGCAGGTAGTTCTAGTGCCCCCAGGGGGCGGTATAGCTCACTTTGAGAAACACTGCTCTAGATCAACATTTACCAGCAGAACTATCTACAGTGATGGAAGGATGCTATAGCTGTGATATCCAATATGGTAGCACGAGCCCCCTGGGGTTGTTGAGCACTTGAAATGCAGCTAGCATCGGAGAAAAATTTAAGTTTTCATTTTATTTCATTTAATTAATTTAAATTTAAGCACAAATGACCACACTTGGATAGTGGCTACCATTTGGGGCAGCCCATCATAGAGCTCAGATAACAAAGTGGTTCTTCTTGAAGGCTTAAGGAATCCTAATTTTTCTGTTCACTGTATATAGGAAGGGACTGGAGGCCACCTCTCCTAGAGCGGGTTGTGGTTGTGGGTCCTCGGGGGTCCCTTTCGAGGTCTGTCTTGGTGGAAACCCTGTCTCTTTTCATGTTGGACTGTGCAGCTCCATCCTGGTCCCTGCAGCTCCTGTTTCTCTCAATCCAGACAAGAGGAGAAAGACAACGCAAAGGTCACATGATGGTGAGGCCACCCTCTTTGGCCTTTCAGCCTGAATCTTCCCTGTTCCTCCACCGGGTAGTTAACAGAAGGTAGCACAAAAGCTGAGAAATCTGAGTTCTCTGTGA
>NW_022105908.1:22272012-22273637 GCF_000313985.2 Echinops telfairi | reverse complement strand
TGGAGATTCTGAAGATGGTGTGTCCATGGTAGTTCCTTCCCGCAAGGAAATTACACTCCAAGAAGTGTGTGTTGAAACTCAAGTGAGAATTTGAGGAGAGGGGTTCAAATGCTGACCTGGGATAGGTCAGAGGGGGGCTATTATCCTCCCAATTTGAGGATCCAAAGAAGGCTGATGTTTAAGTATGGGGAGGATTTGGATGTGCAAAATAGAGGGTCATCCTTCTGGTGATATGACCAAAGGCTGAGAGAAGAGACCATACTAGCTAGTGCTTTGGCTCTCGATCCCTCTCCCTCCCTCTTCCTGCTCCTTCTCCTTCATTTCTTCCCTGCCATGAACTGGAGGATGGGTGGTTGGCTTCCTTGGAGTTTAACATATCAGCTCCAGACTGGCTCCGCAAGCCAGGGCCTGAAGGTCCCCTTGGATACAGCCCACACTCACCCATGAGCCCAATTCTGTTAGCCCATCACTGACCCACAAGACAGTGTTTTTTAACACATTAGTAGTTGAACAAATTAATGATTGAAAGGGGGCCCCGGAGCTGCTGAAGGATCTCCCCATGCAAGGAGGCACTGGTCTACAAAAAGACCCAGCTTCAGGACCACATGTCCAAGGAGAAGGCAACCCACAAAACATGTTTGTGCAGTAAAACAAATGATCTCGATGTCAATTATTTAGAAACAAGCCTCTAATGTGAACAATCAGCAGTGAGGAAAAAATCGATTCACTTCTTCTCATTGTGTAGAAATGGAAAACAAGCTTCATTTTACTCCAGCCTCAGGGAGAAAAGAAATTAATGGGTCCTGTCAGGGTGTCAGGTGCTACTTCTCTTTGGGGGGCTGGGCTCAGGAGGCTTTGGGTAGATGGACTAGTTAGGTTCTGGTATCAGGACTGAAATCCTTGGATGCACCTGCACATACACACAAGCCACATGTGTATGTGTGTTCTTATGTGTCTCAATACATGCCACACCTGTACTTCGTGCCTGCATAGTCAGGGGGGCTCAACACATTTGTGGAAAAGGGATAAGAGAATGGAATTTTTCTTCTAATTCTTTGAAAACCCCTAGTAAGTGTATACCTACTGTGTTAGACAGGGTTCTCTAGAGAAACAAAACCAGGACACTTACAAACATATGTGTATATACATAGATAGATAGATAGATAGATAGATAGATAGATAGATAGATAGATAGATAGACAGATAGACAGATGTAGATTTATACAGCAAGGAGGAATATAACAGCTAATTAGTCCACACACCACTACAGAGGATTCAGTTCAACTCACTTTCTGGTTGTTTTTTGTTTTTTTTTTCAGCTCAACTCACTTTCATGGAACAGTTGATATACTGGAAATCCTTCAACTCATGTGGGTTGTTGGGCCCAAGGAAGCAGACAGAGGAGTCTTTCCTCAGGCAAAGCAGGCAGATAGTCTGCCCACAGGCAGCAGGCAGCAGTATGGGTCAGCAACAGTCGGTAGCTCAGGAGGAAGCTTATCGAAGCAGGCCCTGACAAGATTTCAAACTCAAGCAAGGCAACAGGATCCACCAGCCTCAAGCTCAGGCAATGTACACACCAGCTGCGTGTGGCAGCAGGTCTCAAAGGAGCCTCGAGCTCTAGCGAC
>NW_022105908.1:22269123-22270504 GCF_000313985.2 Echinops telfairi | reverse complement strand
CAGAACAACTCTGTAGGGTTTCTGAGAGTGTAGATCTTTCCCGGAGCAGACAGCCCTGCCCTTCTCCCCTGGGGCAGCTAGTGGGCTTGAACCACTGACTTTGCCAACACTTATCCCACAATACTATCAGGGTTCCTTGTCACCGTCTAGAGGCCACTGACATCAGAACCCCTTGGATCAGAACCCCTTTCACCATCTGCAAAGCCAGTGAAATGCATCTTTAGCTCTCTCCCTGAGTCTAGCCTGCCTCCCTCTTTTGCTTCCAGGGATTCTTAAATTTCCATTAGATAATCCAGGATAATCTCTCCATCTCAGAGTCAACTGAGTAGCTATTTTAATTTTCCATGTACCTTCGTTCCCCCTTGTCATGCAATGTGGTGTATTCACAGATTCCAAGGATTAGAACATGAACATTTGAAGTTCCCTTTTTCTGCCTAGTACTGCCTATTGCCTAAAATACTCCACACATCTCCACCATAAAGAGGTCAGAGACAATTACAGGATCAGGGGCGGAAAAGCTTTCTGGTTAAAAACTGGTTTGGGAGTAATTTCTACCATCAAGTTCCAATTCTGTCTCTGCCTCTTAGACCTGAGTGATCGCAGAGATGGTTCAAAAACCCTTTTAAGCTTCAGTTCTGTCGTTTTTAAACAGAAATAAAAGTTCCTACCTGTGGCATTATTATAAAGATTGACTGACATAGGGCATGCAAGGTGGCTGATGGAGAATCGAACCATCAGTCACTATTGCTGGCAAACAACCCACAACCTTTTACCGGGAGAGCCTAAACTTGGTCTGTTGCCGAAGGCTGTGTTGCAATGGCCTTCCTTTTGGTAGGTGAGAAATCATTTCGTTTTCCAACACTGCAAATTCTGAGCTCTCTATTGCCCCTTTAATTTCTGCTTGCAAACTGGCCAATCTTTTTTTTTTCCTTTTTCTTTTTAAAGATTCTTGGATTGGTCCATTTTTTAAATTGTTTAAATGTTTTTATTGTGACCGAGGTGAAGGTTCACAAAGCAGATCCTCACTTTCCCACCCAACGATTGGCACACATTTCATCTCATTTCATGAATTGCCACCCAAACACTGCAGCAACATTTCTTCCGCTTCCTCCCTGTGTTTCCCATCCTCCTGCTTGCCTCACCCTTCTGAACTCTGCCCTTGGGTCCACGGCTGTGTATTGGAAGGGTTGCACACCTCGCTGGAGTTAGTGTGCCCCAGGGGATTGCAAACTGAGCCCCACCGGTGAGTTCTGCTCCACACCGAAAGGTGACCAAGGGACACAGCCTCGGGTATTCCACCAATCTCTGTGTGACCATCAAGCTTAGTCTCATTTATGATTTTTAATTTTACTTTACATCCCTTCCTCCCCCCCTTCCCCCC
>NW_022105908.1:22267237-22268621 GCF_000313985.2 Echinops telfairi | reverse complement strand
TGTCTTCTATTGAGCCTATATATATTCGTGGGTATACTCCGCCCCTTCCCAAGCCCAATTCTTTCTTTAACTTTATCTTCTTCAGATACAATTAGCTGTCATCAAGTTCACACTTTCCCCATCCTGCCTCAAAATCCTTTCGCCTAAATTGAGAAGCTCTTAACAATATTGCAAGTCCTAGCTTTACCAATGTTGCAACTGTTTGCATAGCATGAATGCTATTTTACTAGCCTCTAATAGCCCTTTTCTTACCGCCTGCCGTACCGTCTTGGAATCAATGCCCACATTGCAAGTTCTTGTTCTGGGAGCATTCCCCTTCAGGTACCAATTTTTGTATCAGATTGGTATTGCTGGGAAACCACCACATCATCCCAGGTCACACGAGGACAAACACCTATTTTTCACTCACTGGTCTGTGGAGTTGGCTGTTAAGCGGAAAGAATAAGAGCCTGTTAAACAATCATTTCATCTTCCTCAATAACACATATTGCATTTTCCATGCCCAGTCATTATTATTAACTTTATTATTATTAACACTATTAATATTTTATTTAAAATCATTAACGATTAATGTTAGCCCAGACCAAAACCAAACTCATTGCCATCAAGTCGATTCCAGCTCATGGAGAAACTGCAGAACAGAGTAGGACTGCCCCCGTGGGTTTCCAAGCCTGTAACTCCACAAGAGTAAAAAGCCTCATCTTTCTCCCGTGGAGCGGCTGGTGGTTTCAAACAGACCTCAGGGTAGGCAGCCCAACTCGTGACTTTCTACACCGCCAGCACTGTTAAATGATAGATTGCCGAAGAACTGGATTCTAATCCCAACTCCATCGTTGCACCACTGTTAGGCATTACGAACATCATTCAACCTCTCTAGGTTTTGATTGCCTCCAGAAGGAGCATCACATGGCTCCCACCACCCGTGGTTCGAGTGGATTCACCTTCACAAGAGTTGTCCTGTTAGAGCGAGATGTCACCTGGGTTACTCCATGTTCCAACTCCAGTATTTACAAATGCAGGAGTTCAAGACAGAGGACAAGCAGTTGCCTAAGGGCACACAGCCCATTGGTAAAAGGCCAGGCCTGGAAGCTGGACTGGTGGTCTGTATTAGTCTGGGTACTTTAGAGAGACACAACCACAGAAACTCATGTATCAGAGAGAGTTTTATATAAAGGTTAGGTGCACATCAAGAAAGCATTCCAATCCAGTGCTGCCCAAACCCACAAGTCCAACATTAACCCATATGTCCAACACCAATCCACAAAGCCCTCCTCCATCTCACAAAGCACAAGCAATGATGCCGACTGCAGGGGCAAAGCCAAGTCAGTGAATGTGTAAGCATCTCAGCGCTGGCAGGGGTCTCCACACGGTTGCTCCAGCACCC
>NW_022105908.1:22265372-22266508 GCF_000313985.2 Echinops telfairi | reverse complement strand
ACCTTATAGGACAGCGTAGAGCTGGGTTTCCGAGCTGCATCTTTCTCCCGCAGAGAAGTGCGGAGATTCGAACCACAAGCCTTCGGCAGTTCGCAGTCAAGCGCTTCACCACTGCACCATCAGAGCTCCATTTGGAAGGAGGAAGATTTCATCTCGCCTCCTTTGGGCCTGTTGTCAGCACAGAAGGCGATCCAAAAAGAGGACGGCCCTCAAAGAGGTAAAGGGACACGGTGGCTGCAGCAGTGGCCTCAAGCAGAGGAGCGATTGTGAGGATGGCACGGGACTGGCCGGTCTTTCCTTCTGTTGTGCACGGGGTCCCTATGGGCAGAATCCGACTCAGGGGCACCTAACAGTAACAACACCAAAACCAAACCAAGCCCACTGTCCTGGAGTCACGGATACACACAAACATTAAAAAAAAAAAACACCCTTTTAGCAGAAGAACCAGCCCACTGCGTCCAGAGTTTTCCTGGCCTTTCCCATTGCTTTGTGAAACTCATGTAGAGCAATGATGATAAATGAGGGCAAGAGCGGGAGCCGGGAAAGGCAGCAGACCCTCGCTTCCGGTGGGGGACGAACAATGTCCCATTGTTGGCAGTGGGTTGCCAGAGGAAACTTCTTGTTTGTGAGCCATTTGTAATTAACTGAACCCCAGATGAAAAATGTTGTATATGAAAATGTTATACTACCCAGGTAATAATAAATCATTAACAGATGCTGCCGGGATGTAGCTTGTTATTAATGACTTGTGGCGGGGCAGGAATCAGGTTTGCAGGAGTTGTTCTGTTCAGAGGGAGTTGTTCTGTTCAGCGGCTCCCGCTGAACTTGTGCCTGGCCACGTGGAACAGCCTGAAGGGTGAGAGCATGGCTCGAGAAACACAAGTGCTGTGTGTGTGCCTCTTAAGGCCCGTGACAGACCAGCCCTAGGGGATGCTAACGCTTCTCCCACGGTGGAGAGGTCGAAGCTGCCCCTATGCCCCTCCCACATACAGTTTTACCTCTCACTGAAATATAAGGCATCCCCCAAAAACAAGGCCCCCCCAAAGCTACCGTAACTTTGGACTCTGGACCGTATTGGCAGGTGACGCGCAGCTCACTGATGGCCACAGCGCAGCTGGAGCAGCCAGGAAGTGTGA
>NW_022105908.1:22257480-22264074 GCF_000313985.2 Echinops telfairi | reverse complement strand
AAATGCCCTTTGCCTCCCAGCTCTTTCCTCTATTTCCCTTGATTCTCCTCCTGTCCCACTATCATGCTCAGTCCCCACCAGGATTTCAGCACTTCGTGAGGTCTCTTTTAATAAAACAATAAACAATAAATGTGTACCGTATTTTTCTTCATGGAAAAATAAGACATCCCCTGAAAATAAGACCTCGTGCATCTTTGAGAGCAAAAATTAATATAAGACACTGTCTTATTTTCGGGGAAACAGGGTAGTGACTTGCGTCTGAACTTCTGTTGCAAGACTAGTTAGTGCTGAGTCCGTGGAAGTCTGGCACCTCTCTGCACACTGGAGGACATGTGGACACAATCACGGGCTCGGCAGGAGGAGCCACAGGGGGGTGAGGAGTGGGGAGCATTCCCTGGATGCTCACTTGGTACTCAATGCTCAACTCTCACAGGAGAAGTTCATACGTTCTGCCTTGGGGAGCCACAAAGGAGCCTGGCACTGCCCACTTCGCCCCAGGAGCCCCTCAGGGAATGGGGGCTTGCCTGACACACATACACCCCTACATCTGCTTTCGCACCAGTCCAAGGGTCCTCATTCTTCTGGCCTCCTACCTGGGGTTGGATGGTGCCCCATGAGGTAAAGGCGAGCTGGGCAGCCCAGTGCTAGATTGTGCCGTGTTGTCAGCGTAACGCAAGGCAGCAAGTACGGTGCTGGCACCATAGTCAGATCCGTCGGAATCTGGTTTTCTATTTTTTGCTGCCAAAATCATGCCAACTGATACCATTCCCATCAAAAAATGAAGACTGAATGTCTCCCAAATGATATGGCTTGCACCCAACCTTCTCTGTGCAAGCTCTTCTCCCACCTTACCTGATGACAAGGTGAGGGCCCTGTTTTTTAAAAAAAATGCGGAAGGTGGGGGGAGGAGGGGAGAAACAGGGAACCGACTACAATGAACGACATATAACACCCACACACACCCGCACCAGGGGGACAAACAACAGAAACATGGGCAAAGGGAGACAGCGGACAGTGTAATAATAATTTATAATATAAATAATAATAATTTATAATTTTTCAGGGGCCCATAAGAGTGGAAGGGGAGTGGGGAAGAAGAGTTAATACCGAGGACTCAAGCAGAAAGAAAATATTTTTGAAAAATGATGGCAACACATGTACAAATGTGTTTGATACAATTGGTGTATGGATTGTTATAAGAGTTGTAAGAGCCCCCGATACGATGATTTATCAATTAAAAAATGACACCTGACTCTCTCTAGACCAATGCATCGATACATGAGAATTTAGTATTTTTGTC
Organism: Echinops telfairi; assembly: GCF_000313985.2. Taxonomy (NCBI): domain Eukaryota; kingdom Metazoa; phylum Chordata; class Mammalia; order Afrosoricida; family Tenrecidae; genus Echinops; species Echinops telfairi. Next base: position 22,262,774 of record NW_022105908.1, on the reverse strand, counting down.
ATACTTGGAGGAAAAAAAACTGCCATCAAATTGATTCTGACTCATAGTGATCCTCTGACAGTGATCCAAGACAATAAATGTATGGGAGCAAACAGCCTCATCTGTCTCCCTCAGAAGGCCTGATGGATTTGAACTACCAACCCTGCAGTTAGAAGTGCAATGGCCAACCCAGAGTGCCACTGGGGCACCTCATTTGTTTCCAAGTGAGTCATGATTCAGTGCTTAAAGCTTTGAGAAGTACAACTCAGAGCCACCATATGCTACCACACTACAGGAAGTTGTTCTTCGTGGAAACCATAAACCTGCTGTGACAGTTAGGCTTTGTGTCAACTTGGTTCCCCCTGTGGGAATGGATGGGTGGAATCCAGCTTCTCAAGCGGGACCCAGTCTGATGGCGTCAGATGGTGAGGGGTGACCTTTTGGAAAAACTGACCCCATCTCTCTTGTCCCTCTCCTTTCTATGTGATTGGATCCTGCCCCTGGCTTCCGGGTCCAGCAGCCCATGTGACCTGCCTACTCAGGGAGCTGTGGGTGCCTGCCGTGCCCCTGTCAACTTTGGAGACACGTGGCTCTGCACCCACTGGCCCGCGTGATCTCCCAGCTTCCCACTTCACCTTCTTCCTTCACCAGCCAGCAGCTGCGTGAGTCTGGAGAGGCTCCAGCCAGCATCTGACCCATGGACTTGAAGGGGACATGGCTGGGCCACGTTCTGGAGGTAAATTCCTTTCTTAATATAAAGTGTCATTGTTTTTTTTCTCTAGAAACCCTATCCTAACACACATGCCCAGGAGACAAAGAGATACATAAGTAAGGATAGAGAGAGAGGTAGTGAGGGATACGAAGAGATGCTATGTGGTGCCTTATGAGATGAGATGATGGTAAAGATAGACCTACAAGCGTTCAAGCCTTTGTCCCAATTGCTCCTGAGACCCGACTACTTCCCTGCCCTGCCCATAGTTTGACTCTGGCTGCCTTCCTAGGATTCCGGAAACCAACAATATCATCCTTGTTTAAAGTCAATTTCTGTTCATTTTTGTTCAAAGAATTCCAAAAACATATGCACTGCATCCTATCCCCTGATACCATCCTTGACCAAGATCTCCTCGAACATCCTCGTGAGAGGAGTTCTCCGCGGCCTTGTCAACTTCGCTGGCACCCTTCTCTGCCCCCTGCCTCCCGGGCCTGAGTCTCCGTCATCACTCTTAACTCCTCCGCCTCGACCCTTTCAGACACGCGGCGATCTAGGGCACCATGCACCGACCAAGTGGGAAAACAAATTCCCACCTAAGTGCTTGAGGAATGATGATGTGAGTTTGGAAATCGAGCCTCCTGATTTCCACCAGCCAACAGCCCGGCTTCTCTTTCACTTGTCTCTTTGCAAAGGCTGAGCTAATCAATGCTCTCTCGGCTACTCCCAGGAACTCCTTAACCCATGCTCTAATATCTGACCTGTCATGGACAAGGGTCTTCCCACCCTTTTACCCATCTCCAGCTCTCAGACGACTGAGCATTGCAGGAGATTAAATGAGCATCACATGCCAGCCAGCATGTCTCCATAATTCATGACACCAATAGTTATTGAGCTATGATCATATGGAATGCACCTGGTGGTCAGAGATGAGTCAAGCCCAATCTCCACTCTTGCCAAGCTCCCCGTCTCGTGATATCAACAAATGACATCAACGCAGTAAAACTAAATCCTGTCTATAAACCCAGAATATTCCAACAGCGCAGTGAAGAAGTAGCCACAAAGGAGAGCTTCTGAGTATTGGTGACTCCTTGGTTTAGTCTTGAAGAATCACTGAGAATCTGGAGCCTCAGGCTGGTCTAAGCGGAAGGCAAATGCAAAGCCACTGGAGCATTCACCATTCACCAAATATTTATTGAGCATCCGCCAGGTGACGGGCATTGCTCTAAACACAGAGGATACAACAGTAAACAACCTGAGCTCCCCCTCAGCTGAGGAGCATGAACAGTCATGCACTGTTTAATACCCTCGTCACCTCAGCATCTTTCCTCTCCCTCACCCCAGCCTTTACACGCGGGACATTTTTCATGTGTCTCAGTAGCGTGTCATCTTCTTTGTCTCGGGCAGCTCTTCCACCCTATCAAGATCATCTCAAAGACTGATTAATCGCCGGCGCACATTTCAGTTATCACTTCCAGGATCGCACCACCCGCACAGACAGCAAAGCATCTGCCCCCTGCATCTTCATCCAAGTCACTCACAGAAGAATTAGACACATGGTGCTGTCGGATCTCATAAGCATCGTGTGCCAGACACATCGCGCTAACCAAGCACAGATGTCCTGCCCGCCACTGGCATCAAACCATTCCTTTATTCAACAGCCGCGAAACCCTGGCTGTATGCTCGTCATGGCTGTGTGGCTAGACATGCAGAGATAACTAGCTCTGCCCTTGACAGCTTCCATATCTAGACCTCCAAAGAGGCCGTCAGGAACCCTGACAAAGAAAGGCAGGGAACATTTCTGAAAGAACGAGCACAGAAGTTGGTTCTCGGCAGACATCTAAGAAGGAACAGAGTGGAGAAATGGAAAAGGGCATCCCAGGAAAGGGAACTTGCTGCCATCAAGTGAACTGTGACCCAGTGGGTTTCGGAGATCATTAGGAAAGCAGAAAGCCTCATCTGTCTCCCTCAGAGAGGCGGGTAGGCTCGAAGGGCTGACCTTGTGATCAGGAGTCTATGGAATAACCCAGGACATCACCACGGCTCCTTAGGGCAGGGAATAGTGTCGGCAAAAGCATGATGCATTCAGCAACTGTAGCAGGGTGGAGCTGCAGCTTGGGGGATAGAGGAGATTGGGAAGGTGAGCAGGGGTCAAAGGATGAAGCACTGTGTTCTAACACTCCACTGATGTCCCAGACCCATTGCATCCTCTAGCCTCTCAACGAGACATCTTGGGAAGCCACCTAGCTTTCTTGTGGGGCGCTGGGTGTGCCTAAAGTTCCAAGCAACACCATTCCTTCATCACTAATCCAAACCCCTGTCTTCCTGGGTCCCCACAGACCTGCAGACCCAAAGAGCACTTGTTTACGGACACTTCATTTTCAAACACGAAAGGCTGCTTCATTTGCTTCTTTGAAAAGCAGATGCACCATTTATAGAGCTCTAGATAAAAACATGTACATATGCAAATATATTATATGAGAATGGGGAAATAGATCTATGAGCCTACATTTATAGGTTTAGTATTAAGGTAGCAGAAGGACATTGGGCCTCCACTCAAGTACTCCCTCAACGCAAGAATACTTTCTTCTATTAAATTGGCATTCTATGATGCTCACCTTCCCGACACAACCGCTGAAGACAAAGCGGGTGAATAAGCAAATGTGGTGAAGAAAGCTGATGGTGCCCGGCTATCAAAAGATATAGCGTCTGGGGTCTTAAAAGCTTGAAGGTAAACAAGCGGCCATCTAGCTGAGAAGCAACAAAGCCCACATGGAGCAACATATCAACCTGTGTGATCACGAGGTGTCGAAGGGATCAGGTATAAGGCATCATCAGAACAAAAAATCTTACCATAGTGAATGATGGGGGGAGTGCGGAGTGGAGATCCAAAGCCCATTAATAGACCACTGGAGATCCCCTTGCAGAGGGGTCTTGGGGAGGAGACGAGCCAGTCAGGGTGCGATGCAACAATGATGAGAAATACAACTTTCCTCTAGTTCCTAAAGGTTTCCTCCTCGCTCCCACTACCATGACTCGAATTCGATCTTGCAAGTCTGGCTAGACCAGAGGAGGTACACTGGTACAGATAGGAACTGAAAATACAGGGAATCCAGGACGGATGAGCCCTATAGGACCAGTGGTGTGAGTGGCAAAACAGGGAGGGTAAAGGGAGAATGGGTAGGAAAGAGGGAACCGATTACATGGAACTGTGTGTGACCTCCTCCCTGGGGGACAGACAACCGAAAAGTGGGTGAAGGGAGACGTCGAACAGGGCAAGATATGACAAAATACCCATTTAAAAATTATCAAGGGCTCATGAGGGAGTGGGGAGCGGGTAGGGAGGGGGAAAATGAGGACTTAATGTCGGGGGTTTAAGTGGAGAGAAAATATTTTGAGAAACGATGTACAAATGTGCTTTACACAATTGATGTGTGTATGGATTGGGATAACAGTTGTATGAGCCCCTAATAAAATGTTTAAAAAAAAAAGAAAGAAAAGCAGATGCACCACCAGACTATTAAAATTTGTTTCAAAGAAAAAGAAAAGCAGATGGCCTTGGGATCCACTGCCTTGACGGACAAGTCTGGGAAATGACAGGAAGAAGGAGCAACGGGCCAGTGGATGGCCGTAGGGAGAAATGCTAATGTTGAAAGTGCCTGGCCACCTTTATCCTTGGGCCAGAGGGACGTGTGTGGACATTGGTTTGGTTTTGTTGGGTGTTTTTGTCAACCCCATGCTTCCCTATTCGGACTCAAGTCCTTTGCCTCGTGCATGGGAAAGGCGTCTAAATCCCTCACAGGGAGAGTGGCAGAATGAAGTCGCAGGACTCTGCATCCCCGGCCAGTGTGACCTCCACTTCTCTGAGGACTCCTCAGTTCTGCAGCTTCTCCAGGGAGGCCGAGCGGCTGAACGAAGACCAGATGCTGGTGCCAAAGAGGTGAGCTCTGGGCTTCAACTTCAACCGCTCACCAGCCGCCCGCCCGCTCCTGAGCAAGTTCCTTCTCCTCTGGATGCCTCCGCTTCTGCACCTCGGGCTCAACAGGAGGAGGCACCCTGAGGGTGGAGACGACTTGAAGAGCACCCCTTGGACACATGCTCGGCTTCACAAACTCAACCGAAGGGGCTGTATGTCTTCTGCATTCGTTTTCTTTCTTCTTGTTTTAAAATCCTTTGATTGGGGGCTCGTACAGCTCTTATCACCATCCACGCAGACATCCATTGTGCCAAGCACATTTGTACATCGGTTGCCATCATCATTTTCAAAACATTTGCTTTCTACTTGAGCCCTTGGTATCAGCTCATTTCCCCCCTCCCCCACCACCCTCCCGCATGAACCCTTGATAATTTATAAATTGTGATTCTTTTTCTTGTCTTACACTGATCGGTGTCTCCCTTCACCCACTTTTCTGTGGTCCGTCCCCCTGGGTGGCCTTATATGTAGATCATTATCATTGGTTTCCCCTTTCTCCCCTTACGTTCCCCTTACTCTCCTGGTATCACTACTCTCATTATTGGCCCTGAAGTGTTTATCTGTCCTGGATTCCTTGTGTTTCCAGCTCTTATCTGTACCTGTGTACATGCTCTGACCTAGCCGGATTTGGAA
>NW_022105908.1:22254957-22256286 GCF_000313985.2 Echinops telfairi | reverse complement strand
GGGGCCAGCCCTATGGTCCTCTCTGTGCATTGGCTGCTCTGACCAGGAATATTGTCCTTGGGGCTTCCCTCTTCATTTACTCCTGTGTGTTCTGATCAGACGTGCCCTCTCCCTGAGCTGTGGCTTCAGTGTCTTCATTTTCTGTGGGTGGCCTCTCTTTTGTACAATGTGAAGAAGGAGCTCAAGGGGCACGTTGCTTACGCGTTGGCTGCTAACCAAAGAAATCAGCGGCTCTAACTCGCTCGCCAGCAGCCCTCTGGGAGAAGAGTGTGGCCATCTGTTTCCGTAAAGCTTGCATTCTTGGACACCCTATGGGCCATTGTGCTCTGCCCTGAGGAGTTGTTATGTGTTGGCATCAACTGGAGGGCAAAGGGAGTGTGGTGCAAAGTAGAAGTCGCTCACTTTTGTGCCAGCGTCATCATCGTATACCAAGTTAGCTGGCTCCTCTTCTGCTCATTAGCTGTAAGACAAATTAGCCCAGTGTTGACTAGGGTTGAGGAAACCCGCTTTATTACACTGTCAGTGAGAATATAGTGGGCCTGATATTGTGGGGAAACTTATAATAATTACATTTAAAATAGAGACACTCTAAAATCCTGTGACCTCAGCTCTAGCTGGCTGCATAGACATTCTAGTAAGAACATGCAAAACACAAGGCGACAGCATTGTTTGTACCGGGGGCGGGGGTGGGGGGAGTAGAAACAACTTAAATGCTTGTCCGTATCTGATGAATAAATTATAGTACTGCCATATAAATAATTTCCTACACAACCAGGTTGTTGGTTTTTTTAAAAGTGTACCATATGTACACATTTGGAAAAAAGTCCACAGCATATTGTCAAGTGAAAAGAGAAGACACAGCACAAGAAACATGATGTTCATCTTTATTTGGGATTTTTTTTTTTTAAAATAACTAAGAATAGCGAATGATTAATTCTACTGATTCTCTGGCCAACAATTATCTCAATAGCTAATCTTTACAGGAACCTCCCAAAGTAGGTGTTCGCCCACCCCACACCCACACCCACCTTTGCCAGAGGAGGACACTTGGGCTCTGAGGAGGTCAGTCATTTTCCCAGGGATGGGGAGTGAGTAAGTGGCGGAGCCCAGATCCAAGGCAGTCTGATCCCCGGCGGGTGGGCATTCTCCACCACCACTCCACGTCAGAAGAGCAAGCTCTAAACAGAGAGAGGGGACGTTCTCTGCTTGCTCTATCCATTTCCCTATTGTTTGGATTTGTTACAATGAGCATGTAATTGAAAAATAAAAATTTTATAAAAGCACCCAACCATGTGGAAACCTCGCCTGGGATGGGAGCCAAGCGAGGGG
>NW_022105908.1:22250092-22252916 GCF_000313985.2 Echinops telfairi | reverse complement strand
GTGATGTCCAAGAATCCAAGGAGAGGTCTCTGAGCTGGCATCATCTGGGGCCATTTTATTGTCACACGGTGTCCACATCGAGCACTCAGGGCAAACTCAACTCAAAGAGACGATTTAATGAAGGTGGAAAAGTAGGAGTTCAAAAGCCCAGTGACTTCCCAAGTCTCTCCCAGGTTCCAAGTCCACTCCCATTCCCATTCCAAGAAACAAAAGAGACGGGAGGAGAGCTTTCTCGTCCCATCTCACCTTGTGATCTAGCCTCAGCCTTTAGTGCTCCAACTCTGACCTGGTGTTTGGAAGAAGCAATCTGGGTCAAGTGCCCCTCTCAGAGACCTGGGACTACCACAACAATCCCCTGCAAAGGAGGGGCTTGAGAAGAATGAAGTCATGGCATCATTTTCTGCCTTTGGAAAGCTAGACTTGAGGGTGCAACCGAGAACAGGGGAGAGAGCAGGGCTCAGACGTCTTGTGTTGCTGGAAGCAGGTCAGCCCCCAACACGAGGTGAGCTCACTCACAAAGAAAGAAGTGGAGTTGCTGCGATCCGCAGAGAATTCACGAGCCGATTTTTGAAAGGAGATCACCAGGCCTCTTTTTTCAAGTCCATCTGAACCTGGAAGCTCCTCTTGCAACACATAAACCCTCTCTGACTGACAGGTGGTGGCTGTACTTCAAGTGCATTGACTGGAATCCAGTGTCTCAGGTGTGGAAGGCAAGAGTTCTACCCTTGAACCTTCGCTGCCTTTGACTTTAACATCAGTCCTCTCAATAGTACCCCTCATTTCTGCCAAGGATTGGATTCCCTCTGTAATTACTAGGCTCTGCTCCAGTCCCCGAAACCCTGGTAGTGTAGTGATGGGCTGCGATCCGAAAGATCAGCAGTTCAAAACCACCAACAGCTCCTCTGGAGAAAGACTGAGCTTTCTACTCCCATCACCAGTGACAATCTCAGAAACCCACGGGGGTCCCTATGACTCAGTGTGGACTCGATGGCAGTGAGTTTGGGTCCCCAGTGTCTAGCCGCACACTGATCTCATAGCGAGGGAGTAGTCCCCGTTTGGGCAAGTCCTCGTGGAGTCTGCGTGATGGTATGTAATCTCCAGAGCAGCTTCGTTTATCGCTATTGTGCATTTCTACAGATTCTTAGTTTAATGACACCCTTTCGGAAGCGCAGCAATGGTGCCAAATGGCACTTGCATTTCCAGGAAAGCAGCCAAGCTCATTAAGTTAATAAAGGAATTTAGCTGTATGGAGACGCTGCCTTCCCAACCAGGGCTGAACTAGCTCCTGCTCTCACAAGTCATCAGAGCCATTAAAGCACTGCCTCCACCTGCAAAGCCCTGCACCCCCGAGTCTCCACATCAGCCCTGTGTGGCCATGGGGGACAGTGCACACCACAGGCAAGTTTGGGATGCATATCCCTTCTTTTTTCATGTAATCTTTTTATTAATTATTATCCATCATTTTATTGGGAGTCTCTTAAAAATCTTATGACAACCCATCCTTCCATTGTACTGAGCACACTTGTACATATGTTGCCATCAACATTTCCAAAGCATTTTCTTTCTACTTGAGCCCTGGGTATCAGCTCCTCTTTTTTCCCCCCTCCCATCCTCATGAATCCTTGATCAATTATATATTCTTGCTGTTATTTTGTGGTTTACACTGTCAGTTGTCTCCCTTCACCCACATTTCTGTTGTATGACCCCTTGGGGGGGCTGTGTCCCCAACCTTGTAATGGGTTCCCCCTTTCTCCCCCTTCACCACCACCACCCCGCCCCATCCCCCTACCCTTATGATATCACTGCTCTCACTACTGTTCCTGAAGGGTTTCTCTGTCCTGAATTCCATGTGTCAATCCTTCTTCTCAATACCAATGTGTGAACTTGGGTCTAGTGGAATTTGTAAGGTAGAACTGGGTCATGGTAGGGGAGGTGGAGGAAGCATTCAGGAACTAGAGGAATGAAGTGTGTTTCGTCAGTGCTATACTGCACTCTGGTTGAATCCTGCGTTCTTTGTAACCCTTCTGTGGGGGGATGTTCAATTGTCCACAGATGGGCTTTGGGTCTCCACTCCCACCCCCTTCTTTCACATTTGTATTGGATGAGATGCACATTCCTGAGCCAGGTCAGCCCTGACTTCTCTGCCACTTCTGCTCCCAAAGCAGACCTCTAAGGCTCCTGTCTTCAAACCAGAGTGAGCCTCACTGGGACCCCACAGTTTGTTGGCAGGCTGGGGGACAAGCGCCCTGCTATCGGCCTGGTTGTGGTAGATGGGTAATTTGGATTCCCTATCGTGGCAGAAAGCCGCTGTCAGATGACCCACCACAATAGCCTGTCTCTTACCTCTCTCCAACTGGGCAGCCAGGGAGGTGGTGGTGTTCCTTGCCGCTGGGTTTGCCCTTGACTTGTGGTGACCCCAAAAACAACAGGATGAAATGCTGCCTGGTTCCAAGCCATCCCCATGACCTTGTGCAGACTGGACCGTTGGCTCTCATTGGTTGGTTTTCAGACATCATGTCCATGCCTGTCTTCCTATGCATCTTCAGCTAAAAGCTTGGCAGCGTGTACGTCTTCATGGGAAGGCAGTTGATAGCTGTATGTGAGAGACATTGTCTAGTTGTTGAACTCGGGCCTCGTGTGTGAAAGGCAAGCATTCTACCGTGGAATCTGAAACATCAATCTGATTGTATCACTCCTCTGACTTGTGCCTTCCTCACTTCCCCATTGCCCACCACGGACTTGTCCCAACTCTTGTGCAGTATCAGGTGGTTCAAGACTCCCTCTACCACCACTTACTGCTCCAGCCTTCTCTACAACCACTGAA
>NW_022105908.1:22231909-22249692 GCF_000313985.2 Echinops telfairi | reverse complement strand
AGGATCAGAGGACGTAGCACGCTGGATCAGCCTCCTCTGCTTTGTGGTCTGTCTCTGCAGCCACAGCGTGAGTTCCCAAACAGCAAGCCCTGTGTCTTCTTCACCTCTGCCTCCTCCCTTCCCTGGTACACAGAGGTGTCAAATAAATGAAGTCGGAGATGCCGTGCCTTGTAGAACAGTCATCAGCCCCCTGCATATTAAGTGGCTGTCCTTTTTGACACCCATCTTCTCAATGACCTTTGTAGAAATGTTCTTTTCTGGGCTCGAGTCGTTTCCCTCTCCCTCCCTTAGTTTTTTTTTTCCCTCCCCGCTCTCTCCTTGCTCAATGAGAGTCATATTTACTTGTCAAACTGAAGCTTTAAATATTTTCATTTCTCCGCTCCAGGGAAAGCACGCACCTGGTCCCATCCACTTCCTTCGAGTGGCCCATCCATCTCCTCTCCAGCTCCATTCACCTCATCTCAATCCCTGCACTTCTAACTCCACCAGGGAGTTAGAGTCTCTTCACCCTCCTCCACCTTAGAAAGGGGCTTGGAAACCCCCCCAAAGGGGTCAGCCTCGGGCCCAAGCGACCCAGATTCTGGCCTGAGGAGGAGCCCTCAGGGGCATGATCACTGCTCCTCCTGGGGAGGCCCCACCCCCCAGCAGACTCATTCCCCTAATAATCCTCCTGAGATCAATCCTCTGAGTTCAGCCAGGCCTCACGGGTTGGCTTTTATAGTTCCTATTTGCACCGGTTCTTGCCAGAATGACAGCTTAGCGTTTCCTGCCCTCTGTTTCAAACATTCTTCTTCTGGACCCTTCTTCCAAGTGTCAAGGCCCACAAGGTAATTAGCCTCCTGGGGCTGGTGACTGCAGGGGGGCCACCCCCACCTTGCTCTGCCAGGATTCAAGAGCCCCCTTCATAAGCAGCAGACAACACATGGAGGACTGATTCAACCAAGGCTTCCGATCACCAAAGCCACCCAGTGGGAATCAAGAAGGCTCTTATAGGGACCACCAAGAGTGGGCTTGCAGGGACAGTGGGGTCAAGGCCAGGGACCCCTGTGGGTAAGCCCAAGGACAGATGTTGATCCAGAGACCCAAGGATGGAATCTCCAGTTGGTCTAAGCCAAGAGACTGTAGCAGTAACCAAGGTCTACTTTGGAGAAATGAAACCACTCGAGTACGTCACACGAGGGACCCCAATGACATAGTGATTCCAGCAGGCCAGCTGCTCCAGGCCGGAAAGGCCGGGCTTTCCATTCCATTCCAGATCAGAAATTCCCAGGGCAGTTCTACCCTGTCCTAGAGGGTCACAATGAGTCAGCATCAACTCTGCAGCACTGAGTTTGGGTTTTGGGGGGAGTACAGTGATACCTCGGTGGTCAAACAATTCCAAGCTCAAACTTCCTGCTATTCGAAAGGCAAAGTTTGAAGGGGAAAAAAAATCTGCTCAGTGTTTGTAGCTTTGCTGGATAGTGGACCAACATTTCAACTTGAACAAACCGTAGTGGTCAAGAGTGACTCTGCTCACTCAGACCACTTATATCCACTTGGTTAAACATTCCTCATCTGGGCATGTGTGTGTGCATGTGTGTGCTTTATTTGCATGAAATATCGTAAACCCTGGCTCCAAAGAGTTAGTAAAGGCCAGCAGTAAAGCTAAGAGGTGCACTGACTGTGAGACCCACGCTGGAATTAAAGGAAGAAATCGTTAGGAACGTTGAATCCGATCGCTCGTCTGGCTCGGCGACTGAATAAAGCACGGCTAAGTCGATATGATCCAACTTGCGTGCAGGGGGAAAAGTGATTACGGTGGCTATTGTGTCGGAAGATGTGAGATTGTTCAGCATGAAACAAAGAACCCAGACCCTGGCGGAGGTTGGAAAGTGACCGTGGATTTGGACAGATCAGACAGCGCATGATGGGGCAGCGGAGACAGTGACGAGCACGAAGGCTAGCAGCCTCCCGGGGACAGAATGGACCATCTGGACGGAGCGCTCGCTGAGCAACCCAAAGGGTTCAAAGCCTCCGGGCTGGTTTGAGAAATGCAGACAGAGATGCGGCAGAGACAGGGTGGGGGCGGGGAAGGGGTGAGTGCCAGCAAAGACGAGGTGGCACCTTCCTGGCTGAATGTGCCAGCTACGCGGGGCTCAGGCTTTCCTTCCCCAGCAAGGGTTCAACTGGAATGAAACCAGACTTTTTGGGGGGGGGTAAATGCCCAATAGGACCTTCATCGGTAACAAGGAGAAGGCACTGCCAGGTCACAAAGCTATGAAAGATGGGCCCACTCTATTGTTGAGTGGAATGCTGGTGGGGATTTTGCAGTGTACCATTCCTAACCCCATGGGTTTTTGAGCAACAAAACATAATGAAAAATAAGTGCATTTATTTACTGTATTGTGTTTCGATATTTCTTGTATGTGCTGTATTTATTGTATTTAAATGTTTTAGGGGGAATTTCCATAACCAAAGGTATTTCCACAACCTGTTAACTTAGTGTTAAAGCCCTGGAAAAGTTAATTTATAGGTGTAATTTGGGGGGCCTCAGAAGCAGCTCTTTGGTTTTCCATTCTTTTTTGTGGACAAATGTGTTCAGTTCTCGAACTTTTCAGTGTCCAACCATGAATTTGGAGTGAACTGAGTTCGACCACCGCGGGCTTGCTGTATCCAACACAATGCATTCAATGCCGAGGACTGGTCGCCCTGCAGAAGGAGAAACTGTGGAGACAAAGAAGGTGATGTGATTGAACTATGCCCCCACCCCCACCCCCAGGGACTGTGACCTTGCCTAGTTTTGATATAGAGTTTTTCTTTGATGTGGTCAATTAAGTGAACAAGGTTATACTGGAATGGGGTTGGTCTTAATCATCTATAAGACAGGAGAACAGAAATGGGGACCGATACCCACATGGGGTGGGGGGGGCCGGGTCACAACACCTGGAGATGCATCTAAAAGCCAGGAGACACCAAGGAACACCTTGAGCTACCAGGAGATGGACAAGGCAAGAAAGGACCGTCCCTTTAGGGCAGGCAAAGAAAGTGCCTGGCCCTCCCCATGCCCTGAACTTGACCTTCCAGCCTCCAGAGCGGTGAGGGTAAAGTTCTGTTCATCAGAGCCACACACTTGGTGGTGTTTTTATGGCTGCTCTAGGAGACTAAGATATAAGGGGTCGTGGAATAACTCATAACTTAACAATGGCAAGAATCCAGTATCTCTCCCATGGCTGTAGAACGCCCAAGCCCCAGAAGCCAGAGCCACCCAACAGGAGCTAGAGCTCAGAGAGCAAAACCACCGGGATGGGCTATCCACTGGGAAGCTGGAATAGCAGTGTGGATGCAGCCATGGCTGAGTATGCCCTCCCCACCCAGGGCAGAGGCTCGAGAACTGGCCTGCCCTTCCCAGCCCCAAACTCTACTCTCCTGCCAAACCTAGACATTGACAAAACCCTGGGGCAAGAGAACCCGAGAAACTCATTTCTGTGAGAAGATCAGGGCATGGGGCTGAGAGCAAAAGGCTAGTCCAGAAACCCAGGACACGAGGCCCCAGGAGTCCGTGGAGCCTCCTAGTTCTTCCAAGTACTTCACGGCTTTTAGGGTGTCGTTCCTCAGCTTCCATCCTCCTACACTGAAGCATGTGTGCCACCAGGAGTCCCCCATGTCGATTCTATGGACGTGATTAGTTTCTCAATTCTCTAAACATTTATCATCAACCAAATACATGCCAGGTACCCACTGGGCAGTGAGAGAAAGGAATCAGCAAAAGAAATCAGGTAGGTGCCCAGTTACATCCCTAATAGGAAATAAATAATGTATGTGAGCTCAGAAAGGAACTCTGCCTGCGAATGGGAGAAGCTGGATCTCAGATGAGAAGATCTTACATGGACCTTAGATGAGCAAGAAAAGTGCATTCCTGATAGAGGACCCAGACGGACCCACAACACCAAGTTCATGGTGAGATGTGGTGGTCGGAGGACATTGAGAGGCATAGTGAAGCAGATGGGGCTTGGGGAGAGGTTGGAGCATGCGTGACCTTGAGCACCACATGGACAGTACTGGCTGGGTTTAACCAGGAGTGCTATGGTTCAAGGTTTTGTGCTAGAAAGGTCTCTCTGGCCTCCCATGGAGAGGATGGATTTGGAAGGTTTGAGGTTGGAGCTTGGGAGAAGAGTTTAGGAGGTGGTGATTGCAGGAAACCAGAGAGGAAATGATAGTAAACCAAGTCAAAGGCAGAGGGGATGGAGAAGAAGGAGAAGAGACCCAAGAAATTGAGGCTCTTGGAGACAGATTGGTGTGAGTGATGACAGAAGGGGACGGGTGCCTGGGGATGGCCATTCACTGGGCTTCAGCTGTCTCCATGTGCTTCCAAGGTGCTAAGGAGCCCAGAGCTCAGCCTGGAGTGCTGAGGACAGATGTTCCAGAGGTTCTGCCTCCAGGGCCAACATCCTACCTGATGACGCCTGGCCTCAGGAGCCCTTTTTGCTGCAGAAATGCATTGGACTCTGTGTGAGTCTGGGTAGACTAGAGAAACAAATTCATAAACACGCATATGTATTTCTGAAAGAGCTTTCTATAAAGAGCAATTGAATATTGAGAACACATCCCAGCCCAGTCCAGATCAAGTGCATAAGTCCAATATTAACCCATATGTCCAATACAAATATACAAAGTCCTCTTAAGACTCACGAAACACATGCAATGATGCCAAATGCAGGAAGATCACAGGGTGGGAAGTCTTGTGGATCCAGTAGCATTGCAAGCATCTCAGCACCGTCTCCACGTGGCTCCTCCAGCTCAGGGCATTAGCATGGCTCCAGGTGTCTTGTCAGCTTCAATGTCTCCCAGGGAGTGAGCGTGTGTCATAGCCACCTTACTGGACACGACAGAACTGCCCTGTGAGGTTCCAAGACTGTTAACGCTTTACGGGAGTAGAAAGCTTCATCTTTCTCCTGCAGTGTGGCAGGTGGTTTCGAACCACTGACCTTGCAGCTAGCAACCCAATTTGTAACCACTATGCTGGTTCTAGTGGGAGAAACCCTGCAGGTCAAAAAAAATCTTGATCTGATTGTTTCAGACCATGGCCTCCCTGAGAAACAATGCCTACCTCAGCTTCCCAAGGCCCAGTGGGGAGCAGGGCCCCGTCCACTGAATTGACCAAAAGTGGTCATAGCAAGTGCCCAGAAGGCCCCTGAGAGACAGGAGAAGCAAGCTCTGAACAGCATTTACTTCTCCTCAGTGCTCTGTCCCTTGGAGTCCCCCGATAGGCCTGAGCAGGGACAACTAGGGACCTCAACATCTGAATTGCACCCCAACCCTCCTCTGTAGGCCCCTGTGGTTCAAAGAAAGGTTTCTGACAGCTACACAGTTCAGGGTCAGAGCTCAGTGACATGGTTTTCCTGCTTTGCTCCTGGCTCAGAGAAGCCCGGCACAGCCTCATGTCTGCTGAATTATCACCACCTGGTGGCCTCCGCTGATTTGTGTAAGAAAGCACAGCCTGGAGTAATGGAGTTTAATGACCAGTTGACATCGCAGATTTGTAGTTTTCCAAGGAGGCTTCACTGGGCTGTCACGGGGCCTCGTTAATTCTCCACACGCAGCGCCAGGCCGATGAGGAGCTGGCCTGTTCTTAAAGGATCCATGCTTACCTCCCATTCCTCAGCCCAGCGTGGAACACCGCCCCCCCCCCACTTGGCAGAAGTCCTACCTCAGAGCTAATCCCAGTTCTTCCTACTGCAGCTAGCCCATTTGTGCTAGCTTTGACGACAGGGTTGCTGAATACAAACGTATACTCAAAAGTCATCCTATGCAACTCAAACGTCCCCATCTGTGGTGTAAAATAGTGTGGGGGTGGAGTCAAAACCTGTCAATCAGGTTATAGCCTCCTTGCGGGCTTGGTCTTCTCATAAGGAAAGCCCAAGGAAGCTCCCTCTCTCTTCCTTCACCTTCCTGTTTGCTGGCTGCCACACTAAGAGCTGCCAGAGCTCTGCCCTGTTTCCACCAATCTTGGATTCACAAGACTCTACACCTGCTGGCCTGTGACCTTCCTGCGTTCTGCATCATTGTGTGTCTGCATGAGTCCGAAGAGGGACTTATAGACTAGTGTCGGAACAATGGACTTGAGTCGGACTGGGCTGGAAAGTTTTCTTGATATATAATTACTTCTTGATAAACCCTAACCCTAAACCTTCTACTTAAACCTAAACTTAGACCCTAAACAATAAACCCTAAACCCTAACCTTCAACCAGAAACACTAACCCTGACCCTAACCCTAAACTAACCATAAACCATAACTCCTAAACAATAACACTAACCCAAACCTAAACCGTAAGCCCTAACACTAATCCTAACCTTAAACCCTAACCATAAACCATATCCCTATACCCAAAACCGTAAACTCTAAACCCTAACCCTAAATCCTAAACCGTAAACTCTAAACCATAAACCTGAACACGAACCTTAACACTAACCCTAACCTTAACACTAAACCCTAAACTGTACATACTAACCCTAAATGCAAATCCTAACCCTAAACTGTACATACTAACCCTAAATGCAAATCCTAACCCTAAACTGTAAACTCTAAACCCTTACCCTAACCTCACCCTAAGCCCTAGACATGTCCCTAAACCTCAAACCCTAAACCCTAAACTCTAACCCTAAGCCCTCAAACTATATCTAAACTTAAACCTTAACCCTAAAACCTAACTGTAAACCCTAAGTCTAAAGCTAACCCTAAGCTATAAACCATAAATCCTAAACCCTAACCCTAAACCTTAAACCCTAACCCTAACCCTAAACCCTAATCCTACACCATATCCCTAGACCCATATCCCTAGACCCAAAACCCTAAACCCTAAAACCTGAACCCTAATCCTAAACCATAACCCTAAATACTAACCCTAAACCCTAATCTCTAAACCTAAGCCCTAAACCCCAACCCTAACCATAAGCCATAAATCATAAATCCTATACCCGAACCCTAAACCCTAAATCCTAAACCCTTAACTCTAACCATAAACCATAACCCTTAAACCATAACCCTAAACCCTAAACCTAACCATAACCATAAACCATAACCTCTAAAGCCTAACCCTCTACCCTAAACCCTAAACCTAACCCTAACCCTAAACTTTAAAACCTAAACTTCAAACCCTAAAACATACACCCTAACCTTAACCCAAAATCCTAACCCAAACCTGAAACCTGAAACCCTTACCCCTTACCCCTAAACCCTAAATCCTAAATGCTAAACCCTAAACCGGAACCCCTTATCCATAAAGCATAAACCCTAACCCTAAACCCTAAAATGTACATTCTAATCCTAAACCCAAAACTCAAAAATCCTAAACCCCAAACCCTAAACCCTCTGTAACTACCACAGCTTCTAACCAAAAGGTTAGCCACGATGAAACCACCAACCACCATGAAAGTCCCGGGGGTCTGCTTCCACCAATGCACAGCCATCCAGAACCTGACAGCGCCCAGGTCGGCTCTGAAACACTTGGGCTTGCCAAGACTTGGACTGGACTTGAAGGTCATGGTGGTGTCACACTGTGGATGGCCCTGACCGCATAGCTCGAATCACCCTGGCGCACACGATGCACAAGGAAGAGGACATGGGCTTCCCAGGCTTGCGGGTGTCGTTTTGAGGCCCAGCTGAATGACCTCGACAAACATATTCCCTTCCCTAAGCAGCGACTGCTCATCTGCAAAGTAGGGACAAAGATCCCAACCCTCAAGGGTGAGCTGTGAACATTGGGAGCTCGCTCGGCAAAGGGCCTGTTCAGAAACAGATCCTACTCAATAGACATCCCGCATCGGGATGGACGCTCTGTCCATCCGCACAGTAACTGGGCCTGACCTGGTTTTCAGCATGTGCTGTATTTTTGTTTGTTCGTGTTGGGATTAATC
The DNA here is from genome assembly GCF_000313985.2 of Echinops telfairi. Lineage (NCBI taxonomy): Eukaryota > Metazoa > Chordata > Mammalia > Afrosoricida > Tenrecidae > Echinops > Echinops telfairi. The sequence goes on along the minus strand of NW_022105908.1, from coordinate 22,241,798 downwards.
TCAGATGTGTTATGTCATTGGGGGTCAACCCCTTGGATGTGTGTGCTGTGTTTTCCTGTTTTTCAGTATATGAAACCCAGGACTGAAGAACCTATGTGTACAGCAAGTAGAAGAAGGGTATCTGGGAAATGGGGTACATTGGGGGGGGGCGGGTAAAAGGATGATGATGTCAAGGAGTCCAGGAAGGAAAGAATGTTTGGAAACGGATTGTGATAGCAATTGTACAATACTGCTGGGGGTGATTGAGTCATGGAATGATATAATATATGTACTAACTCCCAATTTTAAAAAATTAAATAACTAGCAAACCTCCCATTTTTTACACTTATCATATAACCCCTCTTGCTCTGGAAGGAGGACTTTTCCAATTTAGGGCTGTACAAATTGACATGCACTTGAAGATGCAGGATAAAGCAGACACTCTATTGAGTTGGTACATAGAGTAAGCCACATTAAAATGAGAATAAAGAACATAAATCAATAAATAACATGAGAGCAAAGAGACAATAAGGTGAACCTAGCAGTGACGGTAGTATAGGAATCATGTGCTTCCGGGCTGTATTGTTAATATTCATAAGAGATGGACAAATATGTTACCCCAAAGCTTCCTAGAAGACAACCAAGGAGCCCCTTGGGTCAGTGGCTCCTGAAAGAGGGGAACTGAATCAGTGAGTTCCCAAGAAAAACATGTTTGTAAGCCCAAAGTTGTCAATACATGTTATAGATGCTCCTCTCAGCCCAACGATCCCCTTTCTAGGAAGCTAACTCTGAGAGACAAGGACACATGTTCAGAGAGCTGCACAGTGGACAGTCAGTCTCCGCGGTGCAAGCTATGTCTCCATCGAGGGCTCTAACGAACTGAATTCTAGTGCACCCCAACTGTGGAACATGATACAACCACAAAAAAACAAAAAACTGAAAGAATGGCTTAAGTCCACGGACGTTAGCATGGAGAATCTACAAGTTGCTTCAAGCTGGGGCGGGGCGGGGCGGGGGGAACAGGGCTGAGAGGAGGGAGGAGGAAGTCAACTTGCAAAAATTCATGGACCATTCATGGAGGATCCAGAAAGAAATAGCTTCCTCCATGTGAAAGTATTAACACTGCCGGGGAGTAGATCAGATGGTGGAGGAAGCTAATGGGCCTTTTTGGTTTTGTGCTCTGTGTATGTGTGGGTGTGGTTTGTGTAGGTCTAGAACAATCGTTTGAAGAACCAAGGGAGACACTGGCATTCCGAAAGTTAAGTGTTCTTAGGGTGTTGTTGCTGCTGCTGTTGCTGTTGTCATTGAGGGGCATCACGCTGGTTCCGATCCCTAGCGATCCCTAGCACACAGAACTAAATACTACCGGGTCCTGCGACATCCTCTCAATGGTCCTTAGGTTCGAGCCCATTGTTGCAACCACTGGGTCCATCCATCCATCCATCCATCCAAGGACCTTCCTCGTCGCGGCTTGCCCCTCTACTTCACCAAGCATGATCTCCTCCTCCCAAGGCTGGTCTCCCCTGACAACATGTCCACAGTACGTGAGACGAAGTCTCACCATGCTCGCCTCTAAGGAGCACTCTGGCCAAGCCCTCCAAGACAGACCAGCTTGTCCCGCGAGCAGTCCACGGTATGGGCAATATGGCGCGCACTTGGGCAGGGGTGTTGTAGTCATGCTAAACTCATGCTGAAGCTGATCGTCATGCAATGTTTATGAACAAAGATGGCCCTTCAGGAGGAAAGAGTCGCTGGTGTCCTTCGAGTTAAACGGTCACGAGTCCAGCAACTGACTTTTCAAAGAATGGGCAAGAGAAAAATCACAAATAAAGTCATCATATTTCGACTGTGTAGAGGGAGAAGGGCCCAGATGGTACAAACAGTTTGGCCTTGACTGCTAACAGAGAGGCTGGCCATGGGAACCCACCCAAGGCCCTGTGGAAGAAAGGTCTGCCGGTCGGTCTCCAGAAAGACCACGCACGCCCAAGAAACCCTGTCAAGCAGGTCTGCTGAGCAGCAGCGCCCTCGCTGTGACGGCATAGACGCACAGCAGCGAGCTTCAGTTGCTTCACTCAGATTTCATTTCGTTTCGTTTGGGGCTCTTGTGTCACAGAAGCAAATTGGGAAGCTACTCTATAATGCTATCTATCCAGGGAGGGGGCTGTGGGGGGAGGGAGGTGCTAAGTAAAGGGTCTAGGAACCTGAGTGAGCTCAAAGGTGCTAGAGGAGGTAAAAGAGTCAGCCCGCTGGTCATCAAATACTGGAAAGGTCTCCCAGTGGGGGATCTAGTCTGCTAGATCTCTTGCACTAAACATTCTATTGTCAGGTCGAGAATGTTCTAATTCAGCAAGTTTGGGTGCACGAAGCCTTCTGGGCCAGCGGGCCAATGAGCTAAGCCCTGGAGCCTGACCCCGGCGGCACTGCCAGACCAAGACCGCCTCCGGCCTGCGAACCATAGCACCGCGGCCCCGTCTCCTCGCTCAAGGTGACAAACCTGTTCAACACTCCCTCAATGTGCCACTCATTTCGGGCGTAGAACTTGCTTGCTTTGCTCGGAATGTTTGAAGCAGTTTTGAAGCAAGTAGCAAACCCCATTGTTTCCCTCAGCCGCTTTCAGAAACAACCTTGAATGTCTCCAATCGACCTGGTCTCGTCTTCGGCTAAAACAGTGACAGGCATCCTGGGCCTTATCTGTCAGCAGCGAAGGCAAAGGTGGCGCGTTTGCTTTGTTTTTGTTTTTCAGTCAGAATCCTCTTGAGAACAGTGAGCTTATTTTCTTGGTCAAAACCAACTCTTTGGCAGTGAATGTGGGTCTCTTTGAAATAAAGGTTATATGGGAGTGAACTGCACCACTCCGGCAACTGGTCTGAAAGCTTGAAAAATGTTCCAAATAAAAGAGTCTCTGAAAATTACACATGCCTTCTGCCTTTTAGAAGGGAGACCTCCGTGTGCCCACATGCCCGGGTTCTGGGAAGACCCCCATCTGGGGATCCTTTTAGGCATAGAAGGTGGAAACCCCCGTGTCTTGGTTGATACTTAAACGCGCTGAAGAGCAGATGAGGAAGCCCAGAGGGAGAGGTCTCGTTCTCCTGTAAATGCCACCCATCACCTGTGTGCTCTGGAAGAACGATGGGCTGCAGCTTCTCTCAGACAGGTGTGCGCCTCTCCATCCGTGTTGACATTGTTTCCCACCTGCGAATATAGTTTGTTCTTGGAAGGCACCGGGCGAGTCCGCGTTTCAGGAAATGAAGGACAGCTGTGGGTGGGGAGCACTCAAGGGCGGAAGTTGTCTTCCCAATGAAAGGAAAAGAAGAAGGAGGAGGCCGGTGATTCGATAGACCAAATTATGGTTTTTACAACTATTTTCATATTGGTGGTCAAGATGCACATCTGTGTCTGCCTGAAACCCACAGACTTTGGGGAAATAAATGGTCAAAGGATGAACAGTTTCTGGTTGGGACCGCAGTACACAACCACAAACCTTGAAGTGGGTAGGTCTCTCCACATGTCTCATCCTGGAAAGGGGTCGAGGCTGGAGCTGGATTTAGGAGTGGGGTGCGGGGAGGGACGCATGTGCTTTGTTCTGGGACCAGAAGCCACCTGGCCTGCCCCCCAAGGTGTCGAGGGACTAAGAAACCTCGCTCAGGTGGGGAGACCTGCCAGAGCTTCAGAGCCCGCCAGCTGGGAATGGGAGGAAGTGGTCCTGGGCCTGTGGGCTCTGGGACAGCACTGGCGGCAGCCACTGCATGTGACCCTCTGCAGTACTGATTTCCCTGCTCTTTCCAGAGAGCCCTGCTCAAAGTCCCACCTGGCCTTCCACTAGGCTTTGGAGAAATGGCGACCGCCTGAACCCCCTTCAGAAGGGCCCGAGTCAGCAGATCAGCAGAGAACAGCTGGACCCAACACTCCCAAGAGAATCATTGACCACACAGACAACAACAGCAAGATAGTAAAGGGGCCGGGGGAGCAGAACACTAATGCAATACAATACCTGGGAAGCCCCCAGAAACAGCCGGAAGATAGGAAACTGTAGGGAAGCTCATTGGCACAAGATACCCAGCTTTGAATTCACATCACCATAACTTGAATATTCAAATTGAAGTGTCATTTGAATCTAGCGGGAGGCGGGACATGTGCTTTATTCTCTTACAGCTAATTTTTAATAGAAACTATCATTCTTTTCTTTTTTTTTAAATAATTAACCCATTTCCTACAGGCCAGAGAGGTTTCCGGCGGGGGAGCTTCTCCTGGTCTTTCGATCCCTTCAGGCTTCTGATGACGGACTTCCCTGTGCCGGCAGAGGTGGGGTGTAGGGCCAGGCCCCACCAGAGACCGCTCTCATGCAGGAGACGCAGTGCCAGATGCCCACAGCGCGTCTCTTCCTGTTGGTTTGCCCCAGAAGGAGCACCTGTACTTGGCATGTTGGCTGATTTCAATTTTCTTCACCGTATTCCCTGAGGAAGGCACTGTAACGGGTCCCCTATGTGCCCACGATCCCGACCTTCTTGGTGCCTTTGACCGTCTCACCACCAACCTGGTTCCAAGCCAGAGAGGCATTCTTTTTGTTTTAACTATCATTTTTGGAATAAATAAGAAAAATGAGTGTTGCATGTGCTCCTCAAAGTTCCTGACGCCTCGGCAAGAGGCGAAGACTCAATGCGCCTGCCATGAAATGAACTCTTGCCCTGGTTCTTGGTGGGAAAACAACTTCACAGATTTTTCCGCCAAAGCTCTGAGCGGTTACCTTTGCTGGACTTTTCTAGGGAGAGTTTGTTACTTTTATCCCCTTTCCTGGGTTAAAATGGACACAACTTAGTCGGATACTGTGATTGGTATGCAGTCTTGAAGGGATTGGTCAGTACACTATGCAGATGAGGTGACGGTAGCCAACTATGCAAACGCAGAGTCTGTGGCCTGAGAAGAGGGGATTTGCTAGTTTAAATTCTGGCTCTGGAAGAATGCCAGACTGTCCTGTTGAACCAAGCGGTCTCTTTAAAGCACAGAAAGTACTTGAGTGCCATCTACTGGTCTGGATGAGTAATTGTTTAGAAGCAACGAGAGGAAATCACAGATATTTGATGTGCGCAACATTCATTGTGCTGATGTTGCAGTTCTAGGATCAGTGGATGCCGTCTTGAACAAAGCAGGCTACGAGTCTGCCTTCAGGGAGGAAGCGCTGTTTGAGCAAGTAGAGAATGTCAGGGATTGCAAGTGCCGTGGAGAGAAACCAAGCCAGTGTCGGGAAACTGGATGGAGTCCAGGAGTGGGGCAGTTCAATGCCTCGCTGCTAACCAAGGCTGGCCATTCCAGCCCACCATGGTCCCTCAGAGGAGAGGCCTGGCGATCTGCTTCCAAAAACCAGTTGTGGTAAATCCCATGGGGTGCCCAGGAGTCAGATTCCATTTAACAGTGACTTGTTTGGTTGTGTATAGTACGTTTGTCAGCCATACAAATAAAGATTTTTGACTGTCATTTGTAGTTCATAAAGCCAATGTTCCACATCCTCTATTGATGGGGACCTGGTCTCTTAAAAGCTTCTGAGTGACCCTTCTGCCATGCAGTGATCTCTCCCTTTCGGGAGCAAAGAGGAGTGAAGGCCACCGAAGGCATATGGAAGCAATTAGTCCAAAGGATGGACAGACCACAGGAGCCCCAGTCTCCATCACCGTGACACCAGAAGATGGAGATGGTGCCCGGCTACCATCGCTGACCACTGGGGAAAGAACTACAATAGGAGGTCCTAGATAGAATGCAAGGGACCGTGGGACAAAACAACTCACTGGTCTGATAGAGACTGGTGGAACCCTTGAGGCCACAGCCCTTAGATTTGCTTCAAGGCTGGAACTGAATGGACCCTCGTGGCTCAACTTTCCCGCGAACAACTTTTTGGCCAATAAGATGAGTGTGTTCGTCTGGGTAGACTAGAGAAATAATGCATAGACACTCATAAGTGTATAAGAAAGAGCTTTATATAAAGAGTGATTGTACATTAAGAAAACACCCCAGCCCAGTCCAGATCAAGCCCATAAGCCTGATACTAGCCCTTATGGAATTTACAGTACCAGTCTGTAAATTCCTCTTCAGACTCACACAACACATGCAATGATGCTGAGTTCAGGAAGATCACAGGCCAGTGGGTGGAAAGTCTTGCAGATCCAGTGGCCATGGAAGCATCTTAGCACTGGCAGGGGTCTCCACATGGCTCCTACAGCTCCAGGGCTCTGGCTGCCATCAGCATCGCTCCATGTGGCTTGTCAACAGGAATGTCTCGCAGGGAGTGAGTGTCGTTTTTGTTTTTTAATTTAATCATTTTATTGGGGCTCATACAATTCATCACAATACATAGATCAATTGTGTAAAGCACACCTATACATTTGTTGCCCTCATCATTCCCAAAATTCGCTTTCCTCTTGGGTTCCCAGAATCAGCTCATTTTCCTTTTTTCCCCCTCCCCTTCCCTTCCTACTCCCCCTCCCCCATGGGGAGTGAGTGTTTGTATTTATCTCCTTAGCCCCTCCAAATGAAGTCATCAAGCTGTGACCTGACTGACAGGCTGAACCCCACCCTGTCACTCTCAAGCTGACAAGAGATTATATGACTACTACAATGAGCAATATCACTAGGGAGACAGCAGTCCTTAGAAGAAATCAACCATCCCCGACCCACTCAGTGCCATTTCACCTCCCAGCGACCCTCTAGGGCAGCGGTTCTCAACCTGTGGGTCCGTGACCCCTTTCACAGGGGTCAAACGACCCTTTCACAGGGGTTGCCGGATTCTTAACAGGAGCAAAATGACAGTGATGAAGTAGCAATGATAATAATGTTATGGTTGGGGGTCGCCACCACCTGAGGAGCTGTCTGAGAGGGTGTTGGGGTTAGGGAGGTTGAGAACCACTGCTCTAGGGGATGTAGCTCTGCCCCCGAGTTTCTGAGGCTTTAAGTTCCTTCCCACTGGTTTTATTGATCTATAGTTCATATAGCATACACTTCCATAATTCAGTGGTACTTTAAGAGAGTTGTATATACATCACCACAATCAGATCTAAAACATCCTCCCCTCCCCTGTATTCATTATTTGCTCCCCCATTTTCCTCCATATCCCCCCAGTGTCATTACACCCATTATCATCTGTAAATATCCACCTATCCATTGTTTCATATACTGGAAAACATACCCCAGAAAGGCAGCAAATGTATTTTAGAAAGAGCGGAAGGAAGGAAGACAGAACTAGTGACAATATTAAAATATTAAAATAAACAAGAGGGGAAAACCTCTGTGGAGAAAAAAAATGCAGGAAATACTTAAAACTAAAACAAATCCAAAAGGAGCCAAGAGGGAGCTCAAATGACCAGGTAACACAATATAGCCCAATTCCGTCTGCCATAATCAAGCTTACAATGCTCTGTCTGAGAGCGAGGTTATCCACGTCCCTCAGCTGTGCTCAGAGAGGATCCACCAGAGGCTGAATCCCCACAGGGCCCCTGCAGATGGACTTGGGGCTTTCACTGCCATCCACAGCCTTCTACAAATTGGGTGTTCACAACTTAAGCGGATATCTTTTCCTCCTTCGTATTTGGATCTTTGTATTTATCATCCTTGGATCTCACAGGCTGGTACGCATCTTCCATGTGGCCTTAGTTGACACTTCACTTAGATGGCTGCTTGTTTGAGTACAAACCTTTAAGATCCCAGACGCTATTCTTTTTGATAGCCAGGCACCATCTGCTTCCTTCACCACCCTTTACTGTAGCACCCATATCTTTAGTGATATCTGTGTGAGGGTGAGCCTCATGAGCGTCATAAGAACTAAATTTTCTTGAATTGGGACTAAAATTAAATGGGAGCCCAAAATCCATTCCACTTGTCTATGGATTATATATGTCTCTGGTTTACTTTAGCGGCCTTGTTCTCGTATTATGACAGAGAACGGGTTCGATCATTCCCCTGGGGTATAAAATAATTCTAATGATAGTGTCAATGGCATGGAACTTCCTACATTGTTGAGAAAGGGAAGGTACCAAGCACAGACAAGCTCTGCAGCACAGTCCGTGAGGGTTCATTTGTACAGACTGAACTCTTACATGATTAAGCTCTGTTTACACTGACCATGGGGCTTGGGGATGGGGGAAATTTCTAGTGACATTCATTCACAAGGGCAGAACTCTGCCTATCATATTCATTTGCATTTCGTAGTCAAGCAAGGAGGGCATTAAAATAGTCTGTGGAGGGTGGTTCTGAGCCACCTTTTGCTGGATTCCCACAAAGCAAAGCTCCTAACCAAGGTCCAGCAACCCTTGACGCCACAGCCGTGGAGCAAACGCATCTGTTTCTTCTCACACCACGGAGCTTCAGTCCTGAGCCCAAGAGCTACAGTTTAGTTTGAGGTAAAGCCCAGGTGGTTCAGTGGGATTTCCACACTGAGTCCTTCTGGTGTGACCTATGAGGGATGCCGTGATCCCCGAAAGGACAGAGCCTAAGGTCCCCATAGTACACAGCACACAGCCTGGGCCACCAAGAGGTGGATAGAAACTAGGTCCGAGTGGCTAATCAGGAACATAGTACCAGGCTTATCCTCCCCTTGGGTTCTCTGTAATTATTGTTGAGTGTCCCTTCCCGATGTGAAGTTGCTCCTCCCCATTTATCCACCAACAGAAGTGTAAATGCCTTCTCCGAAATCTAGATGTCCCCTCCCCTGATCTTGACGTAACTAGAAAGACTCATCTTTCTCCCAAGAAGCAGCCGGTGGGTTTGAACTGCCCAACCCTAATCCACGACACCACCAGAAGAAGAAAAAAAACCTCACTGTCATCAAGTCAATTCTGGTGGCACAGTGGTTAGGAGTTGGGTTGCGATCTGCAAGGTCAGCAGTTCAAAACCACCAGTGGCTCCTCAGGAGAAAGAGGAGGCTTTCTACTCCCGGGAAGAGTTGCAGTCTTGGAAACCCACAGGGACAGTTCTACTCTGTGCTGTAGGGTCGCCACAGGCCACCAAGACCGTTAAGGCCCCTTATAACCAACCATCAGAGCTCAAGGGGGTAACATTTTCCCAGGGATCAAACTCCAGGGACTAGGAGGGATAGGAGAGAAGGTTGGATAGAAATAGCGAACCGGACGGCAGGAAGTGTAGAGAGTACGGTCAACGCCATGAATCCAATTGTTGAATGAAGAACCGACTGGCATCGTTCACCCGAATCACGGATCAGGTTAAATACAAACGAACATTCATTTGGCATTTGGGTTTTGTGGTTTTGCCCTGAAAGCTTTTGCTTCATTTGAGCCTCTTGGGCAACTGAAGCTCAGAGAACAGAAGCCAACACACAGGGAGTCAGTGCCCAAGCAGAGTGGACTGGCGCTCCCTCAGCCTGCCTCCAGTCTGGATGGGGGCATCTTCTAGAAGCTCTTGCAGCTGTTACACAACAGGAAATGCCCCAACCTGGAGCCCCAGCCTGCCGGACTCTTCTAAGAAAGAGGAAGAGAGCTTGTGGCAGGCTCCCGCTGGTGCCTTGTGAGCAGGCAGGAGCTGTTCTGCTTTTGGGTAGGGATGTTTACGAAACAAAGCAGACAGAGCAGACACCCCCTGAGCCTGGGCCACATGACAGGGTTTTGTGAGGCAGGAAAACCCTCAGGTGCTAGGCAATGCCCTCTAATGTTTCCCAGGAAGGAGCCACCTATGCTGAGAACAGGACACTGAGTTACATAATGCCCATCTATCTGCCCCTGGCTCTGCCAACAGGCTCTGGGCGATGGGCTGCTTCACCTGGGACCATCCCTGCACCCTGTGTGTATGTGCCTGTGGGTCTAGGCTAAGGTGATCAGACATCCCGCTTTTGATGGGACAGTCCCAATTTTTAACAATTTGTCCCGTGTCCCACGGCCTTTTTAAAAAGTCCCGATTTTTGGAAAGAATGCAC
>NW_022105908.1:22221465-22230772 GCF_000313985.2 Echinops telfairi | reverse complement strand
ATGTGCTTTGAGTAGGAGAGGACTGATCTCTCCGGTTGGCGAACCTGGTGGAGCTGAAGAGTCCTGGTTGCCACACGGGGCTCTGGAAGCCCACCTTAGTTCAGCCTGCCCCCCCACCCGCGCCCCCTTCCCTACCAACCGAAGGGCTGGTCTTAGGAGGCCAGGTTCCGGGAGAGGAAAGAGCCCGAGGAACACAGAACAGTGAGTCACACACACACACACACACACACACACACACACACACCCCTCCCACCTTTCCATCCCTCCTCCATTCCTTCCTCTCTGCCTGGGGCGAGGACCGCACCTTCGGCACCTGTCACAGCCTGACTCCCGCTGACGGCTGACGTCCCCAATCCCTTCTGGGCTCCTCCCTCCGGTGGTTTCTCCTGCCCCTCCCCTGCCCTCCCCGCCTCCCAGCATCTATTATTAGTGGTTGGTCTGGGGTTTACAGAACTGACTCCAGCAGGCTGAGCTGAAGCTGGCTGGGGAAAGAGGAATGGTCCCAGCAGGAGGCTTTTCTTGGGAGGTGGAGAGGCTTGCCCAGAGGAGGAGAGAGCCTTGTCTACCTGCCGGACACCGGGTACTCCACCGCAAACACCCCCAAAGAGCTTCCAGGGGCAGAGATGGCTCGCGGACCACACGGCCGGCTGGCCTGGTACTTGGAGGAGTTGAGTGACGCAGAGCTGCAGGAGTTCTGCCATCAGCTGCCCCAGGAGGCCTTAGGGGAAGGCTTTTCTGAGGCCTCCTCTGCTCAGCCGGGGAAGATCGGGAGCAGAGAGGTGGCTGCGCACCTGGCGACTCAATGTGGGGAGCAGCGGGCCTGGGACCTGGCCCTCCGCACCTGGCAGAAGATGGGTCTGAGCAGTCTGTACTTCCGAGCCCAGGCAGACATGGCTTTGATGTCAGGTGAGTGGACAAAGGGCCCTCATCCACTGTAGGTCCCTGGGGTCCACCCCAGACTGAGTCCTCCCCACAGGCCTTCCTCTGGGCAATGATGAGAGACTCTCCCCACACCCCGCCCCTGGGCAGAGGCAGGGACCACAGGCTAAGCTGGAGTTGGGCATCTCTTGCTGGACCCCAGAGCCCCACACCCTCTCCTATCCTCAGAGGCCAGAGAAGGATGAAGCTGGCATTCCAAAGGAATGGCAGGGCTAGCATGGCCTTTATGCCCAGTCCCTGAGCAGCAGGGCACTTGGTTTTAAATAGACTGGGAGTTAGGCAGGAGTAGGTCCCAGTTCCTGTCCCCAGCACTTTTCCACTCACCCCATTGCCTCTGTTTCTGCATGTATAAAAGGAGAGAGCGTAAGAAGAGTCATGCTCGAATCGTAGGATTGGGTGAGGGTTAAAATGATAGCACCCGTTAAGCATGTAGCACAAAGTCTTGTCCCTAGCAAGTGCTCGCTAATTGAGACCACCTGTTGCTGATGCTACTGTGGCTGCTGCTGTAATGTTTCTTATTCCTCTTGGCAACCTGGGGATCCGAAGCTCCTAGCTCCTAAAAGAGAGGGCTGAGGCTCAGAGAATGGGAGGGGCTTATGCAAGAGGCGGAGTCAGTGCCTGGCAAGCCACGCCCATTGCCAGCAAGCTTAGGGCCAGCCCACGTGGTGCAGAGTAGACCCAAGCCCCAGGGTCTTGATCTTTACCAGAGGCTTCCTAAGGTGGGGGAGCCCTGGTGGCAGAGTATTTATATGATGGGCTGCTGCTAACCACAAGGTCAGCAGTTTGAAACCACCAGCCGCGCACCCATCGAGGGGTAGCCTCACACCTGGTGATTCGGTGTGGGGAGCCATGGGCTGGGGACCTCAGTTTGGGGAAGGTATGGCAAGGGTCCTCAGTAACACTTGGGGGTGTGGGGTTGTGTACTTTCCCTCACCACCACTATAGTTCCAACGAATTGCTGTAGGTGCCACTTTCTTACTTTCTTACTCTTTATATGTATTTTTATCTTTTTTTAAATCATTTTATTGGGGGCTCATACAACTCTTATCACACTCCCTCCACCCATCCATTGTGTCTAGCACATTTGTACATTTGTTGCCATCATTATTCTCAAAACATTTGCTTTCTACTTGAGCCCTTGGTATCAGCTCCTCATTTTTCCCCTCCCTCCCCACCTCCTCTCCCTCATGAACCCTTGATAATTTATAAATTATTATTATTTTGTCATGTCTTACATTGTCTGACGTCCTCCCTTCACCCATTTTTCTGTTGTCTGTCCCCCAGAGAGGGGGTTATGTGTAGATCCTTGTAATTGTTTCCCCCTTTCTACCCCACCTTCCCTCCACCCTCCCGGTATCGCAACTCTCAACACTGGTCCTGAAGGGATCATCTGTCCTGGATTCCGTGTTCCTAGTTCCTCTCTGTACCAGTGTACATCCTCTGGTCTAGCCAGATTTGTGAGGTAGAATTGGGATCATGATAGTGGGGGTGGGGGGAGGAAGCATTTAGGAGCTAGAGGAAAGTTCTATATTTCATCGTTGCTACACTGCACCCTGACTGGCTCATCTTCTCCCTGCAACCCCTCTGTAAGGGGATGTCCAGTTGCCTACAGATGGGCTTTGGGTCCCCAATTTGTACTCCCCCTCATTCACAATGATATGATATTTTTGGTTCTTTGATGCCTGATACCTGATCCCTTCAACGCCTCATGGTCACACAGGCTGGTGTACTTCTTCTATGTGGGCTTTGTTGCTTCTGAGCTAGGTGGCCAATTGTTTACCTTCAACCCCTTAAGACCCCAGATGCTGTATCTTTTGATAGCTGGGTACCATCAGCTTTCTTCACCACATTTGGTTATGCACCCACTGTGTCTTCAGCGATCGTGTCGGGAAGATGAGCATCATGGAATGCCAGTTGAATAGAACAAAGTGTTCTTGCATTGAGGGAGTACTTGAGTGAAGGCCCAATATCCATCTGCTACCTAATGCCACTTTCTGTAGACCCTTGGCCTATCTTTTCAAAACCAGATCACCGGACCTGACTTCCATGGTGCCTCCAAGTGGGTTCAAAGTACCAGCCTCTGCTGGTTGAGCAGACACCTTTCATGCTACTCAGAGACCAGAACCAAGGCAAGAGCACAAGTTTCCTGGCTTGCAGACCGGACCATTTTGCCCAGCGGGGCCTGTGAGGACATCATTTTCTGGGGGATTGGCAGAGAGAGCTGTGAGGGGGGATCACAGTGGGTTCGCTGGTTTTACCCGGCCCCAGACCCTGTCCGTGGCCCCACCCTGCCCCTGTGACAGCCCCCTCCTCTTGTCTCCATCCAGACCCTTCTGCTGTCTTTGGCTTTGCAAGTTCCCCCAGGCTGGGGTCCCCCAACGGGCCCACCTCCACCGAGGTGCTGAGGTTCTGGGACCCTGATCTTGTGACACCCCTCCCGGTAAAGAGAAGAGAGAGCGTGACCCTGGCTGATTCATATGAACACAGAGGTGACAGACAGCAGGTGGGCCCACACCCAGGTGAGTACAGACCTGCATGGAAACATGGGCCGTGTATGATCTTGAAAGCGGTGCATCTAGAGGTGATTTTTCCGGGTCCCAAAGGTGCTGAGATTGCATCCCCTCCCCTTGGCACCTGGGGAAACTGGTGCCATGTGGGTGAGGGAGTGGATCTTACCAACTCTGGGGGCCAGGTCAGACCTGATCCATGCCCAGGCAGCGTTCAGCTCTTTATCTGGACACTCTAGGGACTCTTGAGATGAGAGTCATCCAGAAAGTTCCAAGAATGGCCCTGCCCTACACACAGGCCCCAAGAAGAGGTTAAGTTGATTCTGTAGCCCAAGCCAGTTCCCTCTCCTGACTTCTCTTATTTCACTCTCTACGCCACCGAGGCTGCAAACATTGGCTACACCCCTGCCTCTGCCTCTTCGCAAGACAACGTCAGGAAGTCATCTCTTCCCACTCCAGAGGACAGGTCACTTGTCCCTGCTCATGCAGCACTTAAGGTAGAGAGCCAGGGCTAGAACCCAGACAACCTGTCCCTGGGGCAGCAGACTTTGTGAAAATCCCTTTCCCCAGCATCTCCTGCCCTTCCCTTTCTTTCTCCTTCTCTGTGCCCCTCTCACCCCATCTGTGTTCGTCCAGGTTGACTAGACAAACAAATTCATAGGCACTCATATATGTCTAAGAAAGAGCTTCATATAAAAGAACAATTGTATATTGAGAAACCATCCCAGCCCAGTTCAGATCAAGTCCATAAGTCCGATATTAGCCCATATGTCCATAAATTCCTCTTCAGACTCACCCAGCACATCCAATGATGCTGAATGCAGGAAGATCACAAGCCAGTGGGTGGAAGAGCTTGTGGATCCAGTGGCAGTGGAAGCATCCCAATGCTGGCACGGGTCTCCACAGGTCTCCCCTCCAGCTCTCTGAGTGTCTCAACAGCAGGAAAAGGAAGGCAGAGAAAGTGGGCCTGGCCTCCAGTGAGCTGTTTCTCTTGGTCACGCCTCCAAATGAGGTCATCAAGCTGCCACCTGATTGACAGGCTAGACTCCACCTCTTCACTCAAGGCGACAGGAGATTATGTCATTGCCACACCATCCTCACTCAAGTCCTGCCCATGGTGGTTACAGGTTCAAGTTCAGTTACCCTCACATTTCATCCTGACTCTTACCCACTTGTGCAACCTGGAACAGTGCTTCAGCCCTCTCTGTCTCTGTTTCCATCTAGCCTGCATACGACTCCCATGTTCTCTCTTCACCACCCTCTGTCCCCAGCCTACAGTACAGAAATTGCTCCTCTCTGAGCTATGCATAAACACACCAAATAAATAAGTAAGTCACTCCACTTGTGGAGCATGTAGGGCATAAAGTGATGGTGACTTCTTAGACATAACCCAACACCATGAGGGACTGCGTCGCTGGGCCTGGAGGACCCAGGGCCAGAGTCTCGGGGGACATCAAAGGCAATGTTCTACTCCCTACTGAGTACCGACTGGGGTCATGAAAGCTTATCTAAAATGCAGCTACTGGTCTTTCACTGCCCAGAGAAAAGACAGGGTGATGAACATGAAAATAACACTTGGAAACAATTAGTCCAAGGACTCATGGATCACACAACACCAGTCTCCACAACCCTGACATTAGAAGAGCTAGCTGGTGCCTGGCTCCCACTACTAATTGCTCTGAGAAGGACCACATTAGAAGGTCCAGGAGAGAGTGGGAGAAAGAGGTGAAATAAAATCATAAAGGGATCAGCTTACTGGTCAGATAGAAAATGCTGGGACCACCGCCGCCTAAGACTATGTCCCTGGGCCTTTCAGGGCTGGAACTGAACTCACCCATATATTAAGTAGTCAGCCCTTTAAGACCAAGAGGGCAGGATTTACACAAGGGCAGAGGGCCAGGAAGGATGGAGGAACGAAAACCAGAAACTCGGGGCACTGAGGGGATTGCAAAGGATGAGTTGACACCAAAATGCATATGAATTATTGAGTGTAAAACTGATAGTTAAGTAAACTTTCACCTCATTATAGAAAAAAGTTGTTTTTACTAACTCCATTGGCACGAAAGTCTGAACACACGATAGAGACTCCACTGAAGATATTTTAAGCAATGATTTGACCGCTCCTACCTCTTTTGCTATTGAAGCTCCTCTTACGCCTCCACCAGCACGCTTCTTTCTCTTGCTCCTTCCCCGTGCCTAGTAGCACAGGCTCTTCCCTTCTCCGGGACCTTGAGCAATTACGCTCTGCCCACAACGTGCATGTTCCACAGCTGGTAAGACAGTGTCTGTTAGTCATCTGGGCCTCTTCTGATGCCACTTGGTAATCAACTGTTTGCTATTTGAAATAGGGAGCTCCATCATCCATTTGGCTTATCCAGATCTGTCTACCTGACATGCCTGGTACTTCCCACCAACAGGAGGGGGTAGACCCACTAGCAGTTGGCACATAGGGTTGCGCACGGTCAGGTCGCTAGTTGGAAACCACCAGCCCCTCGGTGGGAGAAAGATGGATCTTTCCACTCCTCTCAAGGGTTACATTCCAAGTGTACTTAAGACCGTTGAAGGTGGATTGTTTTAAGATTTGAAACAGCCCCCCAATAAAATGATTAATTAAAAAAATAAAAGAGTTACCGTCTCAGAAATCTGCAGGGGGTTTCTGTCCTGTGCTGCAGGGCTGCTATGAGGTGGAATCAACTCGGTGGGCAAGGAGTTTGGTTGGACGGAGAGAAGGAAAGTGTATCTCCCCCTTTACATAATGTTCAAAATGGGATGCCCAACACCCACCTAACGGGAGAATTATGATGAGCTTGAAACACAGTGAGTCCTTCCTCTTACCATCCCCCCCCCAACACACACAGAAAACCCTCCCTCGATGCTCTTCATGTGGTCCCCAGCCCACAACTCTCCAAGACAAGCGTCGCCTACTGCCCCCACATCCACAGCAGTGCTGGGAGCCTGTGGGTCCCCACCTCAGTTCAGCACAGAAGCGGGACAACAGAGGGTTGCTGAGACTGAGCGGCCATGGGGTGAATTTTCTGGAAGCTGCTGCACAGGTGAGACCCTGCTGAACTCCTGGAGAGGGTTGGGGAGGCAAAGGGGTGGACAAAAATTCCCCTAGGGACTGGGTTAGCCAACTCACAAAGGGACTCGCCAGTACGGTGTCCCCCGTCCAAGGTGGACGGGGTGTGAATGAAAACACGATGGGCTGGGTTGGACCGGGCGTCCATAGTCTGCCTGCCCTTTGTCAAGCGCACATCCTTACAGTGTAACTTGCCAGACGTATCTGACAGGATTGGTTTAAGATATCATTTGATTTAAGAGGATGCAGACATGTGGCAACAGAACTAGAATGTTCTGGAGAACTGCCCTCATGTAGAGCTAGGCCTGGTCTGGATGCAGGAGAGAGAGAGAGAATAAAGGGTGCATGGTGGAGCGACTGAGATCCAATCCTGCAGGGCATCTCTGGGACACTGTGCAGGGCACACCTCAGAGTGGTCTCTCTAGGGAGTACATGCCTCTCCCCATTACTGGGCAAGAGCTCCTCCCTAGGCATTACTGCTTCAGCATTTCCTGCTTGGTCCATTCATGGGCCCAAAGAACCCACACACAGAGAATCAATCACAGGTGCTTGCAGACGGACTTCCTCGGCAAGTGCTGAGGGGATATGGGTGGGAGCTGGCAGCACAGCCCACCCATGACCTCTCTGCCTTGATTAGGCCCCTGGCTTAGAAAATGAGCCCTATTGGCCCTCTGTTTTCACTTCTGTAAATTGGGGATGATCAGGAATGATGGGCTGGACTTCTACAGGTAGGAAGTGAGCAGTGGAACTTCTTGGCTGCCAACATCAGTTGTCTTTCAAGGCAGAGAACTGCATCTCCCGTGTCCACTCTTTATCCCCAACCCTTACTATGGGCAGTGCCTGGCCCAAAGTCAGCACTTGATAAAGATTTGCAGAATGAAAGACGGTCAGTGAGGGAGGATGACTTGGGAGAGTCGAGAGATGAGTGGATTGATACAATTGGTGTATGGGTTGTTATAAGAGCTGTTAGAGCCCCCAATAAAGTGACTCATAAAAATGAAGACTTTTAAAGAGATGGATGGAGTTTCTTTCCCAGAGGCCTTTCAGTACACTAGAGAGGACATGCCAGGGTCTTCATCCACAGTGAGTGGCAGAGAGGGCGTGAACAGACAAACAAATCTACTGTGTCCCTTCATGGTCCCCCTTCCCTCCCTGACTTAGGAAACCGAGAAAGCGATCAGAGCCACAGGGCAGAGAGGCCTCGAGGCCAGAATACTCAGTCCTGGAAAGATGAAGATTCACACCAAAAATTCACGCAGCTGCTGCTCCTACACACCCCTCACCCCAGAGGCCGTGAGTCCTGGGGGAAGGCAAGCTGGCATGATGGGGTGCTGCAAGAACAGGGGCGGTTGATTGAAGTCCAAGACTTATTTGGCCCAGACCTGGATACCCAGGACGCACCTCACACGGTCATCCTACAGGGGGCTGCTGGAACTGGGAAGTCGACCCTGGCCAGGCAGGTCAGGAGAGCCTGGGAGCAAGGCCAGCTCTTTAAGGATCGCTTCCGGTATGTCTTTTACCTCAACTGCAGAGAGCTGGCCCAATCCAGGACGGTGAGTCTCCCTGAGCTCCTCACCCAGGACTGGGCTGCCCCTCCGGCTCCCGCTGGACAGATCCTGTCTCGGCCCGAGCAGCTGCTCTTTATCCTGGATGGGTTGGATGAGCCCAAGTGGGTCTTTGGGGAGCAGACATCTGAGCTGTGTCTGCACTGGAGCCAGCAGCAGCCTGTGCCCACGCTGTTGGGCAGTTTGCTGTCGAAAGCCATCCTGCCTGGGGTGTCCTTGCTGATCACCGCTCGGACCAAAGCACTAGGGGAACTCATTCCTTCTTCAGAGCACCCACGTTGGGTGGAGGTGCTGGGATTCTCCCGGGCTGGCAGGAAAGACTATTTCTACAACTATTTCCCAGACGAAAGCCAAGCAGCTCAGGCCTTCAGCCTGGTGGAATCCAACAGTGCCCTCTTGGCCATGTGTCAGGTGCCCTGGGTCTCCTGGCTTTTGTGCTCCTGCCTGCAGCTGCAGATGGAGCAGGGGAAAGAACTTTCGTTGACCTGCCAGACGACCACAACGCTCTCCCTGCACTACCTGTCCCTGGCTCTCCCGGCTCAGGCCCTGGGGACCCAGCTGAGAGCCTTGTGCTCTCTGGCTGCTGAGGGCACCTGGCAAGGAAAGACCCTGTTTCGTTCAGGGGACCTCCGGAGACACGGGTTGGACGGGTCTTCCATCCCCGTCTTCTTAAAGACCCGTCTTCTTCGACGACACCGCACCTTTCTGAGCTACAGCTTCAGTCACCTGTGTTTCCAAGAGTTCTTGGCCGCAATTGCATGCGCCCTTGAGGAGAAGGAGGAGGGAAGCCAGGGCACCGAGAGTGCCCGAGGTGTGAAGACGTTACCAGACGTGTATGGGAGGCATGCTCTGTTTGGGGCGCCGACCACCCGTTTCCTCTTCGGCCTGTTCAGTGAGCGTGGGGCCAGAGAGGTAGAGGACATGGTCCACAGCCAACTGGCTCAGGGGGCCAAGGGGGAGTTGCTGCGGTGGGTGGAAGTGCAAGTCCAGCACCAGGATGCCCCGGTTCCGACGTGCTCCCTGGAGGTGCTCGGCTGCTTGTATGAGATCCAGGACGAGGCGTTTCTGACGCGAGCCCTGGCCCATGTCCAAGGAGCCGGGCTGTGTGCGCACACGGACCCAGAGCTGCTGGTGTTCGCGTTCTGCCTCGGCTTCTGCTGCAACGTGAGGAGCCTTCGAGTGAGCGAGGACAGTCAGCATGGACAGGCGCTGCGGCC
>NW_022105908.1:22206211-22221323 GCF_000313985.2 Echinops telfairi | reverse complement strand
TCCTGAGCACCACAGGCGTGCTCTTGCAGCCCCCTGTGCCAGAGACGCGAGTCTCAAGGTAGTCAGTGACTTCCACCTGCTGTGCCAGGGCTCCGTTCTCTGTCTGAGGCAGGGGTTCTCCACCTTCCTAATGTCACCGCCCTTTCGTACAGTTTCTCACGTGGTGGTGACTTCCCCCAACCATGACATTATTTTCGTTGCTACTTCTACTGTTATGAACCCGGTGACCCCCATGAAAGGGTCGTTTGACCCCCTAAAGCAGGGGTTCTCAACCTGGGGGTCACGACCCCGCTGAGGGTCAAACAACCCTTTCACGGGAGTCGCCTAAGACCATTGGAAAACACATATTTCCAATGGTCTTAGGAACCAAGACACCGCTCCTCTGTGCAGGCAGGTCCGCCCACATGCAGATACGCCCAGGGTGAAGACTGTTACCTATGCCACACCATGCTTCAAGACAAAATGTCATTCATTTGTCATTAGAAATAAATGTTTCACGATATAGTATTACATATTGTTTTGTGATCAGTCACTATGCTTTAATGATGTTCCATTTGTAACAATGAAAATACATCCTGCCTACCAGATATTTGCATTACGATTCATAACAGTAGCAAAATGACAGTGATGAAGTAGCAACGAAAATACTTTTATGGTGGGGGGGTCACCACAACATGAGGAACTGTATGAAAGGGTCTCGGCCTTAGAAAGGTTGAGAACCACTGCCCTAAGGGGTCATGACCCACAGGTTGAGAACCGCTGGTCTAAATGTTTCTGCAGCACCGGACTGTGTGACTGGTCTTTGCTGTGGCCCCTGCCGTGTGTCTGTTTTGTCTTTCCTACCAGGTGCACGTCCACCTTCACACTGACCTAGCTTTCCTCCACACTCCCCCAGGACAGCCACCTGTCTCTCTTACCCTTGATCTATCCATTTCATAGCATTAACAGCCAGTGGAAATAAAATCATGAGATTATTCCAATGCAGGAAAATCATCACATCAGAACCTCTCAAAAGCTCAAATTCTCAACATCAAGTCCTTGCTGACTCACAGAGGCTCTATAGGACAGGGTCGAACTGTGCCTGTGGGTTTCTGAGACGGCAACCCTTTATGGGAGTGGGAAGTCTCATCTTTCTCCTTCAGGGTGACTGGTGGGTTTGAACCACTGGCCTTGAGGTCAGCAGCCCGACATGTAACCGCCATGTCACTAGAGCTCCACAGAGCAGAAACTATGGATGATCAAAAGCTCTTTGCAAACCAAGAATTAAGAAGCGCGCCTTTCCCCAATAAAATGATAAAATAAAGAAATAAAAACGTTAGGGGGAAATTCCATTATATTAAAAAGAAGAAGGAGGAGGAGGAAAGCACTTTCTGAACGTAGTAAAGCCCATCTCCCACTGAAGAGAGAGGAAATGAAGGGAGGGGTATCAGAGCACTTGTGGGCACAATTTTTTTATTAAATACTTTTATTGGGGGATCTTACATCTCTTATCAAACTCCATGCATTCATCCAGTGTGTCAAGCACATTTGCACATAGGCTGTTGTGGACACATTTTAAAACATTCACAGACAACTTCACCTAAACAGCCAGCTGACAGACGAAGAAGCCCCAAAGCCTCTCCAGATGTGATAACATACATTGTCACTGACTGGTCACAGCAGCCACGCGGCGGGAGTCCAGCCGGTGGAACCGCTCCAGGGTCACGTGTCAGGGGTCACACGTGGTAAGCATTCTGTGACAATCCGTCAGGGAGCATTTGTGAGCGTGCGGCTTCTATACGTGAGTGGGAAACCAGAGTGTGGTACAGTAACAGGGAGATGACGAGATCATCCCTTTGACCTTGACGTCATTTCTGCTCAAGAAACGTTCCTCCATTCCCCTTGGTGTTGGGAATGGTGTTGACCCTGAGATCTCCCCCCATCACATGTGTCTGGAAGAGAGTCTTTGATTTTTCTGGGGAAACTGACTCCCTTGTGTGTATCAGTGATGCCACCACGGACACAGGCGTGTGGCCTGAAGCCACACGGGCAACCAAGGAGGAGCCGTCTCCAGCCATCCTCCACCCAGCAAAGTGACCAACTTCCCCATCCAAGGGCCTCCACCCCTGTTGCAACATTGACCGTGGAGTGTTTTTATGTGCCTAGATACCTCCTGTATTAGACAGGGCTCTCTAGAGAAACAAAACCAGGATGCTTATGATTGTATATATAAAACATAACATGATTATAATATATATAATATAATATAAACTATAACGAAGGAATATCACAGCTAATTAGTCCACACAGCAGTACAGAGGGCTCAGTTCAACTCACTGCTGTGGACCAGTTAATATACTGGAAGTCCTTCAACTCACCAGGGCTGCTAGGTCCAAGGTCAAGGAAACAGACAGCTGAGTCTTCCCTACATAGAAGGGGAAGGGGCATTTAAAAGAGCTACGATCTCTGATGAGATGGTTGAGCTGCACGTTCTGCTTCAGAGCAAGAATGCTGGGGTATCCAGAATATGAAGACTCTCTACAGGCCACAATGCCTATGTTTCAGTCTCCGCCCCCCACCCCCCACCCCCACCCCTCAACAACAACTCCTTTGCTTTCTGAGTGCTGGGACTCTGGAAGGGTTGTGCCAAAGGAAGACAGATGTTGTCTGCATCAAAGGGAGGGAGACTGGCCAAACCACAGAGTGTTTCCTTTGGGCCACAGATCTCAAACTAAACACACGGTTAGAAAGAACAAGAACCTTGTCCATGATTCGTACACCTATACAAAGATGATTTGGCAAAAGTCGTGTGAGCGGTCTGTTTACTGGATTTGCTGCGGAAACCAAACGCCTCATGGGGTTTGGTTCCTTCGTTGGGAGGTCGGGGGTCACGGTGTCATGGGACTCCCCAGTTGACGGGCCTCGGGTCATGCTGAGTGCTCCTGTGTAGGGCCTGGGCTCTGCAAAGCCTGCAAATGGCCACCCAAGGCACAGAGGTATTTACCTGGGGCAACAGAGGAAGGAGAGTCGAGAATGGGAGGATGACGTGGGACAAGTGGCTAGTGGCCTCCATGGACCATTCTCTCCTTGGCTGTGAGACCAGGAGAACTGGATGGTGTCCGGCTACCATTAATGAACGTTTTGATTGAGGACCCTCTAGAACAGTGGTTCTCAACCTGTGGGTTGTGACCCCTGTGGGGGTCAAATGATCTTTTCACAGGGGTCGCCTGATTCATAACAGTGGCAAAATTACAGTTATGAAGTAGCAACGAAAATAATTTTATGGCTGCGGGGGTCACCCCAACATGAGGAACTGTACGAAAGGGTTGTGGCATTGGGAAGGTTGAGAACCACTGCTCTAGAAGAATCCCAAACAAAAGGGGGAAACTGCAGGACAGAATTTGAAATTCTCACGAACTCCAGACTTCCTGGGACCAAGGAGTCTGGATGAATCCCTGAAACAATTGCCCTGAGATCATCTTCAACCAAAAATAGTACCTGAAGACTTCTTAAAACAGATAGTAGTTCAGTTTAACAAAAAAAAATTAATAATAATAATTTTTTTAAATGATACCCATTTAAAACCATCGATCCGGAATCCCAGTGACAGCAGCAGCTCCAAGGGCGAGTTGGGGACCTCTAGGGGCAGTGAGTTTCCGCTCGCTCACGGGGGAGGAGAGCCCTCAGGGAGGGAGGATGGGGATGCGGGCACGACTCAAAGAACACCGTCAGCGTCCCCAGAAAGCAGTCTGTGTGACAACGCTTGAATTGCTGTAGGTTCCGCCCAGCGTGTTCGCGACAGGAAGCACAAACTCAGTAGAACTTAGGGAAGAAAATCAAGAAGACGCTATGTTCCTGCCTCGGAGGAACCTCCAGGCAGACAACATGAACCCTTTGGCATGGCTCGGATCTGTGGTGCAGTGAAGAGGCCCAAAAAAAAACGAGGGAGAGCTGCCCGGCAGGTGGGGGGAAGGGAGGCAGGCAAGGAAGTGGGCCAGTCACAGAGCCCCATCGTGTTGAGAGAGGTGTGTGTACTGCAGACCACCACACACACACACACACACACAGGCCATAACTCTTCTGCTCCCCTCTCAGGTTCAGGTGGCTGCCGGTCACGGAGGCCTGCTGGCAGGATCTCTTCTGCATGCTGGGGGTCACCAGGAGTCTGCAGGAGCTGGACCTAAGTGGAACCCCCCTGAGCCCCTCAGCAGTGCAGAGCCTTTGTGAGGCCCTGCGACAGCCTCGCTGCCACCTGGAGACCCTGCGGTGAGTGCGGCCAGGTTCTGGGTGGAAGCAGGGATGAGCAGACCTCCGAAGTGAGGCTGGAAGGGAAGGTTCATCAAAGTCAGCAAACAATCACCGAGTCTCTCTCTGCCAGGCCTGCCAGGTGCCAGGGCCCCTGTGGTAAACACTGCCGGCCAGGAGTCTCTTCTCGGAGCCATTGAGAGGCTGGCATGACTCACGGAGCCACGTTGACGAGTCTCACAGGCCCCGACAAGCACTCCGTGGGGACGATCCTTGAGGGAATGATTTGAAGGAGATCTGATGGCTAAAGAGGGAAGAAAGATGCAGACAGAGGGAAACGGCCTGTACAAAGGTCCTGTGACGGGAGGAAATGGACCCAATTAAATGGGTGTTCAATGATTTAGAAGGAAGCTAATGTGGTTGGAGGGTAGAGAGCACAGGGCCAAGGTGAGGCTAAAGAGGTCAACGGGAGACGGGCCAGGCAGGGCTTTAGAGGCCAGATGAGGATTTGGTGGCTTGCTTGCCTGGTTGGTTTGTCTGTTTGTTTCCTCTAAAGTATTCGAACTTTAAGCAAAACACTAGTAAAGTCTGATTACATTTTCAAAGCAGAGACTAGCTACAATTTGTGAAGTGCTTTGGCAGAGGGCCAAGGGAGAAGTTGTAAAACCAGTTGGCGGGGAAATTGCAGTTGTTACTCTGTGGTGTCTTGTATGTTGCCATCAAGTCTCTTCCGCTCACAGGAACCTTATCGAGAACTTCTGAGATGGTAACCCTTTCTAGGAGCAGGAAGCTTCGTCTTCTGTCTCACAGCTGCTTGGGGGGTTGAACCACCCACCTTGTGGTTAGCAACACAATGCCACCAGGGCTCATTAGTGTTTGTGCTGTGACTGTGGAAATACTACAAATGGATTGCAAAACTGAACAGAAATGTATTCTCCCACAGTTTAGGAAGCTAGAAGTTCAAATTGAGGGTACTGGCTTTCGGAGAAGGAGCGCTGGTGGCATAATGGGTTACTCCTCGCACTGTCACCACAAGGTCAGCGGTTCAAAACCACCAGCCGCTCCACGAGAGAAAGATGAGGCTTTCTACTCCCCTAAAGAGTCACAGTCTTGGCCATTACTGCAGGACAAGGTGCCGAAGCCTGAGCAGTCAAGAGGTGTGACTTCACCAACCCCAGACCACAGAGTTGAAGGAGGCCTTCCAGCAAGTGTGGGGACATGCTGAGGGCCCTAAGCCAGAACCCCACCAATGCCCTGGGGGAACGCCAAGAGTGATGAGGTCAACGTGAAGGTGCTGGATGTGGAGCCCTTCCTGCCCATGCTGCAGACTGGCCTAGGGCGTCCACAGCACTCCTGGGAAGTCCTTCAAGCGGTTGACAAGGAAGGGAACAGCACGTCGTGGGGGCTGAAATCAGCATGTGCGTGTCACCTCGGTGTCACCTCGGGCGAGAAGGTGGCAGGGGAAGAGGTGAGGGTGCAGGTGGCAGGTCCCGAGGACAGCCATGGTGGTATCCAACAGGAAGCCCTTGTCCAGATGGTGCTGGGTGGCTGAGGGCAGCCCTTCCCGTGCCCCCCAGAGCCTGTGCCTTTTGCCCCCTGCCCCCCGTGAGACTGAATGTGTCCCGGAAGGCCTCCTCAGGGTCACAGTACCTCCCCCACCGTGTCTCTCATGGACAAGGCTTGCCACCAGCTGTCACCAAATGAACTTGCTCTCCCAAAAAGAGTTACAGTCTCAGAAACCCACAGAGGCACTTGACAGTTGGCCCCCATCCTACTTGGTTGATGAGTAGGAATTGACCTGGCGCAGTGAGTTCGAGTGAGATTCTAGGACAGCGGTTCTCAACCTTTGGGGGGGTCGAATAACCCTTTCACAGGGGTCACCTAATACATCCTGCCTATCGGATATTACATCACAATTCATGACAGTAGCACAATGACAGTGATGCAGTAGCAACGAAAGTAATTTTAGGGTTGGGGGGGTCACCACAAGGATTGCAGCATTAGGAAGGTTGAGAACCACTGCTCTAGGAGAAGGTCTCTCTCTCTCTCTCTCTCTCTCTCTCTCTCTCTCTCTCTCTCAAGGTCCTTGACTCTTTTGAGCTTCTCTCTTGGTTCCTGGGTGATCTTCAGGTGTCTTTGCCTCGTTTGTGTTCGCTTCTCTGCATAATCTGCTGTGTTTAGCTCTTAGTCTCCTGCGAGCAGCTTAAACCTGTACCACACCCAGCACCGACAGGATCTCTCCAGCTTGACAAAGCAGCCCTGTCCCAAGCGGGATTGTATGCACAGCTATAGGAGTTAGGATGGTTTTTTCTTTTGTTTTTGTCTTTTGCCTGACCGTTTTATTGGCATACCATTCCCATCTCATGCAACACAGTGATTCAATCCGATCCGGAAGAGCTGTACAGTCACCACCACAGTCAGTTTTAGGACGTTTCCTTTGGACTTGTGCTCATCATTATTAGCTCCCCATTTCTCCCAAGCTCCTCTGCCATACCCCCGAGGGACCAGTGATCCACTTACTGCCTCTGTAGATTTACCTAGCCTAGACTTCAGATACAGAAAATATTTTATGTTAAAGCCAGCAACAATAATCAAGTAAAACAGATAAAAACTTCGATCAAAAAGAAAACAGAATTTATTAAAAGCTAGAACAGATTTTTTTTTACTTTTTTCTTTTCCGTACTTTATTATTTTACTATTATTTTTAATAAATCATTTTATTAGGGGCTCTTACAGCTCTTATAATGATCCATACATCCATTTTTTAATGTTTGCTTTTCCATACTTTATTAATTTTTATTCTTTTTAATAAATCGTTTTATTAAGGGCTCTTACAGCTCTTATAATGATTCATACATCAATTGTATCAAGCACATTTGTACATAGGTTGCCATCATCATTTCCAAAACATTTTCTTTCTATTTGAGCCCTTGGTATCAGCTCCTTTTTTTCCCCCTCCCTCCCCCACCCTCCTACCCTGATGAACACTTGATAATTTATAAATTATTTTTATTTTGATATTTTACACCTTCTGCTGTCTCCCTTCCCCCATGTTTCTGTTGTTCATGCCTCTGGGGGAGATGGGGGGAGTTGTACATCAGTCATTGTGCATGATACCCCTTTCTTCCCCTTCTCCCCAACATCTCCTCTACCCTCATGGTATCATTATTGGTCCTGAGGGGTTTATCTGTCCTGAATTCTGTGTGTTGAGAGCTCTTATCTGTACCGGTGTACATGCTCTGGTTTAGCGGTATCTGAAAGGCAGACCTGGGGTCATAATAGTGGGGAAGAGGAAGCATTAAAGAACTAGAAGAGTGTTGTGTGTTTTGTCAGTGCTATATTGCACCCTGGCTGACTCATCCCTTCCTTGTGACTCTTCTGTGAGGGGACGTCTAGCTGTCTACAGATGGACTGTGGGTCTCCATTCCGAGCCTCCTCGTTCCTGTGGAAGTGGTTGTTTGTTTGGGGCCTTCTGATGCCTGATACTTGATCAAATCAACACCTCATGATCACAGAGGCAGAACAAATTTAAAATGGATCAAAAAGGAGATCAAATGATAAGGTATTAGATCTTAACCGAGCTGTGTCTGGAATAATCCATTTTCCAATGCATCCCGCATGATAGGAAGACTAGTCACATCCCTGGTCTGTGGTCAGCAGGAACTCACCGGAGGCTTCATCCTTGTGGGGACCCTGAAAATGGATTCGGGCTTCTATTGTCTTCCCTAGCCTTCTGCAGACCAGCTGTTTACAATTTAAGCTGTGATACCATTCCCTCGATTGGAGTTGGATTTATTATTTACAATCTTTGGATCACACAAGCTGGTGTGCTTGAGGTTTTTTTGTTGTTGTTTTCTTAAGAGAGTATTTATTAAGTCTTAAGCAGGACCAAGATGACTACTGAAACATATTATCCAAATGAGGGAGACCATTAGCATGGGGTCATAATGGGGTCCAACAGCTTGCTGAGATACAGACCTTTAAGGAGGATATGGTAGGTCAAGAAAACTGTCACAAAAATATGGGTGGCAGCAGATCAATACATTCTACCGTGTTTCCCCGAAAGTAAGACATACCCCCAAAATAAGACCTACTTACAGTTTTGTCTCTCGCTGAAATATAAGGCATCCCCCTGAAAATAAGCCCTCCCCGATAATAAAGCCCCCCAAAGCTACCGTAATTCTGGACTCGGCTCTAGTGGCAGGTGCCACCATGCAGCTCACTGTTGGCCGCAGGGCAGCTGGAGCAGACAGGAAGTGCGAGGTTTCTTTTAGTCAGAGAGCCCACACTGCTGCCAGGACAAGCTGCCACCTGTTGCTCGCTCTGCCCTGACAAGAGTCTGGCTGATTCACAATTAGGCCTTCTTGATACTGTAGGATTCACAGTTTGTCTGGTTATGCTGGTTTGTGATGACAACTACTACCGTACCGTATACAGGTAATAAATTTCCTTTTTTGTTGTTCAACAATAAATGTGTACCGTATTCTTCTTCATGGAAAAATAAGACAGCCCCTGAAAATAAGACCTAGCACGTCTTTGGGAGCAAAAATTAATGTAAGATACTGTCTTATTTTGGGGGAAACAGGGTAGTTGCCCTTGGGGCTCCCTAAGGGAACTTGGGGGTCAATATTAGGACATATACATTACATTAGACAAAGGAGCTTACAATATTGGTCCAGGGGCTTCCCCAAGGCAGTCAACTCATTAAAGTTAGAATTTTCAACACATACTTTTGTTGCAACAATTCCATCCATGACAGATGGTGATAGCTTAGATAAGGAAAACTGTAGTTCCTAAAAAAAATGGTGATAGCTTACTAGCGGGCGATACAGATGGAAAGCAGATGGATTCAAGAGAGCCTTAGAAAGTCAAACCAACCAGTTTTTGTGGTGGACTGGATTTAGAAACAAAGAGAAGACAGATGTCAAGGATGATCTTGGATTTCTGGCCAAAACAATTCATGAGATAATGGTATCTTCATAGTGACCCTGTTGGACGGGGTAGACCTACCCCTGTGAGTTTCCGAGACTGTAATTCTTTATGGGCGTAGAAGGTCCCATCTTTCTTCCATGGAGCACCTGGTGGTTTTGAACTGCCGACCCTGTGGATTGCAGCCAAACTCGTTACTATGCCATCATCGATGGCAGTGAGTTTGTTTGTTTGTTAATGGTGCTTTTACTGAGATGGGAAATCCTGGAAGTAGAATGTTTGAGAGGCAAGAATTAACCTAAGAGTGATCTGGGGCATATTAATTTGAAATTCCTTTCAGTGGAAATCTTTAGCAGATATAATATAGATTATAATGTAGTAAATGTTTTAGAAAAGTTAAGGCTGCCTCACAAAACAAGTCTCAAGAAGTTGTTGTTAGGTGCTGTTCCTCACTTCTCACGGTGACCCCATAAACCTCCCATCCTAGCCCATCCTCACAGAGTCATCGCTGGCTGAGCCCATGATCACAGTACTGTGTCAGCCCCTCTAGTTGAGGAATCTTCCTCTTGTTTACTGACCCTCTACTTTACCAAACATGATGTCCTCCTCCAGGGACTGGCCCCTCCTGATAACATGTCCAAAGAACATGAGAAATCTTGCCAACATCACCTGTCTACCATGGGGAACACTGCCGATAATTGAAATACCAGTGGCATCATTTCCAGCATCACAGGACTTGCGAGCCACCGCAGTACGACAAACTGACCCATGAGTAGTGACCGAGAGTAAAAGGGGGGTTGAGAGAGAGACACCACAAATCCAAACCACAATTTCAAAGACTGGAAATGAAAAAGAGGAAAGCAGTAAAGAAAAATGGGGTAGGAGTTGCATAAGGATGTGTGTGTGTGTGTGTGTGTGTGTGTGTCAACGGAGCTACCATGACGAAAGCAACAAGAAAGAGGAGAAATTTATAGACACATGTGAGTCTCCCTGGATTTGTTTCTCTAGTCTACCCGGACTAACACATCATGGTACCAGGAGTGGGATCAAATCAGCACCCACTCTCCATCTTTATGATTTGTTTCTCTAGTACCCTACTCCTGATCCCATAATGTGTTAGTCTGGGTTTGCTAGAGGAACAAATGCATTGACACTCATATATGTGTATCAGAAAGAGTTTTATTTAAAAGAGTAATTTTGTATTAAGAAAACATCCCTGCCCACTCCAGATCAAGTCTATAAGTCCAATATTAGCCCATATGTCCAATACCAATTTATAATTTTCCCTTCAGACTCATGCAACACATGCAATGATGCTGAATGCAGGAAGATCACAGGCCAGTGGGTAGAAAGTGTAGTAGATCCAGTGGTGGTAGAAGCATCTCAGCTCTGGTGTGGGTCTCCACATGGCTGCGCCGGGTCCAGGGCACTGGCTCTCTCAGCTTAGCTCCAGGTGGCTTGTCAAAAGGAATGTCAGTCAGGGAGTGTGTGTGTCCAGCCTCCAGTGAGCTATTTATCTCCTTCAAATGAGGTCATCAAGCTGCAACTTGATTACAGGCTAAACTCCACCCCTTTGATCTTAATAGTCTCAAGTTGACCACAGATTACGTAACTACCATATCTCCCTTTCTTCAGAGGGAAAGGATAGGATTAGAAGCTCTTGTGAAAGACTGACCTTTGGGGAAAGGGAACTGTCTTCAGCTATCAAAGAAGAGACAAGGATATGGAGAAGAAGAAAAACAGACAGTGGAAACCTTAAGAGTTTCCATTCTGGGGAGGTTTGTTTTTCTCTGTGGAGCATGGGATTTGGCGTATTAGAGGTTTGAGGAAGGTAAATGCTTACTATGCCTGTAGCAGGGCAGGAGATCTTACCCACCCGCATTGTGAGCCAATGTGAGGGAGTGGTGGTGAGTCATGGTGGCAGCCACCTCCCCTGTCATTCGGGCCCTGGGCAGCAAGGAGAATGGCAGAGGTTGGGACTAGTCAGAGGGATGTGATGGGAGGTCAGCGCTGATATCACCTCTGTGTCATGGCAGCCAGGAGCTGATGAAAGTTAACTTCCTGGAGTAGTGAAATACATGATTTCCCCATGATTGCCCAATCCTGAATCAGGCACTTGGGAATTTTCCCCTCCTTAGAAGATTCAAGCCCCCATGGAAGATCTCAAAGAGCTACCGCTCTTAGACACAAGAAAACATGAATCCTTGTCAGGCAAAGTTCTGACTCATGGTTGGGTTTCCCTGGCCCAGTAGGAAACCTGTTGAATCAAGATTAGAATCCAGAATTCTGGGGAGTCGGAGAAGGAGCTGGTCCAGGAGAGCCTGGGGATCTGAAAGAGGGGGTGCCAGAAGGAAGCAAGGCAGGAGGAGACTGTGAGGACATGGAGTCAAAGATTGTGAACTCCTCTGAGGCAAGGAGGAAAGAAAGGCTTGCATGGAAACACAGGCACCTGAGGGTGAGAAGTTTGAAGCAAGGTGAAGGCTACCTTCCCACAGTATAGGCATTAAGCATGCGCCAGACACCGTCCTAATACTTAGCATACACCATCTGCTTTGATCCTTCCAACAAGCTTGTGCAATCGGCATGCTTCATCGGTGTTAAGGATGAGTCCGTTAGAACTTGAAGATAAAGACACTTGCCCCCTGTCATCAGCTAGTTAATGGCAGAGGCAAGATTTGAACCCATACCTGCTTGGCTCCGGAGCCTGAATCCTTCACTAGACTGCCACTCCATCCCTGGTCAGATGACCTCAGGCTCCTCACTGTAGTCCTATGCTGACAATCCTCAGCGGGCACCATGGTCATATGGTTTGCTCTGCTGAGAATGACACAATCAGGAGGAATGGAGTTGCATTCATCACCAAAAAGGACCTTTCAAGATCTACCTTGAAGTACAATGGTGCCTGTGATAGGGATTCTATCTATTGGCAAACAAGGGAATCTTATGAATACAGCTATCATTCAAATGCATGCACCAACCACCAAAGCTAGCAATGAAAAAGAGTTAGGATTTTGAGGAGAGGGAAGAGGACTTGTTCCAGCTTATAATAGTGAGTTATTTGGGGATGAATAATGCACATTAGAGGCACATCTGTTCATCAGGACATGGAGCCTGGAGGTAGCAACATGTTAAGTGATTTCCATCAGGAAACCAGACTAGCTAGGCTGGTGGAGCCCATCAGCCAGGGCTGGTGTAGGCTGACAGCTGAGGTGTGTTCGGGCAGAGACACAGAACTTTAGCTATGCTGACATCTGTCAGTTGCATCCCTGACTTTCTTTGATCATACTCTGAAACCCAGGGTTGGGAGCAAGAGTGCAGAAGTTGTCCAGGGAGACATAACCAAAGGATGAGGATACTTAAACTCAAGTAATAGACATGATGTTGATACAGCTAGCCCTGGATTCCAGACTGGGGTAACCAAAACCCAGTTGCTGAACATTGACTCATGATGGCCCTATGTGTGCCAGAGTGGAACAGTACTCTGTAAAGGTTTTCAAAAGTAGATCACCGGGCCTTTTGTCTGAGGTGCCTCTGGGTAGACTTGAACCTCCAATCTTTCAGTTATTGACCAAATTCAATAGCCATTTATACTATCCAGGAATGCCTCAGGATGGGTTATTGTTGTTGTTGGTGGTGATGATGGTGGTGGTGTTAGGTACAATGAGTCACTTTCCAGCTACAGCAAGGCCATGAATAACAGAACGAAATAGTGTTGGGTTCTGAGCTATCCTCACTAGAGGAGGTGCGTTTGAGAGCATTGTTGTAGCCCCTGTGGTCCAGCTATCTCCTTGAAGATGTTCCTCCTCTATGCTGATCCTCCACCAAGTATGATGTCCTTCTGCAGGGACTGTTCTCTCCTAATAGCGTGTCCAAAATACACGAGATGACGTCTCACCGTCCTCGCTTATCAGTTGAGTCTGGCTGTGCTTCCTGCAAGGCAGATTTGTTCATCTTTCTGCCAGTCCATGGTGGGGAACAGACAACAAAGAAGGAATAGGCCATCCATTTCTGAGGAATTAGCCATGGAAAGCCTTATGAATAGAATTGAAATACTGTCAGATACTGAAAACTTCGTGAAAAGAGACAGTGATAGAAAATGAGCCCCTTGCATGAAGTGGCAAGCTACCTGAGATCTGGGCGGCCGGCCCCAATCCCAGCTATGTGGACCCCTCCCTAGAAGAAGGCACTAAGGAGGACAGACTGAAGATATAGCACAAGGAGAGAGGCATATCTGCTCAGAGCACACGGGAGCAAACCAAGAGGGGAAAGACAGAGACCGAGAGAACCTCATGCTGGTCCAACAAGCTCCGAGGATGACATTCCTGCTCAAAGCAGCCAATGCACAGAGAGGACCGTGGGGCAGCCCCGACCACGAGATATGGCATCCCATCACTGAACCAGAGCACTACAGGGGACAGCATTGAAGACACAGTGTGAGCATTGTGCCTGGTCTCACACACACACACACACACACACACACACACACGTGCGAAACACGAAGGGAGTGCAACAGAACAGCAAGGGGAGCAAAGCAGTGGAACCTCAAAAATAGATGGAAGCCCCAAAATAAGTATTTATAGGCTGATATATATATATATACACACACACACACACACATATATACATATATATACATATATATAATTAGGCAGGATAAACAATCTGGAGGAGAAAACAACAGGGCTGATGGTTTCAGGGGTCAAGGGAGAGGGAGAGTTGGGGAAAGGGAGGGGGGAAGACAACAAACCCAGGGACAAGGGAACAACATATGATCTAAAATCGACGGTGAGGAAGGCGTAGAATGCCTAGTGGGGTTTGATCAAGGGCAATGTAGCTGAGAGATATTATTGAAATACAGGCGCATATATATGTAAATATATTTATGTATAACAACAGGGTCATAGATCTATGTACATATACTTATATGTTAAGCATTAAGGTAGCGGACTGGCATTGGGACTCTCCTCAAGTCCTCCCTCAAGTCAAGAACACTGTGTTCTAGTAACCTGGCATTCTGTGATGCTCACCTTCCCAAGAAGATCGCTGAAGACAAAATAGGTACATATGTAAATGTAGTGAAGAAAGCTGATGGTGCCTGACTATTAAAAGATATAGCATCTGGGGTCTTAAAGCCTTGAAGATAAACAAGTGGCCATTTATCTGGGAAGCAACAAAGACCACATGGAGGAAGCACACTAGCCTGTGTGATCATGAGGTGTCAACAGTATCAGGTATCAGGCATCAGAAGGTCCAAAACAAACAACCATTTTGATGTGAATGAGGGGGTTCAGAAGCGAGACCCAAAGGCCATATGTAGACAATTGGACATCCCCTCACAGAAGAGTCACAAGGAAGGGACAAGCCAGCCAGGGTGCAGAATAACACCAACGAAACATACAACTTTCCTCTAGTTCTTTTTTTTAATCATTTTACTGGGGACTCATACAACTGTTATCACAATCCATACATACATCAGTTGTATATAGCACATTTGTACATTCGTTACCCTCATCATTCTCAAAGCATTTGCTCTCCACGTAAGTCCTTGGCATCAGCTCCTCATTTTTCCCCCTCCCTCCCCGCTCTCTCCTCCCTCATGAACCCTTGATAATTTATGTTATTATTTTGTCATATCTTACTGTCTGATGTCTCTCTTCACCCACTTTTCTGTTGTCCAGCCCTAGGGAGGAGGTTATATGTAGCTCCTTGTAATACGTTCCCCCTTTCCACCCCACCCTCCCGGTATCGCCACTCTCAGCACTGGTCCTGAAGGGATCATCTGTCCTGGATTCCCTGTGTTTCTAGTTCCTATCTGTACCTACTAGACCTCTGGTCTAGCCATATTTGTAAGGTAGAATTGGGATCATGATAGTGGGGGTGGGGGGAGGAAGCATTTAAGAACTAGAGGAAAGTTGTATGTTTCATGAGTGCTACACTGCACCCTGACTGGTTCATCTCC
>NW_022105908.1:22196108-22206111 GCF_000313985.2 Echinops telfairi | reverse complement strand
ATGGGGCTCTTACAACTCTTATAACAATCCATACATCAGTTGTACCAAGCATATTTGTACATATGTTGCCATCATTTATTTCTAGACATTTACTTTCTATTGAGCCCTTGGTATCAGTTCCTCTTTTTTCCCTCCCTCTACAGCCCTCCTGTAGTTCTTTAATGCTTCCTCCCCTCTTTATTATGACCCCAGTTCTACCTTACAAATCTAGCTACACCAGAGCATGTACACTGGTACAGATAAGAACTCTCAACACACAGAATCCAGAACAGATAAACCCCACAGGAAAAATAATGGGAGTAGCGATACCATGAGGCCAGGGGGAAGGTGGGGGAAGAACAGGAGAACCGATCACAATGATTGACGTATAACTGCCACCGCCACCGCCCCCACCCACCCACCAAGGGGAAGAACAACAGAAACATGGGTAGAGAGAGACAGCGCACGGTGTAAATGAAAATAGTAATAGTGTGTGACTTATCCAAGGTTCATGAGGATGGAAGGTGGGAGAGGGAGGGGGAAAATGAGCTGATACCAAGGTCGCAAGTAGAAAGAAAATGTTTTGAAAATGATGATGGCAACCTATGTACAACTATGCATGACACAATGGATGTGTGGACGGATATAAGAGCTGTAAAAACCTTCAATAAAGTGATTAAAAAAAGGAAAGAAAGAAAATGAGCCCCTCAGTTCGGAAGGCACTCAAAATAGGACTGAGGAAGAGTAGCCTTCTCAAAGTCGAGTCGACCACAGGGACACGAATGGAGTAAACCGTACGAGAGTCAAGCCTTGGGGACCTTCCTTTGCTGATGGCTCACAACTCCAAACGAGAAGAGGAGCTGCAAAATCAATAAAGAACTGGAATTTGGAATGCACAAAGTATAAATCTAGAAGAAGCAGAAATTGTAAAAAATTCAATGGCATGCATAAAAATTGACATTCTAGGCATTGACGAGCCTAGTGTGGACTGGTATTGGTCACTTTGAGTGAGAAAATCATAGGGCTTTCTATGCTGGGAATGAAACAATCAAGAGGAATGGCATTGCATTATTCGCCAAAAAAGACTTATCAAGCTCTATCTTGAAGTACAATGCTGTCTGGGATAGGATCGTATCTGTCTGCATTCAAGGAAATCCATACAAGACAACTATGACTCAAATTCATGCACCAGCCACAAAAGCTAGTGTTAAAGGAATTGAAGAATTCTACCAACGTCTGCAGTCTGAAGTTGATCAAACTGGCAATTAAGATGCGTTGATAATTACTGGTGATTGGAATGCAAAAGCTGGGAACAAAGGGGAAGTTGGAGTCTTTGGAAGATAGTGTGTTGGTGACAGAAACAAAGCCAGAAATCACATGATAGAATTTTGCAAGACCAATGATTTGTTCATAGCAAATGCCTTTCTTTAGCAACACAAATGATGACTGTACACATGAATTTCTCCAGCCAGAAGACACAGAAATCAAATTGACTACATCGGTGAGAAGAGAATATGAACACGCTCAATATCACCTGCTAAAACCAGGCCAGGGGCTGACCGTAGCACGGTCCATACGCTGCTCGTGTGTAAGTTCAAGTTCGGATGAAAGCTGAAGAAAATCCAAACAAGTCCACAAGACACAACACAAAATACAACGTTGAGCAGATCTCGTCTGAATGTTCAGAACATCTCAAAAGCAGATTTGGCTCATTGACTACTAATGCCAGAAGACCCGAGGAGCTGTGGGAGGACGTCAAGACATGGAGAAAGCAATAGGTCATTAAAAAGACAGGAGGGAAAGAAAAGATCAGTGTGGATGTCAGAAGAGACTGAAATGTGTTCCCAATTGTAGAGTAGCGAACTTGGAGAAATGATGAAGTCAAAGAGCTGAAAAGAACATTTCAAAGGGCAGCTCAAGAAGGCAAGGTCATAGACGGTGGGGCCAGGGCGTGGCACCCCATCCAACTCTACCGGAAAGCACTCCTAAAGGCCAACAAACAGTCCTTGAACTGAAAAAAAAGAAGAGGGCAAAGTCAAATATTAAAGTGAAATCTGCAAAGATCTAGAATCAGAAAACTAAGAAGGAAGAACAAACTCAGCACATCTTAAACTGAAAGAACTCCAAAAAAAATTCAAGCCTTGGGTTGTAATATTGAAAGACACTATGAGCAAAACACTGAACGATACAGGAAGCAACATTAAAAGAGGGGAAGGCTACACGGCATCCCTGTACCGAAGAAGAATTCATCAACGTGCAACCATTTCAAGAAGGAAGAATCACTGGCACTGAAAGATGTCTGAGCTGCACTGAACACATTAGCCAAACACAAGACTCCAGGAGGTGACGGAATACCAGTTGATGGAATACTCGAAGCACTCGCTCATCTACTCAGGAAATTGGGGAGACAGCTATTTGACCCACTGATGGGAAGAGATCCATATTTGTCCCCATTCAAAAAAAAAGGGTGACCCAAAAGAATACAGTACTCAAATTACGGAAGAATATCTTTGACATTGTATGCAAGTGTTATGCTGCTGAAGATAACACAAAAGCACACCCTCCCTTCTTGCATTGCCTCAGTCAGTCGTGATTTCCGTTACTTCAGCGTTCCCACCTGGATCATTTTCACAGTTACATGGGCACCCAGTCTTCTTGGGACAGCCCTCTTTGGTTCCCAGCTCTTCCACCCACCTCGTGTGGCCTGGCATTCATGGCTGTGTCCACCTCCTCCACTGTAGAGGAAGTGACAAGCCCAAAGCCTGCCGTGTGTTGGGGGTTCAGTTCTCTCATGACCAAAAGACCCCGCGCACACGCTCATCTGTGGTTTCAAAGCGCCACCCTCCAATGGAGAGCGTCCCCGGCTGTTGGGTTCTTCAGATGACTGGAACATAAGTGGAGAGGAAGAAAGGGCTGGAGAACCTAGCGATGCTGCCTCCACAGTGTCCCCACGCAGAAAGCCCTCGGCGTGGTCTTTTTATGGGAGTTTTATGGGCACAGTGATACTTCAGGGCAAGTGTGTAGACCCCCAAAGGTGTCGAGGGGCCTTGTCTCAGCATACACACCTGCCCAGTAGATGCCAGGTTTCCCCTCCCATCA
The DNA here is from genome assembly GCF_000313985.2 of Echinops telfairi. Taxonomy (NCBI): domain Eukaryota; kingdom Metazoa; phylum Chordata; class Mammalia; order Afrosoricida; family Tenrecidae; genus Echinops; species Echinops telfairi. The sequence goes on along the minus strand of NW_022105908.1, from coordinate 22,203,033 downwards.
TGCCTCAGTGTGGGCGGGAACCCATTCCCGTTTGGAATGCCTCTCCCTCCACCCCACCCTGGAGAACTACTCATCCTTCAAGGCTTACGTGTGTTCCCTTTCCCCCAACCCATTGTCCCTTCCCTTTGGCCAGCTTCACCACGCAGCTTCACCACACTCCTCACTCATTCACTGCCTCTCACGGGCTCACCAGATCCACCCACAGCTGATGGGAGTCCGCTTCTCCCCACCAAGAATATTTCCAGAATGTGCCAAGTACCTGGAACAGGGGTGGGTGAGCGGCTTGCCCCTCACAAGTCAGCACTGGCATGTGCTGTGGTGCTGCCGGTCCAGGGCAGGGCCGGCAACCACCATGCCCTACCCCAGGATGCCGCAGTCCACACACAGCCAACCTTACCATCCCACCAGGGAGAGTGCCCATCGGTCAGTGGACCAGGGTAAAGACAACAGTAAGCAGTGTCTTCCAGCTTTACCTTCAGATTCCATTTCCTCAATACGGCCTTTCTGCCAAATACAGGTTGCAAATCGCATCCCCTCTGCATGCTGGAATCCCCCTCCCGCCGCTCCCACTTGGAGAGCAACTCAGCATTCCACGCCTTCTCCTCCAGCCCCATTATCCCTTCCCCTCCGTTAATCTCTTTCCCATGCCTCTGACTGCACCTGACCCGTCCATCACTCGTTGAATTTCATCATGTGTTTACTCTGTAGCGTGTGGGGTTGCCAGGAGTCAGAACTGACAACAACAACAACCTGAGCTTGGGTTTTGTTTGGATGTTTGGTTTTGTTCATATGTCAGATGGAATACCACCACCACCACCAACAACAACAACAACAACAAAAAGAAAACAACGCCCCGCCATGGATCCAGTTCTGACTCAGGGTGACCCTGCAGAACTGTTGGCAAGACTGGCACTCCTCACGGGAGTAGAAAGCCTGGTCTTTCTCCCACGGAGCATCTGGTGGTTTTGAGTCGCTGACCTTGCAGCTAGCATCCCACCCCATAACCACTCTGCTACCCGGCTCCTGACGGAGTACCTGAGGAGGGCAAATGGATAACACACTGGGTTGCTAATGAAGACGATTCAAGCCCACCAGAGGCTCCTTGGAAGAAAATTGGGGGGGCACAACTTCTGGAGCACGGCTTTTAAAACCCCTCTGGAACAGAGCAGGGATGTGAATCGCTTTGCTCTCAGAGGGTTGGAAAGTGGGGGATTGCAGATGCAGTGAGGTTAAAATGTAACCTCGTCTTTTCCTCGCCCTTGTGACCCACCAGAAATTTGTTCTCGTTTTTCACGTTTTCTGCTGTCTTTTCTCTTGAGGCTTTTCTCCGTTGTACTTTGTTATTGTGTTTGGGTCTTTTTGTTTGTTTGTTTTTGCATGTTTTCCTGTATGTGAAGTCCAGGATTAGGTCAATCTAAAGAGACAGTAACTACATTCATGATTTCCATGGAGTGTGGCAGGGGAGGTTGGACGGAAATGAGAAGCTAATAACAATGAGTGCAGGAAAGAAGAAAATGTTCTAAAATTGATTATGGTGGTGATTCTACAAGTCTTCTTAAGATGAGTGAACTATTAAGTTGTATGATAGTTGAATTATATTCCAATAAAACTGTTAAATGAATGAATGAGTCATCCCCTAAAACCCAACGTTGGCTTTTTTTTTTTTACTTATTTTTTAACAGCCTGACTGGCATATGATTCACATATCATATAATTCAGTAGTTCAATCAGAGGGGATGCACCAGAAGTTTAATCTGTGTGTGGACCCTGCAAATGAATGGGCTTCCACTGTCGTCCATCGCATTCTGCAAACCAGGTGCTCATCGTTTAAGCGATGCGATCATTCCCTCCTTCAGATTTGGATTATATTATTACAATCTTCGGATCACACAGGCTGGTGTTTCTTCCATGTGGACTTAGCTGACGCCTCACTTCAATGGCTGCTTGTTTGAAGGCAAGACTTTTAGACCCCAGATATTATTCTTTCGATCAGGAGAGATTTGAAAACTGACTTCTTTATTTCTGTCCCCCGAGATACTGGGTCATTCTGGGGATCTGGAGGGCCTTGCTGACTTCCTCCGGACCCACAGATGTGGTTAGCACTTAGACTCAGGTGGACACATGGACACGTGCATGGTAATCCTCTCAAGTTGATAGGGTGAGTGGACAAGATCCGTGGGAATCACACAGTGAGAAAAGGAGGCCATCAGCGTCTCAAGGAGCAACTTGGCCACAAGAGGGAGCTACAGTCTCCCACATTATTCCAAACCAGGCAAGGCTTCCTCTTCCTGTGAAGTCACCCCCGGACAGCCAAGGGTCACACCTTCTAAAAAGGCAGACCAGACCCCAGACACAGGAGGGAGCCCTCGGGACAGTGGCTGGGGACACAGGTATGTCTCTCCTGCAGGCTGGTCAGCTGTGGTCTCACGTCCAGCTGCTGCCAGGACCTGGCCTCTGTGCTCAGTGCCAGCCCCAGCCTGATGGAGCTGGACCTGCAGCAGAATGACCTGGGAAGACTGGGGGTGAACCTGCTGTGCGAGGGACTGCGGCACTCAAGCTGCCAACTCAAGCTCCTATGGTGAGGCCCTGTGGATTCTTCTGGGCAGGGGTAGGGGAGCGAGGCGGAATGGGATGGGATCAATCCATACAGTTCAGCCTGGCTTCCTTACCAGTTCCTGTATCCATGCTATGTGAACCAAGGTGGCTAATCAGTGTGGAGGTGTAGAGAAGCCCAGCCCCCTCCGCTAGCCCGAGAACCCCCTCCACGGGTGGCTGGGACCTCCATGGAGTCGGTACCACAACCCGACTTCTCCCTCTGCCACATCTCCATTCCCTCCCACTGGGGTTGATGCAAGGGCCCTCTCTCATCAAACTCTTCGTTCTAATCGCCATCCCAGATCCAGATTCCCAAAGGACCCACCCTGCAGCAGATTTCCTGCAGCGGGTGGCAAATGCAAGGTTCCTGGGCCCTGAGGCCCTCGGGATCATGTAGGCCATTCCAGGAGAACCAGGCTTCCTTTCTCCTTACAGGCTGGACCAGGCCCATTTCAACGATGAGGTGGGTGAGAGGCTGAAGGCCCTGGAGGAGGAGAAGCCTGAACTGCTTGTCACCTGGTAAGAGGCCCAGAACTCCCTCCCCAGGCCCCACCTGGGGCCGTGACCATGCAGAGTGCAGAACCCCGAGGTAGGGAAAGAGACTCGTGGGGACAGACTGACAGACCTGGGGGGAAACCAAGAGTCCATGCAAGACCACAACAGCCAGAGTGAGCTTTGTTTTCAGTTTGTTTCGTGCAAATGCTACCGGGTCCCAACTCTGCTTTTAAACCTTCCATGAGTCTTGGGAGCCCTGGTGGCGGGATCAGGTAAGCGTTGGGTTCTAACCAGCCAGCGGCTCTGCAGCAGGAGAAAGATGTTCCCGTAAAGAATCACAGCCTCCAGATCCCTGTACACGGTCACTGTGGTCTGGACTCGACTCCAAGGTGGTGGGTTTGTGTGTGTTCATTACCCAGTGCTGCTGTCACCCGAATACCACAAGTGGGTGGCTTTAAAGCAAAGGCACGAATATACTTTCTCCGGATTTGCAAGACCAGATGTTTGAATTACGGACACCAGTTGTAAGGGATAATTCTCTATCATCTATCTCTGACGACACTGGAGGTAGAACCTGGTCTCAGTTTCTGTAGCCCTGGCTATAGATCTTAAAGTCCTCAAACAAACAAACAAACAAAATGCCTCACGGAAACGGAATCACTTTTTACTTACAACAACGCTGCGGAGCAGGCCAGAGCTCCCCCTGTGGGTTTCTGAGGCTATAAATCTATCTTTATGGGAATAGAACGCTTCATCTCCCGAGGAGCAGCTGGTAGGTCCAAACTGCAGACCTTGTCGTCAACCACCCAACCCATAGTCCACCCCAAACCCCAAACCCAACTCACTGCCACCCAGTCGAGGCTGACTCATAGTGGCCCTAAAGGACAGGGTGGCACTGCCCCTGTGGGCTTCTGAGACTGTAACCCAATTTTTTTAATTTCATAAATTATTGCTGTTAATTTTTTTCTTAGGAATGTGTCCGTTTTTTCTAAATTTGTTTACTGTTATTAATCATTTTATTTCCAAATCTTATGACAATCCATCATTCAACCGTATTGAGCACACTTGTACAGAAGTTGCCATCGACCTTTCCAAACCATTTTCTTTCTACTTGAGCCCTTGGGATCAGCTCCTCTTTTCCCCTCTCCCACCCTCATGAATCCTTGATCAATTATATATTTTTATTGTTATTTCGTATCTTACACTGTCCATTGTCTCCGTTCACCCACATTTCTGTTATTCGTCCCCCTGGGGGTGTCGTTATATCCAACCTTGTGCTGGGGTCCCCCTTCCTCCCATGTCCCCCTCCCACCATCCCCCTACCCTCACAATATCACTACTCCCACTATTGTTCCTGAGGGGTTCTTTTAATAATCGTTTTATTGGGAGCTCTAACGGCTCTTACAACATCCCATGCATCAATTGTATCATGCATATCTGTACACAGGCTGCCATCATTATCTTCTAAACATTTACATTCTATGTTGGCCTTGGTATTGGCTTCTCTTCTCCCCGGCCTTGTGGCCCTTGGGAAAATATAAATTATTACTGTTTTCATATCTTACACTGACTGCTGTCTCCCTTCACCCACGTTTCTGTTGTTTGTCTTCCTGGTTGGGGGGGGTGTTAGATGTCAGCCATTGCAATCAGTTCCCCCTTCCTCCACTCCTCCACCCACCCTCCTGATATTGCTACCCCTATTTCTGTTCCTGAGGGATTTACCTGTCCTGAACTCTATCTATTGAGAGCTCTTATCGGTATCAATGTGTGTACTCCAGTCTAGCCAGATTTGTAAGGGTCATGGTAGTGGGGGCTGGGGGTGGGAAGCATTCAGGAACTAGAGGAATGATGTGTGTTTCTTTGCTATGCTGCACCCTTGTTGAATCATCCCTTCCTTGTAACCCTTCTGTGGAGGGATGTCCCAATTGTCTACAAATGGACTTTGGGTTTCCACTCCAACCCCCCTCTTTCACATCGATACAAGTGTTTGTTTTGGATCTTTTGATACCTGATCCCATCGACATGATCACGCAGGCTGATGTGCTTCTTCCATGTGGGCTTGTTTGCTTCCCTGACAGATGGCTGCTTGTTTAACTTCAATCCTGTAAGACCCCTGACACTATATCTTCTGATAGCCAGGCACCATCCACTTTCTTCACCACATTTGCTTATGCGCCTATTTTGTCTTCAGCAATTGAGCTGGGAGGGTGAGCATCACAGAATGCCAGGTTGTTAGAACAAAGTGTTCTTGCGTTGAGGGAGAGCTTGAGCAGAGGCCCGAAGTCTGTCTGCTATCTTAATACTTAATATAAAAATGTATGTACCTTGACCCTTTCATTATAAATTAATATATTTACATGTATACATGCCTATAGCTATACCTGTATAAATAGCTCTTGCCTCCTAGTTATTTCCTGTATTTACTTTCACCCTCCTCCTGCCCCACTATCATGCTCACCCTCCATTGGGCTCTCAGTAATCCTCTTGGATACATTGCACTTTATCAAACCCCACCAGGCATTATACGCCCTCCTATTCATCAATTTTAGATCACTTGATTTTCTCTTGTCCCTGAGTTTGTTAGCTCCCTGCTCCCCCTCCCCACCGCCTCCTCTCCCATGTCCCCCTGGGACCATGCATGGGTCCCACTGTTTTCTCCTTGGGATTGTTTGTCTTGCCTATCTTATACAGATTGGCACAGAGTGAAAGAAAGAAAAACCCAAACCTGATCAATAGTCCCAGATTTGAGTTAGTTAGTTTATATAGACTAACACAAGGTCTGTCTTAGGAGTGTTTCCAATCACATCTGATGAGGTGCAAGCCCTGTCCCCTGGGTCAGAAGCCTACTATCAGGACTCCTCAGGGACTTGGCGACTTTGCTCCCCTTGCTGTACCGTTGCACTCCCTTCGAGCTTTGCCCAGCTGTGCATGGGAAAGACCGGGCACTCTGTGGGTCTCGTGGCGGGCCGGTCCTGTGTTCCTCTCTGTGCATTGGCTGTTCTGAGCAGGGATGTCATTCCCGGGGCTTGGTGGGCCATGATGAGGTCCATACTCTCTCTCTCTCTTTCCCTCTTAGTTTGCACCCCTGTGGTCTGGACAGACCCACCTCTCTCCCTGGGCTATATCTTCAGTGCTGTCCTCTGTGGTGCATTCTTCTGGGGAGGGCTCAGCATAGCTCAGTTTGGGCCTGGCCTTCCATCCTCTCTGTTAGTTTGCTGCTCTATGCTGGTATGTTGCCCTTAGGGATTGGAGCTCCGGGATGGGGTCTGATCCCCCTCTCTCTTTCTCCTAGAGACATAAACAACAAATTAGTGCCCTGTTCCCCTATCACCCTTGGGGTTTTGTGTGTGTGTGTGTGTGTGTGTGTGTGTGTGTGTGTGTTTTCTCTCTCTCTCTCTCCCTCTCCCTCTCCTTTTTAGTTGGCTGCCAAATGCATCCCTGGGTTGGGTCAGACCCCTGCCAAAGTGCCTGGACCTCAACCCGGGATTGATGCATTAAGTAGCTTATCTTCTATGTCCATTGTACTGTTGAACTTACCACAGTGGACTCGTGTTATACTTGTCCTTTTGTGCTTGGCTAACTTCGCTTAGCATAATTTCCTGCAACTCTTCTCATGAGACAATGTGCTTCATGCCCTCATAGCTGCTTTTTAGAGCTGCATAGTACTCTGTTGTATGTATATACCACAGATTTTTAATCCATTGGTCAGTTGATAGACATTTAGATTGTTTCCAACTCTTCGTGATTGTGAACTGCACTGCCAGGACCATTGGCACAGAAGTCTGGTCTTGGTCTGTTGCTTCCTTCTTCTGAGTAGATGCCCAGTAGGGGGATT
>NW_022105908.1:22191733-22195872 GCF_000313985.2 Echinops telfairi | reverse complement strand
CCTTTGTCTGATGTGTCATTGGTAAAGATGTTTTTCCAGTGTGGGCTCTTATTACTCTCTTGGCAAAGTCCTTCAAGGTGCACAGGTGTTTTATCTTCAGTAATCCCACTTGTCAATTTAGGCTTCCTCTGTCCAATAGCTTGTGTATTCCCTGCACCAGAATTCTTAGGTTTGTCCCAATTTTTTCATTGATGGCCCTAATAGTTTGGGGTTTTACCTTGAGGTCTGTGATCTACCTTCTATTTATTCTTGTGCATGGAGTGAAGTGAGGGTCTTGTTTCAATTTTTATTGCAGGTAGATATCCATTTTTTCCAGCATCACTTGTTGAAAAGAGCATCCGATTCCCATTCGATATTTTTGGGGCCCTTCTCGAAGATCAGTTGTCTGTATGCTGTTGCCTTTATTTCTGTTCTTTTCCATTGGTCTGAGTATCTGTCATTGTACCAATTCCATGTTCTTCCGACCACTGCGGCTGTACAATAAGTCTTAAGGTCAGGTAAAGCAATAAAGCCCTCCTACTTTGTCCTTCTCCTTGGGGAGTTCTCTGCTAATCCTGGGCTTCTTCCCTCTCCATATGAAGTTGGCAGTCAGTTTTTCCAATTTCTTGAAAAAAGATGTTGACATTTTCATCAGGATAGCATTAAATTTATATAGTGCTTGGGTAGGATTAACATCTTTACTACATTGGTTCTTCCAGTCCACGAGCATGAGATATTCCTCTGTTTGTGGAGGTCACTTTTGGTTTCTTCTAAGAGTACTCTATAGTTATCCTCGAACAAATCTTTTGGGGTTTTTTTGTTTGTTTTGTTTTTTGGTTAGGTATCTCCCTGTATACTTCAATTTGTGCTTGGCTATTGTGAAGGGTACTACCTTTTTTATCTCCTCTTCCATGATCTTGTCTGGTGTATATAGTAATCCAATAGACTTCTGTTTGTTGATCTTCTATCCTGCCACTCTGCCGTATTCCTGTACATATCGCTACCAGCACTCCTCTTTTGGAACTTTTAAGGTTTTCAATATATAAAATCATATCATCTGTGAATAATGGAAGTTTTACCTCTTCTTTCCCCAGATGAATTCTTTTCATGTCTTTGCTTTGCCTTATGTTGTTAACTAGGACTTCTAGTACGGTGTTGAATAAAAGAGGGGACAAGGGCCATCCTTGTATGGTCCCCTTTTCCTGTGGGAATGTTTTTGTCTTTTCTCCATTGACTACTACATTGGCGGTTGTTTATTTTAAAATATGGCTTGAATTATATTAAGGAATTTTCCTTCCATTTCTACCTCAAGACTATAACTCTTTATGGGAATAGAAAGCCTTGTGTTTCTCCCACAGAGCTGCTGGTGGTCTCGAACTGCTGACCCTGTGTTAGCAGCCCAGTGAGTAACCTGCAAATTCTTCTGTGCCTTGGTGATCTTCACATGGCACCTCTTAGCCCATATTTGTGCATTTTTGTCTCTGGATCGGATCTGTAACTTAGAAATTATTGTGTTTAAATTATTTTTTAACTTATTAGATAAATAAAAGCTTTATTAATAAAAATATAAGCTACAAAGTGCGAAGAAGCTTTAACATCAAAGTCACAGCTTCCGAATCAAAACCCAAATTCACTGCCATCGAGTCCATGCCAACTGTAGAACAGGGTGGAACTGTCCCTGTGGGTTTCCAAGACGGTAACTCTGGATGAATGTAGAAAGCTCCATCTTTCTCCCAAGCAGTTTTGAACTGCTGACCTTATGGTTAGTGGCCCAACACATAACCACTATGCCGCTAGGGCTTCTTAAGTCATCGCAAGCAGGTGGCAATCCAGAATTGACAGAGGCTGCAACCATCTGGACTCCCCTGTCATACAGGGCATGTTCACAGGTGGAGGGGGTCACCTTGTTCCCTCTCCTCACCAGGGATCACGAGAGGCCCCCCATTCAAGGGGAGGTGTACAAGCTGGTCCTTTCAGGGAGGTCAAAGTGCCCAACGTGTGGAGGGTCTCAGGGAAAGACTGTTTCTCTCTCTGGATGGGTGCCATCCACAGCAGGGGCAGAGCTGTGGTTTTTCCGGTCTGCCCTGTTATCCTCTTGGTAGAGAAGGTTCTGTTGGCTTCTGTCTGAGGGCCCACTAGTCCTTCTCGGCTTTTCTGTGGCTCTGTTGTCAGTCCCCAAAGCCTTTCTGGCAGCTCCCAGTCAGGAAGTGGAGCAGCAAAGGTTTTAGCAACATGTGGCATCAAAAACCGGAGATCTCCCATCTGCAGCTGTGACTGAAGACCCAGATCCCAGCTCCTGACCAGCTCAGGAACCACAAGGCACCAGGCTCTCCATTCTCCTTATCCGCCAAGATCAGAGTAGCTGTTCTGGATTACTCCAAGACGTGCTTACATTTGGGACACGCCTCACTGATGGGACACCCCACACTAGTAGGACACCCCACATTGGTATGGCCTCACTAACATGACATTAGATTGCATTGTGGAAAGTGATTACAATTAATGACATCAACTGATATGGGGCTTAGAATCCCAACACGTAGTTGGTGGGGGAGGGGTATAATTCATGATGAGAAGATGACCTAATGGGAAAGGGATCCTTTGATCCCAACACGGTTTCATGCAGGGGAAGTGTCCAGGAGTGGAGCGTGCTGGTTAGGGTGGGGGTGGGAGGAGAGATGCCCACAAGGGGGAGACAAAGACAATGAGAAAGCCTTGGGAAAGCACACACACACACACACACACACACTGGAGCCCTCCCCAGACATCCTAGGGAGCTTCAAAAAGAGCATGGGATGGAAAATTAAACGATAATGGAATTGTTCCATGAATGTTTTAAGCCACCTTGTGTGCATGGGCTTAGGAACCAGCCCCAGTGCAGAAGTGCCCCTCTTCTACCCAGGAGATAAATACATTTCACCACTTGTCTGTCCACCACCACCCCCGACCTCCCCCCCCCACCCCCCCACCACCTCCACACACACCAAGTTCCCTACTGCCTAACCTGAAATGGAAGGAAAACAGAAACCTAGGCTTAAGAGAATCCATGCATGCATTATGGACCCACTGTGTCTCAAACACTACTTGAGGCTCTGAAGATACACCAGTGAACAAGAGAGTCAATGGCCCCACCCTCCAGGAGACAGACACACAGTTTATCCCATGGGCCTGTGCCTGGGGCCACTGTGGGCACAGTGGCAGCCCTACTTGACCCCATCCCAGGGAGCTGGGCTGAGCCCCACAGAGGGTCGGCTTCTCACAGAAAAAGTGCTTAGCTCTTTGGAGAAACGAAGCGGAGGGCAAGAGTCTGCAGCAGCGCCACTCAGCACTCAGCAGAGCTCCTCAAAGGGTGCTCGCTGGGCCACGAGGTGGTGGAAATGCAAGCTCCCAGGCCCCACCCCAAAGCTGCGCAATCAGAATCTGTGGGCAGGGCCCAGGAATCTGTATGTTAACAAACCTTCCATGTGGTTTTGAAGCACGTCCAGTTCAATCACTGCTGGTCTAGAGACGGAGTGAGTCTCTGGGTGGTACAAGCCATCAAGGAAGTGACTGCTAGTCCAAAGGGGAGTGGCTCCTACCCACCAGAGTCATCTCAGCATAAAGGCCAGCCAATTCGCTTCCAAAAGGTCAGAGACCTAAAAGCCCTATTATAGATCGGCTCCACTGAGCCCACGTAGGGGCACCACGAGTCAACAATGACTCCGCTCAAGAATTGACAACCGGCGGGTCTCATTTTTCTTGTTTGTTGTTTTGGCGTGGAGTTTGGGTTTTGGTCTAGAGATGAGTGAGCAGGGAGCGTGGCATGGGCAGGGCTGGGGTGGACAAGGTCCCAGCAAAGCCTTTAGGGTGGCATTAAGAACTTTTCATTCGACCTGCATTTGAAAGTGGCCTCGGACTGCCCGTGTCCTGGTCATCAACGATGCAGGGAGAGCGATTGCGGACAGCCGTTTCCCGTGTTTGGAGGGTTCGGCATACCTGTCCCTGCGGTGCTTTCACACAGTTCTACTTCTCTCCTGCCAACACCTCCCGGCCCCGGAGCATCGGGGGCCATTGGGAGCCGAGAAGAATTCTGTGGTGACGGCGGAAGCCTTTCCAAGAGAGAAAGCTTCGTGGAGCACCGCTCCCTGAGCAGTGGATCATTGAAGCAGACTCCACGGAGA
>NW_022105908.1:22188505-22190484 GCF_000313985.2 Echinops telfairi | reverse complement strand
TTTAAATAAATAAATAAATAGTTTTTTTAAAAAAGAACTTTTCATTCTACCTTAAAAGCCATGGAGTCTGGCAACCAAGTGATGTGGTCCGTCATATTTTAAGGTCAGCTTCTGTGTAGAAATGGACTAGACTAAGACATGAGTGGAGCAGGGAGGTCTTTAAGAAGATGTGGCCATGGGTTAAAACCTACAGCCTGCACTTGACGGAGCCCATGACGAGTGGGGGGTGGGGGGGTGGGGGCGGTCCATGAAGGTGGTGAAATGTGAATAGGAAGTAGAGCTATCCTGGAGGTACCACCAAGGTACTCTATCAGCTAGGACCACCCCCCCACCCCCAGTTCTGGCATGGATGGTGGGGTGGATGGCGGGATATCCACAGAGATGGGGGTTACGGGAGTGGCTTGGGGTGGGAGCCATCAATTCTAAGTCAGATGAGTTGAATTTGAGGTGAGGGTATTATGTAGACAGCCCAGGCCCCTCCCAGGCCTCAGGGAGAACACACAGTTCTGTTTCTAGGAAGCAAAGTGTGACGGCCCCTAATGAAGACCCAGATGGGGGAGAGATGAGCAACACCACACCCTCGCTCAAGCGGCAGAGATCAGAACCAGGTAGTTTGACGGGGCTGGGCTGGGAGCCTTGTGCCTGTGGTGAGACTGGCACCTGTCCTCCCCTCATCCCAACTCAAGATGAGAGAGCTGCCGCTGTTCCTCTTGAGAAATCCTTACTACTAGAATCTGGCAGGGTTTCTGCTTCCCTCTCTCCCAGCCTCGGTTAGTGCTGCTCCTCCCCAGAATGTCTATGGCATGTGTCAGACTCTGGCCTGGAGCTCAACATTCCCAGGTGCTTTCTGGGGTACTGCCAACCGGCAACCACCTTTTCACTCTGACCCCTGGATCTTTGCCCTCCTCCTGCTCTTTCAACCTACCTGCCTGGAACCTCCTGAGAAGAGCATGCTCCTGGACCAGTAGACAAGGGAGGTGGGCAGAGGCTGGGCTTCCTCGGCGATCAGATGGGCAGCCAGGAGCAGGGGTAGGACCTGTAGATGCAGCCTTGGGAAGAGGTGCTAACTGGAGGGACCTGGGAGAGGCCAGGAAGCAGAACCTAACCCTAACCACTACCCTTCTTGTTCCAGAAGCAAGCTCCTCACGAGCAGCTGAAGGGAAGCCCTTCTGTCAGCCTTCTCCCGCCCCCTGGAGGGAGCTACACACGGAGCTTCTGGGGACGGATGATGACTTCTGGGGACCCACAGGGCCAGTGGCTACCGAGGTAATTGACAAAGAGAAGAGCCTATACCGGTGAGTGAAACTGTGCCTGACCCCTGCTCCCATACTCACACTAAGTCACCACCCCACCCACCCAACCCCTTTGAGTCGCCTCCTCTTGCCAAGCCAGAAGGCAAGGACAGGGCTGAGCTGCTGGGTCTGTGCTTTTTATACCCCCCCCCCAAAAAAACTTTATTATGAAAACTTTCAAAATAGTAACTTCAAGGAATTTCTTCCATGTAGCTACTACTCACCTTCAATATCATTTTGCCAGACTGGTGTCAATTATTCAACTTTCTCTGTTGCTTTTTAATGTTCTTCTAATTTTTAAGACATTTTTATTAATTATTCCAAATCCAAATGAAGCCTACTGCCATTCACTCAATTCCAATTTGTAGCGACTCTATGTAGCATCTTCCAAACGCCAAACCATCAACTCCTGCCATCGAGTCAGTTCTGACTCATAGTCACCCTATACCAGGTTCCCACGGCTGCGAATCTTTACAAGAGCGGGTAGCTTCGTTTCTTTTTAATTCAATTCTGATTTTGTTTTATTTTACTTTTTAAAATACTCTTATTGGGGGCTCTTACATCTCTTATCATAATCCGTACATTCCTCCAATGTGTCAAGCACATTTGCCCATATGGCGCCATCATCATTTTCAAAGCATTCGCTTCCCACTTGAGCCCCTGATAGCAGCTCCCCATTTCTTCCCC
>NW_022105908.1:22181991-22187557 GCF_000313985.2 Echinops telfairi | reverse complement strand
TCAACTCGGTGGCAATGTGTTTGGTTTGGGGCTTCATCACCACCACCATCATCATGAAGCCAACCACGCCTGGGCATCTCTGAAAATGTTGGCATGCACTAGGTGGCTTATTACTTACAACCTTATGACCTGGGTCCTATTATTATCCCCATTTACATATGAGAAAACAAAGCCTGGGGAAGTTGGAATGACTTGCTCAGGGATCCACAGCTGGAGACCAGGGAACCAGGACTCCAACATAACCCGTTCGACGTTGACGTCTAGGCTTGTAGCCGCAGCGCCCGCTGCAGAAGAGGGGCTCCGTGAGTCTGTGGAGAGTAATGTGCTCTCTGCCTCTTCCCTGCTCCTCCCAGGGTTCACCTCCCCACAGCCGGCTCCTACCACTGGCCCAGCACCGGTCTCCACTTGGTCGTGAAAGAGGCAGTGACGGTGGGGATTGGGTTTTGTTCCTGGGGCCAGTACCTAGATGGGATTGCCTCACGGCACAACTGGAAGGTGGCAGGACCTCTGTTGGACATCAAGGCTGAGCCAGGAGCGGTGGCAGCTGTGTACCTCCCCCACTTTGTGGCCTTCCAAAGTAAACAAGCAGGTGAGCCAGCAGGAGGGAGGGATAAAGGGACTGAGGGTGGTGATGGCAATGCAGGTGAAAGGGCTGACATGACATCCTGGGGAGGGGCTTTAAGGCTTTCTCTGAGAGACGGAAGGGATTGTGGAAGTGCAGGTGAGACTTCCCCCTCGTGCCAGCAGGCTCTGGTCTGATCTTCTTTGAAGCCTCTGTCCCCCAGCCTCACGATGCTTTTCATCTGAAGTCCTTTGTAAGTCTCCCTAAATAGAAACGGATCTCCCCAGTAATAGCCAGCATTCCTTAACTGCTCTTACCTCCATGGCATCACTCAGGAACCCAGGGGATGTCTGAGGGAGCCTCCTAAATGTCATGGGAAAGCAGAAATACAAGATAATCCATTTAAAAAGTGAGACTCAGCTGAATAACCAGAAATGCTGCATGCTTGTAGCTGGCAACAGTGGAAAGCCATTAAGGTCCGGAGTCCTGACAGAGGGACGTCCAACTAGGAAATGTAAGCCCAGAGAGGACTACAGTTGCCCGAACCTCCCTCCCATCCAAATGTAAATGTTTGAAGAAACATAAGCTCAAGTCAAGAAATTTCACAAACAATAAACATGTGTGAACTGGTAGAAATGAAAAATACTAAAAGCAGTTCTGTAAAGAATTTAGGTCTTTACAGAACTGGAGTTAGGAGTCACAGAACATAAAATAAGTATATTTCCTATGCATCTCAGCTTCACCCCAGAGCCCAGCAGACTGGCTACCTCAGGTGGAGAGCTCTATGCAAAGTGAAAATGCAGGGCCCCTTGTTCAAAAAGTGTCAAGAATTTCAAGACAGCCACCAAACTGAAAATCACACCTTTTGTCATCGAATCATTCTGCTTCATGGTGACACCACGCGGTGCACAATAGAATTCCCATAGGGCTTGAAAGACAGAAATGGGCCAGTCTCCTGGGAGACAGGAGCAGTTGGGAACAGAGACAGAGTAATGACCAGGCGGCTGGGGCTGGGGGAGCCATGGGCTTCCCCTGCAGAACTCTTGCCATCCTTAAGTTCACTGTTCTCCTTCCTGTCTGTCTGCCTGTGGGACCATGAGCTCTGGAGTTACCGTGTCCATGTACCTCCCTGTCCTCGTTGTTCGCTGATTCAGGATCAGCAAGCCTGCTTCCTCGATGTAAAACTTCTGAAATCGCTTTTGCAATCGTTCTGGGACATTGTGTGTGAGCAGAGAGACAGAGAATGCCAGCCAAAGTTGAATGAGGCTCATTCCGTATTTGCTAGTTCAGTGCTGGGGTGGGAGGGGGCTTTGTACACCCGAGAGACCCTGAGGAAGTGTTCATGCCCTTGACTACTAAACCAAATGTTGGAGGCTCAAGTTCATCCTGAGGTGAATTGGGGAAAGAACCCCTAGTGATCTCCATGTGGAAAATCAGTCACTGGAAAAATCTGTGGAGTGGACTTCTACTTTATGGGAGCAATCAGCCATATTGTTCTCCCCACAGTGTGGCTGGTGGGTTTGAACGGCTGCCCTTGCTGTGAGCAACCCAGTCCTAACCCACTGAGACACTAGGGTTTTTCTTACACACCATAACGACTGTGAATAACAAGGATCATCGCATATCCCCCAGGGCTGCACATTGTTAATACTCAGTCGATTGTGGGTTAGTAAAAGGGTGTGGGGTCAGGGTCTCAGATCCGGCTGCAGAACTCTTCCTACTCCACGATGGCTGTTCGGAATATTTCTAAGAAAAACCAGTCAGAGAGAACTCAATGTAGAGAGTCCCGCCCCTGGGCCAGTAACCCTCAAGGCTCTTGCCTTTCATACCAGGATCTTAGTCACTGTTGCCCTTCTCTTTCCAAACAGCACTAATGCAAGGGGGTTTCTGACACCTTGTGGGAAAATATCCATTATCTTTTAAGTCCATTTATTCATAGCCTTTTTGAAGCCCCCTCGTCTACTGTCCTGGAGCCCTAAAGGCGTCGTGGTTACAAGTTGGGTTTCAATCCGCGAGGACGGCAGTTCAGAACCACCAGCTACTCTGTAGGAGAAAGATGAGTCTTTCTACTTCCGTAAAGAGTTACAGTCTCAGGAGGAGGAGGTGGGGGAAGGGAGCGGTAAGCAAACACCACAGACAAGGGAACAACTAGGGAATTAGAATCAACAACGAGGAGGGTGTAGAGATCCTGAGGGTATTGGAGCTATAGCAACCTACCTGAGAGGAATTATTAAGAGGCAGAAGAAGGGCGAGCATGATGGCGGGAAATAAGGACAGTAAAAGGAAACAGAGGAATGACCTAGGAAGCAAAGTTATGGATAGAGGTATGAACATAGGTGTTTATATATGTAAATACATTAATTCATAAAAATAGAGGTATTGGCCTATGTACATATATTTATATACCAATACATGGAGGTAGTAGACAGATTTTCGGCCTCTGCTCATGCCCTGCCTCAATGCAAAAACACTTTGTTCTAACAACCTGGCATTCTGTGATGCTCACTCTTCTGGCACAATCGCTGAAGACAAAATGGGTGCATAAGCAAATGTGAAAAAAGCTGATGGTGCCCAGCTATCAAAAAATATAGTGTCTGGGGTCTTAAAGGCTTGAAGGTAAACAAGCAGCCATTTAGCAGGGAAGCAAATAAGCCCACATGAAAGAAGCACACCAGCCTGTGTGATCATGAGATGTCGACAGGATCCGGTAACAGGCATCAAAAGCCACAAAACAAACAAACAAGAAAACATATTGTTGAGAAAGAGAAGGGTTGTAGCAGAGACCCAAACCCATCTGTAGACAATGGGACATCCCCCCAAAAGGTCACAAAGAAGGGATGAGTCAACCAGGGTGCAGTATAGCACCGATGAAACACACAATATTCCTCTGGTTCCTTGAGGCTTCCTCACCCCTAACTATCATGACCCCAATCTTGCCTTTCACTGTGGACTAGACTTGTGTATGTACACAGGTACAGATAAGATATAAGAGCTCACAACACAGAATCCAGGAACAGAAATGGGAGTAGAGATACCAGGAGGGTAGAGAGAGGGTGGGGAGAGAAAGGGAGGAAGGGGGAACGTATCACAATGATCGATACATAACCACACACACACACACACACACCCAGGGGGAGGAATAACAGAATTGCAGGAGGAGGGAGACAGCAGTTAGTGTAAGATATGAAAATAATAATTATAATTTATCAAGGGGCTATGAGGGTGGGAGGGGAAAAGGGGGTGGGGAAAGAGGAGCTGATACTAAGGGCTCAAATAGAAAGTAAATGTTTAGAAAATAATGATGGCAACATATGTACAAATATGCTTGATACAATTGATGTATTAATTGTTATAAGAGCTGTAAGAGCCCCAATAAAATGATCTTTTAAATAAGATAAATAAATAAATAAAAGTGGAAAGAAAAAAAGAAAAGAAGAGTTCCAGTCTCAGAAGCCACGGGGGCAGTTCTACCCTGTCTATAGAGTCGCTGTGAGTCAGCATCCACTTGAGGGCACAGGCTCTGTACACGGTCGTGCTTCATGGTCAGAGAAGTGATTCTGCTACAGTCTATGAAAAGGTCAGCATGTGCACGGAGGAGCGTGGCCAATGCACTTCGGCTTGCCCTTGGCTTCTAGCTCACAAGTGGGAGACTCCACTTTCTCATAAGTAACCCAAGCCCTGCATCGAGGAAACCCCTCGGTCCTATGTGAATCGGGATGGTCCAAACCCTAGGAAGAAGGTTAAGTTAGAGATGCACAGAACCTTCCAGAATTCAGGCAGAATTAGCTTGACACAGAGCATCTGCAAGTGTCGGGAACTAGGACACAGGGCTCTCCTCCTGGTACTGCTGTTGGGTGTGTGACCTTGAGAAAGTCACTTCCCCTCCTCCTGGCTTTCAGTTCCCCATCAGGAAGGGAGGGAGGGAGCCCCACTACCGTGGGGGGTGACAGGAGACCTGCCCAGTTAAATGTGGTTCAGGACAGAGCAAGTTGGCGCTATCGCTTTAAAAGGCAATTTAGCAAAACACAGTAAGTCATAAAAATCCTTGTGCCCTTTGGTGATTGTAAGGCAGAGATGTGTGCACCGCGGTATTATTTGTCATGGTGGGAAGTGGAAAGTCCCTCCCTGCTGAAATGAGCGGAATGGTTCCTTACGGGATGTCACGTCCACCCACAGGGATCCTAGGTGGTCAGTAGGAAGGCCGGACTATGCTTGTGACGATGGAAACTGATGAGGGAAAGGCAGGAGACAAAGCTGCATGTACTACGTCTGAAGTGCAAAGTGTGTCCCTGCAAGGGACAGATATATGGTTTCCTTGGTGAGGGTTGGAGGTCAAGTCTTCCTGGATGAGTTCCGACTGTGTGAACATTCTCTTTCATAATAAGCTATTAATAAAGAGAAACTAAAGTAATGGTCACCACAGACCTTTCTCGAGCTGGGGCCCACTCGGGCAAAGACACTTGTCCACGTTGCTGGATGACCTCATCACCCAGAAGCCACCTGCATGGCAACAGTTGCTAGGCAACACCACACTCAAGTTGACTCCAGGCATCTAGTTCAGTGTTTCTCCCACCACTGGCACTCGTCAGAGGTCTTGCGTGCAGTCAGAGAAACCCATTGGACTAATTTAGCCAGAAAAAAATCAATACATGTATGTAGTGCAGAGAGTTAATCAAGGGTTAGGCAGAAGGTTTTTAAAACCAACCACAAAAAAGCAATGACCGAAGGATGTTGGGAAGTCATAGGCATTAAGGAAAAGATGGGGAGCCCTCTGCTGCAAACAGCTACTGCAGGACCCTCCCTGCTATGGTGGCCAGTCTACAGTGTCACTGCCCAAACGACCTCTATCTTTTCATCCTGCTTCACCCTTCCAGACTCCAGGAAGCATGCGTTTAGTCATGTGTGGGAGCTGCCAGGTAGTGGCGGTGTCTGAATGGGAGGCTCAACTTGCCTCCTGGCAAGGCTCACACAATTGAGGGTGTGATGAGGAGGGAGGTGGGTGGC
>NW_022105908.1:22178945-22181136 GCF_000313985.2 Echinops telfairi | reverse complement strand
AGCCTCTTTCCAGGAGCCAAATCCAGGGGCATTGGGGTCATAGTGGTTATGTGTTGGGCACCTCAGGAGAAAGATGGGGCAGCCTCGGAACCTCACAGGGGCAGTTCTACCCTGTCCTGTAGAGTTGCTATGAGTCAGCATTGGCGCGATAGAAATGAGTTTGGGTTTTTTTGTAGTTTTCCAGGACCCAACGGATGGGAAGGTTCCATGCCCAGCATTCTAGCCTTTTCCCATTCTCCCTTCCTCTCTAGCAATACTCCTATTCCCACCCTGAGGATGGTGGGAGCCAAGTGTGGGGTTCTTGGTACAGCGGTGCGTGAGGATCAGGGGTGTTTGTGTGCTACAGCCCCTCCTGCTAATAAACACACGGAAGACCCTCTCCCCTTGCTCAGGCTGCCTAGGGATAACTCTGAGTCAGGCACCCCTTTAATCCTTGTTCCCTAGGCCATAGACGATGAAGAAAAGAAGTTCCAGTTTGTGCAACTACACAAGCCACCGCCACTGACCCCGCTCTACATAGGCTCCCGCTACACTGTGTGCAGCTCAAAGAATCTGGAAATTAATCCTGAGGTGAGCTGCCCCGGCGTTCATCCCATCACTGGAATCAAAAATCTCGCTTTGGGATACAGCATGAGGCAGGAATCAGATCTTTCACAAGGATGAGATGAATTGGTGTTGGGTGGAAAGCAAGTGGGGATTCAGCATGAACAAGAATGTTTTGAAGATTGAGAGGTGGGGGAGGATCCCATCTACCAGGGGGAGCATCATGGGGTTTGACGTGGGAGCTGTGTTCACTTCCTAGAGCTGCTGTAACAGAGTACCACAGACTAGATGACTTCAAACCACAGACGTTTCTTCTTGAAAAATTCTGGAGTCTAGAAGTCGGAAAGCAGGCGTCAGTACTATGAATTCCACCCCATGCCTTGCTCCTACTTCTGATGATGGCCTGCAAATCTTAACATCTGTTGGCCTGTGGCAGCATCACTCCAATCATTGCCTTTGTCTTGGCATGACCATCTTCCCCAAGTCTCTGTCTCTGTGTCTCTTCGGTGTTTTATAAAAACTCCGGTCATGATTGCGGTTAAGAGTCACCCTACTGCGATATGGCCTCCTGCTAACTAATTACATTTTCAATGACCCTATTTTCAAATAAAGTCCCGAAGTACCAAGGGTTAGGACTTGATTATATCTTTTAGGGAGGGCACAGTTCAACTCACAACAGGGGGACTGAAAAGTGTCTGCACTATATCAGTGTCTGATCATAACTGATATCTGTAGTTGAACAAGTTGGGTCTGTGAATCGCTGCAGTGATGCTGAATACACACTGTGTTCAGAGCCTGGGGTGACTCAGTAAGAGGGTGTTATAAGAACCTGTTATGGAACTTGGGCCTTGTTTGAGGAGAGTTAAGGATTCATTTTGGATTGGACGCAAGGGCAATTCTTTAAGTAGAAATCTTAATGTCAATGAGCCTGTAGAAATGGCAGACTAGAGCAAAGAGAAAGGTATAATTGCTAAAGAAATCTCAGCCATTGTTTAATGAGGAGGAGATGGTGTTGGCATCTGTGGGTTTCCCAGTTACTTTGCTGAAATAGATGCTATGTGACACTGCTTACATCTAGCCGGAGAATAGCATGGCTTCCCTGTCAGCATCAGATCTGTTTGTAACACCATTGAGGTCTACCTGGGAGCATCAGATCAATTCCTGGACATCAGGAGCTGCCTTTTGCTTCTTTCTTAACTCCCACCTTTTGGTCAAATCAGATAAATTTGGGCCATTGGCCATGAATCCATCACATCTAGATCTGCACCATTATTGCATTTTTGCTCTTTAGAATCAGAAGAGTGTCCATTAAGTGCAGTCAATAGTTGAATCAGAATTCATCTTTCCTTCTTTCTCTCTCTTTTTTAAAAGGAACTGTTGCTAAGAGGAGTTTGTGCGAGTATAGGCCCACTGTGAGCTGCAACCCATGAGTTGTTGCTTCGTACAGATTGATTTCTTAATCGATTGAGCTCTGTTGACACTGAGCATGGGTGTTGGGACTAGAGGAAATTTTGCTGTATCATTTCTTGCAAGGGCAGACCCTTGCCTCGCAGATTACAACCTGTCATATGAATGCAAGGAAAGCAATGAAGTGCTAAATATATGGTGGTTGTGGGTCTCCTTTCATGGGACATCCACTAAGCCAGGG
>NW_022105908.1:22177691-22178605 GCF_000313985.2 Echinops telfairi | reverse complement strand
CCCCCCCCAACCATAAAATTATTTTCGCTGCTACTTCATCACTGTCATTTTGCTACAGTTATGGATCTTGGGTTGTTCAACCCCCAAAGGGGTCACGACCCACAGGTTGAGAACCACTGTGTTAGATTTTTGTCATTAGGGTCAGGAAGGAGGTGATGGAGCCAGCAATCTAATTTGATAGAATTAAATGTAACTAAGTTCAGAGCATTGTCAATAAGGAATGAGAAACATGGTTCAGTTATTCAGCAAATATTTATCAAGTGCCAAGCATGTGATATCCTTAACACTGTGAATATTTCAGTTAACAAGGCTGATCCCTGCCCTGGTGATAATTGCATCCTGGCATGATGAGATCTACAGTAAATAAAAAATTTTAAATAGTGATCAAATACCACCAAGGGCTGTGAAAGAAAATAAAACAAAACTAGGCAAGAGAGTGACTTGGGCTAATTTAGACAGGTTGGCTTTCACCCCTACACAACATCAAGTTGACGTGACATCATCTAACTAACACAGGGGAGTATTTGAGTTGCGCCCTGAGGGACTAGAAGAGTTCAGGCAGCTGGAGATTCGTGGTAGAGCATTTGATGCAGAAGGAGCATGTGCAGGGACATAGAGATAGGAGTAAACATGATAGCTCCAGGTGATTAAAAATGAGGCCAATGTAGCAGGGTTTAGTGAGTGTAGCAAAAGAAGAGAGAAACATGGAGTCAGCAAAGGGGTAAAGGTCTCCCAAGGCTTGTGGGTCTTGTTGGCTTTTGTATTAGTCTAGGTACTTTAGAGAAACAAATCCACAGAAACTCATGTATAAGAGAGAGTTTTATGTAAAGGTTAAGTGAGCATCAAGAAAACATCCCAACCCAGTGCTGCCCAAACCCACAAGTCCAACATTAACCCATTAACCCATATGTCCA
>NW_022105908.1:22158599-22175525 GCF_000313985.2 Echinops telfairi | reverse complement strand
CTTCTCCGAGTTCTACATCGGACACTTGGGATCAGGAATCAGGTTGGAAATGAGAGACAAGAAAGATGGGCTGGTAGTCTGGAGGGCCTTGTTGAAAACAGGTAAGTCTAGGGCAAATCCAGGGAGTTCAGAGGGGTTACAGAAATAAAATAAAGAGATAAAGTTAATAAAAGGGTGTGTGTACATATGTGTGGGTTCACACATATGTGTGTAGGTGTGTATGTCAGGGAGAGAGTTTATATTATCACAATTCACTAATAAGACAAACCCCAAAGAAGTTAAGGTGCCTTTTCAAGTAAGCCACAGCTGGTATGACTGTAATTTAAACTCAACTCAACTGGACTCCAAGATCCATGCTCTTTACCATGCACTATGCGATCTCCACACTGCCCTGGAATTAACAGACGGCCTTCCACAAGGCCATGGGGAAAGTTTCCCATAATAGCTTGAATGTGAAGTGGAAGGGTCTGAACTAGATGGCTACAGGGTTGTGTGTGGGTGAGGGCATTTTCACCTGGATCACTCAGAGACCTGTGGGGTTAAAGGGAAGAGGGAACCCCACAAAACATCACAGGTTCGGTAGGCGCAATTGTACAGCGATAATAAGTAGAGATTATAGTAAAGTCATAAAGAGCATGAGAGTTAAAGGACAGAGTCAAGTAATGGAGTCAGATGCAATTCATGGTAGCATCACTCACCTCAGCCCCGCTTGATGGTCCTCGTGGAGGGGGCTTAGTCGTCAGAGAAGAAGCCGCTGCCTCGTCCTCCTAAGCCACCTTCTCCAGCCACCCTCCCGAGAACCAGGGAGCCTCCTTATTTATTGCTAACCACGCATCATATCACTTTAGGAGGATCTGATTACAGAGTCATACATCACAGGAAGGGGCAATACAATTCATTCTTGAACAAGTTTGATCATTCTGGTGTCTCATACAATAAAACAGACAACTACTATTCTGCGAGGCATGCAAGTCCCCTGACAGCAGACAACAACCTAAGTCACAGGGAGGGGTAGCGACATAGGCAATACAATCAATAGGAGGGGGATGACCTAGGGGTGTGCCCACATTTGTTGTGGGATAAACAGTGGTGTCTGCTTGATCTAGACAGCTGATAATGGTAACCTAACCTTGGTCATCCTTGGGTGGGTTTGACCTCTCTGGTATCTCCTGCAAGTAAACAGACAACTGCTATCCTTATCAGACTCACCTACTTAGGGTGAGTCAGACTATACAGTCTAGATGGCTGATGTCAGGGAGAATAACCTCTGACCTACTTTCGCTGACCGCCTAGTGAATAGTCATTCGCAAGCTAAATCTGGCATATATTTTGGGGAGACAACTTAAGAGAAATCCTTCTGTTCCCCACAAAGACCCAAAGCAAATGATAGGGAATCCAACAAGAATGAAGGAAACCGTATGGCCTCTGCGCAAGACCCAAATGCCCAAAACATACCTTTCAGGGCAGCCAACCCTCTTCAGCTAATGGAATATGGCTGGGCTGCCCGCTAAGCTGCGACAAACAGGACTCTCACCAGGTGGGTGAGGTTCACTCCATTGGAGTGCAGCCACAGGGAGAGAACTGGCCAAGCCTCCGCATCAGACTTGATGTGAATCCAACTCTGACAGTTACTTGTCTGACCTTGGGAAATGTTCATATCTCAGCTGAGTCTTGGATTCCTCATATATTAAATAGATCATAGCACCTACATTGCAGGATTATAACAAAGACTAAATATAACAGTGTGTATACATGCCTCACGCCAATGACCCTTGGTAAATAGTAGCAATATTATTCTCTGTCCTCATAATAGGTCAGTAGTGCCTTCCTACCAGCCTTCATTCTATCTCTTGGAGCTCACAAATGTCTCACACCTTCCCCGTGAGAAAATCCTTCAGGTACTTGAAGACTGAAGCCGTGGCAATAAGTTGAACACTTGCAACTCCTTCCATCATTCCTCTCTAACTTTGTTCCTTGTTTTCAATTGCCTTTTTCCATCCTTACCATCCCAGTCACTTTCCTCAGTGGATGCACCAATGTGTGGATGGAGTCAAAATCGACTGCAAGACAGTCCAATGAGCAAGAAGATGTGGGGCACGCTGCTCCCGTCATCCAAACGAACCCAATGCTCACAGTCATGCAACCTGATCTCCCATCTTTTGTGTCTGCTTTGCCACACCATAAGGTCACCTTGAACTTCAAGTCTACCCAAACTCTAAGGCCTTGTTCACATGAGCTATTGTGAACAACTCCTTCCTCTCTTTATATAAGTAATTATTTAAGCCCCTTCCATTTTTCCCCTATGAAAATTTGTTCCATTACTGCCATGTGCTAAGATTTGCCCCATCATAATCTGACATTAAATTCAGGATAAACAGACTTGGTTTAATGGAGTCTAGAAAACCATACAAGGACAAGAAAGTTGATTTCTGCTCAAATCAAACCAAACTCATTGCCATCAAATAGATGCTGACATATGAGAGACTGCAGGACAGGGTAGAACCACTCCTGTCAGTTTCTAAGACTGTAACTTTTGTTTTTCTTTTCGAGACTATACCTTTGTATGGGAATATAAAACCCCATCTTTCTCCCTAGGAGTGGCTGGTGACTTTGAACTGCAGACCTTGTGGTTTCTTAGATCAAGGAGATATAAAACAGTTTTAGCTATCTAGCAAGAGGCTTAGTTAATTCAGCAAGGATTGAGCCAAGACTGGAGAAAACCATGCCTAAGGTTTTGCAGTTCTCATTGGGATAGATGCCCTCTCTCTATAATTAGTCTATGAGTAGGACTTCTGAGCCTCAATTTCCCTCTATGAATAAGGAAAAGATTCACCTCGATCTCTAAGTCTTGGAGTCTAAGGGCTCTTTGCAGCCTCCCAGGTCTTATGTGAATCTGTTTTTAGCTTGTTCACAGAATCAAACCATCTCAGTGGTGGATGGGAGTTTTGAGATGCATTGTGTGTATGTTAATGACTGATGCTGTTGCTGATGTCTTCATCTTCATTTCTGTCTTCCTCTAGGAGACCTCAGACCTGCAGCCAGCCTGGACCTTCCAGAGCAAGTAGGTTAGTACAGCCATTAGAGACAACAAGAGCCAGTGGCAGCTCTGAGGTGTCTGCTCATAAAAGAAAGGAAAGCGAAAAAGGAGCAGATTCACTTGCTACAAAACTCACAAGGGATCAAGTGGATGTGTGTCTAGGGCAGCAGTTCTCAACCTGTGGGTCACGACCCCTTTGGGTGTCAAACAACCCTTTCTTTCACAGGGGTCGCCCGATTCATAACAGCAGCAAAATGACAGTGATGAAGTAGCAATGAAAATAATTTTATGGTTGGGGGCTCACCACAACATGAAGAACTGTATTAAAGGGTCGTGGCATGAGGAAGGTTGAGAACCACTGGTCTAAGGTCTCTCCCTGTCTTTCCCTATTCCCCACCCACGTAGGCCTTGACACCTCCCCTTAAACAGTCTCTAATGTCCCTATCAAAACTCCCCCTCTATCCTCCTCCCTTAATCCCAATCCCCAACTTGTGCAGAAGGCTAGCCTGGATATTAATGGGAGAGAATGTGAGGGTGCCTTTCTGATATCAAACAGCCTTGAATGGGGTGAGGGAGGGCACATATGCAGATGAGGTGAGTAAGGGTCACTGGGAGAGGGAGCAGAATTCGATGCCAACATGGTATCCTTTCTTTTTTTGTTGCCAGCCTTACCTCCAATCCCAGACATCACAGACCCCCTGCATTTTGTGGATCGGTATCGGGAGCAGCTGATAGCCCGGGTGACATCAGTGGACCCTGTCCTAGACAAGCTGCACGGACATATGCTGAGCGAGGAGCAGTACGAGAGTGTGCGCGCTGAGGCCACCAAGCAAGACCAGATGCGGAAGCTGTTCAGCTTCAGCCGATCTTGGAACTCGGCCTGCAAAGATCGACTCTACCAAGCCCTGAAGAAGATCCATCCTTACCTGATAGTGGATCTGTGGGAGGAGTGGGGCACCAGAGTGCATCAAGGGGCTCCTGACAACCTTGGCGTCTGACATCTGTGCATCTGGCTGTGCCTCGCCCTCTCTGGGTCTCAGTTTCTGGGTCTAGAAACAAGTTGCCCTCCAAGAGGCCTTCCAGCACCAGGGCTGGATCTGTGATGATGCCTCTGCTGGGCATTCTATGCCTACCTCACTGTGTTATAAGAGCCTCTGTCTATGGCTTGCAGAGGCCAGTAATGTAAGTAGGGTACCAGCATCTCAGGCGAAGTTCACCTGGAGCTGGCAAAAGTTCTTCAGATCTTGTAGATGCTTAATCCAATTGTCTGGTCTGGTGACCACAGCAGCCAAGCCTAGGCCATCCCTGTCCCATCCAGTTGCAAGGAAGAGTAGTGGAGACATAGGACTGGCTAACTAGACTGGAGAGAGACAGTGGATGCGTATCCTTTGGATACTGGAAGGGCTTGAGATCTCCTTTCCAGTTCCTTGTGTTGGACTTGGCTTTTTGGTTGGCTCCAAGGTGTGCTCTGTTTGAAGATCCAGAGTTTCTGCCTCCAAGTCCGGTTCTTTCAGCGTGCGATCTGGTTCCTTCCTCTTCCAAACCCTACATGGCCACTCTGGAGGATCAGCTGATTCGGAATCTTCTTAAGGAAGGATAGTTCCCCCCACCCCCAAAAAAAGATGACTGCAAAGTTCAGGTTGGTGCTGTTGACATGGCCTGTGCCATGCATACCTTAATGAAGGACTTAGCAGATGAGGTCACTCTTGTTGACATCACTGAAGACAAACTGAAGGTAGAGAGGATGGATCTCCAACTCAGCAGCCTGCTCCTTAGAACACCATAAATGGTCTCTGGCAAAGACTGGAATGTAACTGTGATTCCAAGTTGGTTATTATCACAGCCAGGGCGTGTCCGCAGGAGGGAGAAAGCCATGCTAACTTGATCCAGCGCAGTCCAAGCAGCAAGCCACTTGTTGTTTCTCATCCAGTGGAAATCCTCACCTATGTGGTTTTCCTGAGAACTGTGCTATTGGAAGTTGTTGTAATCTGGATTCAGCAACGTTGCATTATGTAAAGGGGGAGAGGCCAGGAGTACCAGTTAAGCTGTCATGGATGGATCCTTGGAGGGCGTGGTCAATCTAGTGTGCTGGTTTGGAGTGGAATAAATATTGTTGGTGCCTCCCTGAGAAACTTGCACCTTGATGGAGGCCCCAGTGGAGACAAAGGAACAGGGGGTCAACAGTGCTTATTAGGCGATCAAAGTGAAAGGATGTAGATCCCGGGCCTTTGGACTATCTATGACAGATGGCAGAAACTTGAATGAAGAATCTGAGGTGAGTATATCCAAGTTCCACCATGATGAAGGGTCTAATTAATCATGATGTCTTCCTCAGTGTCCCGTCCATATGGGGACAGAAAGGAGTCTCAGACATTGTGATGGGGACCCTGACTCCTGGGGAAGATTGAAGGAAAGTGCAGGTACCCTTTATGGGATCCCAGAAGAGCTGTGATTATAAAGTCTTCTCTTGTACTTCTTCACGGTGTAGGCTACAAATGGATGTTAGCTGGAGGTTATGCATGTTGTTCTTGGATCTGATCTCTGATTAAAGCAATAAAATTATGACCTTAAAAACAAAAAAAACATCGGTTTCCTAAAATCAGACGTGGGAATGACCCATAAAGCTTTACAGCTCTATCCTGACGGTGGAGAATACTTATCATACATAGTTCTAAATTGGTTAGCATAACATCGTTCCACCACCTTAGAGGCACCACTGCCAATGTGTGTTTACTGTGTGTTATGTAACTTCTGGTACCTTCACTCAACATGCCAAGTCCAACTTTTTGCCCCAATGTGTAAATCCAATATTGACTGTCTTGTGCATAATTGTCCCGGTAGGTTTTATGTTGCGTGTGATCCATATCAGAGTCGTATACATCACCATGCAATGTAAAAAGATCTACAGGTAAGCAACTATCTGTTACTCTAACAATACCAGATAAACCATGAACCATGAAAAAAAATGTGTGCTCTGCTTCTATGAAGTCTAGATGAAGTAATAGTGCCAGCAGTGTTTGGGCCAGTCTGGACCAGGCAGCCCGTACCTCCTCTCCAGCCCCTCTGGAAGATGAATGGCCTGCTGAGCTTCAAAGCCCCCTCCCCCAGAATTCCAGGGAAGGAGTTTGGCTTCTCATGGATTACATCCTGACTCAAGACCCTGCAGCAGCAGCAATAAAAACCTCTCTTTTATTAGCACGTCCCTCTCGACTGGAGCCCTGTATATATCCCACCGGCACGACTTCCCTAACCTAACTCGTTAGGCTGTGGAATCTGTCCGGGAGTTTTTGCTTGCCTCCATAAAGCCTTTCTCTATTTCTCATTCCTGACTGAGCTCTGTCTCCTTTCTGCACCTCCGTCTCCACCTCTCAAGTAGAAGGCTGAAAAAGAAAGCAGCAGGAGGAAGGGAGACTAGGTCTTAGCTGAGATAGCTCCTCCTGTAGAAGATCATTCCATGTCTTTGCACATGGCTAAGGTATCACTGTCCTATGGTCTCATGGAAGCCCGTGTGCCCTATCAGAGCTCTTAGCAATGTGTTGTCCCCACTATTCATAGCATCTCTTCCTCCACAATTTAGTAAGCTTCCTGAAGACAGAAACCATGTTGAACCTCCTCACCAGATTCCCCCCAGTGCACAGTATAGTGATGGGAGGGGATTCTGGAAAGATACCCAACAGTGGTGATGTCTGGTTCCAGGTAGAAGATGTGAGATCATCAGGTCTTTGCACCTGAGACTCTGGCTCTGCCTGTCCCAGGACATGGAAACTGCATCACGAGCTTGTTGAGTTGAATATATTCCAAACCAGTGGCCTGTGTCAGCAATGGTCGGCTACATGTGGGAGGTGAATGACTTGCAACTGAATTTAATGTCCTCAGCCATCTTAAAATATATATGTATGTGTATATGTGTGTATACATATATATATATTGCCATGTTTATTTTAGACCTTATTTTTACTTCAAATGTGTAAAAGTCCCTCAAAAACAAGAGAAAGTATAAATATAATTTATAGAGACACATTCATTGAGTTTTAAACAGGACAAAGATAAACAATCTAATGAGGAAGACAGTCAACATGAGGCCATCTTGGTGCATTAGAATACTAAATGATAGAGAATCAGACACAGGAGAAACAAGATGAGAGACTCAATGGTGAGAGACAGGTTTATTGGCCGAAACCTGAGGGGGCCAAAGACCTGAATCAAAAGGCTCTCTCTGTACAGGCTAACAGTGTTTTATAGGATTCATCAAGGAGGTATTTTTGTGGACAGGAAAGTGTGATTTGGGCTAATTCCAGGATCCAGGGTCATCTATGGGCAAGTGAAGAATTACTGAATGAGATGTGTCTGTGGGCAGGGGTTTTCTAATGAGATATTGTCCTTCATGGTGGCCAAGAGCTAACAGAAATTTAAACAGGACATGGAACACAAAGGAAACTGTCACAAAACCAGAATTGCCAGCAGATGTATTTATCACAGTAAGTGGGGGCATGGGGGGGAGGGTGTGGAATTAGAACAGTGGGAAAGGGACCATGGTTGGGGTACATTCACAATTGCAGATTAGAAGAGTTTACAAGATTGGGTCAGGATCCTCCAGCCAAGAATATCAGGGTTTGACCCATGACCCTGCACCCCTAGTACCTAATTTCCATCCAGGCAAATGCATGGGAGGGAGGCTACCCCTCCCTGGGCTGCCTAGAGCAGTGGTCCTCATCCACTTTCAAATTCATTCTTCCTGAGGACAATTACCTAAGGGCACTGCAGGGGAGGTTGGGGGAAATGGAGGAGCTAACAACAATGAGTACAAGAAGAATATGTTCTGAATGTGAGTGTGGTTTTATGATTAGACAACTCTTCTTAATATAATTGAATGTTAAATTGTATGGCATGTGATGTATATGCCAATAAAACTATTTTAATAAAAAGCAAATGCAGAGAAGACCACATGGCTGGACCTACTATGAGACACGACATCCCTCACTGACCTATAACCCTACAGGGGACAACACTGGAGACACAGTGTAGGAATTGTGCCCGACCTGATCCCACCACACCAAGGCAAAACACTAAGGGCGTACAATAGAACAGCAAGGGGAACAGAGCAACGAAGTCCCCAGGGAACACCAAAAATAGACTTTGGGGTCAGGGCTTGGTGCCCCAACAGAATCAACTGGAATACACTCCTAAAGGCCAACAAACAGTCCTTGAACTAACTACAAGCTTTTCTTTCTTGTTGTATTTTGTTTTGTTTTTTGTCATTGCCTTGTTGTTGTTGTTGTTTTGCTTTGTTTTGTTGCTTGGTTTTGCTCTGTCTTGTTTTTGTGCATGTTATTATCTCCACAAGTCTGTCTAAATAAAATAGGCTGAATAAACAATCTGGAGGAGAAAACAAGGGGACCGACAGTTCCAGGGGGACATGGGAGAGGGGGAGGGGGTGGAAAGGAAGTGGTGTTAACAAACCCAGGGACAAGGGAACAACAAGTGATCCAAATCGTGGTGAGGGGGGTGTAGGAGGCCTGGTAGGGCGTGACCAAGGGTAATGTAACCCAGAGGAATTACTGAAACCCAAATAAAGGCTGAGCATGATAGTGGGACAAGAGGAAAGTCAAGAGAAATAGAGGAAAGAGCTAGGAGGTAAAGGGCATTTATAGAGGTCTAAATAAAGGCATGTATATATGTAAATATATTTATATATGATGATGGGTAAATAGATCTATGTGAGTATAGGTTTAGTATTGAGGTAGCAGAAGAATCGCTGAAGACAAAGCGAGTGAATAAGCAAATGTGGTGAAAAAAGCTGATGGTGCCCGGCTATCAAAGATATAGCATCTGGGGTCTTAAGGGCTTGAAGGTAAACAAACGGCCATCCAGCTCAGAAGCAACAAAGCCCACATGGAAGAAGCACACCAGCCTGTGTGACCAGGAGGTGATGAAGGGATCAGTTATCAGGCATCAAAGAACAAAAAAATCATATAATTGTGTGCTCACCTCCCTGATACGATCCCTGAAGACAAATGGGTGCATAAGCAAATGTGGTGAACAAAGCTGATGGTGCCCAGCTATCAAAAGACACAGCATCTGGGGTATTAAAGGCTTGAAGGTAAACAAACAGCCATCTAGCTCAGAAGCAACAAAGCCCACATGGTTCAAGAAGCACACCAGCCTGTGCTGTGGGAGGAGGTCAGATGTGCAGGCATTCCCTCCCCTAATGGCAATCAGTTGCCAGACTCCACTGGGCCTGCTCCCTGCTGCTGGGGACAATGGACAGGCTCCTGTGAGCAGAGTTTGCATCCTACTGATAATGGTCTCTATCAGTTGGACCAGGAACAGGCCAAACCGGCTCTGTGACATCAGAAGTTAGGCTGCCATCCTGAATCTGGGATCCGCCCATCTTGTCACGTGTATACCCCAATCCCTCCTCTTCCTATTGCATGTATGTCCCTAGATCACCCCTTCTCATTGCTGTGTAACCTACAGTGCAGCCCCTCCCTGTGATGTATGTCTCTACCTGTAATTAGTGGGATGGCATGCCCCCAAAAGGTATATAGGCATGGGTCAGCAATATAGAGCTCTCTGACCTCTCACTCCCTGGTCGCTCCCCTCTCTTCCCCTTCTCCTCTCTAGTCCTCTCTCCCTTGTTCCCTTGCCCTCCTTCCCTTCCCCCTCTCCCTCCACGTGGACCACCAAGCGGGGCTGGGGTGAACAATGCTACCATGAAATGTGTCTGACTCCATTTATTTCTATATATCTCTTTTATCTCTCATGCTCTCTATAACTTTACTATAATCTTTACCTATGATTGCTGTACAATTGTGCCTACCAAACCCGTAATGATTATGCTAGGAGCTGGTTTCTTCTGGCACTGTGCGATCATGAGGTGTTGAAGGGATCAGGTATCAGGCATCATCAGAACAAAAAATCATATCATTGTGAATGAGGGTGAGTGCGGAGTGGAGACCCAAAGCCCATCTGTAGGCAATTGGACATCCCCTTACGGAAGGATTGCGGGGAGGAGATGAGCCAGTCAGGGTGCAGTGTAGCAATGATGAAACATACAACTTTCCTCTGGTTCCTAAATGCTTCCTTGCCCCCCTCCCACTATCATGATCCCAATGCTACCTTACAAATCTGGCTAGACCAGAGGATGTACACTGGTACAGATAGGAACTGGAAACACAGGGAATCCAGGGTGGATGATCCCTTCAGGACCAGTGGTGTGAGTGGCGATACTGGGAGGGTGGAGGGAGGGTGGGTTGGAAAGGGGGAACCGATTACAAGGATCTACATATAACCCCCTCCCTGGGGGACAGATAACTGAAAAGTGGGTGAAGGGAGACGTCGGACAGGGCAAGATAAGACAAAATAATAATTCATAAATTATCAAGGGTTCATGAGGGAGGGGGTGTAAAAATGAGGACCTGATGCCAGGGGCTTAAGTGGAGAGCGAATGTTTTGAGAATGATGAGGGCAATGAATGTACAAATGCGCTTTACACAATTGATGTGTGTATGGATTGTGATAAGAGTTGTATGAGCCCCTAATAAAATGATTTTACAAAAAGAAGAAACATTAAAAAAAAAGAAGAAAAGAAACAATACCAAAAAATAAAACAAAAACAATTGATGTATGCATGGATTGCGATAAGAGTTGTATGATCCTCTAATAAAATGATTTTTTAAAAAGCAAATTAATTTGGGAGGTAATGAGACAAAATAATGTGACTAGATTCCCTAGTTTAGGACTGACCATGGAAAAAAACAACTTTTAAATACTGAAAAATCTATAAGGCCTCTTTGATATAAAGAGGGGGGTGGTGGGAATTTCACATTTTCTAGTAATGGTCTGAAATAACTCCATGGAGGGTGAATCTATGTGGAGACACAAAAATGGATTTAGGATTCTCACGGTAAAGGGTAGCCTTGGTCAGACCTAGTGCTCAGAATTTAAGCTCTAATACAGTATCTGAGAGAAACGAAAAACACATGCCCTACCAGCCAAGCCAGCTGTCATGCAGTGATTCCATCTCATTGCAACGTCATGTGCATCAGAGTAGAACTGTGCTCTATTGGGTTTTCAATGGCTGAGTTTTTGGAAGTAGATCACTCGGTCTTTCTTCTGAGGCACCTCTGGGTGGATTTGAACTAGAAACCTTTCAGTCGGTAGCTGAGCAATTCACCTTTTGCACTGCCCAGAGACTCCTGCCCAGTTCAAGACTCACATGTAACTATTCAGAGAAGTTTTATTTGCAATAGGCACACACTGGAACTAGTCTAAAGGCCTTTCTGCGGGTGAATGGCTAAGCAAATGGGAGTACAACTGTACAACGGAACACTTGCCCACAATTAAAGGAACACATTGACACTCAGCGTAGATGAAGCCTCGAAATGATGCTGCTCCATGAAAGAAGGCAGACAAAAAGGAGTACCCATTGTGTGATTGCATTTATCTAAAACTCTAGCAAACAAAAACGATAACGCAGGAAGCAGATGCCTGGTTGAGGGTAGGCTGAGGAGGGCTGGGAAAGAGACATGGGAAAGGAGCATGAGAATATTGGCAAGAAAGTGATGGCTGTCTTCCTGATCCTGATTGTGGCGATGATTTCATGGCTGCAGACACATCTCAAAATCTAGCCAATGCCATACAGTAGATACGTATTGCTGATATATTGAGTTGCTACCTGCATGGTCAGCAGATGGATGCCACCAGTCACTCTTAGGAGAAAGATGAGGCTGAACGGACTCAACAGCGTCAGGTTTTTGGTTTAAGGCAATACTTGTCTCAAGAGGGGGGCCCTACAGCTGTAAGCCCTGCGTGTCCTGGAGGAAAGGGGATTATGATGGACCCTGTAACAATAGGGGCTGTGGGCTCCGCTGGCAGGTTAACCCCAGGTAGGAAGGAAACCTGAAGGAGGAGAGCAGAAGTAGGAGAGGAATTGCTAGGCTGGAGCACGAGTTGAAGGGGGATCTCCAGGGGAAGACATTGGCAGTAATAGGAACCACAGGTTATTAGTCAGGAGTCCTGGCTCAATCCCTAGTTGCCTAGCAACTGCTGTTGAGCAGGTGGTTGCTAGGCAATGTGAGGCCATCCAGACCCTTGAGTAGGGTCCTTAGTTTGCATGGGCTCTGATGAGAACGTCACGGGTTATTGTTCATCCGAAAATCGTGATCGAGGAGTCCATTACGTAGACTTTTTCATCGACACATTACTTTTGTTGCACTCACAACCTAATATAACAGTGGTCCATAAGGTCTGGAGAACAGAGCACTAATTCCACCCATGCCCTCGCCACCCAAACAATGCAGCGTTACCACTGAGACCTTTTCCCTTCCAGTCGGCCCCTGCAGGAACACCTCTCCACCCTAACACGTGTGCGCATTTTTCTCTCGCTTTTCAGTTTTGACTCAGATCACCACCAGCATCCTTTAAGCTACTTAGATTTCAGAATAATCCTCTCACGTGACAATACAGGATTCCAGGCAGTAGACATACCATGATTTAATCGACTCTTCTCTTGTTCTGACATTGAGATTCCTTCTAATCTTTTTTTTGTTGCCATGGTAAAGAGTACCCCCTTCTGCAGAGAGCTCTTTTATACTTTATGTTGACAGAATACTAAGGGGTGATTATATCAAAGGACATGGATATTCTTTTATTTGTTTTAATAAATCATTTTATTGGGGGTTCTTACAATGCTTATAACCATCCATGCATCAACTGTATCAAGCACATTTGTACATATATTGTCATCAACATTTTCTTTCTACTTGAGCCCTTGGTATCAGCACCTGTTTTTTTCCTCCCTCCCCCACCCTCCCACCATCATGAACCCTTGATAATTTATAAATTATTTTTATTTTCATATTTTACACCATCTGATATCTCCCTTTACCCACATTTCTGTAGTTTGTCCTGTTGGTGTGTGTGGGTTGGGGTGGGGGTGTTTTACATCAATCATTGCAATTGGTTCCCTCTTTCTCCCCCTTCTTCCCTACCTTCCCCCTACCCTCATGGTATCACTACTCTCATTATTGGTCCTGAAGAGTTTATCTGTCCTGCATTCTATGTGTCAAGCGCTCTTATCTGTACCAGTGTACATGCTCTGTAAGATAGAATTGGAGTCGTGATAGTGGGTGGGAGGAACATTAAAGAACTAGAGGAATGTTGTGTGTTTCATTGGTATTATACTGCACCGTGGCTGGCTCATCCCTTCCTTGTGACCTTTCTTTGATGGGATGTCCAATTGTCTACAGATGGGCTTTGGGTTTCCATTCCTTCATTTGAATCAAAATGATTGTTTATTTGGGGTCTTCTGATACCTGATACCTGATCCCATTGACACCTTGTGATCACATGGATTGGTGTGCTTTTTCCATGTGGGCTTTGTTGCTTCTCAGCTAGATGGCTGCTTATTTATCTTCAAGCCTTTAAGACTCCAGATGCTATACCTTTTGATAGTAGGGCACCATCAGTTTTCTTCACCACATTTGCTTATGTACTCATTTTGTCTTCAGCAATTGTGTCGGGAAGGTGAGTATCAATGCCAGATTGTTAGAACAAAGTGTTCTTGTGTTAAGGGAGGACTTGAGTTGAGGCTCAATGTCTATCTGCAACCTTAATTCTTAACATATAGATATGAGTACATAGTTCTATTCCCCTCTCATTATATATCTATTTACATATGTACATGCCTGTATTTAGACTCTATAAATGTCCTTTGCTTCCTGGTTCTTTCCTTTATTTCCTTTTACTTTCCTCTTGTCCCACCATCAGGTTCGGCCTTCATTGGGGTTAGTAATTCCTCGCTTCTACATTGCCCTTGATTAAGCCCCACTAGGCATCCTACACCCTTCTTTCCATTCATTTTAATTCACTTGTTGTTCCCTTGTCCCTGAGTTGGTTCCCCTCACCCCCTTCCTTTTTCCCACCTCCCCTTCTCCCATATCCCCCAGGAACCATTGGTCCCATTCTTTTCATCTGTGAAATATTTATCCCGCTTTTTTATCTAGATAGACATGCAGATACATTACTAAGTGCAAAATCCAGGCAAAGCCAAATAAAACAAAGAAAGTCAAAACCAACAAAACAATAACAACAATAAAAAATAAACAATAACAAAAAGAAAGCCACTGACAAAAATGGAAAAGCCTACAACTAGATCAAGATCCGTTGGTTGGCCTTTGAGAGTGTTTCCTTGGAAACATTTTTAAACTCATCTACTTGAATGGCTGACAGCACCTCCCATGTTTTTTTTTCTTCACGTCTTCTACATTGTCAAATCGCTGTCCTTTCATGTCCCTCTTCATTCCCAGAAACAAAAAGAAGTTGCATGGAGTGAGATCAGATGAGTAAGGTGAGTGTGGCAAGAGAGGCATGCTGTTTTTTGCCAAAAACTGGCATACTGAGTGTTGTAGTGACAAAACCAGTCCTCTGTCTGTCACAAAGCAGGCCTTTTTTTTTTAAATCGTTTTATTAGGGGCTCATACAACTCTTATCACAATCCATACATATATCAATTGTGTAAAGCGCATTTGTACATTCATTGCCCTCATCATTCTCAAAGCATTTCCTCTCCACTTAAGCCCCCGGCATTAGGTCCTCATTTTTCCCCTCCCTCCCTGCTCCACCCTCCCTCATGAGCCCTTGATAATTTATAAATTTTTATTTTGTCATATCTTGCCCTGTCCGATGTCTCCCTTCACCCACTTTTCTTTTGTCCATCCCCCAGGGAAGAGGTCACATATAGCTCCTTGTAATTGGTTCCCTCTTTCCAACCTACTCTCCCTCTACCCTCCCAGTATCGCCACTCACACCACTAGTCCTGAAGGGATTCCCTGTGTTTTCAGTTCCTATCTGAACCAGTGTACATCCTCTGGTCTAGCCAGACTTACAAGGTAGAGTTCGGATCATGATAGTGGGGGGCGGGGAGGAAGCATTTAGGAACTAGAGGAAAGTTGTATTTTTCATCATTGCTACGTCGCACCCTGACTGGCTCATCTCCTCCCCGAGACCCCTCTGCATGGGGATCTCCAGCGGAGCAGGCCTTTTTTATTGCATACTGTTACTTGATCTTTTCAGAATCTCTAAGTAGAAAACTTGACAAACAGACTGACCTGGTAGAAAAAACTCCAACTGCACTAAAAGTCAACATCTTCATCCATTTGAAAAGCTGATGGATGTCCAAGATGAGGTTTGTCATCAATCGACATTTCACCTGTTTTGAAATGAGAAAACCACTCATACACTTGAGTTTTTCCCATAGTGCTGTCCCTGTAAGCTGTGTTCAACATCACAACAGTTTCGGTGGCATTTTTCCTAAGCAGGAAACAAAATGTCACAGCTGCACACTGTTCTCTTTAACTGGCCATCACAAAAACGAGGTTCGAGGGAAACTGCTTTTATGAAAAACTTCACTGTGACCAGAGAGAACCTTCCCAGGTGATGCCACTGGTGCACTAACTCAAAGTGAGTTGCTCAGTGCTCGCCTAGCAGGAAAAGTGTGTACTATGAAAGCTCTGTCAAGCAGAGCTTTTTCCTGTGGGTTTGTTTTTGGGGGGGACGGTACCCCCTCAAATAACCACAGTATTCAAAACAGTCGGGTACTGTTACAATGATAGATATGAAGCCTAAAGGATTAGAATTGTGAACCCCAAAATGCAATCAAGTACCTGTAGACTTCTAAGTTTTGGTGAAGGACTGAAACATATTAAGTGGTCAAGAGATAAATTTTTCAACAAATGGTGCTGGAAAAACTGGATCTTCGCCTGCAAAAAAATGAAACAGGACCCATACCTCACACCATGTACGCAAAACAAACTCAGGATGAATCAAGGGACTAAATATAAATCACACCATTATAAAGATCATCAATGAAAAATTAGGGACTTAAGGACTTTACTACAGGGCATAAACACACTACCGAACATAATGCAAATTCCCACACTACAGAAGACAATAAAGAATGGGGACCTACTAAAAACATGACATTTATGCACACCAAAAGACTCCACAAAAAGACTGAACAGAGAACCCTCAGATTGGGAGAAATATTCAGTAATACTGTATCAGATAAGGGCTAAGCTCCAAAATCTTAGAAAGCTACAACATCTTATGAAAGATACAAATAATTCATACTAACATGTTTGGCAAAATTTAATAAGACAGAAAATAACAAATGCTGGAGAGGATGTAGAAAGATAGGGACCCTTTTACACTGCTGGTGAGACTTTAGAACTGTACAACAACTGTATGGAAATCAGTATAGCACTTCCTTAAACAAATACAAGTACCTTATGATCCAGCAATTTCTCTATTGGATATATACCCCAAAGACATCAAGAATATAACATGAACAGACATCTGTATGTTTATTGCTGCAATTTCCATAATAGCAAAAATATGGAACCAACCCCAAACCCCAGGCACAGAGGAATGGATAAACAAGCTCTGGTACATTCGAACTATAGAATATTATGCATCAATAAAACAGCAATGCCAGCTCTCTTAAATACTGCATGACATAGACAAAACTAGGGAACATTGTGCTTAGCAAATTCAGTCAGTCTTACAAAGATATTTAATAACACCATTGTTGTAGGGAAAAATAAAGAAGATGAAATGTGTTTCACACACCAACAAACACAACTTAGATGAGTATAAAGAGACCAGGGATGGAAATGAGAACAGGGAGAAAAAGGGGTGGGTTGTTGGGGGGGAGGGAGGAAGGATGAGGGGAGAAAAAGAACCACATATCCAGGGAGTTTAATAGGATACTGTTGTGGATTTCATTTCTTGAGATGGACTGTGTAAATATATATAGTATGTTTCTTTAAAAACAAAAAACTCCTCCAGATTCCTTATCCCTCAAACCTAAATAGCGGTAACTTAAAAAA
>NW_022105908.1:22154121-22157003 GCF_000313985.2 Echinops telfairi | reverse complement strand
GAGAAACGATGTACAAATGCGCTTTACACAATTGATGTGTGTATGGATTGGGATAACAGTTGTATGAGCCCCTAATAAAATGTTAAAAAAGAAA
Organism: Echinops telfairi; assembly: GCF_000313985.2. Classification (NCBI taxonomy): domain Eukaryota; kingdom Metazoa; phylum Chordata; class Mammalia; order Afrosoricida; family Tenrecidae; genus Echinops; species Echinops telfairi. The sequence continues at coordinate 22,156,909 of NW_022105908.1, read as the reverse complement.
AGAAAAAAAAAGTCCTCTCTCACACTGAGGAGAACTGTCCCTCAGGGTCTCCAACTGTCCGTCTCTGCAGAAACAGCCTGCCTCGTCTTTCTCCTAGGGGGTGGTTGGTGGGTTCAAACCACCACCCTCAGGTTAACAGCTGAGGGCATATCCCCTGCACCACCCGGGCTCCTTCTCCGTACCCCAAACCTCCATCGGAAGGAGGAGGCCTGGGCCTAGGCTGGGGCACTCAGAGAAGCGTCCGACTTGAGGAGTCCAGCCGTGCAGGAGCCGCCCCGCCCTGCTCCTCCTGCTCGTTTCCTTGGCTCTCTCCTTCCCGGTTGCTTCCGTGTAAAATGCATGGCCCATGAGGAAGCCACGCACCGCATAAGCAGCCACTGACCATCTGTTGGAGGAGGCTGAGCGCGTTGCTACGATGGTGAACACCTTCCAGCTGAGCTTCCCGATTAAAATGGACTAGGAAGAAAGGCCTGGAAGTCTAGTTCTGAAAACCAGTCCATGAAAGAACAAAACCACAAAAACAACCCTATGAATTAAGGATCTGACCTACAAAGGACCGTGGGATGGCACAGGACCAGGCAGCACTTTTGTTCCCTTGTATATGAGGTTGACCAACTCAACGGCAACTAGCAACAATCTCAAATCACCCGGAGTACAGTAAGGCACTGTGGTAGTGACATAGTCTGGTGTCAACTTGAGACTATTAAGAGTGAAGAGATGGAGTCTAGCCTGTCAATCAGGTTGCAGCTGGATGACCTCATTTGGAGGCACAACAGATATAAATAGCTCACTGGAGGCCTATGTCTACATTTCAATGTCTTTTGCCTCCTAGTTCTTTCTTCTATTCCCTTTTACTTTCCTCCTGTCCCACTACCATGCTCGACCTTCATTCGGCTCTCTGTACTTCCTCTTGGTGACATTTTCACTCATCGAATCCCACTAGGCATTCCATGCCCTCCTCACCATCGATTTTAGATCCCTTGTCCCTCGGTTTGTTGGCTCCCCACTGCTTCTCCCTCACCTCCTCCTCTCCCCTAAGACATGCATATTCTTGTGGCTTTCCTTGGCTATCTAAATTACTTCCCTCAACAGTGAGACCAGATTTCTCAGCAGTGAGCATGTTGAAATGAACTAATGTTCATTAATCCTCCTGGGATCTCTATTCTCATTTTTGGCCCTGAAATCCAGTTACTTTCTCTACAGATTTACCTATCTTGGATTTCATAGGCAGGAAAACATACCAAAACAAAACAAAAATTTTTTTAAAAGATAAACTAACCAAAAGAACAAAGTAGAACACAGACCAACCTCAATCAAAAAGAAAGCAGAAAATATTAAAAAGTAGAACAAATTAAAAATGAGTCGAAAGAGGGATAAATGATAAGGTATTAAATTTTGACCTCCGCATCTGCAGTAATCCACTTTCTAATGCCCTCTGCATGATAGCAAGGCCGTTCCCATCCCTGATCTATAGTCAGAGAAGATTCACTGGAGACTTAATCACACGTGCTTCCCCTTCACTTTTTTTTTAACTGAAACAACTTTAAATTGGGTCAAAGGGGAGATAAAATGATAAGATGTTACATTTTAACCTAACTACATCAGCCATAATTGACTTTATAATGCTCTCTATCTGATAATAAGGTAATTCACATCCCTCAACTATGGTCAGAAGGGATTCACCAGAGGCTCAATCCATGATTGGGCCCTGCAAATGGATTTTGGGCTTCCACTGTCATCCATAGCCTTCTGCAGACCAGGTGTTCACAATTTAAATTCTGGTACCATTCCCTCCTTTAGAGCTGGACTTTATCATTTATAATCCTTGGAGCACACCAGCTGATATGCTTCTTCCATGTGGTGTGGACTTAGTTGACACCTCACTTAGATGGCTGTGTTATTATTCATATCAGAAAGTTTTGGTTCCAGGACACAACAGTTTAGAGGTGAATGAAAAAATGGCGCTATTGTTCTTAGCTATGCAGTTTAGGTCAGCTGAAGGCATGCGTGGCTAGTGAGAGGAGAGACAAAGGACAATTTCCAAACTAAAGTGGGTATTTGGTGGTTCCTGGTCTCTGAAGGCAGCACAGAGAGACGAAACTGAATAAATGTGACATTTCATCCAAGGAAGAGTGAGTGTAGAGAGCAGATCTCTGTATGTGCTGAAGGTGGAGAAGGTGATAAAGGATCCCCAACCTCAGGGTAAGAATCCCCAGAATGAGAAGGTCTGGTAGCCTCCTCCTGTGAAGCTGAGATGCTGAAAGCTATAGGGTCACCAGGAAATGTGAGTAACTCAATGTGGGATCTTACTGAATGAGCAATGAAAGAACTCTATCTGCCCCAGGCAAAGCTTCTGCCTAGGTGAGCCCACCAGCTCTTCCAAGCTCCCTGGATTCCTGACAGATAGAGTCTCCAGATATTGCCTGAACAGTGCTAGAACGCCTTTGCCCTATGTTTACTTCTGTACAGACAAACCAGGTGGAAAATAATAAGGTGTCCTAGGAACATTATTGCCTGAGTCTTGAGTTCAGGCTTACAACTTCTGAATATGCAGCTAAAACACATCTGCTACCTTCACCCTCTCTTACCTCCAGATCCCTCCCCTATGGGGTGCTTACACTCCCTGCATCTCTCTACCTGCCAGGCCAGGTACCTAGAGGTTCCCTCCCAGTCCCAAGCCTCTCCTGATGCCTAGACCTCCTCCCAGCTCATAGACAAGGTGGTGTGGTTTCTCAATGCTTCAGCCTTGAACAAGCTCTTCCATGCTGTGAAGCTCTGGCTGGCCTCG
>NW_022105908.1:22152911-22154021 GCF_000313985.2 Echinops telfairi | reverse complement strand
ATTTTATTTCTGGGTTTTCAGTTCTTTTCCATTGGTCTGAGTATCTGTCATTGTACCAATACCATGCAGTTTTGACAACTGTGGCTGTATAGTATGTGCTAAAGTCAGGTAAAGCAAGCACTCCCATGTGTCCTTCTTCTTGAGGAGTTCTCTGCTAATTCTTGGCTTCTTCCGTCTCCATATGAAGTTGGTAATCAGTTTTTCCATTTCTTTGAAGAAAGATGAGGGTAATTGTATCGGGATTACATTAAACTTATATAGTGCCTTTGGCAGAACTGACATCTTGACTACATTGAGTCTTCCAATCCACAAGCATGGGATGGGGGGGTGGTCAATGCCATGTCATTTTACATATGCATGTTCTCAGACTCTCCTTCTGGGCTACAACTTGAACAAGTTCTACACACTTGGTCTTGAGGCTGGGTGGAGAAACCAAGGCTCCAGATATTGGCCTGACCCTGCTATAGAAGCACTTTCAGAAGAGCAAGGTCATGGTTAAGTCCAGAGACATAGATGCCCGTCAACAGTAGAAGGGATAAATTGTGGTATACTTATTCCCATCATGGAATATTTCTACAGCAATGAGAACGAATGTTTGTAATCGCGTGCCACGCAATAGTTGGGCCTCACAAAAATAATGTGGATCTAAGAAGTTAAACACAAAAGAGAACATCCTGTATTGAAAATCAGGCGACACAAACACATCACTTAAAAAAAAAACCACAAGATAGTGAAAATTGGCTTCACCTCTGTGGGGATGTGATTACAAGAGAGAGGCTGAAGGGCTTCCTGGGGTGTGGATAATCTGTCTTTTACCGCATGTGATGAGTTGAATTGTGTGGTCAAAATAATAGGCATTGGAATCCCAGACCCTATATGTTTATAAGGGAACCCTGGTCACAGAGTGGTTAAAGTGCCCAGCTACTGACTGAAAGATGGGCAGCTCAACTCCACCAGCTTTGTCATAGGAGCAAGATACAGCCATCTGCTCCAGTAAAGAGTTTTACCCTGGAATCTATGGGGTTACGATGAGTCAGCGTCCACTTAACAGCAATGGATAGACCTTGGATGCAATCCCATTTGTGGATGGTTTTCTTTTCTTTTTTTTTT
>NW_022105908.1:22148847-22150303 GCF_000313985.2 Echinops telfairi | reverse complement strand
TCACCTCTTCCTTCCCCAGATGAATACCTTTGATGTCTCTTCTTTGCCTTATGCTGTTAGCTAGAACCTCCAGCACAATATTAAATAAGAGTGGAGACAATGGGGCATCCTTGTCTGGTCCCCTTTTTCAGTCAGATTGTGTTAGTCTTTCTCCATTGACTACCATGTTGACTGTTGGTTTTTCATATATAGCTTGTATTGTCTTGAGGAAGTTTCCTTCCATTCCTATCTTCTCAAGTGTCTTAAACAGGAATTGGTGTTAGATGTTGTCGAATGCTTTTTCTGCATCTATGAATATTATCATGTGGTTCCTATAGTTTTTCGTGTCAATGTGATAAATACTAATGGTCTTTCGTATGTTGAACCATCCCTACATCCCTGGTATGAATCCCACTTGGTCATGGTGAATTATTTACTTTATATACTTTTGTATTCTGTTGGCTAGCATTTTGTTAAGGATTTTTGCATCGATATTCATTAGGGATATTGGTCTGTATTTCTCTATTCTTGTGGGGTCCTTTCCCAGTTTTGGTATCAGAGTTATACTAGCTTCATAGAAGGAGTTCGGAGTGTGCCGTTTTTCTATGTTCTGGAAGAGTTTGTGTAGGATTGGTAGAATTCTCCTGTCTAGTCCAGGGGACTTTTTTGTTGGTAATGCCTTGATAACCTTGTCTATTTCTTCTATTGCTATGGGTCTGTTGAGATTCTTGACGTCCACCGAGGATAGTCTATGGAGGGATTGTTTTTCCAAGAATTTGTCCATGTCTTCCAAATTGTTGAATTCATTGGAGTACAATCCTTCGTAGTATTGTGTAATTATCATTTTGATATCATTAGGGTCTGTTGTAATGTCCCCTCTTTCGTCCCTTATTCTTGCTATTGAAATTCGTTGCCTCCTTTCTTTGGTTAGGTTTGCCAGTGGTCTATCGATGCTGTTTATCCTTTCAAAGAACCAACTTTTAGCAGCATTAATTTTTTCCCATAGTTTTCTTATTTTTCCTCTCCTGAATCTCAGCCCTGATTTTTATAATTTCTTTTCTTTTGCTATTAGTAGGATTGTCCTGCTGACTCTTGCTCTAGTTGTTGTAAATTTTGTGCCAGCATATCAGTCATGAGTCTCTCTTCCTTTCTCAGGTGTGCAGGTATTGCTATGAAGCTTCCTCTGATGACTGCCTTTGCTGTGTCCCATAAGTTTTGGTACATCGTGTGCTTATTCTCGTTGGTTTGTATAAATTTCCTAATTTCATCTCTGATCTGCGCCAGCACATACTCCTTTTGCAGTACAGTTATTCATCCTCCAATTGTTTGCTCTTGTTTTCTTTGTCTTCCTTTTATTGATTTTCAGCCTTATGACACATTGGTCAGAGAGAAGTCTGTATGATATCAATGTGCTTAAATTTATGTAGATTTGCCTTATGCCCCAGCATGTGGTCTATCTTCGAATAAGTGCCATGGG
>NW_022105908.1:22107474-22148103 GCF_000313985.2 Echinops telfairi | reverse complement strand
GGTGAGGTTGTTCTATGTGGCGGTCTCTTATTTATGCTTGGTGAGTGTTGTTCTTCTGCCCATTCTGGGTTGGTAAGGATCTTTTGTAGGGCTGGGTTAGTTCTAACGTATTCTTTGAGTTTTCCCTTGTCTGGAATCCGCTTACTTCTCCATCTCTCTTGATCGATAATTTAGCTGGGTAGAGTATTCTTGGGTTTGCGTTGTTTTCCTTCAATTTTTGGAATATGTTACTCCATTCTCTCCTCTTCTTTATAGTTTCCGCTGATAGGTCTGAGAATATTCTTATTTGGGAACCTTTATATGTGATTGCTTGTTTTTCCCTAGCTGCTCTCATGATTTTCTCCTTTTCCACAAAGTTGGATAGTTTAACTATTATGTGCCTTGGTGACTTCTTCTTGGGATTCCATCTAGTTGGTGTTCTTTCAGCCTCCTGAATGGTTGCCGGGTTTTCATTCATTAAGCTGGGGAATTTTTCCTCCAAGAACTCTCTCACTATTGTTGCAGATGACTTCTATGTTGTGTCTTCCTTCGGTCAGCCAATAACTCTAATGCTGTTCCACTTCATAGCATCAGACATAGCTCTTAGGTTTTCTTCAGCTTCTCTGATGATCTTATTAGATTTTTGTTCATGTTTATTAAAGTCTGCTTGGCTGTCCTCCAAGTCACTGATGCGGTTCTCTGCTTCCTCCAGTCGGTTTTCTGCTTCCTCCAGTCGATTCTCAAAGACCATGTTCCTGATACTGGTTTTTATCTCCTCCCTAGGCTCCTGTATTTCCCTTTGGTATATGGCCTTATCTCCTCTATCATTTCATCCTTTTTCTGTATTGTTTCCCTCATATCCTGTATGACTCCAAGCAGCATTTTGAAATTTTCTTTCTGTGGCAGCTCAATGTCTGCGTCTTCTATGCATGTCGTTATGTTCAGGACATCTTCTGCCATTGCCTTTTGTTTCTCCTGTTTCTTCGTTGAGGTCGTTGGGGCTGATGGTTGTTTGTGTTGTATTGTTTTAGAGGAGCCAGGTGTCATTTTACAGGGAGTTGAAGAGCACTGGCTCTCTCTGGGAGACTTGTAGGAATGCTTCTTCGAACTGCGTACAGCTAATTTTACTATGGGATTAACCTACCACTTTATCCTCCTGTGGCTTCCTTAACAGAGGAATGCCCCAGAAGGCTGGTGGGTTGCCTGCTTTGGTATTGCAGAGGTTGGGCAGAGGTTTCTGCAACAGCTTGGAATGTTGATGAGTGTTGGCCGGGCTGTCTTATGCCCCCAAGTACACAGGCAGGAATTCCCCGGTGATAAGTTGGGCAAAGTATCCCCTGGATGGAAAGCAGGGCCTTTCCTAGCCTCGGGCTAGCTACACAGGGTGGAACTCACCTAGCTGGGTGTAGTGCAGGCGTAAATGCCCTAGGATAAGGGGAGTGGTCTGGAGGTCAGCAGTGGAGTGTGAGAGAACAGGAAGGAGACAAAGAGGAGAAAAAAATTAAAAAGTAAGACCGTTTAGATTGTGTGGGAATATAGAGGAGAGGGAAACAAAAGCAACTATGTAGCTGAGTCCAGCTCCTGCCTGTGGAGCTTCAAGGATTTAGTCCCTGCCCCAAGGCAGTGGTCGGTGGCAAGCCATAGCTAAGTGGAGAAAAAGCCCCTGCACAGCCCTCAAAGACCGTGGGGGGACAGAGAGGAGAGATGGAAACAAAGGCAACAATGTAGCTGAACCCAGATCCCTGCCCGTGGAGATGCGAGGTTTTAATCCCCACCCCAAGGTGATGGTGGCAAGCTGTGGCTGTGCCGAGAAAAAGCCCCTGTGCAGACCTCGAGGACTGTGGGGGAACAGAGAGCAGAGATGTAAACAAAAGCAACAATCTAGCTGAACCCCGATTCCTGCCCGTGGAGCTGCCAGGGTCTAGTCCCTGCCCAGAGGCAGGCGGGGGAAAACTATGGCTGTGTTGAGACCAATCCCTCTTACGGGCTCTAAATGGTCCCGGCTCCAGCAGAGACAGTGGCGGGGCCAAGGTCAAGCCCCAGCCAGCTTCCACTGAGGTAAGCCAAAAGCCCCCAGTCCCTCAAAACCCTGTGGGTCTGTACCTACTTATCTTTATGATGCTCCTCCTGCATTCCAGCTGTGTTGAAGTTCCCGCTAAGCAACTCTCCTGGGCTGGATTCTGTGGAGTCCCTCTGGTATGTCTCCAGTTCTTATGTGTACCAGTGGTTGGTTGGTTTTTTACACTCCCTCATATTACTAATAATGCTTATATCATTTGCGTACTAGTATATGCAGGCATGTGTTTCCATTTCTCTTGAATAGCTGCCTAGGAGTGGAATTGATGGGTCAGATGATAAGTTTGTGTTTTTAAGAAACTGCCAAACTGTTTTCCAAGGTGGCAGCACCACTTGACATTTCCAACATCAGTGTTTGAGGGTCTGCTGCTGTCCATGGCCTCATCAAGTAGAAGCTCTTATTCCATGAGCTTCTGTGAGAATACTGGCAATGGCCACTCATTCAGCAAATACTATCTGAGCACCTGCTGGACTCTGGCTGCGCAAGAAGTCCTTGGCCTTGGCGTCTAGTGGTAGAAACAACTATCAAACAAACCATTAAGGCCTGTCTTCTGGTGCCTGAAACCTGATCCCATCGCCATCTCTTGATCACACAGACTGGTGTGCTTCTTCCATGTGAGCTTTGTTGCTTTCCAGCTAGATGGCTGCTTGTTTATCTTCAATTTAAGAGCCCAGACTCAAGGGGGGTGGGGTGGAGTGGAAACCCAAAGCTCATCTGTAGACAATTGGACATCCCTTCACAGAAGGGTCGCAAGGTCGGGATGAACCAGTGTGCAGGATAGCACCGACAAAACATTCCTCTGGTTCTTTAATGCTTCCTCTCCCCCACTATCATGACCCTAGTTCTACCTTACAAATCCAACAAGACCAGAGCAGGTACACTGGTACAGACAAGAGTTCTCTACACATGGAATCCAGGACAGATAAACCCCTCAGGTACAATAATAGAAGTAGTAATACCATGAGGGTAGGGGGAAGGTAGAGGGTGAAAGAGGGAACCGAAAGCAATGATTGACATATAACCCCCACCCACCCAGGGTGACAGACAACAGAATCATGGGTGAAGGGATACAGCAGACAGTGTAAGATATGAAAATCATAATCGGGGAGGGAGGAAAAAATGAGGACCTAATAAACACGGGCTCAAGTGGAAAGAAAGTGTTTTGTAAAGGATGATGGCAACATATGTACAAATGTGTTAGACACAATGGATGTATGGATTGTTATAAGAGCTATAAGAGCCCCCAATAAAATGATTTTTAAAAAACCACAGTTAATGCCAAGTAGCACAATGTTTTGAGGGAAAAGGAAGCAAAGAGAAGGAAGGACAATGTGTGTGTGTGTGGTGGTAAAGGGAGAGGGTACTATATTTCTGCCTTGCATAAGGTCTTTCCTGCTGTGGATACAACTAACGTAGAGGAAAACAGAGCCAAAAAGTGTACAGAGACAGCACCACGTAAACACTATGAAGAAGAGAGAGATAGTATCCTGGTAATACAGAAAGATGGAGAGATGGCTAGAAGATAGAGTGATGAGGGGGCAGTGCTGCAAAAATGGAGAGAGGCTGCTCAGACAACACTGTAAACGGAAAAGATGATACATCTTGGTAACTGTTTCAGCACCCAGGTCCCAGCCTTTTAGTTGCTAAACCAAATCGAACTCACTGCCATCCCATCAATGCTGATTCATAGTGACTTTTTACAACAAGGTGGAACTGCTCTTGTGGGAGTAGAAAACCCCGTCTTTCACCTGTGGAGCAGCTGGTGGTTTCAAACTAGTGATCTTGCCATTAGCAGCTGAACTTGTAACCATGATGCCACCAGGGCTCCTGCTTTGCAGTTGCAGGAGGTGATGAATTAATTCCCTGGGAAACTTCTACTGACAGGCCCATGGACACCCCTCCCCCAGACCACTAGGACTCCAACAAATGTCAGTGCTTTTTCCCTCCTAATTCACCAGGAAGCATCTATCACATTTGAACCCTCCTGAGCGACACAGGTGCCAGGAGATGGTGGTGCCTCACATGCTGGCATATTAGTCATCTGGGAAGTCAGCGATGGGCCAGATGGGTGCCCAAGAGGGACCAAGCAGGGTAGGGGAACAAATGGGCTCGGCCAGGCTGGTCTTTGAAAGCACTTGTTCCTCATTGTAGGTAAGATGCTCTAAAGCAGAGTAGGGAACCTTTTTCTGCCAGGGGCCATTTGGATATTTATAACATCATTATAGCGGACCATACAAAAGTATCAACTCTGCTATATTTGGCCAAACATTTAACTAACTAATCCCTAATGTGATGCCTGGGACTGTTTCTCTGGTGATAGTGTGATGTGAGCTGGTTTTGATGATTTCCCCGCACATTATACGGCCCACAAAGAGTCCTGGTGGTGTCATGGTTAAGCGTTAGGCTGCTAACTGCCAGGTGAGTAGTTCAAAACCAGCAGCCTCTCCGAGGGAGAAAGCCAGGGGCTTTCGGCTCCCCTTCCAGTTTTAGAGTCCCGTAAACTCACAGGGGCAGTTCTGCCCTATCCTACAGGGTCTCGCCGTGAGTCAGAACCAACGCATGGCAGTGTGCTTGAAGCTGCATTACACAGACCGCAGACTGCACTCCCTCCACCACCCCCAACCCCCTCTCTAAAGGCTGAGGTGCTGAATTTACCGATGAGGGTCAAGAAGAGAAATGCTAGTGAAACCCAGGGGATCCTTTAGGGATAGAGATGGAGAGAGGGGAAGAAGGTTTTAGGCCGAGGAGAAATGCATCCATCAACCCCTTTAACTTTGCGATCTCTGAACACTGGGAGGCTTTTATTTTGTTAGCGTTTTTGTTTGACGTGCTGCCTCCAAAGATCGTGTAGTCAATATATTTTAAGGTGTGAAATTTTAAATGAAGAAAAAAATGACTCCACAATAAATATATTTTTAAAAAGCAGAAGGAAAGCCCTGGAGAAATTCCATCCGCAACTGGATCCCCCCGACCTCCGTGTTCCCAGGATGCGCCAGGCCCTCCTCCCACCCCTCCCCCCAGCCTCCGTTACCTTGGAAACAAACCAGGTCTCCCAGACTTCTGAGCTGGGGAGCAAGAACTGCGGGAGCCAACCTATGCAACAGGCTGGGGGCGGAAGGAGGAGCAGGGGGCGGCGTCTCCACTGAGAGCCCCCGCCCAGCTGCTAGAAATACCGCTGCGCCTCGGAGCACTGCACACTGCGGTCCGAGCCCCTGGCTCGCTTCTCTTCCCCAGCCAAACCGACGGTCCTCCAGCGCTCCCCACCCATGGCTGCCGGACCCTTCCTCCGCAAACCCCGGGGCTCCGAGCAGATTCGCCCCGACCAAGACCCCAGCTCCGAAGGCCTGTTTGGTCAGCAGGCCCCGGAGAAGCTGGCCGCTGTCCTCGCGCCCCAGCCCGCGGCCGAAAAAGCTGGTGGGCGCGCGGGCGCGAAGGCTCCAGGCCCCCGGGAGGCTGCCGCTCGCCCCAGGCCCCGGGAGGACGTGCCTCCGCTGGACGAGGGCTGCTATCTCGACCACTTCCCGCACCTCTCCATCTTCATCTACGCGGCCATCGCCTTCTCCATTACCTCCTGCATCTTCACCTACATCCATTTACAGCTCGCCTAAGGCGCCTGGCGGGCTGGGGTGGGCTGGGCACGGACCGAGGGGGAGGGGAGCGGGGAAAGGGCTCGGCAGTTCATGATTAGGGGTTTAGGAGGTCCTGGCGCCACCCCCACTCCGCCTCCACCTAGCTTTCGGCATGGCGTGCGGGCGCTGTTAGCACTTGGCTGTTTCCGGGGTCATTCTTGGAATCTTGGGGTGCAATCGAACCTCGTTTGTGATGTCCCTGGGTCCTACCACTTTGTGAGCTTGGACACACACCAGCAGGGAACCTTATTCATTTTGTGTTTGGGGCAACGCACAGCAACCCAGCCTTCTGTTAGAAAGGATCCAGACCCAAGCCCACAGCCTTCTACTGAGGGCCACGCGGGGAGGGTGGATGCCGTGGCCCGGGATGGGCCGTGATGCTCGCTGCTCGGCGCCCAAGGAGAGCCTGCTCGGTGCCAGAGTCGGCGCGCCCCAGACTCGGAGCGCTGAAGCGGCCGACAGGAGCGCGCAGCGGCTGGCGCAGGAGCGCAGGAGGCGGTGAGTGGCGTTTGCGGTGCTGGGCACGGGCCGCACGATTCTCGGGCTGACCCCCTCCTCGTGTTTTTCCTGCCTTAGGCGTTGCCACCTCTGCGGAGCTGTCCTGTCAGGATGCCGGACAGCTAGATGTGTCCTGAACGACGTGGGGCCTGCGGCTGCAGACCTCCCGGGACTCGGACTCAGAATGTGGAATAAGACTGGGGCTACTCGCGGCGGTGGGCGAGAGGGGTGTCCTTGGAGGCTGCTGTCGGGGCAAGAGGGGGCTTCATCCTGGTGAGGAGCCCCTTCGGAGCGGTGAGTCCCAAGATGAAGCCAGTTGGGATCTGATACTGAAAAGCGTGTTTTGGAAAATGACCTTACGGGTTTGTCATCTCTGAGAAGCAGCCTCGAACCAGAACCCACCGTGGAGTGTTATTCACGTACCTGCCATCTCCGTTTACTCTCCGATGTAAAATGAATACACGCATTGTTCTAGCACCGCATATTCAGAATGTCTGTAATGGTGGTGCCTCTGATGGAATAAATCACGCTTGTTTTCCGTTTCCTTCACTCCTTTTTCAACTCTTCGTTAATTCCCACCCATGCATTGGGTCCCACCAACAGACCTAATCTTCTCCCGGTTATCTTCACAGCATGCCCTGGAGTCTCTCCCAGACAGACTTCATTTCCCTCCCCCGCATGCTAAGGTCTAGCATCCCCACTGACCAGCGTCACCTTTCTCCATATCAGGCCTCTGCACCAGGCCAGGATCCATCCCGACTGTCCCCCAACAGCAAGCGTGCCCCCATCCCATTGCCTCTCAGTCTACGGTCCCCACTTGCCTTTATTATCGAGGCATTTCTGCCCCAGAACAGCCCCTCAGGTGACGCAGCCCTGGCAGTGCAGTGGCTAAGCACTCCACGCTAAGGGGAAGGTGGACTGTTTGAACCTGCTAGCTGCTCTGAGAGAGAAAGACGGTCATCTTTGATGAAAGATTACAATCGTGCAAACCCTTCGGAGGTCTTTCTGCCCTGCCATTCTGAGTTGAGATTGATTCTAGTGTGCTTTACTTTTGACTCAGCCCCCCACCCCCTTAAACTCTAGACTTTGAGATAAGCGCATTGTTTTCAGCATTATTCCCTGTGGTTTCCCTGTTCCAGCTTCCACAATCCCTTATCACTCAATTTACCAAACTCGCTGCCTTTGAGTGGATTCCGACTCACGGTGAGTGACCTTGTAAGACCCTGTAAGACAGGGTAGAACTGCCTCTGTGGGTTTCTGTTCTTTGCAGCAACAGAAAGCCCCATTTTTTCCCTCCTGAGAAGTGCCTGGTGGTTTCAAACTGCTGTCCTCGAGGTGAGCAGTCCACTACATAATCACTGCCCCACCAGGACTTCCCCCTTATCACAACTTGCTTAGTATCTTGTCCTCCATACTTTGAGTGGCACCTTAAGACACCCACTGCCCCCATGTCCGTGTGTGCTTAAAAGCCCTAAGAAAACCAGTGGCACTGTTCTCCAAAATTAGATCTCCAAGGTGCCACCACATATGTACTCATCACTGTATTTCCAGCTTTCAATCGCGAATGTTTCATCAACCTCCCTTTATTGACTACCCAATGAATCCCAGTACCTAATCAGGTGCTCCCCAAACACAGTCCCATTGTTTACCGATTCACATAGCCTTATGATCCCTTATTCTATAGTACCTCAGTGACTACCCAGGATAGATTGCTCAGTATCATTCCTTCAATGAATCCCCTCATAGACTACTCCCCAAGCCAAATCATCTTGTTCCTCAAATGTTATACACTGATGTGCAATATCATGACCCTTTTCATACCATCAACTTTGGGGCTCCTCTTTTTACTCCAAATTCCAATATTTCATTCCCACAATTATGCCCTTATTAGACCCTAAAGCCTCCGTGGTCTTGTATTATTGGTTCTATATTTCCCTTTTTAAAAATCCCTTTATTTTTCAATTCACTGTGTCATTCCCTAAATACTTTGATTCATACTACCTCCCCAAAATTGTGTCGTCACTCCATCAATGCCACCCTTATTAGGCTCACTCCATACCCCAATCCTGCCACCTCACCCCCAGTGTCCCCTAGCAGTCTACAGCCTGATGTGTAGCTACTATGCCACCAGGGGGGCTCCTGTACTGATCTCAGAGACATGTTTAAACACATTTTGTGTGGCATAAATGCATGTATGAACTGAAAGGAGCCCTAGTGACAGAGTGATTACATGTTGGGCTGCTAATTGCAACCACCAGCTGCTCTTTGGGACAAAAATGGTGCTTTCTCCTCCTGTAAAGAGAGTCTTGGAAACTCACAGAGGCAGTGAGTTTACCTTGTCCTACAGGGTCCCTATGAGTCGGCATCCCTGATGGCAGTTAAGTTTCAGTTTTTGGTGTAGGAGCTGGACCGCTAGTTAGTAAATTTGTTCTTAATTTGATTTCAATTGTTGCAGATTGAGTTGTTGTTGTTATTAGGTGTCATGGACCCACATAGCGACCCTCTCTGCACAACAGAACAAAACCCTGAACAGGCCTGCACCATCCGTACAATCGTTCCTATGCCTGAGCCCATTGCCGTAGCCACAGTGTCAATCCATCTCTTCGGGGTCTTCCTCTTTTTTGCTGCCCTTCCACGTGACCAAGCACGATGTCCTTCTCCAGGGACTGGTCCCTGTGTTATAAACCCTAATCCCTAGGTCTTTGGTTATAATCCCATTTGGGAATGGGTTTTTTCTGTTATGTTAAGGAGGCAGTATGCATGTTTAACGTATCTCACACCAATCTCTTTTGAGATATAAAAAGAGCAGATCAAGCAAGCAAGCAAGCGCGAGCACGAGATCAATACCATGCCAAATGAAGACAGCCATGATCATCCAGGAGTAGAAGCAGAAGGGGCAAGAGAGAGTCTTCCTCAAGGATGAGCACCTTCTTGCCTCCTGAACTCTGGGAAAGTAGATGCTTTGTAAAGCCATCCAATTGTGGCAGGTCGTTAAAGCAGCACAAGGTAACTAAGACAGGGGGTCTCAATTCAGTCTTTTCCCTGTGGCTATCCACTTGTCCCGGCACCATTTGCTGGGACATTGAAGCATATTGCTGCCTCTATAATGTCTGACAATCCATGAACATCTCTGATATTACCATTTTGTTACTTATTACTCCCGATGTTTTGTCCTTTCCACTGTTTTGGTTTCAATTGCTCCCAGGAGCCCCCGTGCTTTCATCCATTAAGCGCACGTCAGTGGTTCAAGCCCATCGAGTGCTCCAAGGGAGACAGATAAGGCTGTGTGCTCTCATAAATAGTTGGTCTGAGGAAACCTGAGGACCAGTTCCACTCTGGCCTATTGGGTTGCTGTGAGTCAGGAGACTCAGCAGCAGTGGGCTTGGTTTCGTGCAGGCCTATAAGGGGGCTTCAAACACTTCATGAAAAAATTCCATTGTTTTCCTCTTTTTTTCTCTGGCAGAATACCAAAACTATATTTTCTGTTTATGATAGCAAAGGACAATAAATAATGTACAAACTGGTGAAGAAGCGCAACAGAGCCAACAAACACCCCACCCCTGCCACATAGCAAACTGCAATGGAAACAGGAAGATTCTTAGCAAGATTTCACACAAGCAAGAGATGAAGGATCACGTCACACCGCCAGGTGAAGACGCAAAGCGGAGAATGGCCGTCAAGCAGCAATAACCCTTCCTTACTAAAGGGCAATAGGCAGCATAGGGAGACTCTGTAATTGGTAGAGATCCCCAAATAGTTCGCAGAACTGAATCACCGTCCTAGTGGCTATAGATTCGATCTGTCTTTGGAAAGCAGCACAGCAAAAATCCAGGAGACTAACACGAAGTCATCTGTCTATGGGCTTTCTCTGTCCCCACACTCCGAAGTAGCTGGGAAACACAACGCAAGGGCAAGTTCAGCAATCCTTAATGTTACCTTTTCCGACAGAGACCATGATTACGCAGCAGAAACACATACCGGAAGAACTGAGACCACGGAAGGGGACTGTGGCCACGGTTATCTCCTACATGAATAAAAGGGGAGCAGCCCATTTGCAATGGTTGCCGCAGCACCGATGGACAGGCCCTGAGCAGTGGTGCTGGCGACTCTAGGCCCAGAGCCCTGCGGGGACACACTAGGGAAGAGCCCCACGGTGTCCCTTGTTTGCCTTTGAAGCAGCATTTTAGTATCTGCCCTTTGACTTTACCCGATGATGAACAAAGCTTACATTTGCAACCTGTGTTTAAAATGTAATAAACTGTGCCTGCAACAAGCAGCCAGTGAAATCCTCTTCCATCCCCACCAGGCCCCACAAACAGCTGCGCAGGCGCGGCACCGAAAGCAGTGCGCATGCGCACAGGAGCCACCTACATGCTTGGCTGCAACAGTGTGGGGAGCGGAGACCACACAGCTGGGGCCACAGCTGGGCCAACAGACTGAAAACAGACAGGCAGGTTACATGTTTGAAGCCAAAGTGTTACAGGAAAGGGATATAATCACAAAACAAGCCCCACAAGCCTCGCAACGCAGTTTCCCTAAACAAAGACAGCAAATTCTATTTCGGTTGTAGGTTAATCCCTGCAGAAATAATGTTGGGTCGCTCTCAAAGTATGTCAGAGACAAGTAATTTGGTGACTGTCCCCGAGTTTCTGCAGACGCCTTTGTGTTTACCCCTGATCGCAAATGCAAGGGCAGGTGACACGGGTGTGGGACGGTGCCCAGAGGCCACATCCCAAGGGGCCTCCAGCCACCCGAGGGCAGCCCTTCTGCTGCTGGGATACGTCATCTCCAGCTGGGCGGGTGTCTGTTTCGTAGATTGGCTGTCCGTCAAACCTGAATCTCATCCATCTTATTGGCAAGCCCTGTCGCTCACGGGGCGACACCATCAGCTTGCTCAGCGGCGTGTGCCTCTTGATTTCGAACTCGATGACACTGCCATCGGCCCGGCCAGTCAGCGCGATGCGCCTGGTGTTCTTCTTCTCCCTATCCTGGTGCCGCAGAGGCAATGGCGCGGGCAACGCGGGAGGCAGCTGAGTCACGCTCGCAGTCCCGCCGCAACTGAAAATGCCATCATTTTCAATTCCATTTTCCCCACACACTTTTTGAAGCCCCCTTGTACAATTGATTTTTTCCCCCTCATTAGTTTCTACTGCCAACTATGTGAAGGTTTTTAAAGCAGATCATTAGTTTTACATGACTCCTTGATTATAATGTGCCCTCATTCACCCCACTTGTTCCCTGGGTCTCATTTCCTTTCCTCAATCCCTGAACTTGGCACTTGGGTAAATGCTTATACGGTGGGGTTTTAGATATTGACCCCCAACTCTTGTAAATTTGATGAAGTTCTAAGATTTTTAGTGGATTCCATAGGGTTTTCTACATACAAGAGTATGTATGCAAATGGTTTATTTCTTCCTATCCAAACTGAAAGTTTTTATTTCATTTTCTTGCCTAATTGTCCAGGTTAGAATATCCACGGTGCTGGCAGCAGGCATCCTTGCCTTATTCCTGATGGACGGTAGTCTGTGTTTGTGGGGGACGTATTGCACCATTAACCATTCAAGAGCCCTGGTGGCAAATTCCATTTTCCATGAACTTTTTGAGCCCCCTTGTATAATCCATTTTAATATATTGCTGTATTAAAATTGCTAATATTCTGGAGGGTTTTTTAAAAAAAGCTTTTCATAAGAGATAGTGACTGTAATTTTATTTTCTTGTGATCTTTGTCCAGTTTTAGTATACATGTAATACTGGCCGCATGGGAAAGAGTTAGGAAATGTTCCTCTTCTACTCAATTCAAAACTTACAAAGCTGCGTTAATCAAGACAGCATGATACTGGCTTAAGGACAGTTCATACAGATCAAAGCAATAGAGCCCAAAAGCCAACCCTCACATTCAGAGTTAAAATGATGTGCAACAGGGTGCCAGGACAGTTATAGATCTGTAGATCTATAGACAGGATAGAATCGCCTTAACAAATGGTTGGTAGTTTGTTAAGAATTGGTATTATGGATTTGTCCTCAAAGCTAGGTAGACTGATAGTGAGGCCACCTGGTTCTAGGCCTTTCTTTGTGAAAGTGGGGATTTTTTTGTTGTTGTTGCTTTTTTAATAAGCCATTCTCCTTGCTATAAAGCCCCCAAACCTAATGCCTTCTGGCAGATTCTGACTCACACCTTCCCTGTAAAGGGTAGGGAAATGGTTTACACTATTGTGGAGGCTCAAATCCATGGTTCAAATGTCAGGTGAGAGATTCCTCCCGACTCACGTGTTTACAGGTGCTGATGAATCCAAATCATCAGGTAGCAGCTGGCTCAAAAGGCTGTGGAGACTATGAATCAGGCCAGACGACAGAGGCTGCTGGAAGTCAGATGCTGATGAGCAAAATGCAAGATCCAGAGTAAGAGGAGGAGCATTCATGCAAGGGGGTGCCAAAAAACAACAACTAGAAAAAGCTCTGCTGGGTAGAGCTTTAGTATTAATCATTTCTCACTAGGCGAGCACCCAGCAACTCCCTCTGAGTTAGTGCACCCAGTGGCATCACCTGGGAAGGTTCTCTCTGGTCACTTTTTCATAAAAGCAATTTTGCTCAAACCTCGTTTTTTTGTGATGGCTGACTGAAGAGAACAGCATGTGGCTGTGAATTTTTTTTTTCCTGCTCGGGGGGAAAAAAGCTGCAGAAACAGTCGTGATGTTGAATACCGCTTATATGGACAGCGTTATGGGAAAAAAAATCAAGTGTACGAATGGTTTTCTCATTTCAATAAAGGTGAAATGTCGATTGATGACAAACCTTGTTCTGGATGTCCGTCAACTTCCTGAACGGATGAAAATGTCAACTCGAAGTGCATGTAGTTTGTTCCAGCAGGTCAGACTGTTAATCAAGCTTTCTATTTAGAGGTTCTGAAAAGATAGCATAACAGTGTGTGACAAAGGGAGAAAAGGGGACCCGATTACAATGATCGACACATAACCATACACCCCTGTACAGGGGGGAACAGAAAACATGGGGGAAGGGAAACAGCAAGAGCGGTGTGAGGGATGAAAATAACAATGTACAATCTATCAGGGGGTTATGAGGGTGGGGGGGAGGGAGAAAGAGCCGATACCAAGGGCTCAATAGAAAGCAAATGTTTAGAAAAGAATGAAGGCAACATGTACAAGCATGCCTGATTCAACTGATGTATGGATTGTGATGAGTTGTATGAGCCCGCAGTAAAATGATTTTTTTTTAAAGTGCACAACAAAAAAAGCCTGATTTGTGGCAGGCGGGAGACTGGTTTTGTCACCATGACAATGCACCTGCTCATGCAGCCATCTACATGTGACTGGTTTCCATGAATGCAGAAGGACATGAAAGGACAGCGATTTGATGACATAGGAGAGGTGGGGGGAAAAGGGAGGTACTGTCAGCCATCTAAACACATGTTTGAAAACTGTTTCCACAATAGAATCCCGGATCTGACAAATGTATTAAGTGTAATGGAGAGTACTCTGAGGGTGATAAGGTTATTTTGTTAAAAAAAAATTCCATTTTTTGGTGGGGGTACTCCTTTGCGTGTGTATGTGTATGTATAATGATGCAGGACATAACCTCAAGATGTTAGTCTCCTGAGCAAGGCAAGGGTGTGCCTTGAATTAAGGGCAGGAAGTCTGGTGAATAAGGTAAAGGTAGGACGGTGGGGACTCAAGATACATTGCATTTTAATCCTGCCTCAGTAGCATAATGGACGATTCACTCCCAAATGGGACAATGATCACAGGCATCAAGACTAAGATTTGTTATTTTGTTATATCACACAACTGAGGAAGGCAACTTTATTATACAACTGCTGAACCACTGGAAATCACAGCCCAGCTGTCAAAGAACCATCCCAGGGCTCCATTATCCTCTGCATTGGCAGCGAGCTTTTACATCCTTTTGGTGGACAAGGACCAGATTGGCATAGTCTCCCGGTCATTTCCCCCCTCACTTTCAGCAAAGTTGTGTCATGTGAATAACAAAGGTAATAAACCTTCCTCCGGTCCTGATGCTGAGTTCTTCATGGTCCAGCTTCTTGGATTATTTGCTCAGCATACAGACTGACTGAAGTACGGCGAGAGGATACACCCGTGGCTTACACTTTTTCTGATTTCAAACCATGAAGTATGCCCTTGTTCTGTTCAAATGACTGCCCCTTGATCCCCATAAAGGTTCCACAAGAGCACATGGGAGTGTTCTGGAATTCCCATTCTTTTCAACGCTATCCATAACCGGTTATGATTCACATGCACTTGCACAGTCAATAAAGCATAAATATTTTCCTAGTATTCTCTACTTTGAGCCAAGATTCACCTGATATCAGCAGTGATATCCCGTGTTCCACGCCCTCTTCTGAATCCAGCTTGAATTTCTGGCAACTCTGTAAATGTAGAGCTGCAACCATTGTTGAATGATCTTCAGCAAAGTTCTACTTGCATGTGATATTAATGATATTGTTTGCTAATTTTCACATTCTGTGGGATCACCTTTCTTTGGAATGGATATAAATAGGGATCTCTTCCAGTTGGTCGACTAGTTACCCATCTTCCACATTTCTCAGCAGACTAGTGAGTGCTTCACCAGTAAGGTGAAATACTGGAAGCACTTGCTGAGGATTAAAGATTTTGGCTTCACTGTAGATTATGACTCAGTGTATACAAAACAAAAATCCTCAGACTGGACCAAAGGGTAACATCATGATCAACAGTGAAGATTGACGTTGTCAAAGATTTCATCTTCCTTGGATCCACAATCAATGCTCAGGGAAGTAGCAATCAAGAGACCAAATGATGCATTGGATTGGGTCAATCTACTGCACGAGACCTCTTTAAAGTGTTGAAAAGCAAGGATGTCACTTTGAAGTCTCAAGTACATCTGACCCAAGCCATGGTATTTTCAAACACTGCAAAAGTTGGACACTGAATAAGGAAGCCCAAAGAACCGACGCCTTTTCATTGCGGTGCTGAAGACTACTGAAAGTACCACGAACTGCCAAGAGAACAAACAGACCTGTCTTGTAAGTTCAGCCAGCATACTCCTTAGAGGCAAGCATGGCGAGGCTTCCTCTCACACTCTGGACATGTTATCAGGAGTGACCAGTCCCTGGAAAAGGGCATCGTGGTAAAGTGAAGGGGCAGTGAAAAGAGGAAGACATTTGGCTGGATTGAGACAGTGGTTACAATGGGCCAAACATAATTGTGAGGATGGCGTAGGATTGGGTGTTTTGTTGTTGTACGTGGGGTGGCTTTGGGTCAGAACCAACTGGACAGCCACTAATTACCACCACCTATCGCTGTAAAAGAGTCACAAGGACTATAGCTAGAACGGCCATATTAAGAAAGTCGCTACACAACAGCAGTCTTCATCCTTAAGAATATTTATTCTGATTTCACGAGGTGTATTAGTTTCTTGTTGCTACCACAAACATGGTGGTTTAAAACAACCCATATACATTCTTTCACAGTTCTGAAGGGCAGAAGTCTGCAACCAGGGCAGAACCCGCTCCAGACGCTATAGGGGACAATCCTCCCCGCCTCCTGCAGCATGCAGGGGTTGTTGGATTCTTCGGCTTTGGAGTTGCTTCACTCCAGGGTCATACTGATTCTCTGTTTCTCTTACAAAGATCTTTGCCTTTGGATTTAAGGCCCACCAGATATCCCAGCAGGATGGCCTCCTCGAGATCCTTAATTACATTTGCAAAGATCTCCTTCTGCCCAAATATGGCAAACATTCAGGTTCTGGGAAATAAAAAATAGACATATCTTTTGGGGGGCAATTTTAATAAAATGCTTTGAAATCATCATGTATTTAACAAACAAGATTGGGAAAGGGACTGCTTTACACACACACACATATATACAGGTAAACACAAACATAGGCCTCCTATATCTATTTAATTATAAATATTAATCATTAAATTGCCCCTTCTCTACATGAATTCCAAATTCTATTCTTTAGGAAGAGATGAAGGACAGGCAGTAGCTTACGAGCAGCTATTGCTATTTCTCCCTCTTCCTTAGGTAATCTAACATTTCACATGGATTATAGTTACAAAAAGAAATTTCACATGCCATTGAATTTAAGCATAAGATTTGATTAAAACTTCATCCTGTTGGGGGAATGAGAGTGAATAAAATTACAATTTGAATAAACAACTTACAATAAATTAGCTACAAGGCAATTCAAAATGAACTGAGGAATGAAAAAATATAGACTGGTTTAAATACGTAACCATCAGGATACTAGGTTCTGTTTCAGGCTTCCTCCTCCAGTTCCAGTGGGATCTGCTTCTTTATTGTCCAGGGTCTTCTATTCCTGGGGTGCAAGATAATCAACGGCTTAACATCACCAAGGCCTTGGTCATGGAAAGGATCTGTTTTAAAAATGAAAACTCCTTTACTAAAGGTCAAGGTTGTCTTTCCTGCTTACTTCTTTTCTTCCTCATGTAAGAAGTCACTGGGGGCCTGGACCTCAACCTTCCCCAGCCACACTGCCCCCACCCACACATGGGACTTGGAACATGCCCTGAACCAACTGAGGGTTAAGAGCAAGGCAGCTGGGTCAACAGATCAGCGTGGTAGAGGCTGGGCCCAGGTATTGCAATTAAAATTAAGAAAGTCTATCATGAGTGTTAAGGTTGGAAAATTCTATCTATTACTGCCATGAAGGAGAGGGACCTGGCAATCTCCTAGAGAATGCTCTCCAAGGTCAACATGGTTGCAGCCATGATGTGGTGAATAAGGACACAGTCAGGGCCTACAAAGCCTCGAGGGCCACAGATCCACAGATGTGTTCTGTGGTGACTAAGTTTTAGGACCAGGTTGAGAAACGGAATGTGTATTTTATATATGTGTGTGTGTGTGTGTGTGTGTATGTGTGTTACATATCAATAATGCTGAGTACCCCACTTCCCTGGGAGGCCCATATAGTGAAGGAGTCCATAAACTCAGACACCAAGGTATCCACACTGCAGGAGCAGGTGGGCAGCTTGGTCACACAGATCTCTGAAAAGAACAGCCTGCACGCCAGTCAGAGGTCTTACAGTGCCCACGGGGTACTGCGGCCATGGTCAAGAGCCCCAGGCAGCCAGAAGGATCAACCGCTGCCAACAGCAGCACCCCCACTGGGTGGAAGAGACCACAGCTCAGGAACCTGTAGTCATAGAGACCAGGCGGCAGGCAGGTGGAAAGTCCAGACAGAGCATGGAGAAAAACCTGGCGGGCTGGGACCAAGTCAAGCAGCACCTGAGGGCCCCGCTGACTGGCAGTTCCCCCCGAGGAAGCCGTTGCCTGGGACCAGAACTCCGTGCAGCCACGAAAACCAGGTTGGCCCACCTTGAACAGCCGAAGTTTGGCCATGGACCACCTCTTTCCCAAAACCAACCTAGAAGGCCCCAGCAATTTCTACCCTCGCAACTTGAAGACAAATTTGGTTTTAGGTGATGGAACCAGAAAATGATTAAGTGACAAAGCGAAAGGGGGAAAAAAAGACAAGAAAGAACACCCTGTATCGGCTGTCTCACAATGTACTGCCAGCCAATAGGGGAGTCACACGTGAAAACAACAGGTCTCAGCCAAATAATGTCAAAATGACCAAGGTATACTTCTACAAATACCTTAAGGCTGGTCGGGGAAGACCGTAACTTCTTTCCTCATGCCCCACATGGGCCATGACAGACTTGAGAATCCCTTGCCATTTAGGGACACATTGTCTCTATGGACCAACTGCCTCAAGGAGGAGTTTAGGGTAGGTCAGAGACATTTTAGGAAAACGGGCCAAGAAGGAAGATGGAGTGGGGGTGAGGGGGCCCCTAAAGAAAGACCGAAAAGAAACTCCAGCAAAAGATTTGGTTCTCTTAGACATTAACACAAGTTCCCACCTTTTCTTCCGGACAGGCTCTTTCCTTTCTCCATTGGGAAACTCACGACGTCTCCAGGCTTGCCCCTTCCCTTTCTATATGGCCTCGAAGGTCCTGTAGTTTCCTGGAATTCTGGACCAGGGACACCAGGCTCTCCCTAAAATCACTAGTGCCATGGTGTCTGCCAACATTTATAAGCTCATCAAACAAAGTCAATGTCTGTCTCAGTCTGGCCTGGACAACGCTTTGCTCTTCTAATTCTGCAAGAAGGGCCTGCTTAGCACATAATTCAGTCTTATACTTCTCCTGTAACTGTTCGATTTCCTCTTTAAGAAGCTGGAACTGTTCCTCACTATAAGAATGTAGCTCCTGGAATTTGTCTTCAGGAAGCAAAATGTTTGGAGGAATATGCAAAATTAACTGCAAAAACAGCTGCTCCATTTTACCAAAAAGGCTGTCAAAGCGTCCTTTCATGAAGCCAAGAAACTTCTCTGTGCACTTGCGAATCTGGATGGGGCTGATGTCACAGTTTGAGACTCCATCCAGCTTCTTCACAAGAACCTGCTCCACAGCCTGCATCACTTCAAACAAGTAATCTTGAAACGCAATGTAGATCCGAAGCATGCAAGTTTGTGGTGTGAAGCCGAAGAACTGGGCCTCGTAAGTCATTGGATTGACGGACATCGTGGCTTGTTTTACTACGAGACTGTGAGCAATCTGCAAATGTGAAAAGAACAATTGGTAGAATAAAACTATCATCTGAGTGAAGACTCAAACCACATTACACACAGCAAAAAGATTGGCACACCCCTATTTTACCTTAATCTTCAAGACCTCCAGCCTCTGACCCCATTTAATAAGCGAGGAAACTCCTACAAGCAAAAACTGCCTTTTCTTATGAATTGGGAGGTCACAGTGCTGAGCATCCCTTTTCCACGGGGCAATTCCTACGCAGCGCCTCGCCTCACTGATTGCAAGCTTCACGGTGGACACGTGCCTGCTCCCTTCCGCACTCTTCTAACGTCATCCCTGGGTCAAATGCTGCCCTGCAGATTTCACACGATCGATTATCCCACGGTGTGCATACCTCCCTCGTGTTACTGTTCCCCACACAGACCTGTCATCTGGCTGAAATTGACCCACTGGTGCAAGTTCACTTTCAAACCCCCTAAGTGACTAGTCTCAGAAGTCCCACTAGTCCCTACCTGTGCGGCAAGCTGAGTATTTTTTTTTTAATTATGTTGTGTTTGTTCCACATATTTCTCCTACTCCATTGAGGACCTTCTAAAGTGGGCACTTTCAGAGTGGCTGGTTGGCGCCGTCTAGTTTTTCTGGTCTCAGAGTTGTGGAGTCTGATATTCGAGTGGTTCATTAGTCCATGGGACTACTTGTTTCCACACATCTTCCATTTTCTTTGCTCCTTCCTCCCTGAGACAAACCAATCCTTGTACCTTGGACAGCTAGCTGCCCATGAACTTTTAAGACCTCAACCTACTCCGCACATTAGGATGGAGGACATTGTCATTGTGAACCACGCCATGCCAACTGAGTCTTGACCTCCCAGGCTCGTGACTCCTTTCCTTCAAGTTTTTGGTTTTGTCTCAGAAGTTT
Source organism: Echinops telfairi (assembly GCF_000313985.2). Classification (NCBI taxonomy): domain Eukaryota; kingdom Metazoa; phylum Chordata; class Mammalia; order Afrosoricida; family Tenrecidae; genus Echinops; species Echinops telfairi. The sequence continues at coordinate 22,128,431 of NW_022105908.1, read as the reverse complement.
TCCTAACTTTGCTACTTATATGTTTGTAATGGTTTTGTTAACTTGATGCTACCTGTGTGGGGGTAGGGATAGAGTCTAATCTGTCTATCAGGTCACAGTCTGATGATGCCTCATTGGGGGTGTGGCTTTTTATATCAGGTCAGAGTCTGATGATGCCTCATTGGGGGTGTGGCTTTTTATAGGAGAGGCAGTGAGAACTTCTTTCTCTTGCCCTCCTGCTTGCTCGGATTCTGTATCTACCTCTTGGGGCAGCCTGATGTGGGCTGCTGCATCCTGGGAGCTGTTGGTACACTGTCATGTTCCCAATGACCTTGGACCCACATAATTCTGCCCACCTGCCTGTAACTTTCCTGTTATGTGACTCTGAAGAGGGCTCTGGCCACCACCGGACCCATGGACTTGAACTGGACTCCTTATGATAGAAAGTTATTTCTTATACATATGTGGACATCACTGGTTTTGCTTCTCCAGACGGCCCAGCCCAACACAATGCTTCATCACATTCATGGACATATTTGCAGCAAAGGTAAACACAATGGTGTAAATATCCTGCCGGACCTAGATATATTTGTGCGTATACATGCTCTCCCTCTCCCTCCCACACCCAGTTGGCTATTGTGCTTATCCATGCTTCTACTCGAACACCACTATAGAAGGACGGTGTATGCCGTCTTTACTTCTGTTGCCTTTAACCTTTGCCCTCCTTTCAAAGTCTTCCGCTGCTTTCTGCATTTTACTGACCTCCCTTTTATGCATGCTGCTTTCCCAACCACCCGAGTGAACATGACTACCCTCTAGCCAGTGCTTTACCCTCCCTTCCATGGCAAGCAGCAGGGAATGTTTTAGGACAACCTTTTCTTGACTTTTTGCAAGTGGCCTCATAACATCTGTCCTTTGTGACTGACTAATTTCACTTAGCATAATGCCCTCCAGGTTTATGGCGAGGCATGTTGCAGGTTGAGGTGAAGGGAAATTTAATATGGCTCTTCTATCCACACCTCTGTAACTCCCAGCATATGGTGGGGTGTGTGAAACATCAATAGTGTTTGGTCTGGGCCATTTTAGAGGTCACTCCTGTGGCTATAATAACGAGTTATCTCAGAAGCATGAAGAGGGAAATCCCAGGACCATCAAGAAAGAAGAGCCACCAGGACGCATGTTCAAGATCTCGAAGTGGCAGAGGCTGAGACCAGAGGCTGCAGCACAGAGGCTGGGGGCAGAGCACAGGAGCCAGGGCGAGAACAGAGGAGGAGGCAATGAGACCAAGAGACAGAGCAGAGGAGCAATGCATGAGTCTGGGAGGCAGAGCAATAGCTGACTTCCTGGCCGATGGAGGCAGAAGCCAAGGGACCATATGGCTAAGAGGTTAAGGACCAGAGAGTGACCAAAGCAGGGCTGTAAAACAATGGCAGAATCCTGACTGTTGACCAAAGCTGACTAGTGATAGATAACCTGTTAACATCCCCAATAAGCCCCCATAATTGTGAGTAATCGCTAATAAATTCTGGGTGGCCATTGCAATGGATTATCAATACCAGCAGAGAAGTAGAATGTTGTAGGAGTGGCTGTTTCCAAATAAAGGGAAAAAAAAGGATGGAAGGTCAAGGCATGTCTGACCTCTGCCTGGTGGCAATAGCCCTTGGGCTGGTGAGGAATGGAATGCCCCTTCTCCCTTGTGGGGAGGAGGAGCCATGCTGGTATAGTGGTTACACTTTGGGCTGATAACCACAAGGTCAGTGGTTCAAATGCATCTGCCACTCTGTAAATGAAAGTAAATCAAGAAAGACTCCAGATTTGCAGACTCAGAAGCCCACAGGGGCAGTTCTACCCTGGCCTAGAGGGTCACTATCACTCTCCCTTTTGAAGTCTGAGGTGGTCGGATATGGCCCCCATGCTGTTTGTCCAGATGGATGGTCTTATTACATAATATTCCATTGTGTGCACGCACTATAGTTTACCCAATCTTCCACTGAATTGTGGTGCTGGCAAAGAATACTGCAAGGACCATGGATTGCTAAAAGGAATGAACAAATCGATCTGTCTTGGAAGAAGCTTATGCATGTGAAGGTTGGACATGGAGTAAGGAGGATCAAAGAAGCATTGATGCCTTTGACGTTCGGGGCTGGAGAAGAATATTGAAAGTACCATGGCCTGCCAAAAGAACAAATAGATCTGTTTGGGAAGAAGCACAGCTAGCATGCTCCTGAGAAGCAAGGATGGCAAGACTTGGTATTACATACTTTGGACATGCTGTCAGGAGAAGGGCACCATGTTTGGTAAAGTGGAGGAGCAGCGAAGCAGAGGAAGGCCCACAATGAGGTGGCTGCACCACTGGGCCCAGGCACAGGAGCCACTATGGGGATGGCGCAGGGGCGGGCAGTGCTCGGTTCTGCTGTGCACGGGGTTGCTGTGAGTCAGAGCGGGCACGGTGGCACCTAACAACCACGTGCGAAGTGCAGGGATTGCCTGTGACCCTCTATGTCTTGAACTCTGTCTCTCCCACTTCACTTCCCTCCCGAGTTATTGCAGGTCCCGTGAGCCATCGTCTCAGCTACTCTTTGACAGTGTCCTACCTCCTTGTCCTTTCAACCCAACCATCGAGAAAAATCCCAGTGAAAAGCGGAGTAAGCCTCTTGTCAGCATTAGAACCTGTAGTGTGTTTTTGCAAGGGTCTGGGCCTTGTCCCTTTCAAATGCCAAGAAAACTGCACTCAATCTCTTTGCGGAGTCAACTGAGGCTCCTTTCTCTGAGCTATCACCATCTGCCTGTCACACAAGTAAGAGCTTTGTTATTCCTTTGGATAAAGGCAGTTAGCTAAAAGAAATTGCTACCTTGATTACCAGATGGGTTTAAGCAGAATTTGGAAGAGGTTGTCAAACGTGTGCAGTCCCATCTTTATGAGAACACAAGATGGTGTTAACATGGAGGACTTATGTGCATAATGGTTATAAAATAGAATTGTACCACTTAGCTGTATAGACAAGATAGATGATCTTTTTGTCCTGTAATCTCCATCTCCTATAGGCTCCGTGAAAGGAGCCCTGCTGGGACAATGGTTAAATGCTCAGCTGCCCAGGGAACGGTCTGTGGTCTGCAGGAGAAAAGACCTGAGGATCTGCTATAACCTCGGGAAGTCTGTGGTACAGCCCTACTCAAGCAGGTTAGCCAGGAGTCAGAATTCGACTCAATGCTACACAACAGCACGCTTATTTTGTTAGACAGGGTTCTCTAGAGAGAGAAAACCAAATTGCTGATAATTTAACATATTCATTTATAAAGATAATTAGATATATAACAAGAAATGAACTGTTAAATCATATACAGATAAACATATAATACAAGAAATAAACAGTTAAATCATAAAGCACTACAAATGGCTCAATGCAACTCACTCCTGTGAGAGAAGGTTGAGAGAGACTAGCAGTCCTTCAAGTCTCTGTCTGCTGCCAGATCTTCCTCTATTTATAGAGAGAGCTAGGCTATGTCAGCACAGCAGCCAATCAGAAGGCAGGTCACCAACTGCCAGCCAGGTCACCAACTGCCAGTCCCCAGCTCCAGCGATGTCTTAAAGGGACCTCAACTTACAGCGACACAGTCCACAGGCTAGGCGTCCCACAGGTAGTGTAGCCTTTAAATTGAGGCACAGGACAAGCAAGGCAGCCGCACACTGGTCCAATGATCAAAGAGCGAGAGACAAGAAAGGCGAGACTCACCAAGCCATTTATCTCTCTGCCCTTCAGTTAATCCCACTTGTGTTTATCGGCCAGGCTGGCACAATACACTATCTCACTTATTCAAGAATACTTTTCTACACTGGGGAGCAGATTCCCAGGAGGTGGCATGATTTTTATGTCCCCAGCACCCCCAATGTCCTCAGGGTCAAGTACAAATTCTTTCAACACAGCTCTTAAGGGCCTTCATAATCTGCTCCTTACCAACCACATTCCATCGCCTTTTTAGGGACCTTGTATGTATGGAAATGAGTTTATTAAAAACCAAAAAGACCCCACAAATCCTCAAAATTCACTAGCATTGAAATCAATTCCAATTCATAGTAACTCTATAGGACAGAGTAGGATTCCCAAGACTATAAGTCTTCACTGAAACTGTTCCATCTTTCTCCCATGAGCAGCTGGTGGGCTTGAACGTCCAACCTTTTAGTTAGCACTCAGGCACACCACCACTGCTCCCTGAGCTATGACTTCCTACTTCATGATACTCTACTCCTATTTTACCCCATCTCCCACCTCCAATTCCAGTATGAATCTAGTTTTAGAGTTTGCCTTTCCATTTTTATATATTCTTTTTTTTTTAATTGTATGTTATATTTAAGTTTACTTGACTGGTTGTAACAGAAGTATTCCATCAATTTTATTCTCCTGGTGGCAGTGTCAGGTAAGTGTTGGACAGCTAACACCACACACACACACACACACACACACACACACACACACACACACTCACTGCCATCAAGTCCAGGTTGATAGTTAAAATCCAGGCGCTCTAAGGAAGAAAAAGGAAGCTGCCTGCTCCCACAAGGATTTACCAGGCCTCAGAAACCCTATATAGCGTCACTATGAGTTGGAATCGAATGTATGGCAGTGGGTTTTCTTAGGATGATCACAGCTTAATGTGTCCATTCACCTTGTGACAGACACCTAAACTGCTTTCAGCACTTGGTACCAAAAATACTGTTGTAGAGACATGATGTCCTCTCGCTGGAGCATACCGCAACAGAGGCCAATACTGGGGACACACTGTGGGGAGCAAGTCCAGTCTGAACCCCCACGGCAGGGTGAACCAAAAAGGGAAGAGATCAGCAGTAGGAGCAGGGCAAAGCTACAATGCCCTGAGGAGCCCCCAAAATAGACTTCAGGCTAGGAAAGGCAGTTCCCAGAACCCCCCAGAACCAGTGGGGAAAGAGTCATTAAAGGTCAGTGGACAGACCCGGAATTATCTAGAATTATCTGTGCTTTTGGGGGTTGTTGTTGGTTTTTTGGTGTTTTTTTTGGGGGGGGGGCTACTTACTATATCTATATCTATCTATACAGTTTTCATTCAATTTTTTTCTTTTTGCATTGTCTACGTTATTGTTGGTTTGCCTACCTATATAAGATAGGCATGGGAGGCAAGCCCAAGGAGAAAGCAACAGGACTGACAGTTCCAGAGGGACTTACGGGGAGGAGGATGCAGGGGAAGGAAGCAGGGAGCAAACAACGCCATAGACAGGGGCACAACTAGGGTATTAAAATCAATGAGGAGGAAGCCCACATGGAAGACCACATCAGCCTGTGTTATCACGAGGTGCCGATGGGATCAGTTATCAGGCATCAAAGAACAAAACATCCTATCATTGTGTGCTCACCTCCATGATACGATTGCTGAAGACAAATGGGTGTATAAGCAAATGTGGCGAAGAAAGCTGATGGTGCCCGGCTATCAAAAGGTATAGTGTCTGGGGTCTTAAAGGCCTAAAGGTAAACAAGCGGCCATCTATCTCAGAAGCAACAAAGCCCACATGGACGACGCACACCAGCCTATGCGATCATAAGGTGTCAAAGGGATCAGGTATAAGATATCATCAGAACAAAAAATATTCCCATAGTGAATGAGGGGGGCAGTGTGGAGTGGAGACCCAAAGCCCATTTGTAGGCCACTGGAGAACCCCTTGCAGAGGGGTCTCGGGGAGGAGATGAGCCAGACAGGGTACAATGTAGCAACGATGAAAAATACAACTTTCCTCTAGTTTCTAAATGCTCCCCCCCACCCCCACCCCATCATGATCCGAATTCAACCTTGAAAGTCTGGCTAGACCGGAGGATGTACACTGGTACAGATAGGAACTGGAAACACAGGGAATCCAGGGCAGATGATCCCTACAGGACCAGTGGTGTGAGTGGCGATACAGGGAGGGTAGAGGGAGAGGGGGTAGGAAAGAGGGAACCAATTACAAGGAACTATATGTGACCTCCTCCCTGGGGGACGGACAACCGAAAAGTGGGTGAAGGGGGACATCGAACAGGGCAAGATATGATGAAATAACAATTTATAAATTATCAAGGGCTCATGAGGGAGGGGGGAGCGGGGAGGGAGGGGAAAAATGAGGACCTAATGTCGGGGGCTTAAGTGAGGAAATGTTTTGAGAATGATGAGGTCAATGAATGTACAAATGCGCTTTACACAATTGATGTGTGTATTGATTGTGCTAAGAGTTGTGTGAACCCCTAATAAAATGATTAAAAAATAATAATTTTTAAAAAAAGAAAAAAAAAGTACATGAGATGGATCAAGGAAAAAAAAATTTATGACCAAAAAAATATCAATGAGGAGGACATAGAGATACTGGGGGTGTTGGAGCAACAGCAATCTAGCTGAGAGGAATTATTAACAGGCAGAAGAAGGGCGAGGGTGATGGTGGGAAAGGAAACAGACGATCCAGGAAGCAAAGCTAGGGATAGGGGTACAAACATAGATGTGTATATATGTTAATACATTAATTCATAAAGATAGAGGTATCGGCATATGTGCATATATTTGTTCCACAAACATTGAGGAAGTGATGGACGTTGGGCCTCTGCTCAAGCTCTGCTTCAACGCAAGAACACTGTTCTAACAAACTGGCATTCTGTGATGTTCACACTCCTGGCACAATGGCTGAAGTAAAATGGGTACACAAGCAAATGTGGTGAAGAAAGCAGATGGTGCCCAGCTATCAAAAGATATAGCGCCTGGGGTTTAAAAGGGTTGAAATTAAACAAACAGCCATCTAGCAGAGAAGCAACAGGCCCACATGGAAAAAGCACACCAGCCTGTGCCAGCATGGTGTCGGCAGGGATCAGGTAACAGGCATCAAGAGACCCAAAACAAACTAACAAACAAAAAACATATGGTTGAGAACGAGGGGGGTCGGAGCAGAGACCCAAGACCCATCTGTAGACAAAGGGACATCTCCTCACAGAAGGATTGCAAGGAAGGGATGAGTCACACAGGGTGAAGTATAGCACTGATGTAACACAATATTCCTCTGGTTCCGTGAGGCTTCCTCACCCCCCACTATGGACCCCAGCCCTGCCTTTCATTGTGGGCTAGGCCAGATCACGTACACAGGTACAGATAAGAGCTCACGACTCACAGAATCCAGGTCAGATAAGCCCCCCAGGAACAGAAGGGGGAAGAAGAGGTCGCTGGGATGGGGGGAAGAAACCTCAGGGGAAGGAAGAGAGCGGTCAGTGTAAGATATGTAAATAATAATACTTTATAATTTATCAAGGGGTCACAAGCGGGGGAGGAGCTGATACCAAGGGCTCAATCAGAAAGTAAATGTTTAGGAAATAATGATGGCAACATATGTACAAATATGCTTGATACATTTGATGTATGGATTGCTATAAGAGCTGTAAGAGCCCCCGATAAAATGATTTTTAAAAATACTGTTATAGTGAACACACTATTGTGATTAGATTCTTTGTCAACTTGATATACCTGTGTGGAAGTAGGGGGGAGCCCAATCTCACAATCATAACAGCCGAATGATGTCTCCTGTGGGGATGTAGACTCTTTATGAGTAACTGTGGAGAAATTCTCTCTCTCTCACCTTTCTTCTGGGCCCTGGTGGCACAGTGGTTATGTGTTGGACTGCAATCTGCATGGTTAGTAGTTCGAAACCACCAGCTGGTCCACGAAAGAAAGACGGGATTTTCTATTCATGTAAACAGTTAGTCTCAGAAAGTCCCAGGGGCAGCTCTACCCCATCCTACACGTTCACTGAGTCGGCACTGACTTTCCTGCTCGCTTGAATTTGGCATCTACCTCGGGGGGTGGCCCATGTGGCCTGCTGACCCTGGGAGCTGTAGTGCCCCTTTGTGTTCCTGCTGCCCTTGGATTCACGTGACTGAACCCACCAGCCTATGAGCCCTGCTTCCTGCTTCACTGGTCTGCAGCTGCACAAGTCTAGAGAGGGCTCCGTGGACTTGAGTTGGGCTGGGCGGCTTTCTTGATCTAAAGCTCTTTCTTATACACCTAAGTGTCACTGGGTTTGTTCTTCTAAAACACTCACCTTAACACCCTCCTCTAATGCTTCCTGACTGACTGGCAAACGATTTACACAGGCATGTAACTAGTGGGCCCTACGGTTTACTCAGACCTCATTTTCACAAAACACTTCAAAATGCTCTCCCAAAAAACCAAACCAAACCAAACCGATTGCCATCCAGTCAATTCCAACTTAAGTGACAATACGGGGCAGGGTAGAACTGCCCCTGTGGGTTTCCAAGACTGTAACTCTCCCTGGGAGCACCTGGGGGTTTCAAACCTGACCTTGCAGGTAGCAGCCCAAGGTGTGACCACTAGGGGAATGCTGAGTAGCTTAACATTCCTATTACACAGACACTTACCACTTTCTAGAAAGTCTATTCCCACTTGCAGTACTTAAGAACTTCTTTCTTGTCCCTTAACCAACACTTGCTATTATCTAACATTTTAATTTCTGCCAATTTGGAAGGTGTTACATTGTTTTCTACAGCTATTCTTTAAAAAAAAACAAAAAACCTGAAACCATCCAGTTTTACACATAGATGGCATACTAAGCTCTTTCCATATACATAGCAATATGCAAAGCTTATTGTTTATATCAACATATCTTTAACTATTCCATTGTCTTCATCGTTACTGTTTCTACCAATCCTGAACTGTTATAGGTGATCCCTAAAACCTGGGGCTATCAAGCTGACTCAGACGCATGGTAACCCCATTGGTATCAGAAGAGAACTATGTTCTGTAGCAGTGGTTCTCAACCTATGGGTCAAAACCCTTTCACAGGGGTCACCTGATTCATAACAATAGCAAAATGACAGGAAGTAGCAACGAAAATACTTTTATGGTTGGGGGTCACCACCACATGAGGAACTGCATTAAAGGGTCGCGCTATTAGGAATGTTGAGAGTCTATAGGTTGAGGTGATTTTTGGAAGTAGATAGCCACAGGCCTTTCTTCGGATGCTCCTCTGGGTAGCCTCAAACCTCCAACCTTTTAGCTACTAGCTGAGCATCTTAACATTTGTATTACACAGAGACTTTCTGCCCAATCGTTATCAATGATTATCAACACCTTGCATTCAAGACTTGCCTTAAGCTAAACTTCCTATTCTCAACTCCATCTTGCCTTATTCTCCCCTGGCACACTGCCAAAGCTGGTCAGGTGGTGGTCTCCTTTTACCTTGAAAAGTGATCAACTCAAGTGATCTATGGAAAACAGGCAACCTTCCTATCCATAGCTCCACCCAAGTCTGCCTCATCCAAAAATACTCTTGCCAGATAAGACTCTCCCAATCTCCTGACAGACCTTGACCCACCTCACCAATGTTCCCCTAGCCCAGCGGTTCTCAACCTGTGGGTCACGATCCCCTTGGAGGTCAAACGACCCTTTCACAGGAACCGAGACACCAATCCTCTGTCTGTCTCCAGGCGGTGTGCCCACAGGCAGATCCCCCCACCTACGAGTAGCCGGTGTGAGGACTGTTACCCATGCTACACCATGCTTCAAGACAAAATGTCATTGATTTGTCATTAGAAATAAATATTTCACAATATATAATGACATTGTTTTTGTGATTCATCATTATGCTTTAATGATGTTCCATTTGTAATGATGAAAATATATCCTGCATATCAGATATTTACATGATTCATAACAGTAGCAAAATGAGTTATTAAGTAGCAACGAAAACACTTTTATGGTTGGGGGTCACCACAACATGAGGAACTGTATGAAAGGGTGGCGGCATTAGAAAGGTTGAGAACCACTGCCCTAGCTCCTTCTGAAAGCCTGTCTGACAGATATGCAAGGAATGTAGTAAATCTTGACAGCCTCTGCTCATCTACAGGTGTTCCCTGCTAATATCCTGCCTGCCCATAAACAAAGGATGTAACTACTGAATGCCTCCTGCCCCCCAGTCTAGCCCCCTGGTTTAACTACTGTATACAGCCCATCTAAGCCCTTGATTAGAGTCAAGAATGTTTTTTCAGGCGATAGCCTCCTCTCTTGGCCCAGCTTGCTGTATGTAATAAAAGGCATATTCTTCAATTTTAATAAGATGGAGTGGTTTTATGTCGCTTCCATACTCTAACACTACCAGACTTAACTTCACTCCCGTTCAAAACTTTTCTGAAATAAATTAAAAGCTTCCTTAAAACAAAACAAAAGCCCTCCTCCCATCAAGTGGAGGGTTTTGAAAGCTGTCAAATCTTTATAGAGCACCCAGTCTCATCTTTCTCCCAGAGGAGCTGGTAAGTTTGAACCACCTAACTTTCAGTTAGGCGTCCCACGGTTACCCATCAGCAGCCAGCAGGGCTGCTTACAAGCCACAAATTAAAGCTGGGGGTGCTTAACCTGACCAGCTAGGGTGTTGTGGATTCAATGTGTAAGTCCTACCTTAGCTTCCGTTAGAATTCTAACCTGTATGGCTACGGAATTCTCTTTGTTACGTTAGGTCTACAACTAGTGAGTGTCCTAAAACGAATCCCTTCTGAATAACAGCATTGACAAAGACCAGCCCAAACGGAGGCAAACAGAAGCACTCGTGGGCAAGAGATGCTGCGAGTTCCCCCGTCTCCCGTAAGGGGGCAGGAGTGAGCCTTCACCCTCCACTGCGAGAATACAAGCTACCCACTAGTATTTCTGTTACAGGAGCACCAGTTAAGGAAGACCCAGTCATCTTCCACTGCTACCATTTCTACTCGGGAGACGTTGGGCAAATACCCTTTTGGAGCTAGTAGATGCCCACTCCGTCCTCTGAATTATCATCAGACCTCGAGGGCGCTTCGCCAAGTTCCACTTTCAAAATTTTTATTCCAGGGGTCTGCCTCATTTTCCTCGCTGGAGTTAAAGACCGGAGGTGTCTGGGACGAACCCAAACCACGCTGGACAGGGACGGAGAGTGCCAACTGGGGAGGTTACCTGCCCGCAGGCAGGTAGGCAGGCTCCCGACCTGCACTGCGCGCCCGCTGCATGCCGGGACCTCCAGGTTGGACGCCCTCCAGCCGACTGACGAAGCTCTTCTCTAACGATCGCTTCCATCGCTCCTCGAGGATGCTGAAGCCAGCTGTACCTTTCCCCGCTTCTCCTCCGAGAAAAGGCGGGCCCGCGCTACTTACCAAGGCGACCACAGAAAGAGGAATCCAACCACGCAGCGGCTTCCCGCCACCTCCTTTAAACCACCCTGGACTGTCAGCGATAGGCGACGCCAAGGGCGCCCCCAAACCCCGTCAGATACTTGTTTCAGGGAACGAAAGCAAAGGCGGGATTCCACCGCGCTGCGGATTGGCTAGCTGTCCGTTCGGAATTGGGGTGGGGTGGGGGGCGGGCTTACCTTGCTGATGCAAGGGCCCAGGCGGGAAAGTTCGCTGTGGCCAGCGGGGATTGGCGGAAGGAACCGGACGTTGGTGGGCGGGGAAGAAGGGTGGGGCCTGTGGCGACGCGACTCATGATTGGTGGTTGTGATTTCCCTACGTGGCTAGCGATTGGTGGATGGCTGACTTCTCAGAGCCGATTGGACAGTCTGGAGAATACTTAAAATGAGAGTTCCGCCCTGGCTCTCCTTCGCTCTTGCCCGGCCGCTGGGACCGCTTGGCGGAAGTGGAAGTGGGGGCCTGGCGGCGGTGGGAAAGATGGCGTACCAGAGCCTCCGGCTGGAGTACCTGCAGATCCCGCCGGTCAGCCGCGCTTACACCACCGCCTGTGTCCTCACCACCGCCGCTGTGGTGAGCAACTGTGGTGCCAGCTGCTCGTTACTCACGGCTGGACGTGACTAAGTCCCGGAAAAGCTGGGGTTTGGACCCCGGAGAGGCCCCGGGGGGCTGGTCCCAGGGGTGGGTGGGGGTGCCCAGGGTTCGTTTTAGTGTGTAGGGTGGCCTCGAGAGTGCTGATACCAGAGGCAGGCGAGGAGCGCGACTCCTTGACAGGTGGGACGAGTGGGATCAGGACGGCACGTCGGTTTCTGTGAGAGCACGCTGGATATACTGTATAGCGGATCCGGGCAGCTGGATCCGCCCACCCAGCAAATTTGTGCGAGGACGCTGAGCGATGGCCAGGTGTTATGATGGTAATTGGAGGAGTGCTCTGTCAAGCAACCCATACTCCTATATCGAGAGTGGCAAACAGGATTGTGGAGAGTGGAAGATCCTAAAATAAATAAAAAATAAGAGGGACCGCAGGCGTTGGCTAAAGACGTCCAGACTGACGGCGGCAGGGTTGCCTAAAAGTGAGTGAGAGTCACACAGCAGCTGTTTAGGTGAAGCTCACGTGATCGCGGGCATATTCGTAGCAGCTGCTCTTGCCCGCTATCAACGAATCCTTTATGACAACTGCTATATAAAACAGACTTACTTTGCATTAAATCTTGAGACTACACATAATTGTACCAATTCTCAAGAAGGCTTTACCAACTTCCTCCTCTGGCCCATGAACTTAAACTGAATCCACTGCTGTCGAGTCCACTCCGACTCACCGCGATCCTGCTTAGTTGGTCTTAAAGGAGTTCAGTCTAAGCCAGTGAGGGTTAGAAATTGCTAGGATTACTAGCCTTTGCTTGTAAATGATGCGTTTGCTTCTTTATTGATGTGCTTTTCCATTTCAGCAGTTGGAATTGATCACACCTTTTCAGTTGTACTTCAATCCTGAATTAATCTTTAAGCATTTTCAAGTAAGTGGCCCATCACAATCATAATTGCTTTTGTGTCCTAACTTGATTTGTTTGTTTTTTTTTTTTTGCTTCTTACTTCTCTTGCAAATCTTGCCATATATTTTCTCAAAAAGTAACCCAGTGGAACCATGTGGGCTGTAAATCTTGTGTGTCTGTGGCGATATTATAAACAGTGCTCCACGGAGCTTCAGAATCACTTAGAGTACTTTATGAAAAGAGTCTCAAACTCCTATCGTGTGCCAAACCAGAATCATCAAGGGTGGGAAGTAAGAATCTGCGTGGTTTTGACGTGTGCGGGAATCGCTGGTTCAGAATTCATGTTGTAGTTTGGAAGGACGCTGTCCAGAGAGTCATGCAGAAAGCTCCTTCCCTACTGAGGAACACCTACCACCTCGGTGTTTGTCACCATGACCCAGGTTTTGTTAGTGCTTCTGGATGGATCCAAAGCCTAGTTTTCTAAAAGAATAGACCAGTTTATTACAGTGGCAGACAGTAATCTCCCAATGTGGTAATTTTTCTAGTGATGGAAATGGTAACAGAGAAATACATTTTCCTACTTCAGGACAATTTTATAGGCTGTGTACACCCCGTATAGGTGGAATACTGGTGAGACCAAAAAGCTAATAGTTCTGCCTCTGTACATTTCTGCTCCCTCTCTTTCAAATGTGTTTTTTCCCCACATTTCACCCATTTTACATGCCTTTCCAGGCCTAGCTCTCACATAGCCTTCTCTGGCTCTTCCTCCCATGGGCCCCTACGGTATCTTTAAACCCTGTTGTTCAAGCATCGTTTCATCCTCTGCTTGCACTTGTTTATATATACTTGTCGCCTCACCAAGATGGGGAGTTTACAAATCCTGGATGCAATTACTATGTAGAGTTGAGTTCTGTTTACTTTAATCATTTTTTTTAAAACATTTTTTTGGATGCTCATACAACTCTTATCACAATCCATACATACATCCATTATGTAAAGCACATTTGTACATTCATTGCCCTCATCATTCTCAAAGCATTTGCTCTCCACTTAAGCCCATGGCATCAGCTCCTCATTTTTTCCCCTCCCTACTCCCTCCTCCCTCATGAACCCTTGATAATAATTTATAAATTATTTTGTCATATCTTACACTGTCCGGGGTCTCCCTTCACCCACTTTTCTGTTGTCCGTCCCCCAGGGAGGAGGTTATATGTAGATCCCTGTAATTGGTTCCCCTTACCTCCCACTACTTTAGTCATTAATAATTCTCAAGAGCATATGATAGATAAAGCACTTGTATGGTGTCATGTCCTATGGTCTTTTCTGGAAGCTGGAGCTCCATCCAAACATTGCTTCCTCTGGGCTTGGCTTGGCTTTGCCTGGATTTAAATGCCCAATAAATGACATCTCACAGCTATATCTGGCAGGTGAGTTCCCAGTTTTGTCATCTAGCTAAGTGTCATCTGACAAGCCATCTTAAAATTAACAGCTCATACCTTGCTTTCCTGCATGTCGTTTATGGTGCTTTGAAGATGTGGAAGGTAAACCCGAGTGGAGCAAGTCTATTGGCGCCACTTTCCCAAAAGCATGTGCCCAGGTTGTATCTGTCACATTTTGGTAATTCTCACGTTTCAGATTTTCTTAGGCTTTTTCACAGTGCAAAACATGATAGCATAATACGGATATAACTTACGCACTGAGAAACTAAAATTGGTGGAAGTCGCTTTATTTTAGGAGTTACTTTATCTTGGTGTCTGTGTGTCGTTATTCCCCCTGTCCCTCACCAATATCTGAAAGGTACCCCTGGAAAGTAGGGGTGGTAGCAACAGACTGCTTGAATGACAGGGTCACTAGGATTCACACAAGACCGTGTCTACTGTTGAAACTAACCCAAACCATTTCCTGACAAGCCAATTCTGACTCGTTCTACCCTGCAGAACAGCACAGAACAAACTGCTGTTTAGGGTTACTAAAACTATAAATCTTAAAGGAAAGCAGGCAGCTTCATCTATTGCCCATGGAGCCGCTGGTGGGTTTGAACCATTGATCTTGGGGTTAGCAGCCCAGTGCCTAACCCGTTATGCCACATGAATTTGTTTTTTTGTTTACTTTCCTTTTGGGGAGGTGGTGATTAAGACTGGAACCAACTTCAATGTTTGCTAGAGAACTCCCCTTACTTCTGGGTGTTTCTGACTGCCTGGGGGAACGTTCCTTGGCAATTTCTCTGATATCCCAAGGCCATTCTTTAGATCGTGGTGCTACATACATGAAAGGGTCCGTACTATTATATTTTTCATTCTGCATATTAAACTTGGTTTTCCCAGGCTTTGGCTGACCATATCTTATGGAGTTTTTTGTTGGTTTCTTCTAAAGACATGCGCAATTTCAAAAAGTTCTGTCCCGTTATAAATATCAGTGTCCCCGTTACATCTTACAGACTTTCAACCAGAATCAGCACAAACGCCTTCCTGCCAGGTTCTCTGTTCCAGTTTCTGGTTCATGTTTTCATTTCTTGGGGCTCCAGTAACACACATACCACAGTGGACGGTCTCACCGTGTCGGAGGCTGGAGACACCGGCTTCAGGCTGCTTGCCCCTGGACTCTGGGAGAAGGCGCTCGCCTTTCAGCTTCTCTTCCTTGGTGGCCTTCATGCAATGTCCGTCTTCTTTGCCTCTGCCTAATCTGCTCTTTTCAAACACCCAACACGAACCCACCAAACCCAGTGCCCCGGGTCCTTTCCGGCCCATGTGACCCCTCATGATGGTCTCCAGACTCGGGTCTTCTGGAGCAGCTTCCTCCTGCTGAGCAGTTGGTGGGCCTGCTGTCATCCTTGCAGCTAGCAGCCCAGCACCTCACCCTCAGCACCACCGGGGCCTTACCAAAGCAGAGGCTTCCAATTCAAAGGCAGCCAACTCCTATCCTTTTTTCAAGACAACAGAGAAAACACTTCTCATGTCGGACGACAGCCACAGACAGGTATGGGGGTTAGGATTTACAACCTGTATCATTGGAAGACATGATTCAATTCCTAGTGGTTCATGACCGAGCGTTACTGAATTTATAGGTTTTTTCAGCAACCAAAGCCTGTTTTGTGTTGGTATGGAAAAGTTCTCTGCTGATATATCTTATTTCTTCTTTTTTTCTTTTTAACAGATATGGAGATTAATCACCAATTTCTTATTTTTTGGGCCAGTTGGATTCAACTTTTTATTTAACATGATTTTTCTGTATCCTTTGACTAAGTGGGGTCAGTGTGAAAACCTTGGGTTTACAAAGGAAATCCCCCTGTAAATGAAAACTCTCGGACCTTGCTCTTTCTTTTGCTCTTATCATAGCTGTAGCAGGATACAGAGCCCTCCGTCAGACAGTCATGTTTTGAGGGTGTCTGTAGGTCACCCCCTGTGGAAGATATTTAGCAACAATAAAAGGGGGTAGAGCATTTCTTCCCCCAAGTAAGGGAATGGAGAAGCAATTCAAGAACAAAACATCAGTGATAAAAAGAATCCATGTACAATAATTCCCTGAGCAGAGCCCTAGCTTAGGCATTGGGAAAGGGGTGTGTGGAGGGATCGGGAACTTGGGTCGTCTCCGTGGCTCTTGGCTGAAAAGACAGTGCCACGTTGTCTGTTGGACTTCACAGGTGTGGATTTGTCGAAAGGGAGAGCTAAGCTTGGTCACGGGTTTCTCCTCCTCCCTGTCCCCCTTGGGTTCCGAGAGCTGGGACTCACAGCGTAGCTCATCTGCAGTGGCCAGAGTCCTGAACAGGGAGACAGCCCTATTTCTCAGTTGGCCTGTCATTCTGCTGTACTTCTAATTCGTCCTTTGCTTTTCAAATCCGAAAACATCTTCACAGAGAGAAGCTTTGAAATGCTTCACCTTGAGCCTGGAAAAATAGTTTATCACACGAGGCTTCTTGACGGGGAGTTCTTCCCAATTGGATTATGGAAATGCAAGGATGGCAACTATCAGAGTGCGGCTGAGGTTTGATAGGAGCGTGTTTGTGCAACATCTGGAGTTAATTCCCCAACCGGGGTGAGTTTGGGGGAAATAGGATACAGGATACAGCCATCCAGCTGCCACTCAAACATTCACCCGCATGAATGATTACTAATGTTGAGCCCGAGTGTACCTTCTGTGACACGCTAAGTTTTTGCTCTCTTCCTATTTGTGTGTGAAACGTTTTCTTAACTTGGAAATGAAGATATCGTTACTGTCGAATGCTAGAAGAAGGCTCTTTCCGAGGTCGGACGGCAGACTTTGTATTTATGTTCCTTTTTGGTGGATTCTTAATGACTGTATCCTTCAAGAGCATGTGCAGGGAAATGTCAAAGAACACCCTCTCTCCCTGAAGCTGCTGCTTCTGTCTCCCACAGCTCACTAGGCACTCTGAACCAGCCCTGGGCCACGCAGGCTTCCCGAGTTTAGCTTCAGGGCACCACTGTTTTTAAGCGTACTTTATGTGATCACCTTTTCCAAGCCATGAAGTTGGACCAGATGTCTTTTCTGCTACAAGTCTTATAAACTCAAACTCATTGCCACCAATTCGATTTCAGCTCAGAGTGCGCTGCCCCCTGTGGTTTTCAAAGGCTAAACATCTTTACAGGGGCAGAAAAACCTCATCTTTCCCGTGCAGAGTCCCTGGGGCATTTGAACTGCTGACCTTCCGGTTAGCAGCCCAACACACAACCTGCTTCGCCACCGGGGCTCTTCCCTGAAGTCCTAGGCGCCTGGAGTCAGGTGGGTTACTAACTTAGCATCTTTGTGATGGCATTGTTGATGGTTGTCCTACTAAATTAAGGTGGTAAAACACATTTGGTTACCATCAAGATGAAGAAATCCTTTTTTTAAGTGGATTTGTATCACACACTCAGACATGGTCCTTTCTGGCAAGGTGGTTTCACCCCAGCTCTGGCAAAGTGCTAGTGGTACATGAGCCTGAATGTCACCATCCACCAAACAACACTTTGCAAAGAGGCCCGGAGTTCAGTGCCCGAGCAGACCCTCACGTTGAGGGAGCTACACTTGCGGTGATGGGCTAAGCCGGCCTTCGCCCACTTGCTGTGGGTACCGGTTTTTTTCACTCTTTGGATTCTAGAGCTGTGAGTCCTGCTTGCCTTTGCCAGAGCATTCTCTCTGGGGCGCAGTCCCCAGCTCTCTGCTACGCTTTGACCGTGGACGTTTTCCTTAATGCCACCCGCTAGCTTTTTGGCTTGTTTGTGAGCTTAGTTTTCCTGGGTCAGGCCTTTACAATCATGCTTGTCTACGTGTGGAGCCGAAGGAACCCGTACGTCCGCATGAACTTCTTCGGCCTTCTCAACTTCCAGGCCCCCTTCCTGCCCTGGGTGCTCATGGGGTTTTCCTTGCTGTTGGGGAACTCAATCATTGTGGACCTCTTGGGTAAGTGTCTCATCACCACTTCAGGTATTTTAGTTTCGCCTGTATTTGCATGCTTTTTACATATCTTCTGTGTCATGACCTTCATTTGAGGGTTGGTTGATGGCTAAAGACTACTTTAATTGGGGGTTATTATTTTGATGTCCCCCCCAAAAACAAACTCAGCCATCAAGTCGATTCCAATTCATAGTGACCTTATGAGGCTAAGTGGATTCCGAGACTAACTCTTTACAAGAGGGACCGTTGCCTCCCGAGGAGTGGCTGGTGGTTTCGAACTGCTGACCTTGTGGTTTAGCAGCCCAACGCAGAACCACTACGCCACCAGGGCTCATTTTTAGCTAACTTAAATAAAAGCAGCACACGTGGGTCGGCCCACCTGTGTTCCACATGTTAATCATCTTGTTATTCCTGCTACACTCTAGGTATCGCAGTTGGACATATATATTTTTTCTTGGAAGATGTCTTTCCCGATCAGCCTGGAGGAATAAGAATTCTGAAAACACCATCTGTTTTGTGAGTATTTAATATTAGGTTACATATTCCTTATAGGCAAACCAGGACAGCATTCCCAGTCTGCTTTCTTGGGGCTCCTGTAGCTCCTGGCACACGGCATTCAGTTCAGTCAACATTTGCTGATTGAGCAATGAGCTGCAGGTGTGCAAGCTGGCTCCCCAGGGTGCTGAGGCTTGTCGGAGCAGGAGCAAGGGCAACAAGCTCAGGATGTCATGGAGGTGATATGGTAATTGTCCCAAGTATCACCAGAATACCCTGCCCCCTGAGCAGCTTGGTGTCTTGGGGGACAGTGCTGGTCACATTCAGAGAGAAAGATGGCAACACTGTGATAAGGGGAGCATTTATAATGACGGAATGTCTGGCTTTCCAAGCAAGTGTTGTAGAGATAGGCAATGAGGTGAAGTGCACTGGAAACCATGTGTGGTGCCTCTGGTGCCAACGGATTACAAGCAAGTCCCTTCCCTTTAACGCACTGTCGTTTCCTGAAGGAGACCCTTGATTTCTAAGACCCCTTTCAACTCCCGAATTTTGTGGTCTTGGGAAATAATGCATCACTTGATGAATAAAAAGTTGAGTTTGTCCTTATGAAATGTTGTAGACTAGCTAAGCACAAAGATGAAACTTTAAAAATCACCTCCAATCCCATCACTAGTGGGGTATGTGTTGGGCCGCTCCCCAGGAGGTTGGTGGTTGCCGGCTGCTCCGCAGGAACGGAGAGAGGTGGCCCTCCTTCAGGAGGGTGTGCAGTGTCCGACCACATAGGGCGCAGCTCCGGTCAGTGAGTCAGCATCCACCTGACAGCATTGGGTTGGTTGACTGGGTACCACTGGTGAACATTTTGATAGGTATTTTCAGTCTTTAAAAAAAAGGTCATAGCCTTTTAAACTTGAGCATTTTCCATCGTGAGTTGACTACTCAACTGACTGCTTGTGGTCACCCTTGATGTGCTGTGAGCCGTGTTAATCCTACTGGTTTTGCTCTTTGAAGGGTGGTTAAAACTTCATGGAAAAACTCCACTATCTTTCCATTGCATATTCCCACAAACCTTTTGAAGCCCACAGCTAACTTTGTGCACACGTATGTGTATTTTCAAAGGATATATTTTAAGAAGTGGCATTGTGGTTTTGTTTATTTCAAATCACCTTCTGGCCTCATCAGGTTAAGTTAACCTCTCTTGGGGCAATGTACTGAGTATTCGTTCCCCCACATTCTCCAGCCTCCAGTGAGGTCGTGTTTTATTTAACCTTTGCCAGTTTAGTAGTTGGAAGATGATAAAGCTTATAGTTTATGAAACTTCAGAAACAATTTTAAGGCTTACAGAAGATTATAGGTGTTTTACACATTTTATTCCTTTAAAAAGAATTTTTATTCCTTATCTGTACAAACAAGAACATTCTTTTACGTAACCCCAATCAAACAATTTTTTTTTTTTTTACTTCTCAAGAAATGGTCATTACATCTCAGGCTTTATTCCAATGTTTCTGGTTTTCCCATATATATATATATTTTTTTTTTTTATTTTTTAAACAGTTCCAATTCAGGTATTTCATCTAATTACAATCAATCTCTCTCAAGGTGAATTTGGAAGTCTTGACTTTTCATGACATTGACAATTTTTAAAGAATTTAAGCCCGTTTTGTCCTTCAGTGTATCTGATGTGTCCTCCTGATTAGATTCATGTCTTGAGTCTTTGACAAGAACATCTCTACATGGTTCTACTTGTAGACTATTAGCACAGAATTTTGATGTACCGTATTTGTCAAAGTAGTAATCATTTTGATCACTTGATTAGGTATTTTGCTAGGATTTTCCTACCCTAAAGTTACTTTCACTTTTGCCTGTATCTGTAGTGAATCATGGTTTTATATTTTATTCATGGATGACGTAAGGCCTTTCAAGCTGGCTTCTAAAAGTCCCTTTCAGCACTGCCCCGTCATTTGTTGTTCCCACTGACACAGAAAATCCCCTTGCATTTTCCTTAACCCCATCCGGGAATCAGCTGTTTGTACATGAGCCGTGGTTCATCTTCGTGGAGAACGGCCTATAAAAGCCACGATCTCGTGGAGACGTCCTCATTGCCAGTTCTTGCAGTGAAGAGAGAGCCAGAATTGCGTGAATGGTACATTTTCAAATATGTACGGTAAAAAACGTGGAAACAGTGGTACACGAACACATCTACCTGTGATTCAGAGTCTAACAGTCTTACTAGTATGGCTGTTTGCTACCTCTTTCTGCTTCTTTCCGTTTAATTTAACCACTTAGTTTGAATACACTCAACTAGTCTTTTAGACAACAAAATGCACAACTCTGAAGTGTGTCACTTAACAAGAATGCGTAAGTGCATATACCTATGTAACCTACCTTCCTATCAGAATAG
>NW_022105908.1:22103990-22107075 GCF_000313985.2 Echinops telfairi | reverse complement strand
TGTCTCCCAGGGAGTGAGCATGTGTCCCACCTCCAGAGAGCTACTTATCTCCTTAGCAGCTCCAAATGAGGTCAGCAAGCTGCAACCTAATGGACATGCTAACCTCCACCCCTCCGCTTTTAAGTCTCAAATTGACAGCAGATTATATAGCTACCATAGTTTTATTGGCATACAATTCGTGTCTTCCAGTTCAGTAGTCCTCTAATTTCCTTTCCCTGTCAGTCCTTGCTTCACCAAACAATCACCTTGCTAGTTGTGTTCCTCCATAGTATAAGGTGACCAGATCTTAACATTGGTAAAGCGGGACACCATTGATAAAACTCATATCCTGGCGAAATAGCCACATGGCAGCTGAAAACCGTATACCCTAGCTTGTCGTACATTCTTTCCAAAAATCAGAACTTTTTAAAAATGCTGCTGGGGAGGGGGGGTGTTAAAAATTGGGACTGTCCCGCCAAAAGCGGGACGTCTGGTCACCTTACCATAGTAGGCCATGTTCTGCATGCTCTACAGCAGTGGTTCTCAACCTTCCTAAGGCCACGACCCTTTCAGACAGTTCCTCGTGTGGTGACCCCCCAAACCATCACATTATTTTCGTCGCTACTTCATCACTGTCATTTTGCGACTGTTAAGAATCGGGCGACCCCAGTGAAAGGGTCGTTCAACCCCCAAAGGGGTTGCGACCACAGCTTGAGAACGCTGTCTACAGCTCCGTGACTAGAATCATAGCATGCTTTTAGTTTCTTTCATGCCACATGTTGTTGCTGGGTGCCCTCAAGTAGGTTCGGACTCCTAGCGACCCCGGGCACAAACACCGCCCACCCTGCCCCATCCTCACCATTGCCGTAGCCCCGGAGGCACTCTCTCCGTGAGGGTCTTCCCCTGTCTGTGACTGCTTTCCCGAGTGCTCGGACAAGACTCTCCTGCTCTGCTCGGTTCTCGAGTTCATTGCAAGGGCCACACCGAACTCGCAGACAGTGCTCAGGGTCATGGGGTCTACTGTGGAAGTCACTGATTCATTGTTCAGTCAGGACAGGTGACAGCGTTCTTTCAGTGCTGCTAATACTGCCCCAGAGCCATGCCGCCCTGCTGCATGCCTCATCCCGAAGTCAGCGCTCCCCTCGAGCTCCCTCAGTTAAGTGCCCAAAGGCACTGCCCCATCCAGTAAGCCCCGAACCAGACACCTGGCTCCCCTAATTAAGTGCTCGGAGGCACCTCTACTAAGCAGCCTTCTGCCCCAAAGCCCTTTCACTTGCTCTGAGGGCTGGGGTCCACCGTTCTGGCTCTGGCTCTGGTTCTCAGCCCTGCTGCTCCCCCGTCACTCCTCATACCAAAGCTGGATCAAGGAGGTTCACTGTGCAGGGTTCTCGGAGCCCAGAGGACATGCTCCCCTCCTGACTCTTGCTGGCAGTGAGCTCCCCTCTCCCTTCTAAAATAGCGCCTTTTAACTGCCGCAGGAAGCCAGTCAGACGGAACATGTTCACAAGCATGCGTCTGAATCCTATCTTCTTGATGTTTGTGTCCTCCCCCATCTTCCCCCACCCATCAGGAAAAGGCCATTTGGTGGGAGTTAAAGAGACCATAGCGTGAAGAGTCACATTATCGCTGCCCTGTGCCCAGTATGATGTCCTTCTCTAGGGATTGGTCCTCCTGATGATAACATGTCCAAACTCCATGAGCCAAAGTCTCACTGTCTTCTCTCCCTGCGATCTTTTGATTCGTTTGACTTTCTGGTAGTCACTTAGCATAAAGTCTTGAAATTCACCCTCCCACCCCACTACTTGTGTCTCAGCTTGCTCTGTTTATTACTGAGTAGTATGTATTCCATTTTATAGATGTTGGCACATCTTTTTCCTTTTCTCTCTAGTCTCACTGACGGTAGGAACCTGGCTCCTGTTTCAATATATTTAGTTATCCCCATAGGTCACCACTCTCTCGTTATCGCCACCTCATCCCTTGAGTACTAACCTGGCTCAGCCTCAAATTCCCCCTATCACAGTCCTTCTCAACCTTCCTAATGCCACGACCCTTTAATACAGTTGGTGTTGTGGTTACCTTCCAGCCATAAAATTATTCTTGTTGCTACTTTATAATTGTCATTTTGCTACTGTCATGAATTGGGCGACCCCTACGAAAGGGTCGTTCAACTCCCCCAAAGGGGTCACGACCCCCAGGTTGAGAACACCACTGTGCTATCAGCTGTTTGCACCTGATCCAGGCTGTGACACCGCATCCCTGACTCGGCTGCATTCATGAGTGGACGTCCCATTGGGCTCGGACTCCCTAGGCTGAGCTGATCCCTGCCCCATCCTGCTCAGGCTGTGAGAATCGCCTCTTGGCCACCATTGCCTCCCTCCCCTCCCTGGGGACCTACTTTGTTCAGCCCTGTCTGATGGCGTTGGGGGTGAAGGTGTTTGTTTTAGGAAAAGAGGCTCAGTGTTTATATGTTGTCTTAGTTCCTGGGGGCGTCGTGGATATGTGCTAGGCTGCGATTTGCAAGGAAGGTCAGCAGTTTGAAACCACCAGCCGCTCCTCTGGAGAAAGCCTGGACTCTTCTCCCGGAAAGGATTAGTCTCGGGGCAGTTCTACCCTGTCTTACAGAGCTGCTGTGAGTTGGCATTGACTTGACGGCAGCGAGCCTGGCGGGGGCGTTCTTGGTATCTTCATTTCCTCAGACAGTTTTAACAGAAATACCACAAGGGGATGGTAAACCTCTGTCTCTAACTTGACTGATGCCTGGAATCAATCACCTAGCAATCTGATGACAGGACAGCTCCCTGGGCTCCTCCCCCTAGAGAAGATAAGAGCCCAGACCTCTGGAGTATCACCAGATCCCCGAGTAATTCTAATGATCAGCCCCATTTGGGGATCTGGGGCTCTCAAGAAGAGAAGTGTGTTTTCTTACTTGCAGGCTGCAGGGAGGCTAAGTGCCCAGGCTGGGACCTCCCCTGTGTTGACCCTTTCCTTGCTGGCATTCCCAGGGGCTACTAGGCGGTCCTCACATGGCCTCTGCCTTCTGCTTCAGGTGCTTGGTTGTGGTTGGAGCGCTCTCTCTCTCTCTCTCTCTCTCTCTCTCTCTCTCTCT
>NW_022105908.1:22067841-22103282 GCF_000313985.2 Echinops telfairi | reverse complement strand
AGACCACTAAAGGACACTGCGCTAGTCTGACCCACTAAAGGACACTGCACTAGTCTGACCCACTAAAGGACACTGCACTAGTCTGACCACTAAAGGGCACTGCACTAGTCTGACCACTAAAGGACACTGCACTAGTCTGACCACTAAAGGACACTGCACTAGTCTGACCCACCAAAGGACACTGCACTAGTCTGACCACTAAAGGACACTGCACTAGTCTGACCACTAAAGGGCACTGCACTAGTCAGACCACTAAAGGACACTGCACTAGTCAGACCCACTAAAGGACACTGCACTAGTCTGACCCACTAAAGGACACTGCACTAGTCAGACCACTAAAGGACACTGCACTAGTCTGACCACTAAAGGACACTGGACTAGTCTGACCACTAAAGGACACTGCACTAGTCAGACCACTAAAGGACACTGCACTAGTCTGACCCACTAAAGGACACTGCACTAGTCTGACCACTAAAGGACACTGCACTAGTCAGACCCACTAAAGGACACTGCACTAATCAGACCACTAAAGGACACTGCACTAGTCTGACCACTAAAGGACACTGCACTAGTCAGACCACTAAAGGACACTGCACTAGTCAGACCACTGAAGGACACTGCAAAGTAAGGGCAAAGAGGAGCAAATGCAGCTCTTCTGACTCCCCACGCATTTCCCTTAAAGACACGGGAACAGCTTCATACAGGGAGGGGGAGTGAGGGAGCGCTGCCGCATTAAGATCAGATGCCCACACACGTGAAGAGGGGTGGGGTTAGAAGGTGTAATACACACCACTTTGACCGTGAAAACAGACATTTGTATGTTTAGTGACCATTTGAATTCTCTTCTAAATTGCCTGTTTTTTATTGATGTATTTGGGGTTTATAATAGTAACTATTCTTACCGTACATACTTGAGTATAAGCCGAGTTTTTTAGCACTTTTTTTCCCTTTTCTTAAAATTGTTTTATTGGCATATAATTCACATTTCAGCACATTTTTTATGCAGTGTTTGTGGTGAAATCAGGTGCCTTGGCAGGTAATCGGGTCGGCTTATACTCAAGTATCTACAGTATTATGAATACAAAAGAGGAAGCTACTTGCATTTTACTCTTCTGGTGGGGTTTTGAATTACTTTGTAAAATTTTTAGTAGTTGTTTGGATTGTTTACAACTCCTTTTTATATGCTGTAGTCTGTACCCTGTTGCTTTTTCGGATTGAAAAAAGCTACTGGTTCCAGAAAGGTGTTCATGCTAGATTAAGTGAAAATCCGGTTACAGAACAAGTAGTGCGGTCTTGCTAAAAGTTCTGGAAGCAAAGTGAACAGGCCAACAATGACTGTCCCTGGGGATTTAGGATGCTTTGCTTTGATGTATTCCCTGATCCTGTTGTCTCCACCACTGATGGTCATGGCTCTCCCAGTCCGAGAGGTCAACGTTGGTGCGTTGGTGAAGTGGGACACGAGAGGTCATGTTTGTCCGATGCTGGAACCCTTGTTTAATCTGCATGAACCTTGCTGAATTTAGGAGCTGACCGAGATGACCCCGAGACTAAATCGTGTCTGTCGCCCATCTTTCAGGAAGGCTATTTTTGATACACCGGACGAAGATCCAAATTACAATCCTCTACCTGAAGACCGGCCTGGAGGCTTCGCCTGGGGCGAGGGCCAGCGCCTCGGGGGCTAGAGCTGCAGTGCCAATGAGAAGAGACCCCGCTGGGAAAGACTGGCATGACATGCCCTTTGGGATTCTTTTACCCTTTGTGTTGCAAGAGTGGGGCCACTTGCCAGCTTTACAGATGTTAATTCCAGAAGCACTTTATGAGCTGGTACTCTGATGGATCCTGAAGACCTTCAGCAGTTGCCCTGTGCTTCCTCACTGCACTGGCACGGAATGTGTAATCTCGGAGCCAAAAAAAGAAAAGAAAAGGAAAAACTGGAGAGACAAGCAGCCGGCCACCTCTACCTAACAAGTACATGAATACTTGAGTTTGATGACCTAAGGCAGGGCTGTCTCCTCCTCCTCCTCTCTGCTAGACAAGGCCATGGTGTACATGGAAGTGTCAGGGAGGACAAAATAAAACTGAATTCCATCTCTCGCTCACTGTACTAAAGCCTTTGTGTGTGATCTTTTACATCATGACACCGTATCCTAGCTCCCTGCTTGGGCCCGAGCTCAGAGCGGGCTCCGCGCCTGCTCTGCCTGCACCTTCACGCTTTCCACTGGATTTCATTCCAAGAAGATGGAGATCAGTGGCTCGCTTGCCGTCAGCCACTCAGAACGGTCATTACTGCGGTCGGGTATGCATCTCCCTCATTTAGAATGCTAGTGACAGGAGGCAGGGGGTGCGTTTTCCTCTTGTCCAGATAGTTCACAGCCTGGGTTGTGCAGAACGTGGAGGTGTGAGATGGTGTGTAGTAGATAGGAGGGGGTCTGGGGGGAAGAGTATCGTTCACAGCCTGGGTTGTGCAGAACGTGGAGGTGTGAGATGGTGTGTAGTAGATAGGAGGGGGCTGGGGAGGAGAGTATCGTTCTTGCAATAGTGGGAATTCCATTATAGACAAAAGGCTGAGGGGGAGCCTCATGAATTTTGCTTATAGTTATTTATTAGGAAGTATCTCTCTTTGTGGGGGAATGGGGGGAGTAAGAAAAATCTTCCAAGTTGGCAAACTAGTTCATGTCAGACTTTGGAGCCAGCCGAACAGGCCCCAGTTAAGACAGGGGCTTTGACTGGTTCACATTGGTGATTGGCTTCATGTTTGGAGAGCTTTTCAGAGGCAAGCCTCTGGTTCATCTTCCCGATCAAGGAGAAATGAAGCAAAGCCCATAGCATGTGGTTAATGCTGTGGCTCACGAAGTATCTGCCCCTCATAGAAACTTCCCTGGGACTCTGCAGGTTTTCACAGTTAGCTGCAAAGAGAACCCCGAAGAGTGTGGGTGGATCCTCTCACAAAAGAGATTCTTTCTCATCGTTTTTATAAGCAGCATGTAGGCCCAGGGCCGTCTCCCCAAACTTGGTTGTCAGTGGTGGCGTTTCTCACCTGGTGGTGGGGTAGCTTTCCATAGCAAGGTTTTCTTCAGAGAGGTGCATGGGGCATTGTGAACATCCGAAGTAGGAATCCCCAGACTGCTTTTGAAGTGAGATTTCAATGGACTGTGCATCAGCAATGAGATTCATGTGTTGCTTTGTGACGTGTTGCTAGTAACCTCACTTCAAATATGATTGTTGCAGTTTTAAAGAACTTGACATGGCAGGGTCCTGGAGTGCTGTTTTCCTGAGTGGTTCAAAAGTCTTGTAAGACTGTAAATGCCAAGCTTAGCTGTGTAGTCCTTATGGGGTTTTAAGGTTACAGCATGTTTATTTAAGAAAGCTTTATCAGTATAAGTTTTATCTTAGTGTTAAAAATAGGTTTCATTCGTTTTATTGTATTTTTGTGTAAAAAAAGTTTTATTCCTATCTTCTTCATTTAAAGAATATCTATCTAGACATGTGAATGATTGGATAATACAGGAAACCAGGTGAATGGGTAGCCCCGAGTTAGACAGTTATGGGCGTTTGATTTGACTGATTTCATAGGATGAAAATTCCTGGTGGCTGCAGGTCATGCCATGTGACCACACCATGTCCTGGGTGGTGGTCGTTTCAATGGAACTTGAGCCAATCCCACTCCCATCGTCCCTCGCCCTGTGTTACTTGACAAGCTACCTATGCTTACCTGGACATGAAGAAAGGTCCTCACTTCTTCCCCAGCTCACCGCTCAGTCTTACTCCGTCCAGAACATACTGCCCTTGTGGAATGCCAGTCAAGTGACAGAGGAGATTGACTCCCTGACCACCTTAGCCTGACAGACATGGGATTTAGGGGAGTGGTGGATTCTTCCAGTAACACCGAGAAGCACACCTGACCAAGGCATCAGTCTTTGTTCTAGAAACACAGCACATGTGCATTTAAAGTAACGTTTTAAATGGACATGCAAGCAGCATCTCCTCAGGAGGCACATTTTATGTACATTGTGTGTGTATGGGGCGGGTGTGTTGTTCTATGGATTTGTACTCTTCCACTTGTTCTTTTTCCACACGCCCTAACATGTTTCATGCCTCCTGTGTTGTCTCTGAGCAGAGAGCTCCCACAAGTCCTGGATCTTGATAATGAGACCCTCACTCTAGACACCTATGCAGACCTCTAGGGACTTCTAAGAGTTGAGAAGTACTGAAGCTGTTGCCATGTTGGCCAAGGAGCTTCCCAGAATTGTCATCGCCCCTGCCAGCATTATGTGTTGTGGCTATGGGAAGGTGCTTCAGTTAGTAGGGAAATTCCATTACCTTTTGATTCCGTTTGTCGTGAGTTTTTTGAAGTCCCCCTCGTATCTGGTGAGTGCCATCTGTGTTGTTTGCCACCGTCCTCTGCTGTCCTCAGGTTTGCAGGATGCCCCCAAACTCCTTGCCTCTCTCCTCAGTTTGCAGTGCAGCCGTTGAACCTCATCTGATCAGGGCACTTATCCACAGCGACAGCTTGGTTCTCATGCATTTATATCCAATGCATACTCTTGTCTTCCTCTGAATCTGCCTCCCACTTGCACCTGAGGGAACCCTATTTCAATCAGTCCTTCAAGGCCCGGCCCAGTTCCTGATTCCTCAAGAAACCATGACCTTTACAACCCCGTTGACTGTCTCTGACTCCCCATCAAGCTTCAAGTCTGGATGACATACTCTTATTTCAAATTGCATATTGTACTGTTCCTAACTGGTACCTGTATCTTAGTCTTGTCTCATGAGATTGTAAGCTCCTTAAGGGCAGGGACCATGTCTTAACTCTTTGTATCCACCACAGTGCCTAGCACAGTGCTTGGCACAGAGGTGCTGAATAAATTCTTTGTTTATGGATGAGAAGACTACTATCTGGTATTTTTAACGATACAGGGATTAATGTGAGTGCATGTCAGCTTGTGCCTTGTTGCTGAGCATTGTAATTATCCTCTGGACGTGGGAAGGAACAAGACAACATGATCAAGGGCAATGGTTTGGTGGTTAAATGAGCCAGCCCACAAGAGGGACTACCAGCTGCGAGTCATGGTCAGACTCATCGCTGGCAAGAGTGAAATGAGTCTGCCCACTCTATGGAGGAAGAGCCTGGATATTATTTGAATAGTTAGTATTTGCGTAGGATGCCACTGTTGAGTTTGTGCATGAAAGCCACTCACCTGAAGGAGCCTTTTCATTTGGAGAAGACCCGGGCTTCAGACAACTAACGGGGAGAAATGTGAGCAACACTGTCGATGCCTCTAAAGGGTTTTATTCTCAACTTTGTGGACCACTTAGCTTAAGGCCGCAAGCCGGCCGGGCCACCAGGCCAGAGATTACAGATGAGTTACCTACAGATGAGTTATCAACAGATGTGCCTCACTTTGCCTGCATCACTTCAAGTTGTTTTGAGGCAGTATTTTTAAGTCGACACATTTCACATAAACATCTCCACTTGGGGCTTAGGGGTAGAGTTTTAAGATCTGGCAATGCAGGTAAGGCCCACGACCCTGTATGGCAGATACTGCCTATAGCTGATTGATTGCTAGCTTTTTCCAGAAGTGGCACGGGCTCTAAATCAGTGGTTTTCAACCTTCCTCATGCCGCGAGGAAGTTGAAACAGTTCATGTGGTGCTGACCCCCAAACCATAAAATTATTTTCATTGCTACTTCATAACTCGTTTTGCTACTGTTACGAGTCGGGCAACCCCTATGAAAGGGTCGTTTGACCCCCAAAGGGGTCACAACCCACAGGTTGAGAACCGCTGCTCTAGGGCCATTCTGATTGCCTTTCTAATCATTCAGTTCACGTGACTCCTGTGCTGGGTTGCTGTGGGCCATATTTGGAGCGTCATTTTCCCTTTAAGTTTTAACTGCCTTTCTACACAGTAATTGGGAAGGAGGCACACAATTCTGTGAATTCTCAAAAAACACACCAGCTACTAGTTCAACCTGGACATTTTCAGTAACTCATTGGCCACAGGAAGGATGACCTCTGACCTGCAGGAAAGTAAATGGATGAAAGGAACGAACTTGACATCCAGTCGTGAGAGTGGAACCACCCCTGTGAGTTTCCAAGACTAACTATGGGAATAGAAAGCCCTCAGTATTGCTCCCTCAGATCAGCTGGTGGTCTCGAACTGCTACCTTGCAGTTAGCAGGCTAACTGGTGTGCTTCCCTGTGCCTGTACCACCACGTCACTGTGCTCACATCACCAGGAAGGCGGAGGGTTTCTTAATAGGGTCACATAGAGCGTGAATTCCAGGGAAATAAAAGCCCTTCACTGAGTGGAGTGCACAGTGCACCCCCTGGGGAAAACACTTCCTGCACGCAGAGGAAACAGCCGGCTGTGAGGCTTTTTGCAGTGAACTCAAAGGAGAAGGGGTAATAATTGGACTTGACACCCCTCCCTCCAGTGCTGGGTCTTGTCACTGATGGGTGTAAGTAAGCTAGAGAGGTCCCGATCCTGTAGCAGTAGTGTGCAAACCAAAGCGAGCTCGATGCCATCCACTCACAGCAGCGCTAGGCCGGGCTCCTAGGTGGAGGAAGGGGTAAAAGATGGCTAATTCCATCGAACTCCCCATTCCCAGCTTGGACTACAGGGGTCGATCACGTCCATTGGTTCAGTAGTCGTTTTCTGAGGAAAATGCATGATTCTCAAAGTATCAAAGACTTACGTATATACTCCAGGACAAGCCGATCCGAGTATCAGCGGAGGCATCTAATTTTACCACAAAAACTGCATTAAAAATGTGCTTAAAAAAACCCTCTGCTTATACACGAGTACATACTTTACTCTTTTCTACCAGACATCACCAGCATCCTTTCCAGCGCTGAGTTTTGTAACCGTTAAATGACTTTGAAGAGCCAGGATGGGGTAATGGTTACGTGTTGAGCTGTTGCAAGGGGAAGCCAGCCCCTAGCACATCATTACAGGTCCAGTAGGCGCAATTGTACAGTGATAATAAGTAAAAATTATAGTAGTTATAGAGAGCATGAGAGATAGAAGAGAAATATTGAAATAAATGGAGTCAGACACAATTCATGGTAGCATGCTCACCTCAGCCCCGCTTGGTGGTCCACGTGGAGAGAGAATCTTTAATGCTAACCAAGGCTTTTATATTCTCTGGAGAGACAGCAGTCTGGCAGCGATTGCCTTCAAGGGAGGATGTCTGTAAGCATCTGACCTACCCCCACAAGCTGTGATCTGCAACATCAGTAGTTCGAAGCACCAGTCGGTCAGCTCTAGGAAACTCACGGGCGGCTGTGTCCTGTCCGGTACGGTTACTATGAACCAGAGTCGACTCGATGGCAGTGAGAGCGAAATGACTAATCTCTGGGGGGCTCATTATCTTCATCGGTAAATTAGGGGCAGTCCACATAAGTTAGAAGGTTGTTTCAAGAATAAATGATACAAAATGTTTACTCACTGATTTCACAGAATTAAATGCTTTTATTAAAGAGTGACTATGATTCGAGACTAACAAAAAGTTTAGAATCTAAACTTTAGACCAACGGGAAGAACCCCTTCAAGCAAAAAGCTTCCGCGGAACCATACAACCTGCCTTCCATTGCCGCTCCAGCCCTTTATTGTTCGTGCCGCACACCCATTCGCTGATTCCAAGCACGTGGAAGCCTTCTCAGGCCCCGGTGCATGCTGGGAGTCGCAGTCCCGTCCCTAAAGACTTGGGGGGGCCCGGTGCATGCTGGGAGTTGTAGTCCTGTTCCTAAAGGCTGTGGCTGTGAGGTCATCGGTGGTCGCCGGGAGCGGCCTGCACGTGGCGGAGAAGGGGCGGCTAGTGCCATCGGTTCGCGCCCACCAGCGGCAGTTGCTGCGGGGGTCCTTGCCCCGGTGCTGCAGCGCTGCTCCCGCGCCCCGACATGCCCGAGCAGACTGGCTTCCCGGCGGCCAAGCGATTCCGGCCGGGCTGCGGGCTTCCGAGCCGCTCGGGGTCCTGCCCTCCCGGGAGGAGAGTGATGATGCTGCTGACTGCGGGTGGCAGCAGCGGCGGAGGCCGCAGGCAGCAGCAGCCACCCCTGCCCCACTCCTCTGCCAGTCCCTACCGCGAGGCGGTGGAGCTTCAGCGCCGGAGTCTGCCCATTTTCCAGGCACGGGGCCAGTTGTTGGCTCAGCTCCGGAACCTGGACAGCGCCATCCTCATCGGTGAGTGGCCGCGCGGGCGAACCCGGCCTCGTTCGCTGTTGCTGCCTCTGCGAAAAGAGCTTTTCTTGCTCTGTTCTACCCATTCTTTTCTGCAACAAACCTCACCGACGGTGCCCGGAGGAGGGTCTTGCAGACGGGTGGGGCATCCTTGTCCAGGAAGCGTCCCTAGTCGAGTGGGAGTGGCCGACGTGTGTAAACACTTTCCGCGTGTGAGGGCAGCTATAGATATGGCCGACCCGAGCTGTGGGAGCTTAGAACAGTGAATCTTGGAAGAGGCAAGTAGGAGGGGAGGTTGTCCCGGGAGCCCCACCTGGTGAGAAGGAGGGAGTTAGGTGACGCGAGAATGGGGAGCCAGCTTGAGCGGTTCCCTGGCATCGAGAAACAATCCCAGTGGTGGTTTCAGGTGTAAAGACAGAGGCATTGTTGTGAGGCTGGGCCCCATTGCCAGAACTCTCGATCCCCAGCGTTTCAGGATGGGTGAAGTCAGAGGAACTTGCAGCCTGTTGGCCAGGGAGCTCTCTTGCAAATTTCTCGGCATAGATGTGCGAGCGGTGGCGTGATCGCATACCATCGCTATGCGTTCCATTCCCCGCCCCTGGTGCCCTGCCAGTGCCATCGTGGTAGTTGGACTTCTCAGCTTAGTACCATCAGTTCTCGGTGCTTTCTAACTCAACCGCTTGGCCTGCTGCGTCCAGTCCAGTCTGCCTCAGAGCGCCTCCATCGGACAGAGTCGAACGGTCCCTGTGGGATTCCGAGACTAACTTTTTGATGGGAGTGGACAGCCTCCTCTTTCTCCCACGGAGCGGCTGCTCGTTTTGAACTGCAGTCCTCAACAAGAGCCTCCCTACTCAGTATTTCCTTTTTCTGACTTTGGCTAAGTGTATTCCTGCGTGCATTGAAATGAGAGTTGTGTGTGTTTCATTCTCTTTCCCAGGGGAAACTGGCTCCGGGAAAACGACCCAGACTCCTCAGTACCTCTATGAAGGCGGGATCGGCCGCCAGGGCGTCATTGCTGTGACCCAGCCGCGCCGGGTGGCTGCCATCTCTCTCGCTACCAGAGTCTCAGACGAAAAGAGAACCGAACTTGGGAAACTGGTACCTGATTTTCTTCCCCACGATCAGGAATATTCTTCGACTTTTCTGCACCCCTACCCACCCACCCCCCCTCTTCGATTTTTCTGAACATCTTTTAAAATGTCTCAGGACTTGCTTTGTGGCCCCAACAGGCGGGTACGATGCTGTTGGGTGGGGGGTTCGGAGTGTTGTGTGGGCCCTGACTGAGCGTCTTTCCGGAGGTTAGCTGTAACTCATTGGATTTACCGCGGCTGTAGTCATGCGGCGAGCCCAGTGGGTGTTGGTCCAGCTCACTCGCAGGGTGCAGGCGCCTAGCGCCCCCGGGGGTCGGCAGCAGGTGTGTGGTGACGGAATGGATGGTTTTCCGCCCCCAGGTTGGCTACACCGTGCGCTTTGACGACACCACTTCGGAAGACACCAGGATAAAGTTCCTGACTGATGGCATGCTGCTGCGGGAGGCCATCTCAGACCCCCTGCTCCGGAGGTACAGCTGTGTCATCCTGGACGAAGCCCACGAGCGCACGGTGCACACGGACGTGCTCTTTGGCGTGGTGAAAGCCGCCCAGCGGCGGCGCAAGGAGCTGGGGAAGCTGCCGCTCAAGGTAAGTGCAGCCCTGTAGAGCAGCCCAGAAGGGACCCAGTCCCCAGCGTTTCCAAGGACACCGATTGCCGCCTGCTTCTCCCTTGGTACTGCTGTCCAATTCAAGCCATTGGCCCTTGGGCTGTGGGCTTGCTCCATTTACAGAGCCTGAGTAAAGTCCTGGATTTCTTCTTCAGTTTCTCTTCCCGTGGTCCATTCTGCTTCCCACCCAGGGGGAAGGTTACCCAGGATGGAAGCCGACCTGAGCCCCAGTCACCTGCCTTGGGTGTCTGGAGGGGTGCAGAAAGGCTGTCCCGTTTGCTCCCCTCTAGGTGATTGTGATGTCAGCCACCATGGATGTGGACCTCTTCTCCCAGTACTTCCACAGGGCCCCGGTCCTCTACCTGGAGGGGCGGCAGCACCCAATCCAGGTGTTCTACACCAAGCAGCCGCAGAACGACTACCTGCACGCAGCGCTGGTCACGGTCTTCCAGATCCACCAGGTAGGGAGGGCAGGTTGCAGGTTGTCCAGAAGTCCCCAATGACAGCATTCAGCCGTGGGAACGAGCCCATCTGGATCAAATAGCTCTGGGTGTCGCGTGGGTAAGCTGAGTCAGGAGGTGCTTTGTCACGTCCAGGTATTTGCCCTTTTTTCTTCTCAAAGAAAAGCAATCAAGTGTGTATACTGGAGCTGACCCGCACCTTCCTCAGTGGCTTGCACATTGTTTTCATCACAGACCCTAGCAAGCAGCAGCTGGCAGTGCCTCTTCCCATGGCACCCAGCCCCTGGTGCCTGGCACTGGTGTGGTTTCAGTAAGGGCCAGCCGGGGCAAGCGCATGCTGAACTGCATCTGATGAAGCTCCTTCCTTCTCCTAACCACTCTCGCTACCTGACAGTTCACATTCATGACCCTAGTTGTTGCCCTGAGTCGGTCAGCACATGGCAGTACTGACTGCTGAAGTGCTGGGGCAGAGAAACGCTGGCTCTGATGGATTAAAACGCACTGCCATCGAGTTGACACTGACTCAGAGCGACCCCCGGGGGCTTCCGAGACTAACTGCTTACGGGAGTAGAAAGCCCAGTCTTTCTCCTATGGAGCTGCTGGTGGTTTTGAACTGCTAACCATGCAAATAGCAGCCCAACGTGTAACTTCTGCACCAGCAGGGCTCCCTTGTGCTGGATGAAGGTGCTATAAAAAGGTTGATGGGTTTAGAAACTCCATGTTAGAAAATACTTTCAAAAGCTCTTCCTTTATGAACCACTCAGACGAGTCATGAGACCACCTCAGCTTTGTTCCAGTCGTGTAAAATTGACCATTTTTCCTTCCTGTTAACATTCTGAGAAAATCTAGAGGCACATTTTCAAAAGTTCATTTGTATTTGAAGCCAAGTGAAACATGTGCGGTTGAGAGCTTAGAAAGTCAAGGGGTTAATTCTGCATGACTTGTGATGGCAGCGTCCCTGTCTGGAGAGTGAGCACCACTTCCCACTCCCCGCATGTAGTCCCTGACGTGGGACGGGGTCTTTCCCCGCGCTGTTGCCCTACATTGCTTCTGGTGTAAGTCAAGGACCCTCCATTTGTTCAGTACTCTTGTCACTTATTGTCTGTCCGTGTCGCATAAATCCAGCAATGCTTTGAACAGTAAATCAAAATTGAACATCTGCACGCAAATATCTGAGAATGACAGCATCAGCCAATCACAGGCTGCAGTACCTATTAACGACAACAAACCCAACCCACCACCATCACATTAATCCCGACTCCTCGCCGGCCTAGATGTGATTTCTGAGACTATGAGACTTCACAGGAGCACAGACTCATGTTCCTCCCACAGAGTAGCTGGTGGGTTCGACCCACTGACTTTGTGGTTAGTAGCCCAGTACCTACCCAACTGTGCCATCAGGGCTCCTTATTAGCAATAAGATTTAGCCGCTCCCTCCTCCTCCCCCGAAAAAGAAAATATCAGGTGGTTGTAAGTGCGGTTCTTTGTAACTCCGCTGTGTTGTACCTCGGGGACTTCCTGTATTTCTCACTAACCTGCTTATATAGCTGTTTCCTGATGCCTGGACAGCGTTGTTGTCAGCCCACTTCTACGCTTGGCAACCCCGTGACAGACTGGAATGGCCCCAGAAGGTTTCCTTGGCTGTGGTCTTTCTGGAAACAGATCACCAGGATTTTCTCCCGCAGAGCTGCTCAGTAGATTCCAACCGCCAGCCTTTCAGTGAGCAGCTGCACCCTTAACCAGTGAGCCACCACGATGCCCTTGAATCAGGACTAAGCGTGCTACAGTGATTTCTTCCCGGCCAGAAGAGGCTTTAGCACACACCGCCCCACGCGTCGCCCTCCTCAACCCTCCACCTGGTTGGCGCCTTTGAAGCCTGGTGACTGGCTGGTGTTAGGTCTGTGCGTGACCCACAGCCCACCCTTATGTGGCCCTGAGTGTTGTCATATCATCTGCAGGTGGACTGCTGCTCTGATGGAAACAGGCTGCGCTCCCAGCCTGGGTGCTGCTCTGGCTGGTGTGACCCCATTGGCTGCGTGAGTGAGCCTGTTCTTCCCCTCTGTACAGGAGGCCCCAGCTTTGCAGGACATCCTGGTGTTTCTCACTGGCCAGGAGGAGATCGAGGCCATGAGCAAGACCTGCCGAGACATCGCCAAGCACCTCCCGGACGGCTGCCCCGCCATGCTGGTCCTTCCTCTCTACGCCTCCTTGCCCTACACACAGCAGCTCCGTGTCTTCCAGGGTGCCCCCAAGGTGAGGCCGCTGGCCCTGGCCCCTGGACAGAAAGGCCATGCCACCCAGCTCCGGATGAGGCAGGCAGGGTGGGGTGTTGAGGTGCCAGAGAAACAAGGTGATAGCTAAGCAGGCACCCAGAACGCATAGCTAGAGACGGATCGTCTCCTTGAGATCAAAACGGGGACAGTTCGAGGTGGAGGCCAGGGAGGAGACTAAAACGGTGACTGACCCCCACCCCCACCCCGAGGTCCAACACAAACACTGCCTATTCATTGCGCCCCGTGATGGTGAGCTTTGTGCTAACTTGTCACCCAGACCATCCCTCCCTGTCTCGAGAACTGCAAATTAGGCTGTTGGTCCCAGGAGGTGAAGGGCCACAGTCAGTAACTGGCAGGGCCAGCGTGGTGGCACCCCCCCCCCCATCTTCCGAATGTCATGCTCGTGTCTCTGCCTCTCACGGCCTCATGCCAGCAGCCCTGCCTGCCGCCCCCGCGCAGTCACCGATGGCCAGAGACACGCTCTCGAGTCTCGGAACCAGTTGTCTTTCTTTTTTCTTTTTTTGTCATGCATGAATTGTTCTGGAAGTTAATGGTGAGAGGAGTAGGATTGAGAACTTCTGGATCACACGTGTGTCGTGTGGCCTTTTGGTTTCTTTTAGGGCTATCGCAAAGTGATCATTTCAACCAACATCGCTGAGACCTCCATCACCATTGCAGGAATAAAATACGTGGTTGACCCGGGCATGGTTAAAGCAAAGAAGTATAACCCTGGTGAGAACTGGCTTCCCTCCAGCCCCACAGTCCCCCTCGAGTGGACCTTTCGTGGCTGTAGCTAATCCCTAGTGAGCTGGGTGGCAGGCCCCGTGAGGGAGACAGGTGTGTAAGACCCAGAAGGCCAGGCAGGGGCAAGAGCCTAAGCTTCCAAACAAGCCGGGGAGCAGAAACCAGGGTGAGAGAGGGCCATGGCTCTCGTTAGAAATGAATCTGGCATAGAACCCGATGTGGATTCCCAGGCAGGAAACACATGCCCCAGGCTGGAGCGGGGAGAGGCAAGCACTAGCTGTTCCTGGAGATGAGTAGTGAGCCTTGAGTCAGCTTCTCCGTGCCGATCTTCTCCTCAGTGTGTTCTACAGAGCAGTGGAGGCGGCAGGGATGGTCACTGCCCCCCCCCCCCACCCGTTCAATCAACATGCACTGCCGAGATGATCAGGTGCTGCTGTAGGTTGGGTGTTGGGCTACTAACCACAAGTTCAGTGGTTCAAACTCACCAGCAGCTCCACAGCAAAACCCTACGTAGGTCACTATGAGTCAGAATTGACTCAATGGCAGTGGATTTGGTATTTGATGTTGCCGAGTGTTGGAGGGCTCGCTCACGTGCATAGCCGTCAGCTCACATATATGAACAACTGGCTTCTCCAGAGCCTGGCCCAGAATACTCCTCTCTCCAGAGATGGCATCTCCCACACTCTCATGGACAGCCATAGACCTGGAAGGAGGGCCTGGAGCGCCCGTTTCTGAGTCCTCGATTGCTCAGGAGAGCAGCCACCCCTCGTTTGCCATGCTCTGTTGGATAAGTGTCGGGCTGCAGTGGGAGTTCAAAACCGTCAGCCTCTCCTCAGGAGAACGTTGAGGCTGTCTACTCTAGTAAAGATTTCCTAAACAGGGCCACTCAGTATTAGAATGGACTCAGTGGCAGTGGGTGGGTTCCAGGTGTGGTAGCAAAGTCCCACATCCTGGGCAAACTGGGGTGGCTGCTTGCCCCAAGATGTAAGCCAAGACCAACATCAGCGCTGTTGGCCTAGATCCTCCTAGGGACTTGGAGGAGGCTCCCTCACAGGCCCAACGTGCAGAGCTGTGCTTTCTGACCTCTCCTGGCAAGGCCCTGGACCCCCACGTCGGGAGCCCGTCTGCTGGTCAGGACTACAGAACCCCCGTGGTGGACGTGGACAGTGAGGCACCCATGTGGGCCTTCTCCTTCTAGACAGTGGTCTCGAGGTGCTGGCTGTGCAGCGGGTGTCAAAGACACAGGCCTGGCAGCGCACGGGAAGGGCCGGCCGAGAGGACAGTGGCATCTGTTACCGGCTCTACACGGAGGAGGAGTTTGAGAGGTTTGAGAAGATGACGGTGCCAGAGATCCAGAGGTGAGCAGGGTGCTCTGGCTGCCCTGCTGCGCCACCTTTCCTCCCAGTTCCCGGACTGGTGACCCAGGGCCAGGCGGTGCCATGTCTCTCTCTCTCTCTCTCTCTCTCTCTCTCTCTTTCTCTCTAGGTGCAACCTGGCAAGTGTGATGCTACAGCTCCTGGCCATGAAAGTCCCCAACGTGCTCAATTTTGACTTCATGTCCAAACCATCTCCAGGTAACCTTCTCCTCCGTGGAGTGGTGGTGTCTGGGTAGCTGAGCCACACGGATGGACCACCCTCCCGGGGAAAACAAGGCGTGTCATTGGGTGGCTGGCAGCATTCACTCAGGCATGTCTCAAACTCAGGATCTGCCGGGGTCTGACTTGGGCGCAGTCCACAGGCAACACAGCAGTGCCCTACAGGGGCTCCCAGCCCCGCTCCTTAGCCACAGAACTGGTGAAGGAAGTGAAGTGTGTGGGCCCTTGGGATAGTCCCCTTCTATCAGCAAAAGGCCCGGAAAGACTGGGGTTTTGGTAATCACCCCAAGGTGATTTGAGTCCAGCTTGGTTTTTTTTTCTTTTCCAAATACCCTGGCCCCCCCCCCCCCCCCCCCGCCCCAAATGAATGCCAGAAGCCATTGTGGCACTATCTTGGGGACAGGGAAGAGAGGTGACCCAGTCTTTGTCTCTGCTTCTGTCTAACTGTGGGCTCAGTCCTGCTCCATTGCCCCTCAGGGGTCATCTCTCCGAGGAGGGGAGAGTCGGTGACAGGATGATGGTGTCGGCGCCGACCACCTCGTCGCTGCACCAGTGTCCTTTCTTCTCTCTTAATTTTAAGAACTGCAAGTGGTTTTATATATATGTGTGTGTGTGTGTGTGTGTGTGTATGTATATATATGTGAAATCTTACAGAATGAGTAGGCCTTCAGGGTCCCACCTCACCCACCCTTGAGGGAGCTTGGTCTCCCTCCCGTATGCAACCGCTGGTGGGCGTTGCAGAGAACCTCTGCAGGAACACACCCACAGCACCCCCACCCCCGTGCGCTGTGCTGCACTTGAGTGCCTTCTCATCGCCGACTTCTTGCACGCAAGGTCATGTTGTGTTGTCTTCGTCGTCGTCAGGTGCCATTGAGCTCGTTCCGATGCACAGGGACCCCATATTCAACGGCATGGCACACCACCCGGCCGTGCGCCATCCTCACAATCGTTCTTGTGCTCAACCCCATCAAAGCAGCCACGCTCTCAATCCCTCTTGCCAAGGGTCTGCCTCTTTCTCACGGCCCCTCTGCCAAGCATGATGGTCTTCGCAAGGCCTGGCAACATCCACATACGTGAGATGAACTCTCACCAGTCTTGCCTCTAAGGAGCAAGTGGCTGTATTTAACCCTCGTGTTCCCTTTGTGCCCATACTGACCAAGTTACAGACCCCTCATCTCAAAATGGAGGCGAAGTGGCGCCAGGGGGAGGGACTTTGACAGCTTTGAAAAGTGGGTCAGGTGGTGGGAGGGTGGGGGTGTTGGGGATTGTGATCTCTGATATTGATGATTCTGTGGAATGATCAGAAATGCCCAGAAATGCTGAACTGGTGGCAGTATCTTCCCCCTTTTTTGGGCCTCTCTTTGTGTCTCGTGTCTGTAGATCACATCCAGGCTGCCGTCGCCCAGCTGGGCCTGCTGGGCGCTCTGGACCAGGAGGATGACCAGCTCACCCTGACGCCCATTGGAAGAAAGATGGCCGCATTTCCCTTAGAACCCAAATTTGCCAAAGTAAATGAGACAGCTCCTCAGCCCCCTTTCTGCACATTCCAGGTTTCGCCATCCCAGTGTAGACCCAGGACCCCGTGCTTCTAGATTAATGCTCCCCTCCCCTCTCTCCCGGGCTCCTCAGCCACTTTCTGTATAGGATGCTGGTTTCTGTTCTGGGGGTGATTCAGAGACAAGGGAGGTCTGTCCTTGAGGGAATCAGAGTCCTGTGGGGGAAAGCTAAAGCCCATTAGCTTGTCTATAATCACAACTTTGGAAACACCTGCCCGTGAGCCCCTTAGAAGGGAAGGTGGAAACGCAATCCTCAGAAGTGCTGTGTTCACTCAGAATGGAGGGAAGCACGTGGCTCACGCACTGGTGAATGGTGATTTGCAGGCCATCCTCCTGTCCCCCAAGTTCCACTGCACCGAGGAGATCCTGACCATCGTGTCCCTGCTGTCCGTGGACAGCGTTCTCCACAACCCTCCTGCCCGGCGGGATGAGGTGCAGGCCGCCCGGAAGAAGTTCATATCCAGTGAGGGGGACCACATGACCCTGCTGAATATCTACCGGACCTTCAAAAACCTCGGTGGTAATAAGGTATAGTCGCCCCGTTTCTCTGCCACAGCGATAGCTGCTCTGCTCTGGCCTGCGTTGTAAGTGTCTCTTCTCTTGTTGGCCAAGTCCTCAAAAGGACGCCAGGTTGTCATTTCCACGTGTGCCATTCATTCTGAATGTGTGAAGCCGGAGAGATCCTGGCCTTTGATTCTGCTCTGGATTGAACTTGGCCTTAACTTGAACAAGTTAGTTAAGCTTTCGGTGGCCCAAGTTCTTAGGGACATATGGGTGGGTTTGGGTTTGGGTTTTGTTTCTCCCACCCTCCACTTCTCCCTAACTTCCTGTCCAGTGGCTTTTGCTTAGATGCAAGTTCAATTCCTTGGGTCAAGATGGAAAATGCACGATATTCTTGGACTTTTTAATAAAGTCAGTCATTGATCCTTAGTGTTTTTTGGTTTTGTTTTTATGGTGGCTTTTTACATGAAGGCATTTTTAGTTTGAATTATTAAATGCTTCCCACTGGGATTCTTGTTTGTGCGTTTAAAGCTATCTTCCTTCCTCCTCTCACCCAAATCACTGTTTGTGTATTGTTTTGAAGGAAATTTTTCTCTCTTCATTTCGGCACTTGCAATTCCCCTGGCTTCCTGCTAAATTCAGCCGTGAGTTTAAACTGTGACCTGGTTTGTCTCTGGACCAGTGAGGGGCTTGTGACAAGTCTTTCTGTCCTGTGCAGGATTGGTGCAAAGAGAATTTTGTTAACAGCAAGAATATGATGCTGGTCGCTGAAGTCCGAGCGCAGCTTCGGGACATCTGCTTAAAGGTATTGGTGGTTCTCCAGGCGAGGAGGGACTAAGCTGTCCTTTTGTTCCCGGAGGGTCTTAAAACTTGCCTATTGATAGAAACGATAAGAGTCATTATCATAGGACATTGGGAACATGTGGCACAAAGTCAAATGATCTATCCGTGCACTGCCCACCATTGTGGTCTACTTTTCAGTGGCTGTGTTTTAAAAGTGCATTTTAAATATATAGAATTGTATGTAATTTATAATTGCCTTTTAAAAAACGCTTTATTAGGAGCTCTTATCGATATTACTACAACCCATGGTTCCACTCCATCAAGCATAGTTGTACAGCTGCTGCCGTCATCATTCGCAAAACATTTTGTTTCTTCTTGAACACCCTGATATCGGCTCCCTATATTTGCTTTTCCTTTTCCTGGCTATGAGTTTTCAAAATAAAGGTGCTTATGTGTTCTATATTTTAAATTCTTAAGAAACACTGAAACGGACATGGAAATTACTACTAGCAGTTACATGTCAAGGAACCATCAGCACAATTGCCTATCAGTGTGGCAAGCGGAGGAGGAATAGAGCACTAGTCACAAGCGTGGCAGTTTATATTTGCTTGAATAAATGCTTTCACAGAGCATTTTCCAATGTTATGAAAATACTTCCTAAGAATTCTTTTAGTGGGAATGTCTTTGTTATTTTTCTTCTGGCTACAACAGCAGACACATAGTCCTGAAATATTTGTTAAGCGGCAGTATGGTAAACAGTGATATGTAATGCAGAAAGGATGCTGTATCTCCAGGGGTCTGTGCACTGTTCACCTTCGGTCTCAATGCTTCTGTATGTGGGTCTCTCTCCCCCCTCCCTCCCTCCCTCCCTCCCTCCCTTCTTTGACGGTCCTGTGTTTGAGAAGCTGTAGGTGACCATGTTGCCCGTTTGTGCATGGTCCAGCGTGCTGGAAGCAGGATGCTCCCACGAGCTCTTGCCCATTCCTCGCTTTCTCGCGAAACAGATGTCCCTGCCGGTGGCTTCGTCCCGGGGAGACACGGAGA
The DNA here is from genome assembly GCF_000313985.2 of Echinops telfairi. Lineage (NCBI taxonomy): Eukaryota > Metazoa > Chordata > Mammalia > Afrosoricida > Tenrecidae > Echinops > Echinops telfairi. The sequence continues at coordinate 22,084,446 of NW_022105908.1, read as the reverse complement.
GTGTCCGCCGTTGCCTGGCGCACAGCCTCTTCATGAGCACGGCCGAGCTGCAGCCCGACGGCACCTACGCCACCACCGACACCCACCAGCCCGTGGCCATCCACCCCTCGTCGGTCCTCTTCCACTGCAAGCCGGCCTGCGTGGTGTACACCGCCTTGCTGCACACCAACAAGTGCTACATGCGCGACCTGTGCGTCGTGGATGCCGAGTGGCTGTACGAGGCTGCCCCCGAGTACTTCCGGCGGAAGCTGAGAGCCGCCAGGAGCTGAGCCCCGAAGCGCAGCTGTCTGGGCACTCGGTCACGGCGTCCCCCGGCGGGCTGGGCCCGAGGTAGGCAGCCCCCCAGGAGCTCAGAGGCGACGATTTAAACTCCAACTGAACCGTGTGGGAAGGAAGTGGCTCAGAACTTTTGAGCCTCAGTTTCCGCCCCTGCCCAATGGGGGCGTGATCACCATCATCCTGACTTTCAGGGCCGAGGTCACCCAGGTTAGGGGTGACATCGGGAGCCAGCTTTGTTCTCTCACGTGATGGGAATCGAGTACAGCCGAATCCTGTGTGTTCTTGAGACTGTGCGGGAGCGTTTTCAGGGGGCTAAGGTCCCAGAGCTGGGGCGTTGCCCTGAGGTCTGTTTCGACTTGTATCGGCAGTGAGATGTTAAAGGGGAAAGCAGCAGCAGCGGCTGACCTCTACGGAAGTTTCCAGAAGGAAGTGCGTTTGTCTGACTTCACGGGCTGGCTCCTCACTGGCCAGGATGAGGGCCCTTGCGCTCCACACAAGGACCCGTGAGGCCGCGTCTGCCCTGGGGAGCCTTGGCCCCTGGTGCCTCGGTCACGGGTTTGTGGCGTCCGTCTGACACGTCTGCCTCCTGGGCTGACGTCCGTTTGTGTGTGTGTGGAAAGTGTCGAGCGTGAGCAGCGGAAGCTGACGCCCTGGTGCTCGTGGTCCCCGCTGGAGCCAGCAGGTCCCCACTGGTTACTTGCCTCTCCCGCGGGCCGGCCTACACTTGGGCCATTTCTCTTATGGCAGGACCCCCGTCAGCGAGCCGGGCGGGTCTGGGAGAACCCAGGAGCCCTGCCTCGGCCTTCCACATCATGGCTTCCGGCTCCTTGCTGTTTCTTTACATTCCTCAGCTGTGTCCTGAGGAGACGGGCTGGCTTTTGCTGCTTCATTTGCTAGAACCAGAAGAGCCGCACTGCCTCTTCCTGCCCTGAGGTTTTGAGAAAGGGAGAAGACACCAAAGGTTCCCCAAAGCAAAGAATCTTTCTCCAGAGAACATTTGGTCCCGGCCTGAAAGAAGCGCTCGTGATGCTGTGTATTGGTCTGAACATGTCTGTGCCCTTTTAGGTCATACAACTGCCAGGGGAATCCGCACGGGTTCAAACCATGCCAAGGTTCTCTCCAGAGAGCGTGGATGGTCTCCCCGGTGTGGCTCTAGGGTCCCAGACCACGGCCTGACGGAGTGCTCAGTCCCTGGTCAGCTCTGCCATGTTGTGCATGTCAGGGTTTTCACCAGTGGGGAGGGAGGGGGATGGGGGGTGGAGGCAGCACTTGGGACTTATTTATGTTGGAAATAGATTGAAGCCAAATAGAACCCGACAGTCCTTCGATACCTATCTTACTGGGTTCTTAGTAGACAGCTGAGGGGGCTCCAGGGGGGAATTCTTGCCCTCTGTGCAGGAGACCCAGCCCTGATTTCTGACCAACAGACCTTCAGGGCAGCTACCCTCTGTCTGCCACTGGAGGCTTGTGTGCTGCTGTGACACTGCACAGCTTCAATGGAGCGTCTGAGCTAAGCCAGTAGGAAGAAAGGGCAGATGATTGACTGAAAATTTGCCAACGAAACTGGGTCACAATGGTCCAGTATCATTGTGCACACTACGCCCACATACACACACTTCCAGCAGGTTCTTCCTTAGATCAACTTGCTCTTAGCATTGTTCACTTCCTGAAAGGTTGTTTTTTTTTTTTTGCTGTATTTTCCCCCCATGTGTTTGATAGAGGTTTGACTTGGTAAAAGAAAACCCATTTCTGGTAAAACCTTCATTATGATAAAAACTTAGACATTGGCGTGGAGTGATATATTATTCTTTAGCAGATTCTCTCCCAAACTAAAGGTCTCCTCTGATTCAAGTAAAACTTAATTTAGAGCAGTTTATATCTAGCTTTTAAGTACCTGAACAGTTTCCAGAAATATAAACTCTTTCTTTGTGTGGGACTCAGGGGTAAAGGGGTATAAACAGCTTCTCTAAATAGCTTTGAGAGCTTCTGTAGAGAAACATGTTGATTACTGTAACCTTGTGGTAGAGTTTGAATGCAGTATTTAGTTTTATATTGGGCGTTTTAAGATACTAACTTGTAACAGCTACTCAGGGATTAAGTCAGATGGAAAACCCATTCTGACTCTGTATTGCTACAAAGAGATAAATGGTTTAGACTGAGCTGCAGGGGGTAGTGCACTTTAGACTTAGACTTAAGCTTTCGGAAGAAAGTTAAACATTTCAGGGTCCAGCTTCCCTTTTTCCCCACTGGAAACATCTCTGATGGTGTGACACCTCTTCTCCAACCCTTGCTGCCCTGCACACAGATGCACTCCAAGCAGATTGCATGCCTCAGGCATTTTTCTCCGAGCCTTCATGAAGGAGCCCTGGTGGCTTAGTGGTTACAATGCTGGGTTGCTAACCGCCAGGCCAGCAGTTCAAAACCACTAGCCACTCCTTGGGAGAAAGATGAGGCTTTCTACTCCCATTCAGAGTTACCACAGGGCCAGTTCTACCCTGCCCTATAGGGTCACTGAGTCAGAATTGACCTGAAGGCATTGAGTTTTGAGTCGTGAAGTAGGAGGTATCCAAATGAATACCTTGTTCATTACCAGGGAAAACTGTAGAACCCTGGGTCCTGGGGGAAAACTGTCCCATCTCTGCTGATCTTTCACATGATACCAGACCAGAACGAGGCTTGCCCTTTGTATGTAAAACTTGCCATGTACTGTGACATATCTGCTCAGTCCACGTACTGCTTAGAACTGTGGCCAGATACCATTCCATAAGCATATAGAGCAGCATCTGTAGGGAAAGAGGAGTCTTGTCATTGATTTGATCAGAATATAACACCTTGAGAGAGGAAAAAAAGGGCCCCCAGAAAACCTGGTTTGAGTTCATGTTGCATTTGGAGACCGGTCTCGTGGAGACACACGTAGTATTATAGTGACAGCTCTTCTCTCCGTGCTGCTCAAATTTGCACCTGACTGTCAAAATACATTGAAAATGAATCATGATGCGTGTGGCTTCATTTTTCAGTCCCCTTTCCCTGGTCACAGAAAGCTGTACTCTAGAGACTATATCAAGTATTCATCTTTGTCACTCATTTGAGAAGACATGCTTCTTTGGTCCTTGATGTCTCCGGTGTGTCAGTCTGAATCTTGATGTTCCATCAGGATGAGGCTGGAGGCTGCAGGAGATGAGGGCATGGCGATTCACAGAATTCCTGCTCATCAGGAACTCACAAGTGGGGGGACGGGAGGCAGCCGGGGCAATTTTCTGGTGAAAGGCAAGTGGAACCCAGGGTTGCGGATGCACAGAGGAGCCGATGAGAGATGGGGAATAGGAAGGCCCACTGTCGGACTTCCCAGTCAGAAGTATGCACAGGCTTTTACCAATCTGCAGTGAACAATTTCACTTTTTCCCCACCACGTCAAAGATTCTGGCTCTGCCTGCCAGCTCTCTCCCAGCCACAACCCCCTCCCTGCAGCCCCTTCCTATAAAATCCAAGCCTCTTCACCTTTACCTTCCCTGGCAGGGACAACCCAGCAGCGAAGGTAAGCATGAACTACCCTTGGCTAACCTAAGATTGGCTAACAATCTCAGTTTCATCACCTACTACAGATTAGTAAGTAAGCACAAGCAAGTCTATGCTTACTGTGTTTGCTAAGTAATCTGCCTCTGGGAAGGCGGCCTACCGGCTGTGGAGTCAGATCTGCAGGGGGGTGTCGAGTTGGAATCAGGAAAGGTGGGTTCCACTAAGGCCTATTACTCCTGAGCCCAAACTAGCTCTGCACCCCTATGGGGCAGAGTAGTACAGGGCAGCCTTGTCTGTCTCCTCCCCCCTGGAAAGGCTGGCCGAGTTGAATGACCCACCTCACAGAATAGTTAGCAGTACGGTGCTTAACCCACTGCGCCCACCAGAGCGCCCTACTTTGAGAACAGTTGATGGAAATGTGGAAGTCTTGCGTATCCTCCAGTGGGAACTGATGCGGTTGAAACGGCTTGGACCGGAGGCCGAGTCAGGCCCGGAGGCCACCAGCAGAGGGCGCCGTTTAAGGCGGCGGCACGGGAAGCGCTTGCCGTTCGAGGGCGGTACTTCCGGTCATGCGCTAGCTCCTGGGCGCCCGGGCCCCAGTTGTCCTTCGCACTTGCACGTGTCTTGCTGCCGTTGCCGCCTCTGCGATGCTGCCCTTCCTGCGCGGCGTGCCTCGTGCCCTGGGCTCCGCTGTGGCCGGCCTCCGCGCCGCCGCGCCCCGCCCGCCGCGCCGGCCGCTCCTGCAGCCGACGCCCCGGCAGTGCACCCGGCCCTTCGGGCTGCTCTGCGTGCGCGCGGGCTCCGCGCGGCGGCCCGAGCTCCTGCGGGCCCGCAGGCCCTGCTCCTGCGGCTGCGGCGCGCTGCACACGGAAGGTGAGAACCCCCGGGCTCGGGGAGGGAGAGGGGAAGTTTGGTCCACCCGTCTACTGCCGGGAACCACCCCAGAAGATCCGAAACACGCTGCCCTTCGACTAGCCCACCGCGGGTGGTTCAACCCACGTGCCAGCACATTCCCTCTCCCCATCCCGGAGAGAGAATTGATCGAAGGATGCTGATTTTCTCAGTCTCCTTACAATAGAACTTTAGGCAAGCCCAAGGCCGTGGTCGGTAGTAGAGGATTATTTATGCCCGTCGGGAAATTGGAAGAGGATAATTGAGCGTTCTTTAGCTGTATATTGAAATGTAGTGGTAAGGTAATATTTTTTTTTAGCACATGAGACTCACGGAAGGAAATTGGACTAAATTCCCAGAGCAACCGTTACTCATAAAGAGACTAGAAAGAGCCCAGGGCTACCCCACTGAGTGCTCTAACCCGGAATTGTACGCTGTAGACTGATTGGCTTTTCCGGGTCATCTGCGCTCATTCCAGGAGACAAAGCTTTTGTTGAATTCCTGAATGATGAAATTAAAGAAGAGAGGAAGATCCAGAAGCATAAGTCTCTCCCCAAGATGTCCGGAGGTTGGGAGCTGGAAGTGAAGGGAACGGAAGCCAAATTGGTGCGGAACGTTGCTGGTGAAAAGTAAGGACTGGCGTGCGTGCGAGTGGGGGCTGCTGGGAGCTTCACAGACCAAATCCGTGACCTGCGGACCTGCCCTGGGCCACACCCAATTCAGCCTTGTGCTTTGGTGCATCCTTTCCTAGAGAGAGAATGCTGCAGTTGGGCAAGTTCCTCAGTTCCCGGGCATTCGATGAATATTTCTATGCTGGGGCTGGTTACTAGGGAGACAGGAAAGGAGTTGCACAAAAGCATGTGACTGGAAGTCTTGGACTGGCAGACAATCTTTCAGTCACTTTTCAGAAGTTCTTCCGTTGCCGAGAGAACAAACATAACCCCTAACAAGGAGGCTTCCAACAGTGCAGGAGAATATCCCGTTATCTTTTAACTCCACGTTCCACAGGATTCGTGGCGCCCCTCGTATGTGGCGGAGTAAAACAAGGCCCCTGCTCTCTGAAGGTTCACAGTAGGTGAAAAGCAAGTGATGTAACTCTTGGGGTGGGTTACACTATAGAATGGTTGCAATTAGGTGGGCGCTTTTGACCTAGTTATGCTCCTCCCCACTCCGATTGCTAAATTCTTGTCTATAGCTTTCTGTAGTGTGTAGTCATCCTTAATCCCACTGCTGGGGGGGCCTGGTGTACTGGGTTGTGCATTGGTTTGCTAACCACAAGGCCGGCAGTTTGAACCCACTCTTTGTTCTGAAGGAGAGAGGCTTTCTGCTATAAGGATCTGCAGCTTTTGAAACCCTATATATATGGTCAGTATGAATCGGAACTGATTTGATAAGAGTTTATATAATCCCATGGTACGGATAAGTATTTAACCGTCTGATCTTTTTTCTAATGTGGTGTTTTTAGAATCGGGGTTGTCTGCTTCCTAAAGATTTATAGCCTTGGAAACGCACAGGGGGGCTCTGTGCTGGCATCAGCTCAGTGGCAGGGATGCTGGCTCCTTTTGGCATCTGATTCAGAAGGGGCCCTGGTGCACTGGGTAAGGGCTGGGGAGGGTGGTTTGCTTCTGTAAACAAGACTCACAAACCCTATAGAGCAGTCCTGCCCGGCTCACTAGCATTGCCGTGGGTCAGGCTTGATGGGAAAGCAGGTGAGCATCTCAGGCCAGACAATCCCATCACATCTCTTCCCCGAGCCCCTACCTTTTCCTCTTTTTTGATGGTGTTCTGTGAAGCATAAAAGGGTTGATTGTTGCTGAGGTGGTTTCTCTTTGGACACTTGTGCTTCTAGAAACCACTGCCCATCCGAGAGTTCAGAGAGATTGACACTTGCTCCGTTTTCTGATTTGGTTCATTTTAGGTCTGAGTTTCACTTCGAGGTTGCATCCGGGTTCTCTTCCCTAGTGGTAGAGTGCTGTCACACTCACATACACCACCACCACACAGAGCTCAAAAGTATGTTCTAGAACTTTACCTAAACTGTTTCCTCGGGGTGATTAGTTTGACTCCTGGCAGCTGGCTGGGCTTGGAGTAGGCAGACTTGAAGCTGGTTGGATCAGTACACACTGGGGGCCTGCTCAGTCAATCTCAGGGTTGGCTGTAGGCATCTGGGCTTTTTGAAAGTTCTGCGCAGATATCAAGATGTACAGCCAGCTGGACTGGAAACTGTGTTTCAACAAGTGCCCTTAGCGCTTTAGGACCTTTAATTCCATTAACATTACACTGTATCTGCTGCTTTTCTGTGTCTTTCTAGGATCACCGTCACTTTCAACACTAACAATAGCATCCCGCCCACGTTTGATGGGGAGGAGGAGGCCTCGCAGGGCCAGAAGGCTGAAGAACAAGAGGTAAGTTTGCATCCAGTCTTTGCCTCAAGATTCTGGCAGGCCTTACCACTCCTAAAGATGGTGGTTCTTAATTTCGTGACAGTGCATGTAGCGTGAGACTTTAAAAGTGGACAAATGAAATCCTAACAGTGGTAGCTGTCAGACCTTTGCTCCAGACAACCAACCCCTACAAACCGTGGCATATACTGACCCCTCGTTCTTACGTCACCAGCCGGAACTGACATCCACCCCCAATTTTGTGGTTGAAGTTACAAAGAGCGATGGCAAGAGGGCCCTCGTGTTGGACTGCCACTATCCAGAGGATGAGGTATGAAGGGTGGGGTGCTAGTCCCTGGGGACACGGGGACCTCTTGGGGCCTTCTCTGGTGCCTCTGATTAGACACACTTCAGACCAGCAAAGCAGGGAAGAGGTGAGGAGAGAGCAAGTTAGAATCTGGTGACTTTCAATAGGTATAGTCCTCTTTTCTTACGAGTCCGGCTTGCCCTGGAGAGCCGTGAATACGGGTGTCTTCTCAGGTTGGACATGAGGATGATGAGGAGAGCGACATTTTCTCCATCAGAGAAGTGAGTTTTCAGTCCCCGGGCGAGCCTGAATGGAATGACACCAAGTACACGCTCAACACGGACTCCCTGGACTGGGTGAGTGCTGGGTGCGGTGGGGGCTCTCGGACCTGGCCTTGGGGCAGGCATGGGGGAATAACACTAAGCATTGCAGCCGAGTAAGGGATCCTCCTTGTAGGCCCTGTACGACCACCTCATGGACTTCCTGGCGGACCGAGGCGTAGACAACACTTTCGCGGACGAGCTGGTGGAGCTCAGCACAGCCCTGGAGCACCAGGAGTACATTACTTTTCTGGAAGACCTCAAAGGCTTTGTCAAGAGCCAGTAGTGCAGAGAGAGGGACCCCGAGAACCAGATTGTATGGCAGGCTTTGGGCAGCGAACAAAACCTACCGTCAATGAAGGCCAGGCACAGCGCTTTGAAATGGATAATACCCTCATATCATGGAAGACATTCAGAATTAAGTTATTTCTGTTGTGCCCTTGTTTACTATTCATATATTCCTTTGCAATTCTGTATTGTCCAAATTTTCCTTTTGTTATAACATAATGATGGACAATAAACTGGGTTAACCCCTTCGGGTAGTTCTTTATCTCTTCCGCTTTGCTCTGCATCACAGAACACGCAAGAGGCAAGAATGTACAGTTTTAATACAAAATAAATTAGAAGTAAACAATGTATATACAAAGACTCCCAGACTGGGGCGTGAGGGAGGAGGAGTCACGTCAAGCCCTGGAGCCGGATGCTAAGGCAAGGCTGGTTCTAGAGGATGATAGCCCAAAAATCACAAGCCTGGTGGATTTAAATAGAAAAATAAGTCACCTTAACTTGCATTTCAATGAGGAAAGTTGCCTCAGAGGATAGTTAGAAGTTGTCATCAATAGCAACATGTATCACGGCAGAAGTACAAACTGCTCACCACAGGCAGACACCATCCATTACTCTAGATCAATACGCATTCAACAGTACAAAACTAGCTCCTGATTCATTCTCAGCCCACCATTGTGGTAAAGAACTGTTCCTTGGACACTGTTTGCTTCCATGGCTTTATCTGGAAGATACTACCTTCCAACCCTGTTGAAGCAGTGGCATCGCACACAGTCCGTTAGTGAGGTTGGAGAGACTCGTTCCTGCTGGGGTCTAAAGTATTATGGGATATAAGGAGCATGAGGTGGGTTTGTCCCTGTCTTTGCCACACCTCTTCTAGTTCATCCTCAACCCTATAGCATGACTTCCTCAACGATCTTGAACCCAGTGGTCCTTGAGTGAATCTTAAGTGATAACTACTTCAATGGCACAAAAAGCCCTCAAAGCTTTACACACATGCCAGTTTCTAAGCGATTCTATTTGTGTGAAGGTGGGAGTAATGACCAGTGAGCCTCTCGTGCCACTGGCCCCCATGGGAGGCTTACCACACAGCTCATGAGGAGATTGGGCTTCTCTCCAGTTCCTTCGGTGACCGAAAACCCAGGCATGTGGGAACAGTGCATACTATGCTCATGTACACGATCCTCTAAGAAGGCTCGGAGCTTCGACTCAGTCAACTCTGGAGACTGAAAAGTAAACTAGTTAAAACTCCAACTGAATCCTAGTTACCTCAGTCAGTAGGTTAAAAATCCTGATTCCTCGTCAACTGATGTCACTCTGGCTCACTGTAAGGCCTGCTCCTTAGACCTTTAATATGTATGCTCTTTGGGCTCACAATTGCATTAGCAAGCCTCTTGACCCAGCCTCCAGCTAAGCAGCTTTTCAGATTAACCAATGTTCTCCATTCCTTCTAGAAGATTCACTGACTGAAGCCCTCAGCCCCTGTAGGCTCCTTTCTTAGCCTCCCTCACTGCTGCCTCCATCACCTGACAGCACCCTTACTGAGAGCCAGCTAGCTGTGTTTGGACTCAGTTCTGTTGGTGCTGATTGTACTTCCTACTGTCATTAAGAAACTTCAGTCTATCAGGTAAACCAATGGAATATGAAAATTAAAAATAGAGATTTTGTTTTCAAGATTTTTTAAAAAGTGCAATGTCTGGGAAACATGATTAGCAAAATGGGGGGGGGGCTATGAATTTGATAAAAGACAGGGAGGGAAAATCGTAAAGCTATGCACTCAGCTTCTTGACCCACTTTATAGAAATCAAACAGTCCAGACTGAGTGACAGACCCAAGTGAAGAGGCCTCAGATCTGCAATCCGCAGTCTCACTCCAAGACTGGCAGATACATTTCTATGTCGTGCACTTCGTATAAAATGTTTCCTTTTAATAATTCACCACTTTAACCAACTGCTGCACTCATGGGTTGACTTTCAGGCCCTATCATGTTAGGGCTTCTACCACACTTAAAATCTGAATATACATATCCCAATCTTTTATAGGAGATCAGATACAGTTGTTTCAGATTCCAAACGGATCTACAAACAGTTTCCGCAGGGGTGCAATAAGTGTTCAACAAGTGCTTGGAGGGCAGGTAGCGGGGCGCCCGGTTTGTGTTGTCTGTCCATGTCCATGTTGTAAATAACTCACGGAGACCAACTGCAAGCTACTACCGTGCCACCACTGGATGTGAAGCTGGGAAGAGATGTGTGCTGCTCTGGCACACCACTGAAACCTCATTAGGAAAAGACAGACAAGGACTTCGAAAAGTTTGTGGAAAAATGAAATGAAAAGAGAAATCTTCCAGGAATTTTCTGAAACTCCATGGCATATGTGGGAAGTGGCTTGAAATCTGAGCTCTAGGTGTGGAATACTTACATAAGATGGGATGTACAGACCACAGGGACACACGACCACGCCGCTGGTTATTCCCAGGTTATACCTAAAAGGCAGAAATGAGATTCCATCGCATCAGGGTCTGCGCAAACACCAGACCTGGAGCCTCAAAACCTTTCTAGCAGCAAATGCGGAGGGAAACCACTCACCTTGGAGTGGGGTTGGATACCAATAGTGATGAAAACATTTTGAAAAACTTACTTTGTACACACAGGGCAGATGAGGGGGTTTGCTTCCCACTCAGCCAGCATGATGTTGAGACACTGTTGATCAAACTGCAGGCTCTTCTCGTACTCGCTGATGATGGACTGTTCTGGAAGGCAAAGGGCATCTGCAGCACTTCACCTTGCCTCCCCCAGACTGCCCTGTCTTCAAGGCTGAGCCTCACCGCCCAGGGCTCTCTCCGTACAAAAACATTTAGGCAACAACACAGCCAATTGGGAGACCTGCTTTGCTCTCTCTCAGTACCATCACCTTACAGGTCCTCCCCCACCTGTCTTTCCCCTCCTTGTGCACCTAAGGTGTGAAGTGAGGCTAAGGGACAAGGAGATAACTTTGAACACGTCTGTAGAGGCTATAAGGGCAGATATAGAATGCCAGGGTCCCAGGACTTACTTCTGAAGCCAGGCCCACCCTGTAGTGTGTAAAATGAGCTGTGCCTCAGTGGTAGTACCTGTGATGTTCAGAATCTGTGTGTCCATTCATTCAGTAGTGGACACATAATGATAACTAGTGGGGGGACGACACAAAAACAAAGACAAAAAGACCCCTGCCCTTGCTGAGCTCACTGTCCAGATTAGCTGACAGTGCAGAGCACTGACTTTTGATGGCAGCAGAAGCTGTCCACTGACAGCAGGAATATCCATCTACACAAGGCACTGCTCTCGGTCTCTTACGTATCTGGTTTGACTCAGGCCTTAAAGTAAATGTGTAGAGTCGTTCTGTTATTTCTCTTTGAGACAGTGAGAAAAACTAAGCCGACCTAAATTGGGGCTATGTGGGATAAATAATATAAGGTGCTAAACTGTGCACTCCACACAGTGCTACAGATGTCCCAGGACTAGATACTCATGTACCCCTGAGGAATCAGTAAAGAATGAAAGGGAGAGACTGCATTGAAGTTGTAGCCTATGGAGCGAGAGGACCATTATTCACCCATCAATTGAGAGGTACTTTGGGATGATAGAGTAAACATGGGAACTGGGGTGCATATTTCTGATTTTCCTTCCTAACTCCAACTCTCCCCCATCTCTGTGTTGCCTGGGTAAGACACCACCTCGGTCTAATCCTGTCTCGCAGGATAGTCAAAGGAGAAAACAGTATTACGGAATGTGCAGTTCTTAGCACAGCCCTAACACACCAAAGACCCTTAGTGAGAAGACAGGTAAGTCTTCAAAGTATAAACAGAGACTTCTGGACATTAAACTGAAGATGGAGGTCGAGGAGTGGAATTAAGAACTAATCCTATTCAGAGGGAAGGTCAGCATTAGCAATTAAATACAGTAGGAAGGACTACTCTTAGGACTCACCTTGGTTGATCAGCTCCTGTTGGATTTCCTCAAGCACAGCCAGACCCACTGGCTCCTCCACCTGCAAGAGAAAGTGGAGCTCATTAACCAGCCACCAAACCCCACATGATCATACTTGGAACTTGGATTAAAGAACCGGGCTTTCCCTCAGGGAATCTGTAGAATATACAACAGTGGGGTGGGGTGGGGTGGTGATGCTGAGAAATCATTAACAAATGACCACACCACACAGTAACAGAATAATGGTGCCACATTTGGGGGAGGCAGTCTATTGAAAGCAGTTACATACATGGTTCCACTAAGGTGACCAGGAGAGTTCCTAATCTCAGTAAACCTTTGTTTTTGGCCTCTGCAAAGTGAAAATAAAGCCAGCCTGGGAGAGTTATTGTGACTAGTAGATAATTGTGATGATGTAAGGCAAGCACTTAATCTGGTAGGGCTACAGGGTAAGCACTGACCCGGAGGGTCAGCTGGTCAAACCCACCAGCTACACTGCAGGAGAAAGATGAGACTGCCTGCTCTATTCATAAAGATTAATATCAGAAACTTGTGGTAGTCACATAATCTGTTGTCAATTTGAGATATGAGTGAAGGGGTGGAATCTAGCCTGTCAATCAGGTCGCAGCTTGATGACCTCATTTGGAGGCACTAAGGAGATAAAATAGCTCACACCCTCACTCTCGATTATTGATGCTTATTGACAACAGACCTTAAGGAGCTTCGCTATTGCAGCCAGAGCCTTAAGCTGGAGGAGCCACATGGAGACCCACGCCAGCACTGAGATGCTTCTACTACCACTGGATCCACAAGACTTTCCACCCACTGACCTGTGATCTTCCTGCACTCAGCATCATTGCATGTGTTGTGTGATGTAGATTCCTCTGAATAGGAATTTACAGACTGGCACTGGACATATGGGCTAATACGGAACTTATGGATTTTATCTGGACTGGGCGGGGATGCTTTCTTAATGTACAATTACTCTATATGAAGCTCTTTTCTGTACACAAGTGTCTATGAATTTGTTTCTCTAGTCTACCCAGACTAACACAAATCTTATAAAGAGTTTCTATAGCCAGAATCACCTCGACAGCAGTGGTTTGAGTTTGATTTAGGTATGCATCATTATTTTATACCACATCCCCATATTTTCTTCTACGAGGAGCTTCAAAATGTTCATGGAAAAATACAATGAAAAGACCATGGACTTTTCCATGAATTTTGGGTAATCCCCTCATAATGCTGGCAACATCATCTTCGTGTTATAAATGTGAAAACTACAGCTCAAAGAGACAGAATGGAAGTTCTTAACGGGTCAACAGCAAGGCCAGAATTTGACTCGCAGAACTCATGGCTTTCCATCCAATGCTCCTCCTGATACTCTGTAAAAGGTTTCACATCTGCACCAAGCTCCCAACCTTGGCTAAGATTACAATGAGAACGCTCCTGAGACCTTTTAAAAAAAAAGAGATTCCCAACTCGTGTACTGAGTTCACATTTCCAGGGGTAAGACAAAGAATGATACATGAATGTACAACTTTGTGTTTGCTTGTCTCCTAAGTGATGATTCAACAAGGCATCCTGTCTATAGGCTAGAATTTAGCAACCAATGATCTAGAATAATTGAACGTTAAGGGGGAAAAATCGGGGTTAAAATCATAATCCTGATTGTGGCCTGGGAGGGAGTTCCGCCGATTTAGGTACATAGATGCAGAAAGTGCTAAGAAGGCTGGTTTCTTCTTTCGGTAGCCCTCTCCCTGCACACACATCCCAGCCTGCTGACCTGAGCCAGGGTCTCTGCACATCTGTCCACCGACTGCAGAGCATTCCACTCCTCTTCCATCACCTCGTGCACTAGAAAGGTGTTCTGAGCTCCTCTGGGCACATTGCCTCCAGCCTGGCGGTACCTGTTCAGGAGCCTGTCCCGGCTGTTCTTCATTCTTTCCAGGCATCCCTCGGAATAAGGAACAAGATGGGGGTGAAAAATGGGGCAGTTCTCTCTCTTTGGAAACTCATAGCTAAGTTGTTAAAATCTTACAGGAAATTGATTGACACAAAACTTCAACCACCCTCACTTTGCCTTTGCACGTCTTCAGGCGAAATGTCAATGCTTATTTCATGTTCTTTTCAGATCATTCATAGCGTCTTCAGTGCCGTCTTTACTAACCTTGGGTGCATTCGCAGCCTATTAGATTACGTCAAACTCTGGCTACATTCTTCATATGCCTGTGATGTCTGCCTTCCTGCATAACAAGTTTCCCCCTTCCCCCCACCCGTTTCTTTTTTGGGTGGGGTGGTGGTGGGGTTGGTCATTTGTCGCCCAAAGTCTGAAGGCATTCTGGGGCGCCTTGGCGGAGTAGCAGCAGGTACGAGCTGGGCTGCTGACCCAAGATGGACAGTTGGGAACCACCAGCCGCTCCTCCGGGAGAAAGAGCAGGCTTTCTACTGCCATAAACGTACCCTCTCAGAAACCCACAGGGGCAGTTCTACCCTGTCCCACAGAGTCCCTTGGAGTGGGCGACTGCTCGATGGCAGTGAGTTTGGTGCTTGGAGGCATTTGGAGTTGTCACAAGTTGAGGGATGATGGACACCTGAGGAGCTCAGACCAGGGACGCTGCGAGGCCAGCTCCCTCAAGGACGCAGGCTCCCCGCAGAGTGCCCGGCGGAGCGGACGTTCCCGGACTCTCTCTGCTACTTGGAGCGGAGAACCGTGGTTCGTTCTCCGGGAGCCGCGCTGAGTTCCGAGTAGCCCCGGGCTGACGGGGTCCGAGCCTGCTCCGCCTTCGGAACGGAGCCTCCGTTTACTCCGCTCGAGAATGCAGCCCGAAGGGCCCCTCGCCGAGTCAGGCGCGGAGAGGGTCCCACATTTCTAAGAGAAAAGAATCCCAAACCCGAAAACAAGGCTTCCGGGCTCGGGGCCAGCCTGGCGCCAGGAACTGTGAGGGGGCGGCTGGGCAGCAACCAAGTCCCAAACTTATAAGCCGGAGCTTGGGTTCGGGGTCCACCTCAGAGGGCCCCAGAGGCTCGCGGGGACGAGGGAGGGGTATGCAGCCCGGCTAGTCACAAAGCTCACACTCACTTGCCTGAACGCCTCTTTCCAAGGCGGCGAGCCCACCACTTTATACAGCGAGCGGTGCGGCGACCCCGACGGGCTGGCCATGGCCGGCGCCTCCCGGCGACAGCAGTCTCCAGAAAGCGCTCGCCTTTCGAAGCGCGCAGAATTCTGGGAGCTGTAGTTTCCTAGCGCTTATTCGCTCTCCGGAGAGCAGAGGATTCTGGGAAGTGTTGTTTTACCCCCAAGTGGAGATTGACTGACATTCGTGAGGCAACTCCAACACGGGGGGAGCAATGGGGGAATTGAATTGTTTTTTCATTGAACTTTTGTGTGCATTAGCTGAAGATTGGTTGATCAGATTTAACATTCAACAATTAATTAATCAAACTTCCCTATGTTTTGCTTTATTTCCAACACTTTTTGCTCTTACGGGCGTGAATTTTGAGAGGAGGTTTTGGGTACCTGGGTTCTTTGCACAATGTCCAATACACAATGAAATACGCAGATACCGGGCACTCCCCAGCTAGACTTTTCCCAGCTCCGAAGGGTTCCCTAAACATGCACTAGTCTGTTGATTTGCTCATCCCGCCCCCTTTGGGCTTCAGAACCAGTGCTTGACGAGGAGATTGGCTCTTCCCCAGATGGTGGGCGGGTCTTATGTTCGCCCCGCCCCCAGCCCCACTCCCGTTTCCGGCCGCCCGCTCGTAGATTGGCTGTGGTCGTGCGGACTAGCCACGAATTGGCTGCTCTCCGCGGCGGGCTGAGCAAGTGGGATGAGGAGAGTCAAGATGGCGGCGGCTGAGGGCCCCGGGAGCGACGGCGAGCTGTGGCAGACGCGGCTCCCTAACCACGCCGTGTTCCTGCGGCTCCGAGAGGGACTGAAGAACCAGAGCCCCGCCGAAGCGGAGAACTCGGCGTCGTCCCCGCCGCCCCCGCCGCCGCCGTCGCTGACGAGAAACCTCCTTTTCGGCCTCGGCGGAGAGATCTTCCTGTGGGACGGGGAAGGCAGCGCCTTCCTAGTGGTTCGCCTTCGGAGCCTCAGCGGCGGCGGCGGCGACGAGCCCTCCCTCTCCCAGTATCAGGTAAGGCCCGGCGAGATCAGGCTTAGCCTTTCTGTTTCCATCCGGGCTCTTTCAGCTTTCGGGCCAGCCTGCCCGCCGCTCACAGGGCCCGCGGATGTCCTTTCGGCGCCGCCCACTTCGAGCGGAAAGGTTCCTATGGGTTCTTCGCCCACCTGGCCGTTGAGCCTTCCGATGCCTCCGGGTGCTGATTTCAAATTCCTTCCCCAAGTTTCTGCCGCCCACGCCCCACCCCACCCCAGATACTGTCACGGGAACACTCCCATCAAGCCCTCGCTCCTATTAGGGCCCGGAGATAATGCACGGAATCTCGAGGATGCTTATGTGTTGCTGAAGAAAAGCAAAACCGGATAAGGGGACAGGCTACTGGTTGTTTTTTTTGTTTTGTTTTTATTTAATCGTTTTTTAGGGGCTCATACAACTCTTATCACAATCCATACACACATCAGTTGTGTAAAGCACATTTGCACATTCATTGCCCTCATCATTCACAAAACATTTGCTCTCCACTTAAGCCCCTGGCATCA
>NW_022105908.1:22058408-22067127 GCF_000313985.2 Echinops telfairi | reverse complement strand
CTTCACCACATTTGCTTATGCACCCCTTTGTCTTCAGCGATTGGTTTGTTTTTGTTGTTATTTTTTTGGGGGGGGGTTGCCACCACCACCCCCCTTTTCTTTTTTCCCAGTTGGTCAGGACGGGAGAAATAGGAAGCGTGTTGTTGAGAGTAGATGGTGATCGGAAGCCCCTGTAAATCATCAGTGTCACCCAAAATGGATCCTAAGTAAAGATGTGCTGTCTGGTCAGGGGAGTTCTGGAAACTAGGCTTGATCTGATTGTACTCTTTTAGACCATGTGGCTTAGGTATTTGGAGTGGTAGTTGCAAAATCGAGGGTTCAAACGCACCAACCTCTGCAGGAGAGCGAACCAGCTGGCTGCTCTCATAAAGATGCACAGTCTTGTAAATCCGATGCTGGTTCACTGAGAGTCAGAATGGGCCCAGCGGCAATGGGGGGCGGGGGGGTTCTAAGGCTACCGGGAGGAAAGGCACAGATCCTCCCCCAAAGTCATTTGCCCATCGCTACTTGGGTGGGATGAGCAAGTAGGAGGAGGATTTGAATGCAGGGTGATGGGGCTCATTTAAGTATGTAATGTGCTAGAAATCAAATCACCCACTGCTACCGAGCGGTAGGGATTAGGACACACAGTGACCCTGTGGAACAGCAGTAGGGCTGCTACTAAGGGTTTATGAGGTTATAAATGTTTACAGTATATAGCTTCATCTTTCTCCCGTGGAGCAGCTGCTGGCGCGTTTGAACACTTGAACCGCGGACTTTGCCGAGTGCCCAATACAGGTGCACTCAGCTTTGACCTGAAGATTAGGGATGTGTTCTTTTGGTGAAAGTGCGTAGAAGCTGAGTCTACAAGATGTAATGGCTCAGTCCTGCTCATGTCTCAGTCAATTCTGACTCATGGAGACCCTACAGGATCGAGTAGAATTGTCCCTGTGGGTTTTTCTGAGACGGTAAATCCTTATGGGAGCAGAAAACTTCATCTTTCTCCTGGTAGTTTGGAACTGCTGTCCTTGCAGTCAGCAACCCAGTGCATCATCCAGGGCTCCATTCAGTCTTGCTAGCCAGCTATACAAGGGCATTCCAGGAAGAATAAGGACCCAGAGTCACAGCCAAGTCGCGAGCATTCCCCAAAATACCAGTTGCTCTGATTATATCGGGGGCGTGGTGGAGAATTGAGACAGTAGTTGCAGCTTGGCCATTAAACAAACGTGCGGGGTTGTCTCCGTTTCTCAAGGTAGGGAAATCTGTTGGATCTAATAAAACATTTCTATCTAAACCGTTAAGATTAGTTCATCACTTAATGGTCCAAGTGTTGCCATTTACTGAGAATGTGTCATTATCTTACAGTTATAGGAAATTAAAGCATTAGCGTTTATTGAGTAACTGCTACATATATTTACATTAAAATTAACTTAAAAATCATTTTATTGGGGGCTCGTACAACTCTTATCACAATCCATTGTGTCAGGCACATTTGTACATTTGCTGCCATCAGTTTCAAAACATTTTCTTTCTACTTGAGCCCTTCATATCAGCTGCTCCTTTTTCCCCTACCCTCCATTCCTCATGAATAATTTATAAGTTATTATTATTTTTTCATGTCTTACACTGACCGATGTCTCCCTTCACCCACTTTTCTGTGTCTCGTGGTGGGGCAGCCCTATACATTGGCTCCTCTGAGCAGGAAGATCGTCCTCAGGACTTGGTGGGCTAGGATGTGCTCCACACTCTCTCCCTCCTCAATTTGTTTGCTCCTGTGTGCTCTGAGCAGACATATCCCTCTCCCTGAGCTGTGGCTTCAGTGCTGTCCTCTGAAGGGAATTCTGGGGGGAGAAAATGAACTCTTTTGACTTGTTTATTTTCATTTTCAGAGACTGCTTTGTATAAATCCACCGCTGTTTGAAATCTATCAAGTTTTATTAAGTCCAACCCAACATCATGTAGCACTTATAGGACTAAAAGGACTTACGGTATTAGAATTACCTAAAAGATGGGGGAAGAATTCTGAATTTGAAGGTGGAAAATCAACAGTGAATTGTAGGTAAGTCATATTTCTATTTGATTTTTATCTGTATGATTTGTATTACATGTAAAAAATTGTTCAAGACTAGTGGTTCTGACAGTGTAGTATTTTACTATGGAAAGAAATGTTGTGTGTGGTCTAGTCAATTTAGCTTTTAGTGACCCGGATGTGACCAGGTAGAACTGTCTTTTCTCCTGCTGGGCCACTAATGAGTTTGAAATGGCCATCTTTAGGTTTGCAATCACCCATTGTGCTTTCAGGGCTCTTTATGGCTTTTTATGATGAGTATTTATGGTATATGTGTAATTGTACTTTTATTTCTGCCCGAGTTATCACATTGATGTTTCATCGAGAAGCAGGTCATTTCCTCATTTAGGTAGAAATATGGATCTTAAAAGCTTGAGTCAAAGTTTGTCTGATAGCATGTCCTGCCCCCACCCCCAACCAAGAAACGTGAATTTGAAAGCTCTACCAAAATAATTATAAGATACAAGTCCAACTTCATGTTTACCTCTACAACTTTTAGGTTGGGTCTTCTTAAAGAATCTATTTTTTAGATGTTTTCACATTTTCAAAATAGGTGTAATATCCTAGCCCACCTAGCACATCCTAGCCCACCAAGTCCTGAGGACGATCTTCCTGCTCAGAGGAGCCAATGTATAGGGCTGCCCCACCTACCTTCCTCATAACGGTTTATTACAAGCATCAAATAAGATACTGCATTTAAAAACACTAGTAAAGTATTATAAAATACTCCGTAGTTTAGAAAAAGGTTCTGCAGGTTTTTGACTCTTTGGTATTGATTGAATCGGTACTTCAGATGCTAACTTGGCGAGATCTAAGAGAAAGGCATTTAAAGACAACACAGTGTTAACATTGATTTTCCTTTAGAAAATGATGTACCCACATTCTCCAGAATGTTTTGGAAAATTGTTGTCTTTATTTTAGTACCACTCCGATTGCTGAGAGATTTTTCACCAGTTCTACCTCTCTGACTCTAAAGCATGCTGCCTGGTATCCAAGTGAAATGCTGGATCCCCACATAGTGCTGTTAACATCAGACAATGTAATAAGGTAAGTTTTGTTTTTATCTCTGTTGTAGCTTTGTGAGTAGGAGTTCCTGTTTGCCATTAAATAGCTTAAGGTGCCACCAAATGATTTGTTGAAAGTTGGACAGCTTTTATTTGCTGCCTATTGCTACTTATTCTCAATCATAGATGTTACCGCCAACTATTCTAACTTACGTACTTGCTTTAGTTACTGCTATTTCTTCTGAACTTCTCTTCCTTGTCTCCAGCCTTTCCTTTCCTAGTCTAACCCATTAAGTACTGTTGAATAACATTCCCCAAATGGTTTTCCTTACGTTACTCACTGGGAGGTAGTGTGGCATTGGGGAAAGACAATGCAAGTGGGGATTGAGAGACAAAGTTTTGTTCAGACACCAACTCACCGTGTGACATCTTGTCCTTAGGAGGGGAGGCTAGTTTCCAATCTATAAAACAAGCAGGTTTGATACTTTCGAAAGCCCTTTCCAGGCCTTATGTTCTATCATGAAATGTCCCAATTCTACAAACATTTCTATTACTCGCTTTCTGGATCTGCGTATATAAAGAGTTTATTGAGGGACCTCAACCCAATAGAGGAACAAATACTTTCCATTTTGTTTTTCCGTGACTTATTATAACTGCTCTACCAAATCTCTCCATGAGAGATTTCTGGTTACTTCTAGTTATTAAAAGTCTAGTCTAGTTGTAAACTCTGATTTCACATACATTTCAAAACTGTCATCTGACCTTTTCACAGGTCAGACCTATGTCTCAAGGGATCTGCACTGTGTGGAGAGAGCCTGGTCTGTTCTTTCTCTCTTCCTTGTGTCCTGGTACTTTGGATCGGGAGTAAGCAGAGGAGGCTTGCCTCCTGTTTTTGGTCTGATTCCTTCAGAGTGGGGATCGGGAAGATGGGATGGAGGGCACAGAAGGGTGGTGTCCTTCTTTCCCAAGGTTTCAAGTGTAAAGACGATATCTGTTGTGAACTGTTTTCCTGCCTCAATTAGGGTGATCATCTAATCACCTCCCATTCATTCTTTTAATGTGCTTTGGTGTGTTACATTGGTCCTTATGTTGAGCCACCTTGACTTTCTGGCATAAATCCCATTTAACAATGCTGTGGATCTTAATTTGCTTTTAGATTCAGTATGAGGCATCTTTTAAAAATATTAGGTAGTTAATGTTCCCTTTTCCTAAGTTTTGAGCCCTGTTGATACTTTTAGGGCAAAAAGAAATCTCTACGCAATGCCCTCTTAGACTTTTCCTTTCACTGAGCCCTAGCACAGGACAGCTGACCAGTTCTTGTGTTTTGAGAGCATGGCTTATGCTATATACTTTTGTATCCCCTAGATACCAATGAAGACCATTGGAACTGTGCATTCAGTTGCATCAATTTATCATTAAGTACTTAAATATCATTTTTGGTAAAAGAACATCCAAGTTTTAATTTTTTCAGTGAGATTGAACAAAATTAATTGATTCATTTGGGAATGACTTTATAAGGACTATAGGTTTCTAATCTTTATATTCTTGGCTTCAAATGTTTCTCTTTTTTTTTTTCAGTACCTAATTGCTCTTTTTTTTTTTTTAATAATCATTTTATTAGGGGCTCATACAACTCATCACAATCTGTACATATACGCCATCTGTGTCCAGCACTTTAGTACATATGTTGACTTCATCATTCTTATGACACCCACTTTCCACTTGAGCCCCTGGTCTCAGCTCATTTTTCCCTCTCCCTCCCCGCTCCCCCTGAACCCCGATAATTTATAATTTATTATTATTTTATCAAAATGTTTCTCTCTTAACAATAGTCATATGCTGTGAAAATTTGAGTGACTTTAAGTAAATGATCTTGGTTTAATTTTTTCTTGCGCTCTCCCTTAGGAAAATAGTGACATGATAGGATCTTTATTGAACAAAAATATGTATATGACAACAGGCTAAATGTCACTCTAATAGCCAGTTGGTGTATAAGTAAGAGGAAGACATGGCTTTCTCTGATGGGATTTGGTGTCTAACAGGTTGAGACAGGGCAATGGAAGAGAAGTTGACAAGCTTTGGGGAAGTAGTGAGATGACTAGATAAGGCGAGCCTGGCCTTGCATAAGCCAAGAGCTCAGGATGGAAGAGATGAGGTGAAGTAGGCTGACAGAAACTTTTGGTAAGGCTAGAGAGTATTTCCTGAGGTCACGAGGAAGCTTTTCCATCTATGTTTTAGGGAACAAATCAAGTAGGCTACTTTGACAGTAACACCAAGATCTTTACCAAAGAAATGATGGCCTTGTTGGAAAGTTCTCAAATAGGAACTGACCAGATTAGAGAGGAGAGGGCCATTCTGGAAAATGAATTTTAAATGCTAGGTGTTAATTGTTTCTTTTTTGTTTGCTAGAATTTATTCTCTACGTGAACCTCACACACCTGCTAAGGTGATCATACTTTCAGAAGCAGAAGAAGAAAGTTTAATACTCAATAAAGGGTAAGTTTGTGGGTGGACTGAGGTGTGCTTTTTTTTTTTTTAACTGATCTCTTGGTATTATACAAGTTCCTAGCTACTTTGACCCCTGGCTGGGTCACCTTCTGAATTAAAAATGCCATTCCCTTGGCCTCCCAATCAGTCTTCCTGCTGATTAACACACATGATCACCTGGCATGTGCATGTAGTATGAAGCTTTCAGTGGCAATATTTCTGGAACTTCCAGTAGTTCTTTTCATGTCTCTAGTGATCATATCTAATAGTCTTAGGTATTTTGTTACCGTAATCTTTATTATTCTTTTATCTATTCTGGAGTGTGGTACCCAAAATCCTCAGGGTGAATCTAAATTTCTATTTTCTGTTTCTCCGAACTTGATTGTATTAGTTTGTCCTAGTGTGATTGCTGCTCTTTAATTGTTAACTTTAGTGAGGGTGCTTCCAAAAGTTCATGGAATTAAAGATAATGAATTTTTCCACAAGTGTTTTGAAACTCCCTCATATTTGATCTTAACATTTGAGAATATTGAGAGCCTGAATTGGACGTGTGTTCCTCCAGATGGGATTTGCATCTGCTGGGAGCCAGGTGTTGCTTCTGACCTGGGACCACTATAGTTCTCTTCAGTGGTTCCAGAACTGAACGCTTCAATTAAATGATTTGAGTGCCTTACAGCATCAACTTTTAAAATGTGAAATATCCATCACCACAAGGAAGGAATACTTACTTGCCTCTGAGAGGTAGATTCTGTAATTGAATCTTACAAACATGCCTCCCCTGCCCTGCCGTTGCCCCGTTTCCATAGCAGACCACCTTTTGACATATACATTCTCTAGGTGTGTGGGAGTAGAGCAGATGGAGTTGGTGAGAACCTTGGCTCTGGTGTCAACACACCTGGTTTCTAATCTCATCTCTGCCACTTGCCAGTTCTGACACCTGGGCAAACTGTTTAGTTTTATGAAAGCTCATTTCTATGTATATTTAAGCTACTTAAATTCAAAGTAGCATATATAATTTTATAGCCTGCATCTTCCACTTTATGAGCATTTTCCAATGTTGCTGAACATTGTTCCTAATAATTTTTTTTTCCTCTTCACTATGTGAAATACTAGCTCTATACCTGTCTCCTCTAGTGGAGCATCTCAATTTTTTCTAACAAGTTGGTTTTCCAAATGTTCCAGACGGGCGTATACTGCATCTTTGGGAGAGACAGCAGTTGCATTTGACTTTGGTCCGTTGGCACCAGTTTCGAAAAATCTATTTGGACAGAAAGGCAAAGATGAAGTCGTGGCATACCCACTGTACATCTTATATGAGAACGGGGAGACTTTCCTTATGTATGTTAGTCTGTTACACAGGTAAGATGAAGTGGGGACCCACTGGAAAAGAAAACCTGGCTTGTGCTTTAGGAGAGATTGTGATGCTGTGACTTGGGATTCACATTGTAGAGTTTGTGGTAGTGTTGCAGCCTTTGGATGCTTGGCCTGTGTATTTTAGAGTAATACTTGCTGTGGATCATTTGACTTTAATTTCTTCATATTGCTTAATAAGCTCTGTAGAATTCTTGAATTCGATAGATAGAACCTAAGAATAGACGGGGTTTGTGTTCCCGAAGTCTAGGCAACTAAGAATATATTGCTCTTTTATATCCTATTTGTACAAGGCACTGTGGGGTAATTCGATGGGGTCAGCTGTTATGTTGTGTCTCAGCTCTGAGGAAAAGAGTACCTGCACATGAAGAGCTAACTAGCCCCCGACCTCAGGGCCCAAAAGAAAGAGAAGCTGAGGTTTTCATAGAGAAATGATACCATGTAGGACGTCAAGGTCTAAAGCAGTAGTCAATGAAACAACAACAACGGGCAAGCCCATTTCAGTCGTGAGGGCAGCTTTAAGTAGAGAATGCAAACAAGCAAATACCAGACTCGTTTAAGGTTCCGTGTTAGACCGTTTGAGCTAGAGCAGAGCATTCATGGAAAGAGTTTTAAACGATAGAGCTAGAAACGTCTGTCAAGGAAAGCATAAAACCAGACCCTTGGCTGTCACAGTCAGTTGCAACTTATAGGGACCCTCCAGGGCAGGGTAGAACTACCCACGAGGGGTTCCAAGTCCGTAATCTTTACAGAAGTAGGCTGCAACAGCGTTCTCCTGTGGCATGACTTGTGGGTCAAATCCCCAACGTGTCGATTAACAGCACTTTCATGGCTGTACCATCAGAACTCCTATGGAGTTAAATGCTCTGTGAAGGAGTCTAAGAGTCTGTACTGCTGTGAGTAAAGCCAGTGTTGGTTTCTGATCAGGGGAACTATAAAGTAACTAGTTAGGGAGGAGACTGGAAAGGGGAGGCCTTAGCTGTTGTGAAATTGAGCTTAGAGTCTAAACGAGAGCATGGAAGCTATTACAAAGGAAGGATCCGTAAGAATTCAGGTATTGTTTGGACAAAGGAGCTGTCCATTAGCAGGAATAATGTAATGCATCATCCTGCAGTTGTAACAGCCCCACAAAGTTAACTCGGGTTCAGAGTTACTGAGATGGTGAAGCGGGGAAGAGAAAAGAGTGGAGAATTGAGACTGTATGTTTTTAATAAGGGATTAGTATCTGAAAGATGACAAAGTCAAAGAAAGGTATTTAGTGATAAACCTGGTTGTCTTCTGTCAGTATTTCCCAAATATGTCTTTATTCTTTGCTTTAGCCCCGGAAACATTGGGAGGTTGTTAGGTCCGTTACCCATGCATCCTGCTGCTGAAGACAATTATGGTTATGATGCTTGCGCTATACTCTGCCTGCCCTGCGTCCCCAATATCCTAGTGATTGCTACTGAGTCGGGGATGCTGTATCACTCTGTTGTGCTAGAAGAGGAAGAAGAAGATGACCAAACTGTAAGTGCAGGCTGATGTGGATGCATTTTTTGGCTTCAACACTAGCTCAGTGAATGCTTAATATGTAGGGAATTTTAGCACGCCTGGCACTTTTGTTATTTGGGAAATTGAACATTAAAATGCCATTGACACAAGGGGGCTGGTCCCAGCCCCAAATACTAAGTGGATGCCTGCCCCTCCCCTGAGAAGAATGTATCTCAAAGGATGACACTGAATCTGCAGCTTCGGGAGAAGGATATATCTGACCAGAGCACACAGGAACAGATGACGGGGGAGGAGGAGAGACTGGAGCACATCCTGGCCC
>NW_022105908.1:22055023-22056515 GCF_000313985.2 Echinops telfairi | reverse complement strand
AAACGATGTACAAATGCGCTTTACACAATTGATGTGTGTATGGATTGGGATAACAGTTGTATGAGCCCCTCATAAAATGTTAAAAAAAAAAATGCCATTGACACACACAAAAATCTAAATAAAAAGATGTCAGAAGGTTACCCAACTCTCTTGGCTCACCAGCCCACTTTTGTATAGCTGAACTCTATCTTAGTCTTAAAGGGGGGGACAGACACAAAGAACCTTTGAGGTGCTAAATTGGCTTTCTTTTTAAAGTAACCATTGTTAGAAAAAGGGGTGGAATTAAGAAAAATAGAAATATACACTTTGATGTAGCTCTTTGCCTGTTTCCAGTTGTGTACATTTCCAAATGAACATGGAAGACTACAATTATAATACTTTTTCTTTTTAACTAGTCAGACAAGTCCTGGGATTCCAGAGCTGACCCCACCCCTTCTCTTTACGTGTTTGAATGTGTTGAGTTGGAGCTTGCTCTGAAATTGGCTTCTGGAGAGGACGAGCCCTTTGAGTCTGACTTTTCTTGTCCAATCAAACTTCACAAAGGTAAAATACTTGTTTAAATTGAGGTCTTTGCCCTTTTTTTGTAATCCCATTAGATGAGGAGTGTATAAAGTTCATGGTTAAAGATTGAATTAAAGATAATGAGTTTGTTTTCATGAATTTTTTGAAGCCACCTTATATTTCTACTAAAACTATCATGCTTTCTATACAATGTGATTCATGCACAAAGGGACTTCAAAATGTATGTGGAAAAATGAAATGAAAAGATAATGGATTTTCCACCAATTTTTGGAAACCTTCCTCTTGTATATTACACTGTTTTAAATACTTAGAATTGTAATAAGAATTCAAACTTTAACCTGGAAAGTTCCATGAAAGCAGTATCCTAGATGTTGAAGAAATTGTAGCCCTTCCATCATGAGATGTTTTTGTGAGCTCCGTAGATGAATTTGTTTTCAGTTTTCTAATGACTTCATTGATATCATGAAATGATTCAATTTGCAGATTCCAGATGTCCTTCAAGATACCACTGTGCTCATGAAGCTGGTGTACATAGTGTGGGCCTAACCTGGATTCATAAACTGCACAGATTTCTTGGAGCAGGTGACTATGCCAATTTTTTGAGGCTAAGTAGGTTTCATAGGTTATACTAAAAATTAATTTGGAATAGAAAAAAATCAATGAAACCAAAAGTCGGTTCTTTGAAAAGATCAACAAAATCAACACCCCTTAACTGAACTGACCCAAGCAGGGAAAGACAAGGCTAAATTACTATAATCATAAATAAGAGAGGAAATCTGACTACTGGCCTGACAGGCATATAAAAAAAATTTAAGAGAATAATCTGAAAACTGTCTTCCAGACTAGGATAAAATGCCAAGAATTCCTAGAGAAAACAAACCATTCGTAGAAAGACCACATCTGGGAAATCTGAATAGACCTATCAGAAATCTGGGAAATCGGAGTAGACCTATCAGAAATCTGGGAAATC
>NW_022105908.1:22036166-22054902 GCF_000313985.2 Echinops telfairi | reverse complement strand
TAGACCTATCAGAAATCTGGGAAATCGGAGTAGACCTATCAGAAGTGAAGAGGTCGAAGAGAAGTCCAGAAGCAGATGACTTCACACTGAAAAGAAAATTTAGTATACCAGTTCTTTACAAATTCTTGCCCCTCAAAATAGGAGAACACTTTACAATTCATTTTATGAGGTCAGTATTTTCTTGATATTAAAACCAGACAGTGACATTCAAGAGCAGGAAATTGCAAACCAGTATTTCCTATGAATATAGTTACAAAGATTCTCAAAAAATTCTAGCAATATGAATCCACTGCTGTATGAAAAAGATCCCCAGCAAGACCCAGTGGGTTTTATCCCCAGAACGCAAGGCAGTCACTGGACTTTGGCAAGGGCGCTAAGGCAGTTTAATGGGAAAACAACAGTCTTTCCAACGAGTAATGTTGGAACAACTGGTTACCCACATGCAGAGGAATGAAACTGGACTCCTACCACATGCCCCGATTAACTCAAAATAGATCAGAAACCTAAATACAACAATTTAAACTGTGAATCTCTTAACACTTAGTAAATAATCTTTATTACCTTGGACTAGACAGTGGTTTCTTAAACCTGATACCAGAAGCATAAATGACAGAAGAAAACATGAATAGAATTTCATCAAAATTAAAACATCTTGTACTTCGATTTTCATTTAGAAGATGTAAAAACAACCTACAGAATAGGAGCACATATTTTCAAATTATATTTGAGGGGCTTCGTTGGAAAATAGAATTAAGTGTTAGTGGGACTTTTTTCTATGCTTTTTTTTAAATCCTTTAGTTAGGAGTTGATACGGAGCTTATATCATAGGTTTACAAGGAGTCAGAATTGACTCAGCGGCAACTGGTATCTCGAATATGCAAAGGACTCTGAGACCTTATTAAAAGCCTGATTAAAAATAGGAAGGGGTCTGAGTAAATATCCGGAAGAGCTGTACAAAGAGCCAGCAAGGAAATGCAATTTAAAAATAAATTGAGATGCTACTTTATACCCACTAGGATGATTAACATAAATTAGGTAAACAGGAATAAGATGTTGTAGAATTTTCATACAGTATCTGTGGGAATGGACAATGGAAAAAATTGGCAGTTCCTCAAATGGTTAAACAAAGTAACTCAGCAATTCCACTGCTAACTATATCAAGGTATATAAAGGAAAAAATGGAAATGCATGCCCAAAGAGATGTTCATAGCGTCATTATTCATAATCGCCCAAAGGCAGAAATAAGCCAGATGTCCATCAACTGATAAATAGACAATATTGTGTAGCCATACCACAGAATATTATTCAACTAGGAATGTAATACTGGTACATACTCTAACATGCAGGAACCTCAAAAATATACTAAATGTAAGAATCCAGACCCAAAAAGCTATGTATTGTATAGCTCCATTTTTAGAAAATGTCTAAACTCAGCAAAAGCCAGAGAGTCAGGAGTAGGCTGTGGTTGCCTGGGGGTGGAGACGTCCCTGACAACTGAGCACTGGCTGCTCGGGGGTGTGGTGTCTCTTTGCAGTTTGAATCTGAAGATAGTCAAACACATTGTGTGTCATATAGTTATGCTTTGAATAGAAAATCATTGAATGCTTTCAGAAGAATTTAGTAATAGGTGTTATAGCTCAACAAAGCTGTTACTTAAAAAAATAATCCTGGATGTAGAAGAGTCCATGGAAGGAAATGATTCTGGAATTGCTCTCCTGAGTGACCACTTTTACATTTTGGAATCTGGCTGGCCGAGGAAAACCTTTTGGGAGCTAAATCTAAATTTTAGGGGGAAAAGATTTCTGTGACAGAAAGACATACTCCTTCAGAAACAATGGGACCTCATGGTTCAACTTCCAGCCAAACAAAAGACAGGCCTATGAGGCAAACAGTCACACCAGGGGAAGCTGCTGCGCTTCCTCAGACAACCAGCCATGCTGATCAAAGTCAGCATTTGCCGAAGGCTGGAAGGAACAGGGAAGAAGGTGGACTGGAAACTGGAAACACAGGAGGAATTGTGCTGTTACAGTGTGGGGACTAGAGTCAAGGTTGTGGACTGGAAAGCAATTTGTAAACTTTCACCCAAATAATAGTAAACCATTTTTTTTTTAAGTTCTGACACAAGAATTTGATTGCATTTAAATAATATGAACATTTTGACCCAATATCAGCTAATTTATAGATGACACTCTTTTGTAGATGAAGAAGATAAGGATAGTTTACAGGAACTTGGTACAGAACAGAAATGCTTTGTGGAACATATCCTTTGTACAAAGCCATTGCCATGCAGGTGAGGACTTGCTTTCTTGTGTATGCAGTGGTTCGTTACCGTAATTTAGATATATTGAACTCCCGTACAGATGATATGTGAATTCTTTCAAAGTTGCAGATATGTAACTCTGCCCCCAGAAGTGTTCGTGAAATGTATATCAGAAGCTCTTTTATATGTCAAGACCTCTCAGTATATTATATCTTGTCTCTAGAAGCTATCCCCCTCCAGCCCCAACTGGCTGTCCTCACCTGGCTTACTTGTACTCTTCTTCTTGGTCTTAATGTCACTGCTTCTGAGATGGCCCTCAGTGTCTGGTCTAAGTTAGTTTTCTATTACTTTTCTCTTTTTCTTTGTTGCCTGGCTTTTGTCTGGGTCCCCCTACCAGAACACACGCATTTCATGAGGACAGAGGGCACGTTTGCTCGGTGAGCTTCGTGTCTGTTCTCGGTGTCGATGTTAGGTGAATAGAACCAGGGGGGATGGAGGGTATCTGGAATCCTTCCAGGTTTCTCCCTCTGTAACTAGATTGACAGGGACCATGTGATCACGACATAGGGGTGGCATCTGACTTCCAGCTTCACAAGTGGGCAGGACAGTCACTGTTCGCATTAACCTAAGGTGGATCCCTATGAGGCGGAGGCCATGGCTTCCAACCTTTTCCTCATTTCTGACACTATCCCTCCATGATCCTCTGCTTCCCTGCTGGGGTCAGAGGTTCATTGCAATGGCCACACAGAACTCACAGAAAAGACTCAGTTGCTTGTCTCTTGCCCCTCTGGCGGCGCAGCTGTCTCCTGGATGAAGGCGGGTCAGCTCAGGGGTCTCAGATTTAAAGGGTGTTCTGTACTCCAGACTCTTCTTTCTGAATAATAGTGAGATCTCCCCTTCTGCCTCTGGGATGGCTCATTTTAACCTAACAGAATAGTAAAACTAGCCAATCCCTTTATTGGGGTTCCATATAAGTTATTTGCATGGACCCACCCCCACAAGGTGCCGTGTACCCTTGTTTACATGATCGAATCCCCGTGGCGGGCCACAAGTACCTCATGTTTGCATAGCTCTGCCCAGTCATTTGGTGGGTGATATAAAGCTGGTTTGACCAGAAGGTGAGTACTAAGTAGTAGTTCATTGGGTGGTAGTACCTTCAGGGAAATGGGCACCCAGGAGAAAAGTGGATTTGGGGGAACAAATGTGTTCATTTTTGGAGCATTCGGAGTTGAATGCTCTGTGATATCCAAGTGGAGGTGTCTTAACGGTGTGGTGCTTGAATGATGAAGTTTACCCAAGGAAGGGTCTAGAATGAGCAGAAGAGACCTAAGAGGTATGAGCGGTACTTGGTTATAAGCAGTGAATGTAGGAAGCAGGGCCCAGCCCAAAGGAAATCAGAAAACAGTTGCCATAGAGACTGGAGGGCCACCTGGGACCCTGTCAGGAGAACTGTTCCAGAAAGAAGGCAGCGAGCACAGCAGCCAGGGGAGTGTAGTGTAGACTGGCCTTCTAGGTGGTCATTGGACCCACAGCGCACAGTATGAGGGATCGGTGTGCACATACTCTTTTATATGTAGCCTTCACATGAAAAGACAAAAATGTAAAAACTGCCCAGATTCCCCTCCTTAAATGCATGGGAGACAAGGAAGAGGACATGATACTGTAGATGGCTGGTTCTAAAGGGCAGAAAGGAATGGGGATGGGAGTCTTGAACTGACAGTGGAAGTGTTTCGGACGGAGCAGACAGAGCTTGTTTCTAGGGCCAAGGGAGAGCTCTCTGAAGCAGCCGAGCGTCTACGCGGAGATGGAGATGGCAGCATGTGCCATGAGGTCTGGGGAGGGTAGAGGAAGCCTGGGAGCAGGTAGTGTGATGACAATCCCAGATGAGGCGCACCGGTTTGTTTCTTCAGAGCACAAGCTTGATCAAGAGACATGTGCTCTGCACACTAGAATAAGTCCTAGGCCAGAGGGTTCATTAAATTTTTAATGTGAACTAGACTGTTTGGTTCAGTCAGCAGATGTCTGGGCTGTTAACCTGTTGGATACTGAGCTAGGCCCACAAAGATGGCTGGGGTTACACATGAGTTGAGGAGACACGTGAAGAGTGAATTCCATGGTGAATGTTGACAGTGCAGGGAGCACCTTCCGGCTCACGTCCTGCCTGGCTGTAGTCTGCTGGATTACAGAGTGACAGCTGTAGCTACTTCTGGCTTCCACATCACATTTGGGGTTACTACATGAAAAGATAACATGTCCCACGTAACTGTTAGCCTGGGCCTGAGGTGGCTGTGAGCCTGTCATGCCTTTGCTCCTGTTTTGTGACATAACTGATTGTTTTCCCCAGGCAACCTGCTCCGATTCGAGGATTCTGGATCGTCCCTGACATTCTGGGGCCCACGATGATCTGCATCACCAGTACCTATGAATGCCTCATAAGACCTTTATTGTAAGTCCTGTCTAGTATTCCTCACACAACTCTGGTTTTCTGCAGGGAATCAACTCTTAACATGGGAAAATGCCCTCAGTGGTAGCTGACTTACAGCTACATGCTGGCCATCTCTTAAGTTTTTCTTTAAGAGTAATTTCTGGTATCTACTTCAACTAGCTGAGAGTCCAGAGCTTTTCTTCAAAGTGTGGAAAGCAATACTAAAAATAAGGACCAAACTGCATTAATAGAGATTCGATTTAATGGCTGTTAAGCTCTTAATATGTGCCAGACTTAAAACCAAGCCATTCACTTGCATTCTCCTCTAGCCATCAGAGCAACCCTATAGGGAAGGCACTGGTAATATCCCCAACTTTATAGAAGAGGAAACAGGCCGCCAAGGCTTGAAGTCACAGGTAGCAGGTAGTAAAGCAGGTTTCACAATCAAGTTTTTCAATATAAGGCCCACACCCATATTCTTAATTTCTCCATCTCTGGCAGCCTCCAAACAACAAAAAAAAAACCTTCCTGCTATTGAGTTGATTCTGACTCATAGCAACATTATGAGTTAGGACAGGGTAGAACAGCCCCTATGGATAGCTGAGACTGTAACTCTTTATGTAGAAATCCTGTCTTTCTCCCAGGGAGCAGCTAGGGGTTTCAAACTGCTGACCTTGTGGATGGCAGCTCAATTTCTAACCATTATGCCACCGGCACTGCATAGTAGGTAGGGGCTTAATAGAATGTGCAAACTCTTTGGGTGACAGGTAGTACATAACAACTCAACTCTTCTTCCTCCTAAGGGACACAGTTACTACATGATAAACAACAGACTTCTTTTTGGAAGGTGGCTTTTTGAGTTTTTATAAACAGGAAGGAATAGGAGTATCAAAGCCACCAGCTACTGAGCACTGAATGCCAGACTCCTTAGTCTCGTGCTGTCAATTCAATGCCTGTGCTTCTGGACCCTGACAGAAGTTCAGAATAATGGCATTAGTTTACTGTCCTCAGAGGACCTTCCAAGTTTTTGAAGATTCAC
This sequence comes from Echinops telfairi, assembly GCF_000313985.2. Taxonomy (NCBI): domain Eukaryota; kingdom Metazoa; phylum Chordata; class Mammalia; order Afrosoricida; family Tenrecidae; genus Echinops; species Echinops telfairi. Next base: position 22,049,178 of record NW_022105908.1, on the reverse strand, counting down.
AAATTACCTTATTTGGAAGGCAAAACAAATAAATACCAGTTTCGTATTTTTTATACTTAAGACTAAAAACTCTAGCAAGACTAATCCTTTCCCAAACCTTTTACCCTGTTACGTCAACATTTTTTAAAACTTACTATCTTTAGCTAAAAAGATTTCATCATACTAGGTTACTTCCGAATAAAAACATGAATCTGAGGGCTTGGGATGACTAAATAAAAAACCAAACCCACTACCAGCAACTCAGTTCTGATTCATCATGACCCTTTGTAGGGTTTCCAAGACTAAATCTTTATAGGAGCAAATAGTCTCATCTTTCTCCCAAGAAGTGTCAGGTGGATTTGACTGCTGACCTTGTAGTTAAGAGATCTGACACTTCACCATCAAACCAAAACCAAACTCACTGCCAGAGTCAATACTAACCCATGGAGAACCCCCCTGTAGGTTTCTCAGACTGTAACTGTTTAAAGAGTAGAAAGCCCAGTCTTTCTCCCAAGGAGTTGCTGGTGGTTTTGAACTGCCAACCATGCAGAACACAGCCCAACGTGTAACCACTACACCTGACAGCCAGGCCTCCTAAACAAACAAGCTTACTACCATCAAGTCATTGTTTGTATGCATAGCAGCCATCTAGTGCAAATTAGAAAGATTTGCCTCTTTGGGTTTCTGGAACTTTAAATTTTGATATAGACACCCTCATCTTTCTCCCATGGAGTAGCTGGTGGGTTTGAACTGCTGACCTTGTGTTTAGCAGTTTAGTGTGTAGCCCAGTGTGCCACCAACTCGCTTCATCGGGGCTCCAGGTAAACATGAGATACCTTCAATAATCTTTCTGCAAACTCCCTATTATTGCTTAATAAATATCCAAACGTGAAGTGTTGCCTTCAAAAGTTCAAATATAAGTCACTTTACCATATTGTCAAGGTTTGCAATATCTTTCAAGTTCCTCCTGGGATTGTTTTTGAATTTCTGTCTTTGAGTGGATCAAGTTTTTAGAAAACAAGTTTTATAGAACCAAACATATTCTGTTCAGTGGTTATGTGGCTTATAAACTGGCTCCCAGATCCTTTGCAAAGCATCTATGATGAAATTTTATTTTATGCATCTTTGATCTTTTCAAAAGAACTGAAGTGGCAAAGGCCAAAGTGCAATCACAAAGGCAGCCATGGTGGGATGGGGTTGAGTTCCCCAAGGTGACTTCTGACTTCTTCAGAGCAGAAAACGCACGTTCTTGTATCTTCTCTAACCATGAAATTCTGGAAGAAACGAGGTGGCTTATGATTCCTTTTATTTACAGAAAACAACTTCACTGTTTTACTTATGTGTGTTTTTATGCATTTGTTTGCAGAAGCACAGTCCATCCAGCATCTCCTCCCTTGCTCTGTACCCAAGACGATGTTGAAGTGGCGGACTCTCCCCTCCGGATTCTGGCTGATACACCGGATTCATTTGAAAAGCATATTAGAAGCATTTTACAACGCAGTGTGGCCAATCCGGCATTTTTGAAGTATGGGATTTACCATGTGGCGTTGGAAGAAACGTTATTGTTGGCTGCCCTGTCTCATGGGGTCAAGAACATAGGGTGCATTTAACCAGCTAGTGAGGAGGGAGAAAAGTGACGCTGAGAAAGATCAACTGACGTGATTCAAAGGAAAGGGACAGCTCTTTTCAGTTGTTTTATGAAGGTAAGGTAAATGATAATAAGACCTTTTTTTCTCTTTTAGGTCGTCTGAAAAGGATATGGCTCCTCCTCCTGAAGAATGTCTTCAGCTCATTAGCAGAGCCACCCAGGTGTTCAGAGAACAGTACATCCTTAAACAGGACCTGGCAAAGGAGGAGATTCAGCGGAGGTATAATAACCCTTCGAAAGCACTAGTCCTTTTCACCGTCATTGCCCTGGGTGGGCAGTTGGTACTATGTAATGCTGCAAACCTGGGCTCTGACAAACTTTTCTTTCTTGTTCTTGAAGAGTCAAATTACTGTGTGACCAAAAAAAGAAACAGCTAGAAGATCTCCGTTACTGCCGAGAGGAGAGGTGAGTGCCACAACGTGGGAGTAATGTTCTCGCGCACTAAAATACTAAACTAATCCATTGCTTTGATGATTAAGGTGGACCCTGAGAGTCTTGCTTTTTATGTCATTAGAAAAAGTCTTCGGGAAATGGCTGAGCGCCTTGCTGACAAATATGAGGAAGCTAAAGAGAAACAAGAAGATATCATGAACAGGTCAGTAGGTTGCTTAAGATTTAGTACTTTATATCATGCAATCCCAAACTCGTTGCCATCAAGTTGAGCTGTCCCTTTGGGTTTCCAACATTGTCAATCTTGCAGACAGCCGCCTCTTTTTGTCTCAAGAGCAGCTGGTTGGGTTTGAACAACAAACCCCATGGCTCAAATGCCCAATGCATTTAATTAATCCCCTACACCACCAGAGCTCCTTCATTCCATACTAACCATGTTATTTATTAGCTCTGGTACTGTAAGGAAAATGGGCGTATAGCTGATGTTGAGGTGCATACAGAAGTGTTTCTTTCCCCCTTTGGGGATTGTATTGCATCCCTCAACCCCACCTGTGCGGCTCTCCACAGATGCTAGATCCGTGAAGTAGCAGCTTGCTTTGTGATTCTGCATACACTTGTTGGCAGAGATCCTGTGCCGAGATGTTTGCTTACCTTTTTTTATAGGATGAAACAAGTGCTGCACAGTTTTCACTCTCAGCTCCCAGTTCTTTCTGATAGTGAGAGAGACATGAAGAAAGAGTTACAGCTAATACCTGATCAACTTAGACATTTGGGCAATGCCATCAAACAGGTAGGAGTGAAGACAACCCAAACCCCTTGCCATCCAAGTCCACTGTGACTCTTGGCAAGTTTATAGGACAAAGTAGAACTGCTGCGTTGATTACATCTTTACAGGAGCAGACATCCTAATCTTGGTCCTGCAGAGCTGTTGGTGGATTTGAACTGACTTTGTGGTTAGTCCACTGCTTAACTCACTGTGCCACCAGAGTTCCTTAGGGATGGCTGCAAAGCAGCCCGGTGTAGGTTTTTGTTTTAACTAGCTTGTTCTGTCGAAAGGATTTTTTAAGTAAAGTGACTTAGATATAACAAATCTTTATGGCAGGCCATCACCAGGAGATTCTGTTCTGTTTAAGGTCACTATGAAAAAGGACTATCAACAACGGAAGATGGAAAAGATTCTGAGTCCTCAAAAAGCCACCATTTCTCTCAGTGCCTATCAGCGAAAGTGCATCCAGTCCATCCTGAAGGAAGAGTAAGTTGGTACTTCCAGGCCAGCCACTAGAGGGAGCTCGTCAGATAAGCAACCCTGTCATGGCATTTGTATGTCAAGTAATTACTGGGATGGGAGCCCTATGATAAATGGAAATTAACATGGAAAGATTCAAAATGGTTTATTTTTTGTAAGACAAGTTTGTTGTGTGCCCTAACTATCCCCCAGTGACTTATGTTCAAAAATATTGCCAGCTATTGCACCACAATTGCAGCCTTTAAAGCGTGCCTTACATGCACAAATTGATGAAGCCAAGCACTGCTATGTTATTTCAGTATTCCTAGTTTAAATTCGTACGAATCCATTGATTTGTGTCCCCAGAGTGAACGATATTCTTATTTTCACAGGGGTGAACACATACGGGAGATGGTGAAGCAAATCAATGATATCCGAAATCACGTAAACTTCTGATACTCCCATGATGACATATGTTAACACAGCGAGAGGTGGAATCTGCATTGTATGTAAAACAAACATCTAATTTATAAAGCAGCAGCAGTTTGAGTGAATGTTGGTGTGGTCACTCATCTTTATCATTTGTTTTATCACTTTTCTTTATACTTGTTTTTAGTCATTGATGAAATGTTTGGACTTAAGAATTGGAATGTGCTGTACAGTTCAAGGCTACAATTATACTCAAAGGTCTGCTTACATGGTTGTTTTGTTTTTGTAAATTTAAACCTCAGACACACTTTTAGTTGCACACTGCCCAATTTCCATGACATTGTGTTTTATTTGAGCAAGAACAGAATGGCAGGTGGCAGCTGTATTTAAAGCAGGCGATTCCAAAGAAGGGCAGAACTTGGGGAGTCAAAGGAAAAGGCCACACATGGTACTAGGTAGCAGCTTTTTAATTTGAACACTTTCCGCTTAAGACACACCTTCAGTATAGTGAACAAATGTTTACACCTGAAATCTGCACAAAGCAGTGCTCCAGACCCACAATTGCAAAGCCACTGCAGGATCACTTCCCCAACAGGCAGTGCCACCTTTCAGAACTGAGTGTGCCTATGCTCCGTGTCCGAGTACTTGTGAGTGGGGGGGGTTGAAGGGGGTGGGGGTGGAGGCTCACATTTAGGGCCTCGAAGAAACAAATGGCTTGCCTTCCTCCTCGGTTAGCTTTGAGTGATCTTTCCCAGCTGCCAACATGACTTCTGAAAGGTAGGACCTTACCTGCCTAGCAATGGCTGAGAGACAACCAATTTAAAGCCACATAGGAAAGATGGTTACAGGTGAGAGGTGAAATCACGTTAGGCATGCTGAGAACATGTATACAGACTGCATTCAAGCCGAGGGACACTCAAGGAAACCCAGCTGATCTTGTTTAGAATGGCCAGACCTTCCTGAGTCTGTGTTCAATTGTGCAGGATGCCCAGGTTAAAACACTGATAGCTGTCATACCTGAAACCAACTGTTAGCAAAACTTCATCTCAGCTTGGGTTTTTCTAGGCTGTTTTTCAATAATGTGGGCTCTACGCGCTTGTGTATCCATGGGGCGATCTCTACAGTTTCCCTAGCAGGGATGACTGCCGCAGAGCCATCTTTTGCAGAAAACTAGCTGTGAGGTCACAGAGCTGTGTGCCAGCCAACTCAGAAAAAGTAGAATAGTCTGTCCTGATTCATGGTGTTGACTTTAATAACAAGATACAATAGGGATTGGGGGAACAGCAGCTATCCAAGGGACTAGCCTTAAACATCTAACTTAAATGGATTGCATTTGGGAATTAAAGTTAATGAAACTCAATGAGGACTTTAAACCAACTAAAATAATAGTGCCATGCATGACAACTTATTTCCATGATTAGTTAAGTTCATAGTCATGAATGCAAAACTCTCAGGAACCCAAGAGGTGAGGTATATAGTCTTTATCACTTGTTCTACGGAAGACATGTAAAGAAGGCAGGCAAAGTCTATACTTAGGAACTCAAACTTTTTAAGTTGATGACTTTAAATGAATCAAATGGTCTACTTGGTCTACTTAATTCCAATAAGGTTCCTTCAAGTACCATGCTGTCACAAAAAAATCTTAGAAAACACTTTCACCTTTGAGCCATCTGTGTGGCTGTTCCTGAGGACAGTACCGCAGAGGTAAGTGACACGTCGCCACCTGCAACACCTCATAAAGCTATGGCAATGGTCACCCCTTCTTCTGGGGTTTTTCTTCACGCAGGAAAGGAAGCTAACTACCGGAAATGACAGCACATCCCCAAATACTATTTTCCACAAGCATTATTATTCATACTCCCAAGTCTAAACCGTAAGAGAAAAGGTATCAGTTAAACCCGGTTATCACCATTTTTCTGTTTGACACTTTGAAACCAACAGTGCCCAAGCCCATTGATCCAAGTTGAAAATAAGCAGATTTATAAATGTGTACTTGTCAGACAGCTTGTTTATTAATGTTTTTTCCACTGATCGGATAACTAAAAAGTTTCCACACAGAGTAGATGGTGCAGTCCCACGTTGCCCTAGTACCTGTGGGCCTGTGAAGATCAGCCAGGCGTGCAGAAAGAGTGCTTGCAGAGTCTCTTGTGCTTTTCCTTAACCTCAACTCCCGATTCGTACAGCAGTGACCACGTTTCTCAATTCTCACCATCCACTCGGTTCTTGAGCTGGCTTTGCTTGCCACAGACTTCCCGGGCAAGTTTCAGTAGCATTTAAGGTCCTCCAAGGCAAATTAAAATGGTTTGGGGGGACAAAGGGGAGTACTGAGCTAGGAAATCCAGTCACTAGCCAATGGCCTGCTCTCACACTTTATATTTTAATATAAAATATTCATACAGCATACTACACCTCTGTCTGCTAGCTGAATACTGTTACTGATGAGTACTAGACAACAGAAAAAAAAGTCTCTCTCCCAATATGTATGAATAGAAAACTCCAAAGGCTTTCTCTTGGATGTTGCTTTAGGATTGAGCAATGTGTTGTTCCAGGAAACTATGTTGGAGAAAGCAGGTAAGGAAACAGCACTTTTCCATCGCCACCATCCGAGCCTCTGCCCACTGGCTGGCAACGCGTCCACTACCTCATTAGTGTGCCCGTCCAAAAGGTCTTCAGAGCGGATCTCCCTGCCAATGTGCTGGGCCTGTGCTACACAGTCTCCTCCAGGAGAAATAAGCATTCCTTCAGTCGCCTTTCTGTTGTGACGTTTCTTCAGTTAGGAGTTAAATAATAAGTAATGTTGCTCTACATGAGTTAAAAACCCAAAGCGCAAGCTGACAACCTGCCCTTGGAGGTCATGTCTCAGGGAGCTGGTTAATGTCTGTCAGTTTGGTGTCGTTCAGAATGGCCCGGATTCTCTCCAGCGAGTCGGCTTGCCGGATCCTCTCTAACTGCACCTGGAAAGAGAGCACATTCAGAGAAGCACGGGCAGTTCCTGTTTAGACTGCCTCAACTGAGTGGCTCAGCTGACAAGGACCCGATGAACTCACCAGAGAACTTCAGAGAAGGGAGGTGGGCAGCGCCATGCCCACCCACCTGTCCATGTGCTGCTGTGGAACAGACCCAAGATCAGGTGCTGGGTTACAGAAGTCACCTGACCTCTACAAAAGGGACGTATACGGATACAGGGAATGTGTGAATGCCAGTCAGTATTTGCAAGGCACCATGGAGGCATGGATCTACAGAAAGGACGAACTACAATAGGCCTTGAAAGACGAGAAAGACTGAAAAGAGACAAGATGCTTATGAGAGGGACCACCACAACACTAGGCAGCAAGTAGTTAAAGCATACGCTATGAAAACAAAATGTAGGGACAGGCCTGGCTAGGAAGAGTCACATGCTAAGGAGATGAGACCCTTACAGCGGCTGCAGTGGGCCAGGCACAGGGGGAAAGGATACGAGGAGTTAAGTTTGTACTAAGTTTCTGGCTTGACTGGCTAGGCAGATGTTTGGGTGGGAGCAAGGGCAGCCTGGAAACCTCCAGCTACTGTTAGTGGGCAAGCCAAGGACTGGCAAGCTGCCACTGGGTAGCAAGCTCCCTGAGGGTGCCTTAGTGGTCTGTGGAGAGGTTCCTCTTGCCTCACCTGAAGTGTCTGGGAAAGCTTTACAAAATCTCTCTGGACTTGCTCACTGACATCTAATTCTGTTTGCAGTCGCTGAGCCTTGTTCTTCTCCTCAAACATCAGTTGTTCCACAGTAACCTAAAAGATACAAGTTTGAGTGAGGATTCATGTTGGATTTTCTGAGAAACCCAGACCTACTTGTCTCCTGTCATCCATACGGCAAGCGTGCAAGTTGGTTCGGCTACTTGCTCTAAGTCCCACAATGAGTTGATGGGAAAGTCAGAGGGAGAATGGATTCAAGTGCTGCATGGCCCTGGCAGCTGGAGGAAAGTGACTCATCCTCAAAATGATCCCCTCAGGTAACCATCCAGCAGGAAAATCCTCAGTGAGCACACACCAGAGGGCCCCAACTCTGATCTTCCTAATGGAGGGATCGCCGCAGCGGGCCTGTCTGGTAGCCTCGTGGCTACTGAACTCCACCAGCTGTCGGCCTGCACTGGAAGGGTGACCACACAACTCACTGAGGAAACTCATCCAGGAAACTTCTCCCACAACTAGCCATGCCCACTTTTATTCCCAGTGGACTAAGCAAAATGTAGGCAAATTTGGTTTAACATTCAGATGATCTGGTACAGAGTTACAGGGATTGGCATTTTCAAAGCATGCTTCTAGGCTCTGGGAAGTGCTCAAGCTGGGCTTGGTGGCCCTTTTGACCACCATCTAAAGCCAGGAGGGCCCATGACAGCCCTCCAGACCTGTTGTCTTGATCCAGCTCTAACAAGATAAATGCAATATTTTCTTTCTACAGCCTTTCAGAGTGTGGCACTAAACAGGCAAGAAGCTATGACCCATCTTACAGAGAAATAAACCATGACCCAGGCCTGGAAGAGGCTGGCCCACAGTCAGTCACACAGCTAGTTAAGAGAAATAGTTAAGAAAAGCCTCAATTTCCCCACAATTCTGTCTTTGATTGAGTTTTGTGAGGTGGGTGATGACCGTGCATTCTTAGCACTGCTGTGAATTACGTTACCAACCAAAATATCACCTTAGTAGCAGTCTCTCTTTTCAGCTGTTCTTCCAACGTGACTTTCGTCTCCTGAAGGCTCTCAAGCTGTTCAGACTTCTCTTTTAAAGTGGACTCCAACTGTGAAATGAAGGCAAAGGCTGAAACCCACAGAATGCCCCTCCAGGCCCTAGCAGTGCCCAGAGGAATTGAGACTAGAGAAAAACAGACATGCCCACGTCTTCAGGTCCTTCCTAGCCTGAGCTATGTTTGGCATCTTGGCTCCCTTAAGCTCTGTGGATCATCTTCCAAGATCTTTTCTTTCTTTGAATAACTATTTCTTAAACATCTATTATGTTCCAAGGCCTGGGGATACAGAAACTGAGAGATACATAAAGTATCATAGCCTATCAATATGGAGGAAATCTTTACTTTTGCCTGAAAAGTTAAGAATAGCTTCCTATAAGAGATGGCACTTGTCTCTCAAAATAGGAAGTTTCACAAGGAACAAAATATGGACCGTAAGGGGGACACTGCAGAGAGGCACTCCTAAGAGGAAATAGGCGGTGTGTGCAGGAATGTCAAGGTATGTGGTGAACAGACGTGGAGAACATCTCCATCAACTGGCACAACCGAGGTGAAGACAGTCTCCTGCATCCTACCCTGGGGCAGTACCATCTGGAATCTTGGCCTTGTGAGGTGGTCATTCAAGATACAACCATTGGCTGCTTCCCATCCAGCGCAAAACAGTTAAGAAACTCAAAGACTCAAGGGAGCAAGCAATACGTCAAAAGGATCAGTGGACCACATGAACCAAAACCTCCATGACCCAAAGAACAAAGGAACTAGATGGTTGACTGCTCAGAAGGGGATCACAACAGAAGGCCCCGGCCAGAGTGGGAGAAAATAGAAAACAAATATTCAAATTCACAAAAAAGACCAGATCTACTCTGACGGGGAGTCAAGCAACCCCTGAGGCTATGGGTCCTAAGACACCCTTCTGACCAGGAACAGAAGCCATTCCCAGAGATGAGCTTTCAGTCAGGCCCATAAAATGAACAGTAACACCTGACAGGAATGTTCCATAGAGCAATCAATTAGAAGAGTTCAAAAGGACATCATTTTGTCCAAAAGCAAAGCTGAGAAAGGGGGCAGGGGGTGGGTGGTGGAGAGATTCGAGGCTGAAATGGGGATAGTGGGCACACTGGGGGATGCAACCATGCCATGGAATGCTATGTGCACAAACTACCGAAATGGGAGATTTACTCTCTATAAATTTTCACTGAAAGCATTTCCCTTAGTGGGTGATGCTACCCCCTGGGGGTACTGGAACAGTGAAGGGGGGGGGGGCCTAGTTACGAAAGCAGATGCCTACACTTTATCCCAAATTATGGGCTATAGCACAAAAGGTTTTAGTTGCTGAGAGTTGGGGAACCTCTGGCCTAAAGCACACTAATTTTTATGGATACGTATATTCTAGTCCTGCTTGCACACAGCAGTGTTAAGGCCCTGGGTGTTGAGGCTGGAGAGGCAGTGAGGAGGAGGAGGAGAGCTGCTGAGCCAAGATGGACTTCATCCTGTCGATACAGGGAACCACTCGGTTTTCAACCAGATTGTGCCACAGTCAAATCTGCAGTGCTTACAGAGTGGACGTATTTCAGCTTGAACCCACACGGAGCAGCAGTACAAAGGACAAGGCGCGTTTACAACAGTGGTACAAGGAATGGGTTATAAAGGGGACAAAGAAGATAGGTGGCTTAAGAGAGGACAGTCCATCTCCTCTAATGGGAGACATCTGAGCATGTTTATATTGGAAAAGACCGATAAAGAAGAAGTTCCAGACTCGGGACAAGAAGGGATGACTGAGGATGCCTTGGAAAGATGGGGAAAAGGGTTCAGGAGAAGAATTTGTGCAGAGAAATGCACTCGTCACAATAGGTCATCTCCCTGAAAAACAATAAAAAGAGTGGATCAGGAAGAAAAAGTATGTAGGTAAACAAGTAAATTGAGCCAGGACGTTGAAGGAGGTTCTGCCTGATGGTTTCTGACTGAGGCAGGAAGGTCAGCAGCTGCTGCGGGTGAGGGCGTGAGGGGAGTTTCACGTGTCTGAAACAGCCACTGGAGAGAACAGGAAAGAGCCAAACATGGACAAGGGAGGCTAGCTGAGGAGCACCTGGGGGCCAATTGAGTAAGCAGTGGCCTGAGGCAGAGAAGCTGGACACCAGGATTCATACATAATCCAGGGCTGAGCAGGTCGTGTGCAAGGGCAACCAGAGGACACGTTATCAGGTGACTTTATGTTATTGGTGGGAGACTAGCAGAAGATGCATGCCATCCAAGATGCAGCCTGTGTTAGACAGGGTTCTCCAGAGAGAGAAAACCAAATTGCTAATAATTTAATATATTTACTTATAAAGATAATTGGATATATAACAAGAAATGAACTGTTGAATCATATGCAGATAAATATACAAGAAATGAACAGTTAAATTATAAAGCACTACAAATGGCTCAGTGCATTTCACTCCCATGAGAGAGAGTTGTGAGAGACTAGCAGTCCTTCAAGTCATCTGCTGCCAGACCTCCCTCTATATAGAGAGAGCGAGGCTATCAGCACAGCAGCCAACCACAAGGCAGATCACCAACTGTCAACAAACCACCAGTCCCAACTGCCAGTCCCCAGCTCCAGCGATGTCTTAAAGGGACCTCAACTTACATCGACCCAGTCCACAGGCTAGGCGTCCCACAGGCAGTGTAGCCTTTAAATTGAGGCACAGAACAAGCAAGGCAGCCGCACACTGGTCCGATGATCAAAGAGTGAGAGACAAGAAAGGTGAGGCCCACCAAGCCATGTATCTCTCCGTCCTCCAGTTAATCCCACTTGTGTTTATCGGCCAGGCTGGCACAATAAACTATCTCACAGGCTAAGTAGGAAAGGGCGCTGCCATCAAGAGATGCAAAATGGGGAAAAAGGAAACGTTCAGAAAAATACAAGTCTGAATGCGGTGTCGAGACAAATGACACCTATAGAATTAAGAATTAACTGGGTGGTCAGGAGTGTCAAGCTGAAGTCAGATGTCAGAGGTGGGGTGAGGTATGGCAAAGTGTGAGAAGGGCAGAGTGCAGACATAAGTCATTGGATCATCCACCAAAGGTGCTGATGCTGAAGAGAAGCTCGGGGCCAAAGAGAAAACCCATTTATAGAGGTGCCTGCAACTTGTTTCTCTGGTAGCTGGAATATATCCTGCCATGACCATGACCATGCCTTGCACCCACCTTCCCTTGACATATGCAAGCTCAAGACTATAGCCATATCCTCACCTTCCCCATTCCTCCTGTAACCAACACCCAGCTAACAAAGAGCAGATGGCCAATAAATGCAATGGTCTCTTATCTCCACCACATCCTTATCCCACTTGAACTGCCCACCTTAGGAGTGGCATATGCTAAACAAGTTCCTTGAAGGCCCCTGCCTTGGGTGCAGCACAGGAGGAGCCAACAAATCACCAGAGTTGATAAGAAAGGCATGTTAACTCACCTGTCCTTTTTCTACTTTCATTCTTTCTAACTCAGCTTTAAGGCTAGAAATGGAAGCTGAAAGAGAAAGGAAGTAAGTATTACCATTCATTTCTATTTGGGATTAGTAATTTTTTTCCTTCGTAAAACACCTCTTCCTCAAAATTAGGTCCAACCAATCAACATCATTATCCAGCCCAGGTAAAGCGAGTCCCCGAGAATACTGTCATCAACTACCACTGCGGTCAACTGTCCACATCAACGCTGTTGGGGAAGAGTCTCAACAGAAGTCTGTTGGCACAATGAAGTGTGTGTCCCCAGTGGTCTAAGATCAGATACTGAGCTTCCAATCAGCAACTGCCAATCAGACTAGCTAAAATATAGTGGGTGGGTGGGGGTCGGTGTTGAAGTTTTTTTAAATTGCTTTTTATAAACTCCCATTCACTGGTCTATCAAAATGCTTAGACACATGTACAGAATCGCCACTTCTTTTTGTCCTTTTCTGTTTCACATGTTCTATGCCCACAACCAAAGAGGGCCTTTTTTTTAGCATCTCCAATTCAAAACCCCATCTCCTTTATCTTCACCTATCTCCTCCTTGCAGTTTTCTATCTCTAACTGCAGAGTTTCTTCCAGGTTCTCCTTTAAACACTGCTCTGCTTGGATCTGCTCTTTTAGGAAAAGTATTTCAGCCTTCAGCTTTTCTTCCACGTGGTCTGCTGCAGTCCTCACACTGATGATGTTCTCCCGGTATCGTAACACCAGCTCCCGGAGTTCCTGGATTCAAGAAACAAACGGTTATTGAGTTTTTAAAGATGAAAGAAAATAAGGCAGCTAGAGATTTGTTAAGACCAGAAATCCAGAGGTGGTTTTAAGTGGTTCAAAAATTAACAATGAACTCTAACCTATTTGGAATTGGAGTGGTAATCAATGCTGTATCACATGAACATTCAGTGTGTAACAGAGAGAAAAACATTTCAAGCCAAAAATAGTGCACTGTGTATTTTCATAGCAGAAAAATTAAAATGTTAAGTATCCTTTTTTTTTAAATCATTTTATTGGGTGCTCGCACAACTCTTATCACAATCCATACTCCACTGTGTCAAGCACATTTGTACATTTGTTGCCATCATCATTCTCAAAACATTTGCTTCCTACTTGAGCCCTTGGTATCAGCTCCTCATTTTTCCCCTCCCTCCCC
>NW_022105908.1:22022130-22035439 GCF_000313985.2 Echinops telfairi | reverse complement strand
ATCTTTTAATAGTCATCACCATCAGCTTTCTTCACCACATTTGCTTATTCACCCGCTTTGTCTTCAGCGGTTGTGTCAGGAAGGTGAGCATCACAGAATGCCACCTTAATAGAACAAGCATTCTTGCTTTGAGGGAGTACTTGAGTGGAGGCCCAATGTCCTCCTGCTACCTTAATACTAAATATATATATGCACATAGATCTATTTCCACATCCTCATATAAATATATTTGCATATGTACATGCCTTTATCTAGACCTCTATAAATGCCCTTTGCCTCCCAGCTCTTTCCTCTATTTCCTTTGACTTTCCTCCTGTCCCACCATCATGCTCAGTCCCCACCTGGGTTTCAGCAATCCCTCTTGGTTACATTACCCTTGATCATGCCCTACCAGGCCTCCCACACCTTCCTTACCACCAATTTGGATCACTTGTTGGTACCTTGTCCCTGGGTTTGTTAACACCACTACCTTTCCCCCCACCTCCCCCTCTCCCATGTCCCCCTGGAACTGTCAGTCGCATTTTCTCCTCCAGATTGTTCATCCAGCCTATCTTATTTAGATAGACCTGGACCCCTTGATATTTTATAAATTATTTTGTCATATCTTACACCATCCGACATCTCCCTTCACCCACTTCTCCACTGTCCATAAAATGTTACGTATCTTACACTGTGGGATTCACTAAGAACAGTTTGGAAGCTTCTGCTATATGAATAGATTGGGTGTAGGTGTGGAGTCCTAGTGATGTTAACCGATAGGTCAAAGCGTTCAGCTGCCCTGGCAGTCTGCTTCTGTAAACATTTACAGCCTTGGAAACCCTATGGCGCAGTTCTACTCTATCCTATAAGGCCGCTAAGAATGGACTTGACAGCAATGAGTTTAATGGGCTTTTAAGAATGAAGACCAGCAATATTGAGACTTGAGGCAGGTATGAACTTCTAAGAGGATAGCAATATTTTGTTTACCTAATAATTCATTCAAATACATAGTAAATCACTTATCACAAACATGGTACTGTTAGGTCCAGAGTAAAGTGTGGTAAAGGACGGCTTTCTAAGATGATGAGCTGTTTTTCTAAAATTACGTTTAAATCTTATGCTAGTCCCTGATCAAGTTTTAGTTCTATTTTGTTTTTTTCAAAACCCTTCAAATTTGAAAAACTGGGATTATTAAGTAATATATATAAATTTAAGAACAGAAAAAAAATAACAGTTTAAAAAGAAAAATACAACAAACACCAGATTTGTTCAGAATCAAGGCTTAGAGACTAGATTGGTTATTTTGCTCAATGATTCTTGGGAGTTTTAGAAATGTTTTATAAATCTAAGAAGAAGAAAAATCTGGAAAACATGGAAGAGAGAACTCTTTCCTGACAACAGAGCTAGAAGCTAGCTAGCAGTCTGGGGGTTTTTAAGCTAATAGAAAAAGTAGACAGGAACCAGTGCTTACTCTTCTCTGAGGAAAAAGAGTTCTTCTAGTAAGTGCCAGTAACCAAGCCAAGGCCCTAAGTTAGGGGAGTGAGGGGGAGAGCAAGGAGCTTATGGCGGCAACCAAGTCTTCGTAAAGCAACATAAGTAATAGCAGTAGCAGTATGTGTATGCGGAGAAAAGAACAAGGCTCAAATTGAGGAGGCTGACTCTGCAGGATAAGAGAACAGAAAACATTCTATTACATTATAAACTTCTATAATGTCTACTTAAAACTTTTATCGTTAAAATGGCTTTCAAGGGAACAATAAAACTTACAAATAACATTTTCATATTGTTTTAAAACAAAATTCTTGATGAGTAACGAATGTACAAATGTGCTTTATACAATTGATGTATGTATGGATTGTGATAAGAGCTGTATGAACCCCCTATAAAATGATTTTTTTAAATAAATAAATAAATCTTTGCCTATACTATTTATAGTGTTTCCTTGGGTTTAATTTAAGAGAACATACACACACACACACACACACACACACACACTAGTGTTTCCTTGGGTTTAATTTAAGAGAACACACACACACACACCACATGATGACTGGTTTAAAAATGTATGGGCACAAAGGTCAAACAATTATAAACATCTCAGAGAAACTTCCAGTTTTGCAGGTGAGATTCACCCTAGCACAAAAAAGCATGAAAGTGCTTAAAGTGTCATCAAAGTTCTCAGGGGAGGGAAAGACTACGGGTGTGTATGGCCGTTAAGCGCTGGACTCCAGAAACACACACCCCAAGAAGCCAGCCGAGTGATCCCAGCACACACGGAATTTCTGACACATTCTCAGTCTACGCCCAGGGGAGTTCAGGTCCAGCCATTTCAGAAGTGCACTTGTTCACGTCTGGGGATCATGTGAAACATGAAAGATGGGTTACCTCTGTCGCCTCTGGAAGAATGAAGTCTTCTGCTTGCTGTAATGACACGTGCAAGCTGTGCTTCCCCTGGAGACTGTCGTTGTCTTTCTGTAACCTCACCAGCTCTTCTGAAACCTGTTCCCGAGACTGCATCAGCACTGCCTGAAATAGACACAGAGCCCAAATCACAGCAGAAAGGTGCAGATAGCTGCCGAGAGAACAAAGTGCACACTGATCAGCACTCTACAAAATGAGAAAAAGCAGCTCGGAGAACTGGGCTTGCAGCTTGTGCCTATGTCCAACAAGAGGACATGCAATGAAACCAGTGTCGTCTCAGTTTCCTCGGCTTGAAAGAGAAATCTCTTCCCTCCAGGTCCCTGGACGACAGAAGGACCAGGACCTCTGTCTCAGTAGAAACAGCTTATACAACTGGGACCTATAGGAAGGGGCTTCAAAAAGTTTGTGGAAAAATGCATTGCTTTTTCATTCCATTGTCCCTCGAACTTTTAAAAACACAGAGTATGTACTTCAGGCAACTTCTATTTCCTCATGGCATGCATTCAATAGGAGCTGAGGAGAAGGAGGAATTGGGACCTTCCTCTCCTGTTACATCTACGTATGCTCAAGCTTAGGATCACTGTGAATGGCCCAAGAGCCCCAAACATGAAAAGACATCAGGAAATGAAAGATTCGACACTTGAGAAGTCCACTCTACAACGGGACATGCTACTGCTTGCTGATGTTTTCATTTGTATCAATATAGACTAGATTCCAGCTAATTTAAGTACAAAATACAGTTCTGGAAAATTATTTCATTTTGGCTATTTTCTAATAGCAAGTAATCTTCAATACAAGTACAGATAAATGCACACAACTTGTATTAAATAACTCCCGCTCCATGTGAGGCAATTCACTGGCCCTGAGGAAACATGCATTCCAAAACTGAGCTCTTGTCCTGGAGATGCCCATGGTCCAGAAGAGGAGAAAAGCAAACCACGAAATATCTTATAGAGCTGCGGTGCTGTGACAAGGATCAAGTCAGACAGAGGGGCATCTAATTTGAAGGAAAGAGACTAGGAGAGAGAGGTGGTCAAACGAATGAAGAAATCTCACAGAGGGAGTGAGTTGCTGAGCTACATGCTGAAGGCCAAAGAAGCCATAGGCCAGAACACAAAAGTGATGATTCTCTACAACAGCACTAGTCAGCTAAGGCAGCATTCCACAAGAAAATGGAACTGGATTCTCAATAACGTTCATCATCCTAAATTGGACTTGCCTTGATGACTGGTTTCAATATCCCAATAACTACCACAGTCAAATATTTCCAAGGGTCATAAGAAATTGAGTTTCACTTTTTTCTCAGCTTAAGAACTTTTCATGATTTAGTTAAAAGGGTTGTGGATACATTAATGTATATGGCTGACCCATACGGTCTTTTTAACTCCCACCAAATGATTGGGCATGATTATGTAAATGTGAGGTACTTGTAGCCCATCAGGGGAACTGGACAGTTTACCTATTCTGTCAATAAGGTGTCCAGCATCCCTGTGTTGGTAGGACAATGCAAACAAGGCACCCTAATGTGGAGGCTGGTCAGTTTTACCATACTCCTAGGCTTCAAATGAACCACCCCTGAGACAGAAAAGGGCCTCTCGATACCATCAAATGGAGCCAAACAGGGTCGTGGAAGTCCAAATCTGGGAAGGGGTGGGGGGGCTAGTCTGCAGAGGCTCCAGCCAGCAATGCCTCTCTGCAGAACTCTCTTCCCCCATCCCTCTAAAAACTCATGGCCTGCTAGAAGTTCCCCAACACCACAGCAGCACTAGTGCATGATTCTCCCTAGCCTTTGGTGAAGTTAGTGAGGTTATCTCAGTAAACCATCTATCCCCAGGAAAATCATAATAACTGCTAATGATAATTAGCTTGTATTCGAAACTGGAAATTAAAATGTCCCAGAGTTCATTGTGTTTAGGTTTGCCAAATAAAAGGTGAGTTTTTGTTTTGTTTTGTTTGGAGGGGTGGGGTCAGAGGTAAATTTAAAAGAAGAATGATGTTAATACACTGAGATAGGGGATGAACTTTGGACCTCTGCTCATACCCTCCCTCAATCGGCAGTCTGAGGTATTCATCCTTCCAACACAATCACTGAAAACAAAACAGGTGCATAAGCAAATGTGAGGAGGGTAGATGGTGTCTGGCTACTAAAAGATAAAGCATCTGGGGTCTTAAAGGCTTGAAGTTACACAAGCTGCCATTCAGCAGTGACGCAACACGTCCACATGGAAGAAGCACACCACCGGTGCGACCATGAGCAGTCATAGGGACCGGGAAACAGGCATCAGCAGACACATAACAAAAACATATTGTTGAGAACGAAGGGGGCTGGAGCAGAGATCCAAAGCCCATCTGTAGAAAGTGGAACAATCTCCCCACAGAGGGGCCACAGGGAAGCGATGAGTCACCAGGGCGCAGTAAAGCATCCATGAACACACTATATTCCTCTGGTTCCTTGACGCTTCCTCATCCCCACTACCATGCCCCAGTGCTGCCTCTCCATTCAGACTAAACCGAACATGTACACAGGTATAGAAAGGGATGGGAGCTCACGACACACGGAATCCAAGAGTGGGAATGGTGATGCCAGAAGTGTAGGGCTAAGGGAAAAACGGAACCGATCACAATGATCACCATAACCATACACCCCTCTACAGGGAGAAGAACAACAGAAAACATGGGGGAAGGGAGACAGCGGTCAGTGTGAGAGACGAAAATAAGAACAATGTACTATCTATCAGGGGTTATGAGTGTGTGTGGGGGTGGGGAGGGGGGGGCTGGTACCAAGGACTCAATAGAAAGTAAATGTCGAGAAGAGAATGAGGGCAACATATGTACAAACATGCCTGATTCAATTGATGTATGGACTGTGTAAGAGTTGTATGAGCCCCCAATAAAATGATTAAAAAAAAAATTCCATCTTTCCAATATTTTGTCCAGTACCTAATGCTCCATAGACACTGGAGAGGAGAACACTATCCAGTTTGGAGAGGTGGGTAAGACACAGCAAAGATGACGTTAAAAGAGAACAAAAAGGAACACATATATAATACAACGGATGTTTATTCAAAATTTTAACTTACCATCTGTTCCTGAACATCCCTCTTAGCCTGGGAAAACCTTTGTTGTAATTCTTCAAGTAATATCTCAGATGCTTGGGCTCTTAGCACCAGTGCAGAAATCTTTAAAAAAAAAAAAATTTTTTTTTAATTAAGACTCAGAAAATCCACAGTTAGAAAACGGGTTGTTCTGAAACAAACCCTTTCTTCTTCCAAATATTTTAGTGTGCAGAATTGATCGTGTTTTATTAGGTCATCCCTTATACATTCATATTCTTGAAAGACATATGCACATGTGCTGTGTACAGGCTTTGGCCTTTCTAATAACATAAGGCAGTACCCAAAGTCCCTTGAGGTACTGACTGCCACTTATATGAACAAGGGGCATTATATAGATCTCTAAACCAACTCATTTTCTCACAGAGAACTCTACACAACAGAGAGAACTGCCTCAAAGGTTTCCAAGGCTTTAGGCTTTATGGAAACAGACTGCCACATCTTCGCCTGCACTCGGGGTTAGCTGGTGTGTTTGAACCACTGACCTTTGAACCACTGAACTATTACGCTAATAGGATTTCTTATGTGGGTGTCTAAACGTACTGCCGTAGAGTCAGTTCTGACTCATAGGATTTCCAAGATTGTAAACCTTTATACGATTTACAGGCATCATCTTTCTCCTGCAGAGCAGCTGGTGGGTTTGACACCACCAAGCTCAGCCCCGCATGCCGTCAGGGGTCTGGGGGCACCAAAAGCTACAAGGTCAGCAGGTCCCAGGGCAGCTGGTCTGCAGGAGAAAAAAGGAGCTTCTACTCACATAGAGTGAGTCTCAGACACCCACAGGGGCAGCATGAGTCAGCTCGACTCAATCGCAGTAAGTTTTGAGTTTGAGACAGAGATAAACCCGTGAAAAAAATATTATTTCTGAAAAAAAAAAAAAAATCCAAAAATTCCCCCAGACACAACAATAATACAGCATTTAAGATAAATGAACTATTTCCAACAGTCTAACTAACTACAGTCTTCTATGACAGTTCACTTACAAGCAACAAACATGATTAACATCATTGCATTCTCAACGTCTTTGAATTTGTCTTCATGTTTCTTGAGAGTAGTTATTTGAACATTAACAAGCCTAGCACAAGAATTATAAAATAAATTAAAATAATTTTGTTTACACATTTTTAAAAAGACACTATAATTATGCTTTGACAGAGAGGCTCCAAATGTGAACAAATGTCACAGAGAATTACAAAAGGTGGATAGAACGCAAAGATGTCTACTGAAGAACTGCAGAGGCCAGGCCCAGGGGCAAGGGCGAGGTGAGAGCAGAATCTGAGCAGCGCTCTCCGAGGAGGGTATGTGAGTTCCAGATGAGATGGGGTGTTTGAGAGCTCCAGGACAAGGTAGCAAAAGTTAGGGTCATAACCCACCAAACCAATGATCCAGGGGAGTCAAGGGAAAGAGGAAGACCCTCAATGAAATGGATGGACACAGCGGCTGCAACAACAGACTCCGACACAGGAAAGCGTGAGAGGCTGGAGCGGGACCAGGCGGTGTTTCATTCTATTGTATAAAGGTGGTGCTGAGTTGGAACTGCCTCAAGGGTACCTACCAACAAACGAAAAGGCAAATGCATGAAGCCGAAAGTGGATTAGTAGTTACTAAGGGCTAGAAGCAAGGAGAAATAGGAGTTATAACTGAAAAAGAACAGGCAAGGGAAATAGACAAAGACTCCTAAAAATAAGTAGTTTGCCTCCAAGGGTCTCAAACCACCCCATTAGCAATGAGATCAGGTGAATATATCAGGAGGCACCTGGAGAATTTAAATCAGGGCAGACAGTTCTGAAACATTTCCAATTTATAATTAGGCTTTTTTTCTCCTTTCTTATTTCTTGCTATTCCTCTCTCGATACTGTAAGTTGAAATTGGCTTTGTTCACTTCAGTATCCCTTACGGACATGGGTGGTACGGAAGGGAGACTGAAAAGGAGGGGAGAGGAGACAGAGGGCAGGACACAAGTCCTGATAAGCATGCTTCCCTACCAGTGACCCAGGACGCCCACATGCTCTGCTCTCCTGCTTGCTCTTGTACCCTTACACACCTAGCTCTGGCAAGTCCTGACATCCAGGATGCTATGCACTCACTTGCCCCACTCATTCCCCAAACTGACAATTCCCCTCGCCCCAAGGGAGGCAGAGAGCATGCTCCTGTGCCACCTCCACGCTCTGATCTGCCATCCACCCTACCCACCCATCTACCAAGCAGAAGAGCCTGCACTCATGTTCCAGTTCACATGTTAACCCACCACTCACCCATGCAGGAAGTGACATCATCTACTCCTGGGCCACTGGATCAATGGCAGATTAATCTAGACCCACCCAGTCTACCCTCAGTCTCTACACAACCACTGAACCGAAAACAGCACTCAAACTGTCAGCCACTGCCCACCAACCAACCCAGAGACAGGTAGAGTGAGCCCTGTAGTGCTGCCAGACCAGCAACTGGGGTAACACACATGCCTCACACACCCAGATATAGCAAAATAAAACAAAAATTCAAGACAAATAGAATAAACATATACTGAGCCAATAAATAGGATAATACCTAGTGTTAGAAACAACTCCAAACCCTCCCAACTCACTGCGATCAGAAACAACATAGTACCGAATAATCTAAAGAAGCAGGACAAGATCGCTCAAGCAAGTGACCGAAATAAGAGGCCAGAAAATATCGTGAGGAAGAAATAATAATAGAACTACCTGATAGGAATTCAAAATATATGTGTATCTCTCTAAGAGACAGAGATCAAGGAAAACACAGGGAAAAGTCAAGAAAAACACAGAACACTTGAAGAATTCAGGAAAATACAAGAATATAATTGCAAGGCTAATAAGCAACTAGAAGTCAAGAGAATAACAGTAACGTGTAATCTAAAATATTGTCAATAATATTTCAGAAATAGGTAAGTCAATGGAAGAATAGAAGAGTACAATTGAAGCAATGGAAGACAGAATCAGTGAAACAAAGGACAAATCTCTTGACACTAATTTGGGACTTTATCAGGGAAAAAGGAGAAAAATTAAGAAAACCTAAGAGTTATGTGGAGCATTACCAAGAGGAATAATTTATACATAATCAGAATTCTAGAACAGGAGGGGACCGAAAAAAAAAAAGCACAGATAACTTTTGATATACTTTCCTGAAGCTTCTCTACTATCAAAAGGATGGGACCATATTCATCAGAGAAGCCCAATAAACCCCATACAAGAAATTCTGTAAGAAATTTGCCAAGGTGTATAACCAAACTTTCTAAAACTGAAAACAAGCCAAGACCCCTGAGAGAAAGCTTGAAGACAAAGCAGTGTTATCTACAAAGGGAAACCAATGAGACAGCTCTGCTCCTCAGCGAAAACCATGCAGGCAAGGCAGCCTAGGGAAGACCTAGAAAAACCCACTAAAGAAAAAGCTGTTAATCAAGAAATAGATAGCCAACAGAACTGTCTCAAGTATGATGTCAAATATACAAAAATGAAGAAAATTTGTAAAAACCAGACCAACCTTACAAGAAGCATTAAAAGGAGTATTTCAGGCAAAACCAACAGCATCAGAAAACCACCTGATATTAAGACACATGACAGCAGCAGCCAGCTAACAACTCAGATCAAGAATTCTCAAACATGAAGTAAAGCTACAAGCCTGAAAACAGGGAACCAGAGATGTCAATCTGCAAATGATGACAACTGTGTAGTCAATTCTGACTCCCCTATAGTGCAGGGTGGAACACCCAGGTGAGTTTCTACGATTGTAACTCCTTAGATGAGTGGTAGAAAGCCTCATCTTTCTCCCATGAAAGCAAAATGGGGGATGGAGGAGAGAGGGGCAAATGACCCAAATGGTGTAACTAAGGAACTTCCACATGGAGGGGATAGCAAGGCAATATAAGAGAAATAAAAGACTGTTTTGAACTTCAGAAGGTGAAAGTAAATTTCACAGTAAGGACAAAGAAAATTAGCAAAATAGGAGCCCTGATAGCCCCGAGTTAAATGCTGGGCTGCTAACCACAAGGCTGACAGTTCAAACCTACCCAACCAGCTACTCCACTAGAGAAAGTTGAGGCTGCCTGCTCCTTTAAAGATGTAATAGTCTGGACCCTGTAAGCCGGAATCAACTCGAGGGCAGTGGAGTAGAGTCCTTAACAAAAGAATATAGGGGGGGGGGGCCCACAAAACTTTGTCAACACAAAATCAAGGGAATTGGAAAAAAAAACCACAAACAAAAAGAACTCTGCATAGGAAATTAAGGAGAACTAAAGATATCGTCAACACTATAAAAAAATTTTTTAAGGCATAGCAAGATGACAGCAGTAAACTCATAACTATCAATACTCACACTAAATGTAAACAGCTTTAAATGCACCAGTCTAGAGTAAAAGAGTGTGGCACAATGGATTTAAAAAATATCACCCATCAATATGTTGCCTATAAAAGACACACCTTAGACACAAGGACATAAGTAAATTAAAAATCAAAGGACAGAAAAAATCAAGCAAAAAGTAGTCAAAACAGAGGAGGAGTGATAATATCAATCTGCAATAAAAGAGATACTTAAACAAATTTACCACAAAAGAGAAAGGAGGACATTATAGAAAATGATTATAGAAACAATTTGCCAAGAAGGCATAACCATAATAAATATTTATGCATCCAGTATCAGCTCCAAAATAAAACAAATTCCAACAGCTTGAAAAGAGAAACAGTAAGAGATTTTAAAACACCATTTTTGATGATGGAGAAACAACTGAAAAGAAACTCAAAGACAGAGACGATCTAAATGACAATCGGCCTGTTAAGACATACCGAAAACACTCCTTTCAGCTGCAGTACAAAATATAGTACTTTCTAATATACCTAGATCAGTCTCCAAAACAGGCTGTCTTTTAGCCCACAAAGCTTGCCTTAACATATTCAACAGTGAAATAATAGAAAGCATTTTTGGTGATCACAACAGTATAAAATTAGAAAGCACTAACATGAAGAACAAGGAAGATATTTTAATATATGGAACCTGAATAGCACCTTCACTAAATACCAATAGATCATTGAAATTTTAAAATTTAATAAAAATCATTCCGAGAGTCAAGTGAAAACATAACATACCCCCTTTTCAGTCAAATATCATAGACTAAAAAATAAATACTAACACCCATGGAAAAGATGTCCCTAGAACAATCAACTCTATGAGACCACAAGGGCAACCTCTGCCCCCAACCCAAAGATGAGAAGGCAGGAGGGGCGGAAACTGCACGGATGGAAACAGGGCACCCAGGGAGGAAATGCGGAGAGAACTGACACATGGCAGAGATTGTAACCGAGGTTATGAAACAATCTGTGTGTGAGTTACTGATTGGAAAACTCATTTGTTATGTACAACTTCTCGTAAAGCACAAAGAAATGTTTAATTATCAAAAGACACAGGATTGTGAAAATGTAAGCTATTGGGAAGACAACTAAAAGGTTTCAACAAAACTGTATAAAGACCTCCTAACAAATTAATAAGGAAAACAGATAAAAATAACTAAAATAGACACTCCAAGAGAAAAATGGCACTAAAACTTGAGCAGGAAAAATACATACACAGATACACAATGATATCCAAATGACCAATACACATCAGAAAAATGCTAAATAACCTCAGAGATCATCAGAGAAATAGAAACTAAGCTGAAATTAAAAATCATTACATATCTGCCAAAATGGCTGTAATTAACATAACAGAAAAACGAAAATGTGGCTCGCTTGTGGATCCATAGAAATTCTCCTCTTATATTGCCAAGAGGAGTATAAACTGGTGCACTTTGTAAAACCACTTGCCAGTATCATCTACTAAGGTTAAATACACACAAAGTTTGACTCAGGCATTCCACTCCTAGGTGTATAACCATCAGAAACATGCACATCAAACTCTGTTCAAAAATGTTCAAGAACTGGAAATAATGCAATGTCCATCAACATCTTAGGGATAAATTATGGTATAGCCATACTTTAACTATATAACAATGACAATGAACAAACCAAAAATGAAGACCCTCAAAGCGCTATCAGATGGGCTTGGTGGCTGCAACAAAGGCCTCGAGCACAGGTAAGAATGATTGTGAGCCTGGTGCAGGACCAGGCTGTGTCCCACTCTGTCGTACACAGGACACTGTGAGCTGGAACTGATCCCACCTCCACCACCACGACAGCTACGTATATCATAACTGAATTTAACAAACAATGGCGCCTGAAGACACAAAAGAATACCACTGAGAGGGTTTCAAAACTGGAAAAAGGGAATTGAAAGATAATGAAAGTTCCTCCCACTAACATTTTGAAGAGAACTTGTAGTATATGATTCTCTTTTTTAAAGTTAAAAATAAACATAACTAATGCAATGGTCTTAGAAACTAGGACTTAGGTTACTCCAGGGAGCAGACAATAATGGAGGAAGAAAGGGCAGCTTCTTGGGGACTGGCTAATGTTCTATTAATTGAGCTCAGTGGCAGTTACCAGGTGTTTGTAATGTTTGCCTTTTTTCCATGTACCACACTTTTAAAAAGTCAAAACGAAAAGACCAGCTCCCCACCACCCCGCGCCAAACCATTTTTTGGCAGTTAATACAGATATAACAATCTTTCTTGTCGGCAAATTTCTTGCAGCAACAAACCTAATGTAAAAATAAAAGGGTAAAGAAGATTCAGAACATCCTGACATTCACTGACCAGTTAATTTAAAAGCAAATCTGAAAAATAAATACCAGAGAATAAGACCCTAAAGATCTGTTTAGTTGGGATCAGGTATCAGGCATCAAAGAACAAAAAATCATATCCCCAAAGCCCATCTGTAGGCAACTGGACATCCCCTTACAGAAGGGGTCGCGGGGAGGAGAAGAGCCAGGCAGGGTGCAGTGTAGCAATGAAGAAACATACAACTTTCCTCTAGTTCTTCTTTCTTTTTAATCATTTTATTGGGGACTCATAAACAACTCTTATCACAATTCATACATACATCAATTGTGTAAAACACATTTGTACATTCGTTACCCTCATCATTCTCCAAACATTTGCCTTCTACTTTAGCCCTTAATATCGGCTGCTCATTTTCCCCATCCTTCCCCAGCCCCCCTCCCTCATGAACCCTTCATAATTCATAAATTTTTATTGTTTTGTCATACACTGTCCGATGTCTCCCCCCGCCCTCTTCTCTGCTGTCCATCCCCCAGGGAGGAGGCTATACGTAGGTTATTGTAATCGGTTCCCAGACACTGTATCTTTTGATAGCCGGGCACCATAAGCTTTCTTCACCACATTTGCTTATTTTCCTCTAGTTCTTAAATGCTATCCCCACCTCTCACTATCATAATCCCATTTCTACCTTACAAATCTGGCTAGACCAGAGGATGTACACTGGTATAGATAGGAACTAGAAACACAGGGAATCCAGGACAAATGAACCCCTCAGGACCAGTGGTGAGAGTTGCAATACCGGGAGGGTGGAGGGAAGGTGGGGTCGAAAGGGGGAACCGATCACAAGGATCTACATGTAACCCCTCCCTGGGGTATGGACAACAGAAAAGTGAGTGAAGGGAGATGTCGGACAGTGTAAGACATGACAAAACAATAATAATTTATAAATTATCAATGGTTCTTAAGGTGGGGGGGAATGAGGAACTGATATCAAGGGTTCAAGTAGAAAGCAAATGTTTTGAGAATGATGATGGCAACAAATGTACAAATGTGCTTGACACAATGGATGGATGGATGGATTGTGATAAAAGTTGTATGAGCCCCCAATAAAATGGTTTTGAAAAATTAAAAT
>NW_022105908.1:22013457-22022030 GCF_000313985.2 Echinops telfairi | reverse complement strand
AAAAAAAAAAGATCTATTTAGCTGAGGAAAAACAGAATAGCCAAATCTTCAGAGCAAGATAAAAATATCACGACACTTTGGAATTTCTTTGAACATCACAGGTCACATCCTGAAGATGCTCATTTACCTGGTGACTGGAATCCTCAGTGCTCTGTTTTATGAAGTCTTCCAGCTCCTGTTTCTCTTTCAGGGTCTTCTCTAACTGGTCATTAGCTTGTCTGAGCATCACCTGTAGTTTCTTCACCTAATGTAAGTTTTAAAAATCAGTTAAAAGGAAGAACCATTATTATTTTCTGAGTTTGAAAATATTTCAAATGCCAGAATTAAAAAAAATTCAATCTTGCTTTTCTACTGAATATCACAGATCTGTACATTCATAAAGAAATTAGATGAATGGCCTCACGTGCCAACTGCGCTGCGCTTCACAGTTAACTAACCATTTTAACACAGGCTCTCCTCTGAAAATACCTGATTCTCCTCCTGGGTTCTCTAAGTTGGGGCACTGGCCTCCAATCCAAAAATCTACATTAACACAATAAATATAAGCCCTTATCTAAAAAGGGCTCCCAAGTCGTCAGGGTAAAATCTAAACCCCTTTATTCATGATCCCTTCCTCAATGACTACACCATGGCCTTTGTTTGCAGCTTCCTCTTCCACCTTCTTTAAAAACGTTTTATTGTGAATTAGGTGAAAGTTTATAGAACAAATCAGTTTTTCATTCAACAATCTATACACATTTTGTTTCACGTCATTAAAATTGCAATCCCATAAGTGGATAATATCACTTGTCACTTCCTCCCCTCTTCCTTATTTCCTAACCCTTTTTACCTCCTACACTTTGAGCACATGCTGTTTTGTTTTTTGGTTTTTTTAAATGCTGTCTTTTTATCTCAAATGGTTAATTATTCCAGGCAGTCATACATGCTGTTGTTCCCCCTAAACCAAACCAAACTCGCTACTATCAAGCCAATTCTGACTCCTGGCAGCCCTGTAAATGAGGCAGCACTGCCCCTGCAGGTTTCTGAGCCCACAACACTTTATGAGGGTAGAAAGCCTAATATTTTTCCCATTCCTCTCTAAAGACGTATTATGTGGCTGAAAACTGAGCAACAGGGTGAG
Organism: Echinops telfairi; assembly: GCF_000313985.2. Classification (NCBI taxonomy): domain Eukaryota; kingdom Metazoa; phylum Chordata; class Mammalia; order Afrosoricida; family Tenrecidae; genus Echinops; species Echinops telfairi. The sequence goes on along the minus strand of NW_022105908.1, from coordinate 22,020,910 downwards.
TTCAGCTTCAGAGCTGAAGGATGACAAGAGCCAAAGTCTCGGTTATTCAACTAGTCTCTATCTGACCAGTAAGCCTGGTCTTTTTGATGATTTTTAATTTTTGTTCCATATCCCCCCTATCTTCTAAAGTGATCCCTTTCAGAGCAGTTGGTAGTAGTCAAGCACTATCGTGTCCTACTGGTCTTTGTGTCCCGGGATCCATCACCCTGCTGGACCAATAGTTGTATCTTAGACGGCTGCAGCGGTGGTACTTGCATAATCTCATGTCAACTTGAGGGTATTATGAGCAAAAAGGTGGAGTCTAGCCTGTCAATTAGGTCACAGCCTGAGAATGTCTCCTTGTGGGTATGGCCTTCTCATAAGGAGGGTCCTAGAAACACCCACTGCTGCCCCCCCCCCCCATTTGTTTGGCCTTCCTGATGTTGAGCCACTCAAGAGAGCCACCGCTATTGGATCCACAAGATTTTGCATGTACCACCCTGTGAGCTTCCTGCATTCTGCATCACTGTGTGTGGCTGCATGTGTCTGAAAGGGGACTCATATCGGACTTAGGAAATAATAACAGACTTATGGACTTGATCTGTACTGGACTGGGATATTTTCTTAATATACAATTACTCCTTGACATAAAGCTCTTTCTTATACATATGGAGTGTCCCTGGATTTGTTTCTCTGGTCAACCTGGCCTAATACAGCCACCTCCCATTGTTGTTCGGAGTGCACACAAGTGCGTGGCGCATGTGCACGCGCACGCGCACGCACATACACACACACACACACACACACACGCCTGGTGTACTACTCATACTTCCTAGAACTCAGCATGCTCTGCCGTAACTCTGATCTTCTAAACACCTCTATTCTGCTTTCGAGATTACTAATTAATTCTTAATCCAGTCTCTAAAGCAAACCTAGTGTTGCCTTCCCTGCCCCTAGAGTTAAGTTACATGTCTCTCCTCAGTGCTCCTCTAGATCTATGTGCAAATCTATACACTACATTGACTTAATGGATAGCTGCCAGCACTAGAAGCTCCTTATGAACAACACTGTGTCCTACTTGTATCTGATTCCCTAGAACCTACAAAATGCCACGCACGGAGGGAGCTTCAGTGAATGTCTACTGAAATGGCTCCAGCCTCTATTTCCATGCCACATTATCAGAGGCCAATTGTATTAGCCTCACAAATAGTTTGAGTGTACCTTGCTAGGGAAAAAAAAGCAACATTATGTGAAGGAAATCAATGCCAACAAGGCTTGAAAATAATAAACTGTCATCTTCTTCTGCACAGCTGTCTTTTGAAGACTAAGAATAATTAACTTCATAACAGCAATAGAATTATTTTAAAATGTTCAGAGAAAACGACATACACATTATTTTCCTCATATATTTTCATCAGCCTGCTCTCCTAAAAATCTGTCTTATTTTTATTTTTTTATTTTTACCCTAACCCTAACAAAATCTGTCTTATTTTTAAATGTTTTCAAGGAACTTATTATTAGACACTGTATCTGGACAGGAACTCATGATTTGTCAATGCCAGCACACCAATTCTTTCAAAGCTTAAATCCACAACCCTGTAAATAAACCTTAATCAACTCAACAAACTTATGATAAGTAGGTAATTAAGCAATAAAGATTTTATGAACTGATTAATGTGACATTCAATGAAGCTTTTATTCCATTAGAAACTGTAGGGTACCTCTTATCTCCCCAGTTCCCTATTATAAAGCATCTTCTATGTGCATGCACTCATGGAAATATCTATCCGTGTTAGGCTTGAGTAGGAGGGGCAGAAGTGGGAGGGGAGATGTGCCAGGTCTCAATTTTCCAAAAAGTATTCTCTGAAAATACTCAAGTAAGAGCCAAGTTGACCTGTATGTTGTTGGGCAGAAGCAGATATCCTAGTGAGTTCGGAAATGTAGTGGCATTGCAGGTCTCAGATTACTTAATGACTTAACAAGAAGGAGATGCTTCATAAAGCAAATGGGGAGCAGGGAGCAAGTTACACCTGTGCTTCTGTACCAAATGAAAACTACAACAGCTCACCAATTTAAAACGGTCAAAAGAAACTCACCTGGTCTCTTGTTTCCGACTCCTGAGTCTGAATTCCCTGTAACTGTTTCTCATAATTAGAACACATATCGCAGCGTCTCCCAAGTTTGTTCCCAGCATTGTGTACCTGAAAGGCACCCAAACCCTCGTCAGGCAGAATGAAACAATTCCACGAACTACACTTGATGTGCACACAGTAGAACAGGGACTGCACAATCTCCTCAAGGACTTACGGCAAGAAGCTACAATACAGGACCAGAGCTGAGGTCATAATCGCCAACCTAGATATGAGATGGGGCAGCAAAGGACCAAGCTTGACTCACCAAGAGGCTAGGAACCGTAAAGCATCTCACTTTTGAGAAAAGCACAAAGTAAGCAAAAGTGAGTACCCCGTGGCACGCACCATTTAAATCAGTGCTGCTCAGCCAAGGGAGAAACCACAGTGCCAATTCACCATGTCTCCAGCTCCAGTTTCTAAATAGGTATGAAACCCTTTTTTTTTTTTAAAGTATGAAACTTAAGAGTAACACTTTCTCATATACTCGAGTATAAGCCGAGTTTTTCAGCACATTTTTAATGCCGTTTTTGTGGTAAAATTAGGTGCCTTGGCTGATATTTGGGTCGGCTTATACACAGTATGTTTTACATGAGATCAAAAACCGTTTCTTTCAGGCTTCATAAACAATTCCACTTACTGATGACACAGCTTCTTCAAAGAACAGTAACCCTAAGTAAAGGACAGCACCGAAGTCAGAAGCTGGACTGTAACCCAGGGTGTGCTACCAAGTCAGAGGGGAAACCTGAGCAGCTCATGTGACCGTTCTGAACCCACTTCCTCATCTGTGAAATGGGAACAATCATGCCCTGACTACCACATTGTTACCAGGACGCTTCAAGAGGTGAGGAACGTCTAAGGGCTTTGTAAACTAAGTACAGTGTAAATACTTCTCAGTTTTCATTTACAAATGATAACTTGTGAATTTTTAACTACTAATGAGGAGAAAAATCAAGTTTTAAATTGTCTTTTCTCTCCCATATTTTGCACTCTTCTTAAATTCACTCTCAGCACCAACTGCTGACAAGCATTTTTGCTTTAGATTCAGAAGGAATAGGACAGAATGTGAGTCCTGGAATACCTCGCAATTACAGAAAAATGCAAAGCAACTAAATTCAGGCAATTCAAACGAGCTCCACAACTTAGATCTGCTTCGGCTTGAGAGGTATAAGCTTTAGGTCAGTTTCTCAACCTGTGGGTAGCGACCCCTTCACAGGAGTGGCCCGATTCATAACAGTAGCAAAATTATAGTTAAGAAGGAGCAACGAAAACAGTTTTATGGTTGGGGGTCACCACAACATGAGGCACTGTATGAAAGGGCCACAGCATGAGAACCACTGCTGTAGGTGGAGATGTTCTCACTTGAATCAGTTAGCTAGGTGGTACCCATCTGTCACAATCGCATGGACTGGCAAAAGCTGACTCTGATGAGGGTCAGATGACAGAAGTTAACATGGACTTGCTGGCAGTGTGCACACACACGGACTCCAGGGACTGGCTACTGAAAGCTCCCAGAGCAACGCAGTCTCCCTCAGAGTGAGCAAGAGGCAAAAAGTCAGAAGGATGACCAACCTCTTTCTGCAGGAGATTCCATTCTGTCTCACTGACCAAGCGGTAGCCACTGGGGGACATGTAAGCACTTTCCATACCCTGGGTGACACTGGAGAGGAGGGACGCTGTCTCTTCTTGTTCCGGTGTCATCGCCTTGATCGCTCTTTCCTGATCTTTGGTTAGCATAAACCCACTTGGCATTTGTAGAGACCCGAGGGAGGCCGTATCAAAGTTCTCAGACACAGAATCCGCTCCTACCAATGGTCCAAAATCCGATTCTTCTAAGTTCCCAGCCGATTTTGCTTTGTAGTTATAGCCTAAAGCTTTGGATTGCAATGAGCCTGAGGTTCCCAAGCTGTCTGTAGACTGTGCTCTCCTAAGTCCATCTTTAAACATGTCATTGTCGGGTTTACTGAACGGGTCTCCAGCTGGCAACAGTAAGTCTGCATCCAAGGAATGGACTGAACCATGAGTACTATCTAAATGCTCCTGAAATGTGAACAAATAACAGTTCCAAGTCAGACAATTCTCTGTATTTCCAAACAGAAAAACAATCATATGGTTCATGTAATTTGCCTCAGAGTAGCCATGATAATCATTGCACGCCACCTTTCTATACTCATTAAGTAAACATTTATTGAGTGTCTTACATGTTCTGGGCACCAAACCAGGCACTCAACATACAACTGTGAGCAAGACACGTTCTTGCTTGTTGAGATGCTTACAGCTTCATGGAAAAGAAAAACAAGTAAGGGGTGGGCTCTTACAATATAGCATGCAGTGAAATGATAGGCCAGTGCCAGGAGAGCACGGAGGGAAACCCAGGGCACGCTCAGTGAGTCAGGGGTCTTAGGGATTTCTCCTGAGCTTCAGGGTTGGGCAGGTGAAATATGAAGGTGCCTGCTCTACATCCCCAAGCAGATGTCTACCAGATAGAAGATTTGGGAGTAACCATCATACGATGGTTATTAACGTCACAGAATCAGAACATCTAGGGTGAATCTGTAGAATGAGAAGGCGGCCAAGGGTAGAACCACAAGAAGCACCGACACTGTGGAGGATGAATGGAGAAGCAGCGAGGGTAGCAAAGGGAACTGAAGAGTTTCAAGCAAAGTGTCATCAACATGTTCAATGTAATACTAAATAAAAGCCAGACCCAAAAAAGGTCATACATTGCATGAGTTCATCTGTATGAAATGTCCAGAATAGGTTAATCCAGAGATACAGGAAGCAGATTAGTCCTTGGTGAGGGCTGAATCAGTAGTCCTGGTGGCGCTGTCAGGTAAGCATTAGACTTTAACAGCAAGGTCAGAGGTTCAAACCCACAAGCCACTCTGTGGGGAAAAGATGAGGCTCTCTGCTCCCATAAAGCTATGAATCCTCCGGAACCCTACATACGGTCTCTATGAACTGGAATGGACTCGGTGGCAGTGGTTTTGAGAACTGGAGCTAAAGAGAAAGAAAAATGGGGAATGGCTTTTTAATGGGCATGAGATCTTTGAAGGGGATAAAAATGTTGTGGAAGGAAAAGGAAGTTTCACAAAATTGATGAGAAAATTCCATTATTTCTAAATCTCGTTTTTCCATGAACTTTTTGAAGCCTCTTAGTATTAGAGGTATTGGTTGCACAGCATTGTGAAAAAGAAAAAAAAAACAAAGTGCAGCATATTCCCAGAGTAAAAAAGCATCTTAATGCTATCCCATGATGCACAGTGAATTGGAAAGTCAGAAAAACAGGGACAATATAGCAGGTTTTTCTTGCAACTAAACTTATTAATATTCAAAGGACTATTCTGTAAGATTACAGTCCTTTTCTTTTAGTTATTAATTGCCCTTTCTCTAATAAGTCCGAGAAGCCTGGAACACAGACAATTGTTTTTAAAATAGCCTCACTGGGCCTAACACAGAGGCAGCAACTTTGACGCTAATTCCTCTATCATTTCTTTCTTCTGAAATAAGTTAACTTATCTGTGACGTTCAGACGGGTGGGGAACATAAATCGAACATGTACTGATATAGTTATGGCAAAGTCCCAAGTTTAAAAGAAATGAGACTACACCCAAATAAATGTCTTAATAAACACGGGAACCACCACCCATTCTATCGGAGTCAATCAGTTTACAAAGGGAGCACTGTCACATACAGTGCTGCCCAAGGAGGGAAGGGGCAGGGGGAAGCAAAGCTGTAAGGGACACTTTTTTAACTGCCATGTTGGTAATAGTACAAGGAACAGATACTTCCAGCATAGTGTAAATGTTTATGATAGATGATTCAGCAAAATGCTCTCATGCCTTTAGAATGTTTATGCCCTTGAACTGAACAATTCTTTTCGCAACAATGCATACTAAGGAAACTATTACATATACCCATCATGATTTTTGTACAAGGAAGAATTATATATACACCTACCTATTGACATAATCTAATTTTTGTTGCATCTGCAATTCTGTAATGACACCTTACAATAATAAAAACCATCTACTATCTGACTCTTGTGTGCATTAACAACCTACGAGGGGGTACCCCCCCAAAAGGGGAAAATGTTTTGCTGGACAGAGCTTTTGTAGTATGCATTTTTCCTGCTAGGCGAGCATAAAGCAACACGCTCTGATTTAGTGCACCCAGTGGTTTTGCCTGGGAAGGTTTTCTCTGGTCACAGTGAATTTTTTTGTGAAAGCAGTTTTGCTCACACCTTATTTTTTTGTGATGGCCGATTTAAGAGAACAGTGTGTGCAATTTTGTTTCCTGCTCAGGAAAAATGCTGCAAAAACTGCTGAACACAGCTTACATGGACTGCACTATGGGAAAAACTCAAGTGGTACAAGTGGTTTTCTCATTTCAAAAAAGGTGAAATGTCAATTGATGACAAACCTTGTTCTCAATGTCCATCAACTTCCCGAATGGATGAAAATGTTCACTCATAGTGCATGTGGAGTTCATTCCACCAAGTTAGATTGTTAAACTTTCTATTTAAAGGTTCTGAAAAGATTGCATAACAGTGTGCAACAAAAAAAGGCCTGATTAGTGGCAGATAAGGGGCTAATTGTGCCACCATGACAATGCACCTGCTCATGCAGCCAACTCAGTGAGCCAGTTTCAGCCAAAAACCAGCATGCCTCTCTTGGCCCACGCACCTTACTCACCTGACCTCACCAAGTGCAACTTCTTTTAGTTTCCGCAAATGAAGGACATGAAAGGGCAGCAATTGGACAACATAGAACAAGTGAAGAAAAAAACGAGGGAGGTGCTGTCAGTCACCCAAACAGATGAGTTTGGAAAATGTTTCCCAAGAATGAATGATAGCAGCACAGGCAATGTAATGGAGAGGAATTACTGAAACCCAAATGAAGGCTGAGCATGATAATGGGACAAGAGGAAGCGAAAAGAAAACACAAGAAAGAACTAGAAGGCAAAGGGCATTTGCAGAGGTCTAAATACAGGCATTTACATATGTAAATATATTTATATAGGATAGGGGGGAAATATATCTACGTGCATATATTTATAGGTTTAGTATTAAGGCAGCATTTTGGACGTCTACTGAAGTACTTCCTCAATGCAAGAACACCTTGTTCTATTAAATTGGCATTCCATGATGCACACCTTCCCGACATGATCGCTGAAGACAAATGTGTACATAAGCAAATGTGGTGAAGAGAACTGATGGTGCCCGGCTATCAAAAAGTGCAGCGTCTAGGGTCTTAAAGGCTTGAAGATAAACAAGAGGCCATCTAGCTCAGAAGCAACAAAGCCCACATGAAAGAAGCACACCAGCCTGTGTGATCACAAGGTGT
>NW_022105908.1:21988627-22011973 GCF_000313985.2 Echinops telfairi | reverse complement strand
AGAATGATGATGGCAACAAATGTACAAATGTTCTTGACACAATGGATGGATGTATGGATTGTGATAAGAGGTGTACGAGCCCCAATAAAATGATTTAAAAAAAAAAAGAATCACAGATTTGACAAATGTATTAAGTGTAATGGAGAGTACTTTTGAAGGTTGTTTTGTAAAAAAAATTAAATACAGAACTTTGGGGGGGAAAATTCCCCTTTTTTGGTACCCCCTCGTATAAATGGCAGGAATAAACATTGAGGTACAAGGCAAGAGTTTTGCTGGCAGTGATGGTTAAAGTTATGTGCCAACTTGGTTGGGCCACGATTCTTCACGGTTTGGCAGAGAGGAGATAATGTAGTTTAGTAGTTATGGTATAATATAATTTGGCAGTTATGTAATGATCTTTCATTTTTCACAGAATGTTGATTTTCACCTAACAACCTGGTCTTTGGAACTTAACCCTGTTAATAAAAAAAGAATGAGTATAATAGCATTATGACATTATTTATAATAGTGAAAAGTTTTGTAGTTAAAAAAAAAGAATATTACGACACATTTATAATTTGGGTTGAGGGGGAAATATTTAACAATATGCCCAAACATTAAGTATAGATTTAAATAGCATGGAGGGAAAGGTACAAGTTATATGCATGTATTAGTCTGGGTACTTTATAGAGAAACATATCCACCACAACACATATATAAGAGAGTTTTACATAAAGGTTAAGTGCACATCAGGAAAACATCCCAACCCAGTGCTGCCCAAGCCCACAAGTCCAACATTAACCCATTAATCCATATGTCCAACACCAGTCCACAAAGCTTCTCCATATCACAAAACACACACTATTACGCCGACTACAGGAAGAAAGCTGAACATGTAATCATCTCAGTGCTGGCAGGGGTCTCCACACGGGTGCTCCAGCACCCAGGGCTGCATCGGGGTAGGTCCATGTGGTTTCTCCTCAGGGATATCTTGCAGGAAGTGAGCCTTGCTAGCTAAAGCAGGAAACTGGCTAAGGCAGCTGCCCCCTGGTCCGACCATCACAAAGCAAGAGACCTAAGAACTAGAAAGATGAGGCTCACAGAGCCATTTATCCCTCCGCCCTTCAATTAACCCCACATGTGTTTATCAGCCAGGTTGGAACAATAAACTAACAACCTCAATGCACAATCACAATCTAGACTGTTTAAAGTGTGCAAATAGAAACATATCTATATTATCTTTAAGTTAGAAAAATAGGAAACGACACATTATCAAAATGTTAATGGCAGTTATTTCTGGGTAATATAATAAATACCAGTAATGAGATAAACATATTCTAAGCATCAGATTAAGGAAAGCATGAGGTCCTGCTGGGTTAAAATGTCTTTGGCAATACGTCAGACTAAGTCCCCAAGTCATCCATTATCAACTTTGAAGCAAGTCTTATGTAACTCACAATCCTCAAACACCCAACAGTTTACACTCAACATGTAAACTATAAGCCAGCCTATATTAATGGGGAAAAGATAGCTCAAATGTCAGGAAATGTTATTCACAATATATCATATAGATCTGTTAAGACAGAATTAAAAAGAAGAAAAATACTTCACTGTAAATCACAACAAACCTTCCTTTCCCATTTGTCTTCTAAATTTTTACTTTTCAAACATTCTTGGCTGCATGACTGCATGATGCAAAAATCACATATTTGGCTGTACTTAAAAACAGACATTTTCCTAGGAGTACAAACTTTTGAAACAATTGGCTGAATCAAGACAAGTGGTCCCCAGTGTTTGTTCCAAACAAAGAATGCAGAAAAACAACTACATCATACTTTTCAAGGTCTCACAGGATTAACCACACACAAAAAAAAAACCACCAAGGAAATTAAAAGCTAACAGGATTATTCACAACTAAGAATAAATCTGCAAACTATACAGAAACATGATATCTTTGAAAGTAAAGAAAAGACCTTTATCCAATGTAAGTGAAACTACTTCACCTGGCCGGGAGAGGAGGGGCTCGGTGAGCAAGTAAGAAATTCTAAACATCAAGGACAGTAAGTAAGAACAAGAGGGCTTCAAAAGTTCATGGAAAATGGAATTAAAAGATAATGAGATCCCAGTATGCATGAGCCTCAAAGAATAAGTAAAATTTCAACACTCAGATAGGCAGGGGGAGGTAAGTATTCAGGGAAAAAACACAAACAAACAAACAAACAAACCCCAAAACCCAAATGAAGCTTAAGATGAGGGCTGTGGCTAAAAAGCAGAGTCCACATTCAGAAGGACCGCTCCAGTGGGAGGGAGGCATGTGTACGCATTTACGTAGGCAGTGGAGGTCAGTGGTGGATTTGAAGGAAGGGAGTGGCTCGACTGCAGCTGCACTTAAGAAAAGTGACTTTGGCAGTAATGTCAAGGGTGCACTGGAGTAGAGCAAGCTGAAGACAGGTAGCCTGGTGAGGAGGCCCTGCCACACGGTGAATAAAGCTGATGAGGCCACAGGAGCATCGCCTATACTCCCCACACCTTGCCCTCATCCCCTCCCGCCCCAGGTCTCTACTCTGTCTAGTTGATCTGATCCCAAGACCGGAAATGCACTACCCACCTCCATCACAATCCATTACACTTCACACATGATTCTCGAGGCTGAAGACCAAATACTGGTTAAACACTCATGCCATGTGCTATAGACAGTTAAGTGTTCCAACAATGAAGATCATTGTTTTTAAAACAAAATGCTCAAAATATTAACATTTATTCTTCATATCAAATAAGGATTTTTCAGACATTATTTAACAATATTTTCTAATGCCAATATTGGCACTACTGCAGAAATATCTATCTCAGAGGCAGAGAGTGAACGCTCACAACATGTTTCAAATAGTGCTACATATGCCTTAAAAACAAGAAGTGAAAATAAACATTGTTTTACCTAATCTGAAACGAGCAGCTATATGCTTCCATCTGAAGAATGCAATCTATTGAAGGGTAAGGAAGCTAAAAAATCCTGTATACGCTGACTTATCAATTCTACCATACCTCTTCATTTGATAGCTGGACTGAAGATTCCTCATGAGTTAAAGCACACACTATTGGTATTTTAACTTCTTCCTCACCATCTGCTTTTTTATGGTCCTTTCTCTTATTAAGTCTTTGTTGTTCATCTTCTTCCTAAAAGTTAGGAAAAATTTGTTATGACCCAGGTAATCTGAACTAAGGAGCCATAAAGCAACTCAAAACAAGAGTTTTGCAATCATGCTTGAGGTTCTCTGGTCACAACAAAATTATTTCAAAACCATGGACACAAAGTATGAACCTGGGACAAAGATGACGTCAGGAAGCAGCTTTTAAGAAAAGCACACTACTTGAAAGTAAGGCAGAACCCTGTCTCTTCAAATGATCCCAGGGGAGGAACAACTACATTAAACACTCCCTCTGATTATGGTAGAAAAAAAAGAGAAAAAAGTGACTGTTATTTACATATCCATTAGAAACATGTGAAAATGTATGTGAAAGGCAAAAGGAATGGCTGAAGCTGATGCAATAATTCACTCAACAAAGATGGATATAGGTGCCTCAACAGCCTAGTGGGGAGGGGGAACAATTACAATACTATGCACGTATATACAAGGGTCTATATTGAAAGGGGGAGAAAAACAATGCCTGGCTTCATCTGAGGAAGCTAAGAAAGAGTCCAATGGGCTGGGCTGGATCTCGCAAGTTTTCCAGTTGTGGTGGAGAGGAGACAGGAAGAAGAGCTCCGGCAGAGAGGCAGCGGTATGAAGGAACAGAGCATGGGAGGGCAGGCATGCAGGGGAATGCTGAGTAGCCTGTCTGGGACCGAAAGGCAGACCAGCAAGGGAGAAAAGTGAGGCAATGGGACAGGGGGTGGTAGAACCAGACAGATTCACTCCACTCCCAGATCTGCCAGTACCTCTCTCAGCTGGTTTCCTAATCTATTAAATAATACTACACTCCAGACTCACATGGGGAATTTTCTTTCTTTCTTTTTCAGAATTTTCTTTTGATTTATTTAAGTTCTGTTTTATTTTTTAGAATTTCTGGAGAAAAAGTCATCTTAACACAATGCTTGCACATAATAAGAGTTACACAAATGTTAAATGACCACCTGAGGAGTTTAAACTGTCTTACTGTCTTACTGGGCAGTAGTAGGGGTGTGTTCAGATCTGTACCTTAGAATTTAATTGCTTAGGTTGGTTGTGTTCCACACGAGGTGAGTGAGTCCAAATTAAATGACATGCAGAAAATGAAAAAGAAACTTTTTAAAAGTGAAATCTAGTTTAAGTACCTACGGCAATTTAAAGTATTTCTTACAAAACCTAGGAAAACAGCAAACAGTTCTAGGTAACTTCTCCTAGGGAATTACGTATTTGCATGTATACATATATATGATGGGTATGATTAGGAAATTAACTGCAACACTGTTTCAAATAACACCCCACCACCACTCCTAAAAATAAAGAGGAAATCAACTAGATCGCTACTACCAGGAGAAAGATTGTCAAGTATATTTATCCATGTTTCTAAAGTTTCCAAGAACAAGATGTATAATGTGAATACATACCCAAGACAATGTTTGGGGGGAAACATAGAATAAATACTCATAGTGTGTTAAACTTGTATGAAAGATCGAAGCTAAAACACACCCACAGACCCACAGACACGGTCTGGAAGTCAACCTATCAACTGGGTAAAAAATGCTTACTCCGGAGAAGGGCAAGTATGGGAGATGTCATAGATTTTCATTTAGCTGTGCTTAACGCATTTTTTTAAAACATGAGGATGTTATTTGTATATCAGTTATGCAACTAAAAATTAATTTTAAAAGTAGGACTAGGAGAAAAGGTCTTGGCATACAGAACTCTGAACGCCCGCCGTTTGACATCACTCCGCCTTTCTGTCTCCATCTTGTGGCCTTCTGCAGAGGCTTTCAGGCAAGGCCACAGATAACTGGGCCTTGATTTACACAACTCAGGGACCCTAGGAGAATGAGGGTGTCCTGGAGAGAAAAATTTTCTCAGAAATAGGCACTGAGGCATCCTACAGTCTCTGAAGAAAGTAATTTCTACATCAGTGGTTTTCCCCAAACAAGAAAACTGAAGAACAAACTTCCTTAGAGGCAGGTACTGTGTTTTTCAAAATGGCAGAAATCACGTTGTTCAGCTTAAGTCCATCTTGAGTACAGTCATGCATGGTTGGGGCTGTGGGAGCACGATTAATGAAGCAAGCAAGTCCTATAAAACTGCTATTCACCTGGTCTTTCTTCTTCAGTTCTTCAACTTGTCGGAGCTGTTCAGAAGTCAGCACAATCTCCATTCGCTGCATGTCCCTCATCAGCAAACGCTGAGACTCCAAAAACTGGTCATTGGCCTTCCGCCACGTGTGTTTTAACTGGTTGTGTTGTTGTCGCTCTTGCTCCAAGAGATGGCAAACTGTTTAGGAATCCCCCCAATCAAAAACACTGAATTTTAATGGAAGGCAATTTCTTTAACATAGGGCTATTAGACCAGGTGTGGCCAGTGGTCCAATCTGTCTGGAATTCTGCCTGACTGGCACCAAGGGGCAACTTGTAGACTAAAGCAAAGTCTCCCAGAGTGCTCCTAGGAACACGTGGGGAAAAAAAGAGTTCTGTGCTCTGTCAGTTGTATAAACTAAAACTTCAGCAACCTCTTCAGGGCAAGGCTGTGAGCTCAGTTTTCACTATGTCTATGTTCTCTGGCGGGTAGAAACGGGATAGACAATACATTATTTCTCAAATTTATTTAACAACAACAAAAACCACCACTCCTAAACAGCAGAACTCATGCAACCAGCTTTCTACGGGAAACACTGCTCTAAACCACAGCTATAGTAGCCATCCCTAATTACCTTTAACACAGTCTGATAAATCTGTGGCCCCGGAATCATTGAGTTGATTTAGTTGTAACCTCTCAGGGTAAATCAAAGAAATCTTAGCCAATGTCTGTATGGAGGATATCAAGCAGCTCAGTCACATTTTACTGAAAGAGTAAGTAGCTTCGTCTGTTCAGTCAGCTATCCAGCCCCCTAAGGCAAACACCTGAGAGACAACGTCTACTCCTGACATTTCTTCACCCAACACAGCCGCCGGTCACAGAGGTTTAGTGATCCTTTGCACAATGACATACCCATCTCCTGGTTTCTGCCTTAGGTCCGCCCTCAAAACGTAGACAGCTCTGAGAGTCATTCTTTGTTGTTCTTCTTCCTGCAGTCAGACTCTTCCTCTCTATTCTATCAGCTGTCACACTGAACTTTTGAAAACGTTAAAATAATCATATTACTTGCCAACATTATGTCCTTCAGAGAAGCCAGACACAAGTTCTATGATCTCAATGATATGAAATGTCCATTAACAGGCAAGTCCACGGAGACAGAAAATAGATTAGTGGTTGCCAAGGGTTCTGGGAAGGAGAGACTAGGGCGGGATTGCTAAGGAGTAGAGTTTCAGCAATTAGATAGTGGTGATGGTGTGCAACTTCATAAACATACTAAAACCCACTGGACTGTATAATTCACAAAGGTCAACTTTATGGCATGTAAATTGCATCTCATTAAAGCTACTACTTTAGTAAACCAATAAATGAAAACTTTCAGACAATCCTTACTGCCCACAAGGTAGAAAATCCTTAGCTAGAGGTCTCCATGATCTGGCCCATCCTTACCTCACCTATCCACATTTTGGCCTATAGCCTCTTGCATCTTCTTCTACTTCCCACTTCATGCCACATACAGAAGGCCCTGAATGCCACACTTATCTTTGACTACCTGGCACATACTTAGCAATTTTTCAAAACTCCACTTACAAACAACTTCTTTTAAGACTTATCTGCTCCTATGACAAAGGATTACCTATTCTTCATCTGTGGCACTACTGTTTCCTAGGCTACTTCCAAGTTTTACACCCATCCTTGGTAAGTGCACTAACTCAGTTGCATGCCTGATTCCCCCCATTTGAGTTGTACTCTATACCGTGACTCCATTTTTACCAGTCTCCTGTCCCTGAAAGACAATTTCTTTATTTGGTTTGAGTGCGTCAGTATAGAAACTACTCTCTCCCCCTTCCTCATTTGAATTAATGTTTTCAGACATATTTTCAGGTGTATTATGAAGGTTTGAGAACTTCGAGGACTTACATGTAGCTGGGGGCATACAGTTTAAGCAAAATTCCTATTTCTTTCCAACACCCTTTCAGAGTACAGGCATCTTTTCTACTACAATGGTACAATTGAAAACCGTTTCCTAAAGGTCAAAGACCCACTCACTCAAAGTTTGGATTATTTTCAGAACTTCATGAAATTTTTCTGTAGGCTTGTCATTTCAGCTTTCCAGTATTTGGAAAAAATTAACTCATATCCAAACCTAAATGATTTATGAATCACTTTGTTCTCTATCACATTTTATACACTTGGAAAAATATTCACTGTACAACTCTTATTATCACAGCCCTAATCCCGTATATTCAGTATGTCCCTGTGTAACCTGCAACAGATGAGCCCCAGGAGTACATGCACTTGGATGAGTTATAAAGTTGACTTTCACTCACCTCGACATCATACTGAGCATTTCCTTCCATTATAAAATGTAGGCAGTGAGCCATAAGAGCATGACAATGCCCATGACATGGTCACTAAGGCAAGTTAGATTCTTTTCATCCCATTGTCATTGTTACACATGCTCATTACTACTTCACAATTAACAGTATTTATTGGCCCTTTGCTAAACCTTGTACTTAATGCGTTCATTTCTAAAAGTATGTATATTGTTATAATATCCTAAGTCTGAGGTTTTTATACTTTGGTACTTTTCTCATAGTATGATTGTTTTAATTCTATGCAATGTATTGCATTATAGGTATCAAAAAGAAAAACAATACTATTCTGAGGGGACTTCATAAGATTGCCAAAAAAGTTTGTGACATAAAACATTTAGGAGCCCAGCTATACAGGAATACTAGAAGAAATAAAAACAAAAGTCTACTTTTATCTTAATGGGAAAGGATAAGCCTTCTCCTATCTCTAGAAAATATAGTCAGTTTTCTATATCACTCTGCTGCCAGGCTAATGAAATAAAAACTGTCCATTAAAAGCAGGGTTTGATGTGGAAGGACAGCAGGACACACTGCCTGCCCCTCTCGCTCGTCTAGTCCGGCTCCACCACTGCCATCAAAATGGATGCGAGGCCAAAAGCAGCTGGAGCAGAAATCCCAGCCCCATTATTCTGTCCTACAGCTTACGCCTTGGGGATTTCTTACTGCAAGAAGGAGAAGCCATTGACAATCCAAGTATCTTTAGTAGTACCACTTCAGCTTTGCTGGAGAACATTCAAGCCAACCCACAGCAAAGCTTGAACTGCTTCAGTAACATGCTGAACTGGTATTTTACTCTCTTACAGAGGGAGATCATAGTTACTGTCTCTATTTACCTTCATGCAACTCTTTACGCAGTTTTTCAGCATCTTCCTGTAGAACTGACTTCTGAGTATTCAACACAGCTACGTACATCTCTAGGTCAGTTCTACAAGATTTCTCGGCTTCCAGATAATGATTCAGTTCTTTGACCTAAAAATAAAATATGATTCTGTTCAACTGAAGTTTACAACAATTTGGGGTTTTTTAATTAACTGTTTTATTGTGGGGCTCTTACAAATCTTCTAACAATGTATCATTCAATTGTATTAAGCACACTTGTACATATGTTGCCATCAACAGTTCCAAAACATTTTCTAATTGAACCCTTGGTATCAGCTCCTCTTTTATTCTCTCCCTCCCCAACCCTCTCACCCTCATGAAACCTTGATCAATTATGTATTATTATTGTTCTTTCCTAACTTACACTGTCTGTTGTCTCCCTTCACTTACATTTCTATCATTCGTCCCCCTGGGTGGTGGTGGTGGGGGTTTATATCAACTTTGTGATGAGTTCTCACTTTCTCCCCCTTCTCCCGGCTCCATCACCCTACCCTCATGATATCAATACTTCCACTACTGTTCCTGAGGGTTTTATCTGTCCTGAATTCCATGTGTCAAGAGCTCTTATCTGTACCAATGTATGTACTCCGGTCTAGCTGGATTGGGTCATGGTAGTTGGGAGGGAGCGGGGGAAGGGATTCAGGAACTAACGGTTCTCAACCTGTGGGTCACCACCCCTTTGGGGGTCTAACAACCCTTTCACAGGGGTTGCCCAATTCATAACAGTAGCAAAATGACAGTTATGAAGTAGCAATGAAAATAATTTTATGGTTATGGCTGGGGGTCACCACAACATGAGGAACTGTATGAAAGGGTCGTGGCCTTAGGAAGGTTGAGAACCACTGAACTAGAGGAATGATGTGTGTTTCATCGGTGCTTTACTATACCCTGGTACAACAATTTCTCTCTTAGGTATATAACAGTACATTCTGATTATGCTCTAGGATAATTTAGATTTATCTTTACATAACTTTAGACTCTTAAAAAGTAGCATTTATATATATATATTTTTATACAACAACTAGCCAAATACAATTCGACAGCAGTGAGTTTGGGTTTATTTATTTTCTATTTAAAAATAGGAAACCAATATAGTTAAATTATAAACATTATCATCATCATGTCACTCGGAGTTGACGCACATCAAGATTACACATAAAAATTTTGTACCTTGCTTTCCAAAAAGGTCGCTCTACTGGCACTCCCAAAACAATACATGTATACTACAATACATACTATACTCAGTTATACCAGGCAGGATTTAGTAAATAAAATGAGCCAGTATCATTTCTAAGGATAAAAATAGTCGGCACATTCTTGCAAGTTTGCTTTCCTTTGGTTTTTGGTGCAATATTTTCAAACACCCTAAATTAATAAAAAGGAGAGCTTTCTACAGACACATACATTCATGAGAAAAACTAGATCAGGGTAGAATAAACAGGGTAGTCTTGCACTTTAATAAACACAAGCAAATGCAAAAGACTTTAAAGTCATCTTGTTTTTAAAAAAGTTAAATCTCTGTCAAATGATCAACAACACTCAGAAATACTGGTATAGTATAATATTAGAAAGTTATACCCAGAACTAAATGCAATCCTCTCCCCTCCCCCCAAATCTAGAATGATATAAGTAATACTTTTATCCTGTCTTACAAATTATTCATCCTAAATTGTGGCTATCTGGCTAACTTTCAACTCTTCCAGATGGTTCTGATTAATTTCAAGTTCATGGTTATTTTCATGCCTTTTTCTTCCCACTTCCTCCCCCTTGAAACAGCTACCTATCTGTTCAATTAGCATCACTCTGACGCCACAATACAGTACACAGTAGCGAGTGCTGGTCAGGAACTAAAATGATGATGACACCTTTAAACTGCCATCTGATACTTCAATGGAGGCTGTCAGCCAACCACAAAACGGCTAACCTGGCATGACTAAGTTCTGACTGTCATGAGGCACTTTCCCCTAATATCTACAGAGAGTGATCATTCTACTGATAGTGATTGAATGCAGCAGATATAAAATAGGGACATACAACCACTGGTTTATCAATTATTACTTTAAAATGAATGCTTAACTCAATTAATAGAAAGATTTCTAAACATTCATCATTGATTTATGACGCTCACAGTAGGCTTAATAGATATTAGTTTATTGAATACTTAAAATTTATCAATGCCTTTCTGAAGGCAACTTTTCACATCACAATAAAAGGCATCCTTATGATACAACATTCTCAAGTTGCTGAGAATAAATCCACATGGTCATATTTATTTTTTTTCTATCCCCCTTTTATATTTAAACTATAGACTATTTATTCCTTCAGTATTCCTGAGCGAGATCTAGAGCTTTCTTTTCATAGGCTACCTTTCTTTTTGTTTTTAAAAAGGTTTTATTACTCTCATAAAATAAGCAGGAGAACTTTGTTTTTCATTCTCTGACACAGTTTGTAAACTATATGGCTTATCTCTTCCTAGGTTTGGTTAAACTTGCCAACAAAACCAAATGGGTCTTGGAAGGAAGAGAGAAAAAAGGAAAAAGGAGGATTTTGACTACAGACTCATTCCTTTTGAACTGATAAATTAGCTTTCCTAATTTATCTTAAGATAATTTTAGCTATGCATCTTTTACTAGGAAATTTTTCGTTTTATCTAGATTACAATTTATAGCTGTCACATTGTTCCTCCTATAAAAATCTCTACTGCATAAAAGATAGCTTACATAGTTCTATGCACCGATTACATCTAGATTGCAGTTGTTAGGTGCCATTGAGCCAATTCCGACACACAGCCAACTATGCACAAAAGAAAGAAATCCAGCCTGGTCCTAGGACATCCTCACAATCGTTCCATGCGTGATCACACTGTTGCAGTCACTGTGTCAGTCTACCTCCTGAGGGCTTTCCTCTTTCCCCGACGCCCCTTCTTCAACAAGCGTGAGTGATGTCCTTCCCCTGGTACTGCATCTAATTATGAATCTAGTGATTCAAAACTTCTATTTCCTGACTAGTATTTTTTCTGGCTTACACTCTCAGTTGCTAAATATGAGTGTTAATTTCAAGGATATATAAGATGCATTCAAGTAACTGTCATTTTTTATGTTTATTAGAAGTTTCACCTTATCTCAATTAATTATTTTTGTCCTTTAAATCTCACCTGTTTGATATTACAACGGCTATATCTGCTTTCTTTGTATTTACATGCTATTTATTTACCTATTCCTTTTCTTTTCAAATTACCTTTGTGGTTTTATTTGAGGTGTATCTTTTGTAAGCAACATAAAATTATATTTAAAAAATACAAACTAATAACCCCTTTTATTTATTTATCTTGAAAACAGGTTTATAATCCCTTTTAGTAAATATCAGTTTACATTTGCTTCATTAAGTGACAGATCCCCATTCATTTCTACAATTCAATTTGGGATTTTGTTTCCTATTTTTATTCTTTTCTTTTCCTGTCCTTTCAGCTTCTATTTTCTCAGCTGTGTCTTTTTTTAAAACAAACAAACACACTCACTGCCATCAAATCCATTCTGAATCATGGCAACCCTAGTGGGCAGGGTGGAACTGTGGGCAGGGTGGAACTGTGGGCAGGGTAGAACTGCCCCTGTAGGTTTTCAAACTGGAACTCTTTTAGGGAGTAGAAAGAATCATCTTTCTCTTGCACAGTGGCTGGTGGTTTTGAACTGCTAAACTTTTGGATCATAACTCAACACACAGCCAACAAATTCAGGCAAACTGTAGCTACCTTATTTAAAAGTTCGATGGGGTGGGGGGAGGCGCAGTTCAGAATATAACTGAATAGCTTATTTTACTTAATAAGAAAATGAATGCACTCAACTCTCACTCTGATACAAAAATGAAAATATTTGGGGACAAAGAGGCACAAGCACCATTATTGTGATGATTTACACCATCCCTATGGGTGGAAACATGTAACAATAGTACTTTGCATTTTAAAGAACGTGAGGTGTTTCAGATGCATAGTCATTACTTATAGTACCTCCCCATCCCCATCTCCAATTGATTCTAAAATTGCTTCTGGCAAAATCTTGGGTTATAAACAAACAAGGATAGGATATTTCACCACCTTTGAGGCCTCCAGTTCCTTAATCTTGTCTTCAGCCTCTGTCAGTTTATCTTTCAAAGCTGCAATTTCCTTTTCCATGGGCATCACAACAGACCGAAGTTTTTCAGCATCTTCTTGGGCCTATGATTTAAAAAAATTAAGTAATGCAAATTAAATTGTTTTTTGAATAAATTTTTAACCACCCACTTGCTAAAAATTATATTGACAAGTAATTCTACTGGCCATTGTATTAGCTTTCACAAAAGTGAACCAAAAATAACATCTTAAATCATGCATGACTTTGAATGTCAAATCATAATCATAGTTTTCCTTCCAAGTATTTCATTTAGAAATCAGGAGTAAGTAGGAAAATGAATTCATTGTGATAAATTTGCTATTTTAATTAACTGAGGAATTAAGTAAAAAAGTATCCCCTATATATAAAAGGAAATACATATATTTTAAATTTTCCATTTCTGATTAAACTAAAGAGACCATAATTCCTCATAAATAATGAAAAAATTCTTTTTTAAACACATGAACAAGAATATCTATTCTAAAATGTCAGAAAAGTATGTTGCAATGAAAAAAGTTTCTATATGGTTACTTAAACATAGTATTTTAAATCTTATTTTTACTTTTTAATATCTAAATAACAAGCCCAAATATGACCTCTAAAACAATCATACTGCTTTCTAGCTTGTGTCTTAAAAACATACATGAAAAGAAAACTGCAATTAACAAGCAAACTAGTAAGAAACAGAATTTTAATGACACACACTAGAAACAAAGGTACACTTAAAAAGTCAGTGAAAATGATCAGTAATCTCGTTTACAGAATTTACATGAATGTAAATTTATCCTAGGAAAGGGGAACTATCATATATTTCCAAATGGAAATTTCCCAACCACACATATACAACATAGTCCTCAGAAAAAAGGGAGCTGCTTTATTTTCCAGTCCTTTCAAACTCACTTCACCTGTTACTTTCTTTGGATCTAAGTCTCGTTGAGAATGGACAGGCTAACTTAACATATCTTCCAGTCCAAGCTAGTTTGGGATACATGCAGAGGTCACTAGGGGCTACCAGGGTTACATGTTGGGCTGCTAACTCCAAAGTCGGCAATCTGAAACCACTAGCTGCTCTGTGGGAGAAAGGTGATGCTTTCTACTAGCGTCAAGAGGGACAGTCTCAGAAACACGCAGGGGCAGTTCGACCCTGTCCTAAGGGTCCCTGTGGGTCAGCATCGACTTCAGACAGTGAGGTGTTTTTGGATGTGGGCAAAAGAAGCCTAAGGAGACATTACAACTAATGCAATATAGTATCCTGGATGGGAACAGGAAACAAAGGCATCGGGTTAAGGACACATGAACACAAAGAAGGGATTTTACTTAACAATAATAGATCAGCGTTGGCCCATTACATGTGACAAATGTTCCCTACTAAGGTAAGATGTTCGTTAGGAGAAACTGTGTGGATTATCCTTGGAATTTTCCTGTAAGTAAAAAACTTCTCCGATAAGGTATATGACAGGTTTGCTATTTGGTAAGTAATGATTGTTATTTAGCACAGTCTTTAGTGTACGACCAGGGACAAAAATCATTGATTTAATGACACTGAATAAGATAGAAAAAAACTGACTTTTAGTTAGGCTTTCTGAGCCTAAACTGAGCCATGAATAAAATTTAATTAGATTTCTTATCTGTGGGGGGAAAAAAAACTTCTCCAAAAATAGTTTAAAAATTAAAAACTTGAAAATGACAAAAAGTCGCATTTTATGGAAATCATAAATATAGCAAACTGAAAAACCGACCTATTCTCATGTGACTGTGGCTTGGGGTAAGGTTGCCAATGGCAACATCAAATTTAACTCATCTCAAACAACTTGGAGAGAAGTGTCGGCAGCGTACTTAGAACGTGCATTAACTGGCAAAGTTAACTCCAGTGTTGATCCAGACTTCATCAGCTGCTTAAAGAATCTGTACTACAATCCTTTTCCCAAATAAGAGAATGGAACACCATTTCTAAATCCTGATGTTTCTGTGCTGGTGTTGATTCTGAAATAGTTTCCACATTATTTAAAAAAATAAACTAATTAAATAACCTAATTATCTAACAGTGATCCATCTATAACCAATAATTAATTAAGAACCAAGACCCTTAATCCAATTGAAAAGAAAAAATTATGATTTTATGTGATTTTAAATATGTATGTATATAAATTAATAAATGTTTATATAATCAAATTGGCCAGAAAGTTTTAAAATCTGTTCATGGGGAAAACGGCGGACCCTATAATTACCTGCCTTGTGTTAGAGCATAAATATGACATGACCAGTCATAATGTGGCACATTCATCACACAGGAACAAAAGCCTATTCAGAAAAAAGGAAACCTAACATCTGTTCTGAAACTGTAGTTCAGATACAATCACCAAGCAGTTAACACTCATTCCTCAAATACTTGCTGACCACCTGGGCATTTTGACACATAAGTCAACTAGAGTCTTGCCCTGAGGAGGCTTACAGGTCAGCAAGAAGAGAAAGGAGACAAACATCATCGGCATGTGCCTACTATAAGAACCTATGTGTTATGGAAAAGAGAAACTGAGAGCAAGGTGAGAGAGGTCAGAGTAAGGATGGAAGTGGGCAGGCTGCAAGAGCTGTCAGGATCAAGCCTTTTAAGATGGTAGCATCTGATCAAAGATTTGAAGAGGGCAAGGAAGTGAGCCATAGAAATGTCTATGGGAAAAGCATCAAATCCTCTGGTACTAAATTTAGGTCTATGTCCAAGTAGCTTCATTAACCAAAAACATAAAAGCACAACTTTTACTACCACATAACAGTACTTAACCACACGTGCACTTTAGGTTCAAATATTCCGGAGACGAACACAGTCTTTCATACCTTTTTCATTTCATTTTCTAAATTTTCTTCCTCTTGACCTTCAGACAGCCTTCTCCTTAAATCAGCTATTTCCCGCTCTGCTGATTCCCGGTATTGTGCCCACTGGGTTCTCTCCTGCTCCAGCCTAAGGTGGAACTGATGCTCATAGTCACGCACCGTCTCTATAAAACATCACCATATATTTCATAACTAAGCTCTACCAAAAAAGATGCTCCAGGATACTAAAAGCAATGACGTAAAGAACTTTTGTCCAATTTCTGGAAGTTTTTCAACTCATTTATTTAAAAAACAGTAACATTTCTAGTTCTTATTATATGTGTAGCAACTGTTATAAATGTTTTAAAGCATTACCCTTCATCCTCAAACTTGTGTCATATGACATTTTACATACGAGGAAAACTCAGGAAAGGTTAAATAATGTTGTCAATGTTTTATAACCTGAAAGAGCTAAAACTCAAGTCAACCTCAAATTCTAAACATGACACCCCAATCCAAATACATCAAACCGTGAAAAAGGGGATATATTTCTAGAATATTTTATCCTAACCCAGGATTGTAAATGGAGACAAATTCTAGAAAGTCTTTATAAAATACCTTAATATTATTTTTAAAAGATGCTTCTGGTTGCCTATTATCTACCCTTTCTTCTTCCTTATTAACAAATCTCAACTGAGTTTTATGTGGGAGAGCAGAGAACGGGAAGAGAGTATATATGGATGAATCCTTTATTCTCATACATTAAGAAGCCTGGAAGGCTGGGTTTCTGGGGTGGAGGTAGGCCTTCACCCTTGTGAGTTACAGATAAATCCAATCATAATAACATTGTTCCCCACTATACCCTCCCATAATAGTGCTACCTTAAAAAAATAATAGTGCTACCTTAAAAAAATAATAGTGCTACCTTAAAGTTACCTCTTACAAGCACTTGGCCGATTGCTGTGAAGCCAGCAGCTTTAACTATAGAAGCAGACATCCTTTCACTCATTCTTCCAGTCCTGACACCCAAGCCCTTTTACCTTACCCCAATGCAAGTATTAGGTTTTCTCACCTGCGAGCTCAGGGGCCTTAATGTAGATACCACCCACCTTGGGAGCATGTAACTACTGAATATGCATGTCTATGGCTACCTATAAATGTCCCAAGATAGTAAAGGCTCACTCTCACTGGAGAACCCATTTCTACATGGTCCGTCATCAAAAGGAGCTGAGGTGACCATGCCATCATAAAATGTCTCTGACTCCTTTATTGTATTCTCTCTCCTATCTTATTCTTTATGACTTTACTATAATCTTTATATGATCACGGTATATTTGCACCTTCTGGCCCTTCAGTTGTTTAAGGCTGGTTTCCTCTGACAGTTTCAGAAATAAATGTACTCAGCTAAAAAAAAAAGTACATTTCCCCCCCATTTTTCTTGCAGGTATGGGTGACCACACATTTATGGCCAATAAAGTATTAGGAGGGTGCTATGCTAGAAAAGCCTTTGCTTTTCCAATGCAGCTTGGAGAAGGAGCAACCATGTTGCAAAGATAAAATGGGCAATCACATGGTAAGGATGAAGCAATAGAAGGGCCAAAGGAGTGTGGGACCTTGTTGCCTCATGAACCATTATTATCAGCCCTAAATGACCCACCTTTGGACTCCTCGTTCTGAGAAAAGTAAACTGCTATTTTGGTAAGCTATAATCGTCTGAGTTATTAAGAGGCCTAAAAGTAATCCTAAAAATCCCTGGTAGTGGAACTATAAATGACCTCCTCCCTGGGGGACAGACAACCGAAAAGTGGGTGAGGGGAGACGTCGGACAGGGCAAGATATGACAAAATACCAACTTATAAACTATCAAGGGCTCATGAGGGAGGGGGGAGTGGGGAGGGAGGAGAAAACTGAGGACCTAATGTAGGGGGTTTAAGTGGAGAGAAAATGTTTTGAGAATGATGTACAAATGCGCTTTACACAATTGATGTGTGTATGGATTGCGATAACAGTTGTATGAGCCCCTAATAAAATGTTTAAAAAAAATAAAACAATAAACAATAAAAAAAAAATCCCTGGTAGTGTAGTGGGTTACATGTTGCGCTGCTAACTATAAAGTCAACAGTTTGGAACCATCAGCGGCTCTGAAGGAGAAAGAAGTGGCTTTATGCACCTATCAAAATTCAGTCTTTAAATCTATAGGGGCAGTTCTACTCTACTCTACTCCTATAAGGTTGCTATGAGTCAGACTGACTTGATGGCAGTTGAATTTGATTTTAAACTAATCCCAGGAAAAAGCCACAAACTGAAAAATGGAACTTTGTTTGGGCTAGTCTGATCTGCTTCCTTCCAAACATTACTAAAGCAAAGAATGACATATCACTATGAAGACGTGTGTGTGTGTGTGTGCGCGCGCCCCATTACTATTTCACATTCATAAAATTAACTACCCTAAGTCCAGGAACCCATTAGGGAGAAGCTCAGCTTCCTTTCCCTATCATTTCCGCAGAAATGTGGGAAGCAATTAAGCACGACTCCCAGTCTGACGATGGTGTTCCACCCAATCAATTCCAGTGGAAGTTGGTTCTGACGCAAGTCAAATACTTCTCTTTTTCCCCTTTAGTTTTCTTTATTATCACTATCTTTATCAATCCAATCTCTTGTCATTCAAGGCTGGAAAAATTACATATAAACCTACAGCAAATCACATGCTACAACACCATATACAGTATATACTACTAATGATATAGCACACTAAACAAAAATGGACAGTCTTAAATGTGGTTCATCATAACAACTCAAATACATCTTAAGCCAGAGAGTACCCTTACTACTCTTCCTTTAGACCAGCCACTCGACCCCCTTTGGGTCAAACATGAGGAATTGTATGAAAGGGTCACAGCATTAGGAAAGTTGAGAACCACCGCTTTAAATCAAATGTCACAAATTGGTAACCCATAAAGCCATTCTAGCTTGTATACCATTCTACCTCATCAATGTCAGTAAATCAGAAGATTGCACACACGAAAAATCTAGAAGATATGGCAACCCTGGACTGGCACAGCAGTAACTGGTTGGACCTAATACGTGTAACAGCATTACCGTGAGCACATGCTCCTTCAGCTCATTTCCGGTGCCAACTCAGCTGTACTCATTGATACTACTTGCCTGGGAAAATTCCATTTATGAGCCCTGCTTTAAATCCATTTATGAGCCCTGCTTTAAATCCATTTATGAGCCCTGCTTTAAATCCATTTATGAGCCCTGCTTTAAGGCAATTCTTAGACTCAGTTGCCTTAGAAAATCATAACAGCAATCATTTTTGCCTTTACCTTTCATAACAGCCTGAAGTGAAGCAACTTCTTCCCTCCACTGCCTTTTCACTTCATCTATAGCTTCTTGCTTGGTGTTCTCAGAAACTGTGGCAATGGCCTTGATGTTCTCCATCTCTGCATGAGCTTCCCATAGCTGTGTCCGAAGGTGTCCCAAATCATCCTGGGCAGCTTGCAACACTGCATTTTGCCTCTTCAGGTCCTCTGGGAACAAGAGGAAAATGTGTTAAGAAGGGCTATTCACTTTGATCATGCTGACACTGTCATGAAAAAAAAAGTTTTAAATGTGAAAACGTGAACTTAGAAAATGACACCAATTTAACAGAGAGGTAAGATGGGGTGCTGGGTTATCACAAACCCAGTTAATTATTATCTATCTAACAATATAAGGAGTACCTGGGTGTCAAAAAATGGTTAAGTCCTCGACCACTAACAGAAAGGCTGGCAGTTCAAATCCACTCAGAGGCTCTTTGGGAAAAGACCTGGAGATCTGCTTTCAAAAAACCAGCCACTGAAAACCTGGTGGAGCACTGTGCTATTGTACAACACATGAGGGTCACCAGGAGACAGAATTGACCTGACAACTGATTTGGTTTGGGCTTAATTACCGGTAGTTTGGGAGCTAAATTTAGGCTCCTCCACTTGTTGGCTAAGTGATCTTGGTCACGTTATTGAAACTCTGGCCTCCATTTGCACATCTGTAAAATGGGGATAAAAATACCCACACCTCACAATGTTACAGAAAAAATAACTTATGGAAAATCCTTAGTACAGTACACTCAAGAGATGGTAAATAAAAGGAAGTCAAACCACACAGCATTTATCAGAGCCAAGTTCTTTAAAATGAGGATTCATTTATTTTTTATTAATCATTTTATTGGGAGCTCGTACAGCTCATAATATTCCACATCAATTTTATCAAGCATTATAATTTTCTAAACATTTACTTTCTATTTGAGCCTTTAGTATCAGCTCCGCCCCCCCCCTGCCTGCCCCACCCCTGTGACCCTTTGATAAGTTATATTGATTTCATATCTTACACCCACCGCTGTCTCCCTTCACACGTTTCTGTTGTCCATCCATCTGGGGTGGAGATTATGTGTCTATCATTGTGATAATCCCCCTTCCTCCCCCAACCTTCCACCTACCCTCCTGGTATCACTACTCCCATTTCTGTTCCTGAGGGATTTATCTGACCTGGATTCCGTGTGTCGTGAGCTCTTATCTGTACCAGTGTACATGCTCTGGTCTAGCCAGAACTGAAAGGCAGAACTGGGTTCATGATATTGGGGGTGAGGAAGCCTCAAAGAACCAGAGGAATATCGTATTTTTCATCAGTGCTATACTGTGCCCTGGTTGACTCATTCCTTCTTTGTGACTCTTCTGTGAGGGGATGTCCCAGTGTCTACAGATGGGTTTTGGGTCTCTGCTTCATCTCCCTTGTTCTATGTTTTTATGTTTTGTTTGGGGTCTTCTGGTGCCTGTTACCTGATCCCATCGGCACCTCATGATTGCACAGGCTGGTGTGCTTCTTCCATGTGGGCTTTGTTGCTTCTGAGCTAGATGGCTGCTTGTTTAACTTCAAGCCTTTAAGACCCCAGATGCTTTTATCTTTTGATAGCTGTGCACCATCAGCTTTCTTCACCACATTTACTTATGTACTCATTTTGTCTTCAGCCAGTAGGGTGAGCATCACAGAACACCAGGTTGTTAGAACAAAGTGTTCTTGAGTTGAGGGAGGGCTTGAGCAGAGGCCCAAAGTCCGTCCACTTCCTCAATGCATTGCCATACAAATATATGTACATAGGCCAACATCTCTATTCTTATGAATTAATATATTTACATGAGTGCACATCTATGTGTAATTATACATCTATCTATAGCATTGCTTCTTAGATCTTTCCTGTTTCCTTTTACCTTCCTCCTGCCTCACATCACGCACGCCTTCTTCTGCCTCTTAGTAATTCCTCTCAGCTAGATTGCTGTTGCTCTACCACCACCAAAATCTCTATATGCTCCCTGCTGTTTAATTCCCCAGTTGTTGCCCTGTCTATGGTGGTGTTTACTCACAGCTCCTTTCCCCAGCCTCCTCCCCCGCCAAGGTCCCTGCAACCTTTGGTCCTGTTGCTTTCTCCTTGGGCTCGTTTCCTATGCCTATCTTATATTGGCAGGCAAAACAACAACAGCAGAGACAAAACAAAAGATTGGATAAAAAGAGAATAGAAAGGAAAAAGATACTGGGGGCGGGGGATATGGGGGAGAGGCATACATAATTCCAGGTCTGTCCTCTGACCTTTATGACTTTTCCCCACAGGTCCTAGAGGGTTCTGGGAACTGCCCGCCTAGCCTGAAGTCTATTTTGGGGGCTCCTCAGGGGTTTTGTGATTTTGCTTTGCTCTCCTTGCTGGTCTGTATATTCCCTTCTTGGTGGTCAGACTGGACTCACTCCAAGGATTAATTTCTAAACTCCTCTTTACCATCTCTTAAAAACTAAGTGGATCTGATGTATCCACTGCAGGATTTCTGCCTAGATAGGATATCCGTTTGGCCACTGTCTTCCAAAAAGATAAACCTACTAGTGGTATACCATAGAGGTTTGATTGGTTTTCCATATCCTTACATATAATCACTATTTTCTATCTTTTTAAAGTTCTTTTCAACATCCTGAGTGGAAAATTATCATCATCTGAATTTACATTTCCCTGATTAACATAAGCGTAGGTCAAAAAGTACTGTCACAAAATTATACAAACTTTTATTATATGGACCTATCAAAATGTGAAGCTATTGTTTTCGACATCTAAGTCTATATACTTTGGAAAGCAGCATTTAATCTCTCTAATGTTTCCATGAAAAATCTGAGCGCTTCAATTTACACATGAAAGTGAAAGTTTTGGCATCCTCGAAAAACCTGTGTTCCTTTTAAATGCTCTTTGAGTTTGGAGAATAAAAAGAAGTCTAAAGGGGCAAGATCAGGACTGGAAGGCAAAGGAGTGAAGTTTCCCAAGGAAATTCTCACAGGACTTCCCTTGCTTCCCTTGCAGAATGAGCAGGTGTACTGTGAGAAGAAAAATTCTGTGTGCAACTTTCCTGGCCTTTTTCTCACCAGTGCGGTTTTTCATTTTTCCAACTTCTTCCTAGTGAGCCCTAGGAGTAGTTTTGTGTCCTTTAAAAAATCAGGATGATCCTTTACACCAACACCAAACTGACTGCTATTGAGTCGATCCCAACTTATGGTGTGATCTCAATCAACAGTCATCGTGACCTTCTAAGGTGATCTCTCTGCCTTGAATTGTAACTCCCCCAGCAGATGCCCTTGGGGAAACAACTGATTTGAAAAAAAAATTTTTAAGGCATCCTAACAAGAGAGACTAAGACAAGTATTATTTCTTAGAGAACTTGTCTGCAGTCATCCACGGATGGCAGACATGTTTAAACAGGGTTGGTTTGGAATAAACCTGCACATGTATAAACTAGAACCCTTGCAGCAATACTTTTTGAGACTTACTCTCACAGTATGAGCTTGGTTATCTTTTCATATATTTATTAGTGATCTATAGTCCCTCTTTGGTGATATACAGGTTTAACCATGGTTCTAGTAAGGTCTATTTTTCTTGGAGAAGAGTTTTATATTAACCATTTCTCATTTGATTTCCCCTTTGACCTATTTTTCAAGTTGTTTCAGTTTGGGTTTTTTGTTTGTTTGCTTTCCAGTTTGTTTGTTTTAATAAATCATTTTATTGGGGGTTCACATAACTCTTATCACAATCCATACATACATCCATTGTGTCAAGCACATTTGTACATTTGTTGCCAGCATCATTCTCAAAACATTTTCTTTCTACTTGAGCCCTTGGTTTCAGCAACTCATTTTTCCCCACTGTCCCCACACCCCCTCTCTCCCTCATGAACCCTTGATAAGTTATAATTATTATTTTGTCATGTCTCACACTGCCAGTTTTTAATATTTTCAGCTTTCTTTTCATTGAGGTTTTTGTCATTGTTGGCTCTTTCGGGTTCCTATTTTCTGTATATGAAATCCAAGACAGGCAAATCTATAGAGACAATAACTGGAGTAATAATTATTTAGAGGCATGGCAGGAGATGTTGCAGGGAAATGGGAAGCTAACAACGAGCCTAACAACAATGAGTACGAGAATGATGAAAATGTTCTGAAATTCATCTCTTCTTAGTATGATTGAACAATTAAATTGTAACATGTTAATTATACGCCAATAAAAGTATTTTGAAAATCCCTAGTTGGTTGCTATCTAACTCCTTTTTTTAAAAATTATTTTATTGGTGGCTCTTAAAGTTCTTATACATTCCATACATCAATTGTATCAAGCACATTTTCTTTTGTGTGTGTGTGTATAAGAGAGAGTTTTATATAAAGAGTAATTATACATTAAGAAAGCATCCCGGGGCTGGTCCCAGCCCCAAATACTAAGTGGATGCCTGCCCCTCCCCTGAGAAGAATGTATCTCAAAGGATGGCACTGAATCTGCAGCTTCGGGAGAAGGATATATCTGACCAGAGCACACAGGAACAGATGACGGGGGAGGAGGAGAGACTG
>NW_022105908.1:21984403-21986629 GCF_000313985.2 Echinops telfairi | reverse complement strand
AAAAAAAAAAAAGAAAGCATCCCAACCCAGTCCAAGTCCACAAGTCCGATATTAACTCATATGTCCAATACCAATCTATAAAGCCCTCTTCAGACTCATGAAAACACATGCAATGACGCCGAGTGCAGGACGATCACAGGTCAGTGGATAGAAAGTCTTTGGATCTAGTGGCGTTGTAAGCATCTCAGAGCTGATAGGGGTCTCTGTGTGGCTTCTCAGAGGTCTGGTTGCGTCAGGGTAGGTCCATGTGGCTTCTCCAGCTCAGGGCACTAGCAAAGTTCCAGGTCTTGTCAGCTGCACTGTCTCCAAGGGAGTCAGCAGAGAGAGAAAGAAGTATCTCTCACTTCCAAGGAGAAAATCCAATTTCCCAGAACCCTTAGGGGAAGCCCATGCCCACATAGAAGCCTCATTGGCTATTCACCCGATTGACAGACTAAACACCACTGCTTCACTCATAATCTCTCAAGTTGACAAATGATTATATAACTACCACCGTGTTACTCTAGATAGACTAGAGAAACAAATTCATAGATACTCATATGTAAGAGAGAACTATATATCAAAGAGTAATTGTATATTAAGAAAACAATCCAGCCTAGTTCAGATCAAGTCCGTAAGTCCGACATGAGCCCATATGTCCAATACCAGCCTGTAAATTTTTCTTCAGACTCACGCAGCACATGCAATGACACTGAATGCAGGAAGACCACAAGCCAGTAGGTGGAAAGTCTGTGGATCCAGTGGTGGTGGGAGCCTTTCAGTGCATGAGTCTCCACGTGGCTTTTCCAGCCCCAGGGCTCTGGCTCTATCAGCATAGTTCCGTGTGGCTTATCAGCAAGAATGTCTCACAGGGTACAAGTGCATCTAACCTCCAAGGAGCTACGTCACACCTCTAATTGAGGTCATCACGCTGTGACCTGATTGACAGGCTAGACTCCACCCCTTCACATGTTGACAGAATTATGTAACTGCCACAGTCTTCATTTTAGATAATCCCAAACAAGATTGATCCCAAGATGCCTAGACACGCGCGCGCGCACGCGCACACACACACACCTGAGGTGAGAGGACCGAGGACAGGCAGCCATTCCCTGGCTTAGAGTGTAGGGTCACCACCTGGTGGCACAGGTTGCACAACACAGTGAACTGGGGACTTGGTGTGACTATGTCACCAGTAGAGGAGTACCAGCTTCACTCCCTACGGAGGCTCCCACCCCTTTTTGCATTGCCTGCCTGCCCCTGTCTCTGTCTGAATGTGCTTTTTCTGAACAATGAGTCCAGTGGACTAGTGGACTACACAAACACCAGTCTCCACAACTCTGAGACTAGAAAAATGAGACCGTACCTAGCTACTTCTACCAAGGGTATGTGTGTGTGTGTGTGTGTGTGTGCGCGTGTGGTACAGGAGGGGGGTGGAGGGCTATAGATATATCCATGAATGTGGTGGATCATACGGGGAAGCAGTTATGGAAACTGCTTAGACATAACCAAACAGCTTGAAGGAATGAGTCACATGGCATGAGAGATCCAAGGCCATCGTGCCAAGGAAAACCAGGGTCAAGGGGCAAAACATAATCCACAAAGACAATGTGCTACCTCCTGTGTTGGTGAGCAGCAACCGGGGGCTTCCACACTGGTGAGCAGCCACTTAAGTTACAACCTTTGATTTTCACCCCATCCTCCTGAATGGCCATGATCTCACCCACCAGGTCCGCACACAGCGCAGGCAGAAAGGGCAGGACTGCCACCATCATTTTCTAAACATTTACTTTCTAATTGAGCCCTGGTATCACCTCTTTTTTTCCCCTCTCTCCCCGCTGTGCCCCCTTGATAAAGGATAAATTACTGTTTTCATATCTTACACCAACAGCTGTCTCCCTTCACCACGTGTCTGTTGTTCATCCACCCCGGGGTGGGGGATTATGCATCAATCCCCACCCCCCATCTTTTCCCTACCCTCTAACTCCTTTTTTGTATCTTTATGCATTGATGCACAAAAAGTCGCGTCTGAAAAATCATCAACTTCCTTTACAGAGCACAATAACTAAGCCAACCTGGTCATTAAAACAATGTCAGAAAGGCCTTATTATTAAAATCTACAATACTCTGCTAGCTTCCAAAAAGACAAAAACTAATTGCCCACTTGAGAGGTGGGCAAAAGACTTGAACAGAAGTTTCACAGAGGCAGAAATCCGAATGGCCAACAAACATATGAGAAAATGTTCC
>NW_022105908.1:21978924-21980902 GCF_000313985.2 Echinops telfairi | reverse complement strand
TGTGCATGAAGTGCCAATAAAACTGTTAAAAATACATAAATGAAAGGTGTGGTGAGAATTAACCTTATTGAATAATTGCTGAAATAAAAAAATTAGCAGTCAAATCTCAAGGGGAAAAACCTAGTCATGCTCTGTATTAGGAAACTGTTACTCTGAATGTTTCACATGTCCCACACCACATAAAAATATTTAAAACTCTAGCCAGAGTCTTAAGAACATTAATAACAGAAAGAAATTATTAAAATATTTAAAGGAAAGGGAAATAGCTAAGAAACTGTAGTGAGTATGTGTCTGGGACTGAACCAGAAACTGCGCACAGACATACATACACACATGAAACACAGAGGAAAAGTGTGTGTGCGGACATCCAGCGTACCAGGGGACATTAAAAAGCCCTGGAAGAACGCCATTATCTCAATTCCATTTTGCCATGAAGTTTCTAAGCATCTGTATTGAGTGGTTGGTAAGATATAAATCGGTTTTAACAACCACATTGAAAAGGGTCACATTAGAAAGTCCTGCCTGGAGTGGAAGAACAATGTGGAACAGAACTCAAGATCACAAGAGACCAGGCTAACTGGCTGCATAGAAATTTGTGGGGTCCCCAGGCTATGGCCCAGACGCTTCAGGTCTGGGACTGAACTTACCACCCCTGTGTTAGAATAATCAGCCTTTTACGATCAGAAAGGGTGAGCTTATGCAAGGACAAAGTTAGGAAAGGAAGAATGGAAACCAGGAAATAGAGGGAAAAGAGGAGGAAGCGACAGTACATTGCGCAGATCACAATGGATGAGAAGAATCAGATGTGTGTGAACTGCTGAATGTAAAACGATTGCTCTGTAAACATGTACCTACCTCACAAGAGTTAAAATAATTAGCTTTATTACTGGGAACTACAATTTTACCAAGACTTAATTTTTATATATTTAACATAGACACGCACTAATTATTCCTGCTATCTTTGATTTATTAGTTATCAGTGTCCATAGCTATTTGTTTGTCACTACAAACAAAAAATAATACCAATAAATATCAAAACTAAATGTTCAGTCTTTGGCATGTTTCCAGAGTCAAACAAGGCATAGAAACATAAAATTGTATTCTTGGTTTATATATGAGGAAACATAAAATTGTATTCCTTGGCTTATATCAAGGCATAGAAACATAAAATTGCATTCCCAGCTTATATATTCTATTCCAAGGCATAGAAACATAAAATTGTATTCTTGGGTTATACATATATATTCCTGGTTTATAATTTTCTGGAACAATTCCATGATTTTCTAAGCAACCTTGGTGTATACATAAATATACTTACATATATTTTTAAAGTGAAACAAACAAAAGTTAAAGAGAGAAAAGCTTAAAGTTCAACATTGATTTTTCTATGTTTACCTTCTATCCTGTAACCTTGGTCAATTACTTCAAATAGCTTTTTGGTGGATTCTATATAAAACATCTTATCATATGAGACTAGACTTAAAACATTTTTATTTCTAATCTAGGCTTTTTTGTTTGTTTTTTCT
Source organism: Echinops telfairi (assembly GCF_000313985.2). Lineage (NCBI taxonomy): Eukaryota > Metazoa > Chordata > Mammalia > Afrosoricida > Tenrecidae > Echinops > Echinops telfairi. The sequence goes on along the minus strand of NW_022105908.1, from coordinate 21,979,376 downwards.
CTCATTTCCTTCACTGGCCAGGTTAGTACCCCAAGACTAACTGTGGAAGAAATGAGCATGGACATCACTGTCCTTTCACTAGAAAAAAACAAACTAAAAACCCTCAAACTCACTGCCATCGAGTCAATTCCAACTCAGGGTGACCTTAGGGCAAGGGAGAATTGTCCTTGTGGGGTTTCAAGACACTCACTCTTTACAGGCATACAAAGTCTCATCTTTCTGCCACAGGGCAGCTGGTGACTTCAAACTGCTGACCGAGAGGATTGCAGCCCAATGTGTAACCCCCATGCCATATCAGGGTTCCTCCTAAGGTTAGGTTTACATAAATTGCTTTTTGTAGGCAAAAGATGACCTTTGTAAGGCTAATGAAGTTCCTTTTTTTCCTAGTTTGTGTTGGACTTTGTCAAATTTGCCAAAGTCTATTGGGATCATCTGATACTGATTTTTTTTTT
>NW_022105908.1:21975959-21978088 GCF_000313985.2 Echinops telfairi | reverse complement strand
TTTAATTGATTGCTTCATCATATCATTTTCCTAGTGGTTGCTCTAGAACTTATATAATTCTTAGCAAAGTCAACCAGATTTACACTAGCAATTCTAGTAAAATATAGATATTCCTCCTATACAGTATTCTTCCCTTTGCCCGTTTTTTCTATTATTTTATACACAATTCATTTGAATGCTATAAACTAATTGATATGTTTACATATATTTGTATAACATAACTTATAAAACTTTTGTGTTTTAAAGCAGCTGGAATATTTGTTATTAGCCTTCTGATTTATATTTCTGGTTCTCTTTATTTGTGCCTGAGGACTGGATTACTCTTTGATATCAATTCTCAGTCCCAAACAATTTTACTTCCACCTACCTCCTTTGGCTAATATTGGAATATATGTTACAGGCCTAACAATATACTACAAAAATTGCTTTATGTAATTGCTTGTACTTCACACTCAGTTAAGAAAATGAAGACAGGCATTTGTACTGACTGCTATTAGTTACACAATTCCTTTTACCTGTGCTCTGTTTTCTCGTGTGAATTCCAATTACTGTCTGGGGTCACTTGTTTTCAGCCTGAAGAACTTCCCTCAGTAATTCTTGTGAGGTAGGCCTATCAGAAATAAATTAACTCAAGTTTTATCTGAAATAGCTTGACTTTACACAATTTATGAAAGATACTTTTACTGGATAGATTAATTCTGTTGATAACTTTTTTTGCCTCTGGGCATCCTGAATGTTACTCCACTGCCTTCTAAGTTTTATTGCTGTTAAATCTTACTAGTGAGTATTCTGCTGTTAAATCTTACTAAGGGTCCTTTGGAAATAAGATTTGCTTTTAGGCCTCTTAGTGCTTTCAAAGTTGTTTCTTTGTGTTTCAACATTTTTGCATTATCTGTGAGGATCTCGCTGTTTATCCTACTTGGTGTTCCTTTGAGTTTCTTGGATGTGTAGATTGGGTTCTTCATCAATTGGGGACATTTATAATCATTTCTTCAATTAAAAAAAATTTTCCCCTTCCCTCTCTCCTCCTCCTGGCACTCTCATGATGCGAAAGAGCATGTTGATGCACTTTATGAATCAGTGGTTTAACTTGATGAGACTGTCCTATCTTCATGTAATTCTTGGATTTTTTTAGTTCTCTACATATTTATCACTAGTCTTTGTTAAACCCAACATCAGATTGCTCTTACACTTACCTTCCGCTGTATGCTTCCCCCCTCCATGAGCATGTTACACTTTGCTGTAACTTTGCAGAGCTTCTAATTTTGTTGAAAACTGGGCATTTTAGATAAGATATTGTAGCAACTCTGGATACTGGCCCTACCCTATCCTTCCACCCAGGTGTGTTCATAGTTGTTTGCTTCTTTGCTTAGTGACTTGTATTATCTTAGTGAGACCTCCACAGTGTGAAGCCTCTATTGATGTTTTAGCAAGATTCTCTTTGAGGAACTTTCCCATAAATAACAATATTTGCTGGCTGATTGCTTCATTGTATTAAACAATGCCCTGAAACATAAATTGCTCCACAGACTGGTCGAATTATATTGCGGCTTCTTTGCAAAAATCTTGAGGTCAATGTTAGAGGTTTCTTCTGACTCCAGGAAAAGATTTCATAGCCTCTCCCTGGTTTTCTTTGAGCTTACCTAGGTGTTAGTGTGTAGCTCTACTGAACCTCCTAATCCCCCTTCCTCCTCCCCCTCCCCCATTGCACCCTCCCAAACCTCCATGATTTTCAAGTGCCCTTAGCTTGAACTTCTCACACTTTTGTTATAAGCCAGTTCTTTTAGGATTCTTCAGATCGGTTCTCTATTTTGCTGTGACCCTGGGCACAATCTCTGAGGTATGGCTCCAGAGCCACAAGTGAATACAGTGGCATACTCCTGAGTGGCAACTCTGCTTTAGGAACGCGGCACTAGTTGGGGGAAGAGTGAGGTGGCATCTCTTGGCTTGCTTTCTCAATGTGGGGGGACAAGGGCTTCCAGGGCCCAGGTATTATTATTACTTAAATCAGGTTAGTTATGCAGCTGCCTTAGCAGCTCCCTGCTTCAGCTTGCAAGATTGACGTCCTACAAGACATCCCCAAGGAGAAGCCGCATGGACCTATCCCGATGCAGCCCTGGGTGCTGGAG
>NW_022105908.1:21958880-21974238 GCF_000313985.2 Echinops telfairi | reverse complement strand
CAAAGTACCTAGACTAATACATGCATGAATTTTAATCTTTCTTTTGTATTCAAGAAGAAATAGAAAGAGTACATCCTGGGTTGGTGTAGCCATGGTGGCTCGTGTCTTTTCCACCTGTGTCTGCTGCCTGGCCGTGGCCTTGGCACCATCTCCATCTTCTATTTCAACTGTTGTTATTTCCCTCTTTTTGTCTCACTAGGAAAAGACAAAATACTATTTTCTTATTTATGAAACTCTCTATACTTTGTTTAGAGTTTAAACCATTTAGTAAGCACATTTGAGTTTTTATATTTTATTTCCAAGATGTCCAAGCTTTAAATTTTAATATATATATATATATATATATGTGTGTGTGTGTGTGTGTGTATTCACATTTAATTCTAAATCTAAAGGCAAACTTAGGGCATCTGGCCTGCAAATATATTCCTAAGCTTAGCTTTTCACTATTGTAATTCTGGATAGCTAGTATTAGAGCTTTAACTAAAACATAACCATGTACAAAGTTGATTTAAATATGACTAGAAAATGTTACTGTCTTCTAAATGATTAACATGAGCTCTATTTCTACTAAGATGCCTTCTACCTGGGAACTCTATGGCCTTTGGTCTGGTGCCTCATGTAATAAGCGCTTTAGCATTGTGTACGGTGCTGATGATTTCCAAAACACAAACACTGATGCTTTCGACAAGCTATGTATTCCAAGTTGGTTAAAGTTCATCAAATTAGAAATACTTTCTTTAAAGTCTACATAAAATAACAAAAATTTCAGAAGTATTTATAATGTTGCCAGTTAAGCGTCAGCTCAGAAAAGAAAGGTAAGGCCTGGACAAGCAGTAATAGTTATCAATAAGGTAGTTATCTTTTTATTAGCATTGATCACTACTGTTTACTCTTAAATCTTAGCTATTTTCCAAATAAGTGCAAAAAGAGCAACGTTTAGGCTTATGAAGTTACCTTGACCTGTTTAGCTGAATTTTCACAAAGCCCACAAAGCACATCAAAACTATGATTTATACTGCTATCACCTATGACGATCATAAAATAGCTATAATTATATAGCTATTCAGAGCACATCTCTAACCGTTTCTTGATAAAATTTTCTGCTTTGAATTTTTTGTCAAAATCATGTGTTTTCCATAACTGAAGGCATTTGAATACAATGAAAAAAATATCAGTATGACACAAATGTTCTGAGGGGTCTCTGGTGCTGCTGGAGTTGGTGGGGTGAACCCGGTTTCTTCAGATTCACACAGTAACATAGGTCCCCACCAGATGGCAGCAAGCACTAAATGTGGGATAACACTTTCCCACTAAACAGCAGAGGCAGAAAATATGTGGGCAATACATATATTCTAAGGGTCACAAAGGAATTAAATTTAATATTTAGTATGATCTAGGAAAATAATCAAGATAGAAACTAAAACATGATACTTGGCACATTTTCTTTATAAATAAATACTCCAAACTCAAAAAGTGTCACAGTATTCCTTTTAGAAATTTGGGGGAAAGTGACCTCAGTCATTCTTTATGGCCAGCTTAAGTTTATTGAGAACCCCAGATAGTAAATATAGAATTAGCACACATGAGGAAACAACCTAGTTTCCTTAAGAAAATTGCAAGAAAGTAAGCAATTCAAGTATCCTTTTATTTTTTTAAGTAAGCCACACAATAAGATTGTTTAATTCAGATATAAAATTGTAATTGGCAAGGTATTTGAGAAATGAGAGGTTCTCCGTCATTTTCATTTCTTCAGAAATTTACCAAAAAGTCAATTTAATAACATCAAAAGAAAATAAAGGAAATGCTAACAGCTTTATTTAGGAAAAGAGAAAAACGAAGAGCAAAACAACGAGACATTGGACAAGATTAACTTTATTGAGTAAGACTGGGAAAAGAGACTGCAGATTTATGAAAAGGCTTCAGAAACTTCAAGAAAAAACCGAAGTAAAAGATCATGGAATTTTACCATAAGCTTTTTTTAAAAACCTTTTATTGCTAATCAGGTGCAGGTTTACAAAGAAGATCATAGTTTTACATTCAGCAATTCACACATTCGGATTTGCTCATCCGTGGCAGTCCCCAATGTACCATCATTTATCCCACCTCCTAACTGTTTCCACTCCTCCTTCCCTAGCCCTCTGAACTCCGTCCATGGGTAAATTCTGTCCTTTTAATATGACATAGTTGATCATTCTAACACAGAGGTGAGTTTAAGCCCAGACTTGAAGGGTCTGGGCCATAGTCTTAAAGGTCTCACCAATTTCTATCAAACCAGTCAGTAAGCCTTATCTCTTTTATGATACTGAGTTCCATGAACTTTTTGAAGCCTTCTCATGATCAAGCTACAGAGTTATTACTGTGAGAGGTGAAGGAAAAAAGGGACAAAGTCATATTGAGTTTGAACTAATCATAAGAAGAAAAGCTACCATGATCTATACATAAACAGTAACTATATTACAAGTCATCTAGACAAACACATGCCATTGCACAGAATGTAAAGTGAAGTCTCATGTCAACTCAAGGCTAAAAAAAATTTTGAGAGAGAGGAAGTAAACAGACTCACATGAACACCTTGAGGTATTGGAAGGAATTTATTGCTCATAGCATTTAATATATATCCAACAGTGATAATAGTGTACAAAATGTATTATCTACCTCAGTAGACTAAACTCCATCGAAGATATAAACTGTATCTCATCCAGCCTAACCTACACAGTGTCATGTAGAATGCCACCATGCCTAGGCAGGAACAGCAGCTTTTCCAAATTCCTACCAGCATTCAGGAACAAAAGAAAGTGGGAAATAACCATCTTGCGCCCTGCCCCCCCCACCACCACCAAAAAGAGAGAGAGAGAAAGGAAGAAATGGAAACCAAACCCACTGCCATCGAGTCAGAGCCATCCTATCTGAGTTACTCAGGCTGTCAATCTCTATAGGAGCAGACATCCTTATTTTTCTCCTTCAGAGAGGCTGGTGGGTTTTGAAACACTGACCTGGCAGTTAGTTGTTCAATGCTTACAAGATTACACCAGGTTGGCTCCCTTATCCTTCCCGAAAATCATGAAAAACACAACCCTCATCCCACAACACATCAGTTTCCAAGACAGAGCTAAATTCTGTGAAGCCTAAGAATCTTCCAGCCTTCAATAAGTTAATGAAAGAACAGTGGCTTTCGAATTTCCTTGACCAAAATTCATACCAAACATTACATTTTACATCCCCATCTTAGCAATCTGGTATATGTCTAACTGAGACAGAAAATTTTGTGCAATTCTGCTTGCTTAATTTTACCACATATAATGTGCTGTTATTTTCCATTATATTCCTTTTCTTAAAATGCTGCTCACCACCCTTAAATCGGCGGTTCCCAAACCTGTGGGTCATGACCCCTTTGGGGGTCAAACGACCCTTTCACGGGGGTTGCCTAAGACCATATATTTCCAATGGTTTTAGGAACCGAGGCAGCGCTTCTCTGGCTCTAGGCAGGTCCGCCCACATGCAGATACGCCCACATATGGGGGTCACCACAACATGAGGAGCTGAATTAAAGGGTCAGGCATTAGGAAGGTTAAGAGCCACTGCTTTAAATTGTGTTTTGTTTGAATAACACTACTCTACAACATTGGTCTTCAAACTAGAGTAAATACAACCCTGGACGTTTACAATGGTTTTCCAAGGAATTCAAAGGCACAAATAGTTTTAGAAGAATCAACTTCTAAACCTTCAATGCAAAATAAATATTCTTTGCTAAATAAAAGAGGTTTTTAAGTGCAGATTTGCTTTTCCACTTCCCTTATCTTATTCACCCTTTCTCTCACTTAGCAAAAGAGAGGCTTTTCGTGCATACTGATTGTTACTATGGTTCACTACTCAGTAACAATCCCCCCACCCCCCCAGCCCCCCCACCCCGTGATATCAAACCAGTGGAACAATTCTATCAGTATGGATAGTGAAAAAAGGAATGACTGGACAACACATCTTCTGGCAAGTCAGGTAGTTATAAAGTCTTGGCTTTCAGAAAAATTAAAGAAAAACTTAATCTGAGTTGTAAGCCAATAGAATAAAAAGGGCTTTGAAGATAGAGCATTATATAATACACAATTCAGAAACAGTTAAGAGAATTGAATAAAAATTGCTATGATAAAACTCCTATTTTCATCTATTAATTTATGAAAACCAGGGTTCTTCAAACCACAAATAGAATTGATGCTAAAAATTTATCATCTTTCAATAAGTAATATTCATCCAGAGATTAATGAATTGGGAGGGAGACCCAATTCATCTCATAAAATCTGGATTTCCAATAATTTTCATATTCTACTAATTCTTAAATGCATAAAATGTTTATGGTGTAATTAGCTGTATGCCTTTAATAATACTAACAATGACAACTTGTGTAAAAGAAATTTCTATGCAATTTTGGTTGTAGAGAAGTACCATGAAAAAAATTTTTAACATTCTCAAACATTAAATATTGCCTGAGGCCACTAAGTTCTCAAGTGTGGTCTCTGATCCAGTAGCCTCAGCATCAGGTAGAAAACTGCTAGATCCACCAACAGACCTAGCGCATCAAATACTCTAGGGGTGTGGCCCAGCAATCTTTGTCTAAGCAAACAGGCAGTCCGGGTTAATTCTGAGGTACACTCAGTTTAAGAACCACTGTTTTAGAGTCAAATTTTAAGAGATGAATGAAAAAGAAAATCCAGTTCAAGGAAGAAAAAAGTATATATAAAAATATATAAAAGTTCTGCTAAAAAAAATTTGGTTCATATATTTTTTTGTTAAATAGATATTTATGTTAAGTAAATATTAAATCACCATGATATTTTGATTCCACTGGGCATGTTCCCCCACCCCCACCCCCCCACCCCCGCATGTTTTAAAGAATTTATATCCTTATTTCTATTGCTGTTGGAGTCAATGGTCTAGACTAGCTTAAACCTTCGTAAGCATCTGAATCACCTGACAGGTTGAACGTTAAACCACAGGTGTTGAACCCTATGCCCAGGACAGAGTCTCTGGCTTAGTAAAGTACTCCATGATATGCTCTCATGCCTTATACAACTTCCTTTTTAAACAACCATCACATGGTTACTCAATACACTGAAACCCAGGAGAGCTGAAACTCTGGGATTGCGTGGTTTTTCCAGGGATTGCATGTTTCCCCCTTTCGGCAGGGCACTCACACATTGTGTTTTCCTTCTCTGGCAGGCTTCTTCTGCCTTACGCAGGTTCCAGCTTTTACAAGTTTTTCTCTCTTTTCCTTGTTGCTCAAGTTCTATGAGTTCCAGAACCAAGTGAATCTACTTCTCTATATTCGGCCCCTGAGCACAATTGTTTGCTTCATCCGCCTCCCGCCACTGAGTCAGTTCCAACTACTAACGACCCTATCCAGCAGAGTAAAACTGCCCATCTGGGTTTCTATACATGTCCATGAGAGCAGACAGACTCCTCTTTCTCCCACGGGACAGTGGATGGGCTCAAGCTGCTGACCCTGCTGTTAGCAACCCCACATGGAACCCATGATGCCATCACGGCTCCTGGTCTGCTTCACAACAGATATTAAACTAATTCCATGAAATGTAAATTTTAATAGAGCATGACTAAAGGTACTAGCAGAGAGATCTATCAGCCTGGTTAGCTAAGGAGGGTCCTAGTTTTAGCACTGAAATTCCTATGCCTGAGAATGTATCCCACTATGCTGAATATTGACATTCGGGTCAAACAACAAGGAGAAATCTGAACAGTGCATTTTTCAACTTGTTCTAAGTACAAATAGAATCAAAGCTGATATTGACGATTAACACTGCATTACCAAGAAACCCACTATTTTAAAGCAGTTTTAGGGTGTGTATGTGGGGGTTGGGGAAGAAGAGGGACTTATGAACTTACCTTCTTTAGCCAGATACAACTCCTTGAATTTTGCTCTCTTTTGATTAAATTCTTGCTCAAGCTGCTGCTGTGCACGTGAAAATTCAGCATTAATTTTTTCCAATTCTGCTACTCGTTGTTGAAGAGAAACTGAACAGAGAAAGAAAGGGAAAGAAAACTGGTTAAGAAGCAACAACTTGATAGGCTGGATGAATAATCTGGAGGAGAAAACAATGGGACCAACAGTTCCAGAGGGACATGGGAGAGGGGCAGGTGGGGGGACATGGGAGAGGGGCAGGTGGGGGGAAAGGAAGTGGCGTTAACAAACTCAGGGACAAGGGAACAACAAGTGATCCAAATCGGTGGTGAGGAGGGTGTAAGAGGCCTAGTAGGGTGTGACCAAGGGTAATGTAACCGAGAAGAATTACTGAAACCCAAATGAAGGCTGAACATGATAGTGGGACAAGAGGAAAGTCAAAGGAAATAGAGGAAAGAGTTAGGAGGCAAAGGGCATTTATAGAGATCTAAATAAAGGCATGTACATATGTAAGTATATTTATATATGAGGATGGGGAAATAGATATATGTCCATATATGTATAGGTATAGTATTAAGGTAGCAGATGGACATTGGGCCTCCGTACTCCTTCAATGCAAGAATACTTTGCTCTATAAAACTGGTTTTCCATGATGCTCACCTTCCTGACAATCGCTGAAGACAAAGCGGGTGCAAAAGCAAATGTGGGGAAGAAAGCTGGTGGTGCCCAGCTATCAAAAGATACAGCATCTGGGGTCTTAAAGATTTGAAGGTTTCAAGTGGGCATCTAGCACAGAAGCAACAAAGCCCACATGGAAGAACCACACCAGCCTGTATGATCTCAAGGTGCCAAAGAGATCAGGTATCAGGGCATCATCAGAACAAAAAAATCATATCATTGTGAATGAGGAGGAGAGCGGAATGGAGACCCAAAGCCCATCTGTAGGCAACTGGACATCCCCTTCCAGAAGGGTCGCAGGGAGGAGACGAGTCAGTCAGGGTGCAATGTAGCAACGATGAAACACAACTTTTCCTCTAGTTCCTAAATGCTTCGCCCCCTCCCCACCCACCCCACTATCATGATCCCAATTCTACCTTACAAATCTGGCTAGACCAGAGGATGTACATTGGTACAGACAGGAACTGGAAACACAGGGAATCCAGGGCGGATGATCCCTTCAGGACCAGTGGTGAGGGTGGCAATACCGGGAGGGTGGAGAGAGAGTAGGGTAAAAAGGGAGAACTGATTGGACAGACAACAGAAAAGTGGGTGAAGGGAGACGTCAGACAGTGTAAGATATGACAAAATGATAATTTATAAATTATCAAGGGTTCATGAGGGAGGGGGGAAGCAGGGAGGGAGGGGGTAAAAATGAGGAGCTGATGGCAGGGGCTTAAGTGGACAGCAAATGTTTTGAGAATGATGAGGGCAATGAATGTACAAATGTGCTTTACACAATTGAAGTATGTATGAATTATGATAAGGGTTGTATGAGCCCCTAATAAAATGATTAAAAAAAAAAAAAGAAGCAACTTTTATTTCATAAATCAAGTTACAAGAATAAACAAACATTCCAGCTAGCGATCGCAATGTCTATACATGAAACAGGTAGTCAAGCTTCCCCCAAATATTCAAAATATTCTAGGAAATTCTAATTGGGGAAGTGGGGGGAGTAAGGCATCAGCATGAGACTTAAAATACACATTGTGAATGAGTCAGGTAACGAGAAACAGCATAGAATCACACTGGGCAAATTTCCCAAGAAAGCTTCTGAAGTTCCTGTGCATAACTAACAGAACATCTACCCACTTCTGGAGTTGTTAAATATTGGATTCATGGGGCTATTTCTCCACAAATGAGCCGACTGTCAAAGCTCTAGTTCCTGCTTCTCTCAAGAGCAAACTCTAGTTAGATGACGCCATCTAATTTCACAACAATCCAAAGACATGATCAAAGCCCACTCAGAGAGAGAGGATACAGGTCTGTACATTCTAAGAAACTCTAATTACTGGGAGATTATCTAGTTTTCAGTTTGATGCTGATCATGGTATGGCTGGGATTGGGCTCTGTCATTTGGCCAGTTGATAAAACGACTGTGTAGTCTAGCTATACCCAGGCATAGTCCAGGAGTACAACCCTTTGACTCTCCCTTCTGCTCCAAAAGCAACCCAGCCAGACTATGACCCTACTGCCTCCAAGGTATGTACAAGGGGGTACCCTCCCCTCAAAATGGATTTTCCCCCCCAAAGCTATCTATTTAAATTATCTTTACAAAACAACCTTACCACCTTCAAAGTACTCTCCATTACACTTAATACAATTGTCAAACTCATCTGTTTGGGTGGCTGACAGCCACCCTCGTTTTTTCTTCAACTCTTCTACATCATCAAATCGTTGTCCTTTCATGTCCCTCTTCATTCCCGGAAGAAGAAAAAAAGAAGTCCCATGGAATGAGGTCAGGTGAGTGAGGTGCATGAGTCAAGAAAGGCATGCTGTTTTTTGCCCAAAACTAGCTCACTGAGATGGCTGTGTGAGCAGGGACATTGTCATGGTGGCACAGCCAGTCCCCTCTGCCACAAATCAGCCTTTTTTGGCACACAATGTTATGCTACCTTTTCAGAACCTCTAAATAGAAAGCTTGATTAACAGTCTGACCTGGTGGAACAAACTTCAAATGCAGTATGAGTCAACAGTTTTGTTGCCATTCAGGAAGTTGCCTGACTTCCAGTACAAGGTTTGTCATCAATGGACATTTCACCTTTTGTGAAATGAGTAAACCACTCATACTGAGTTTTTCCCTTAGTACTGTCCTTGTAAGCTGTGTTCAACATTGCAACAGTTTCTGCTCGGGCATTTTTCCCAAGCAGGAAACAAAATTTCACAGTCACATGCTGTTCTCTTAAATCAGCCATCACAAAAAACGAGATTCGAGTGAAACTGCTTTCACGAAAAAATTCACCGTGACCAGAGCGAACCATCCTAGGTAACATACTAGGTGCACTAACTCAGAACGAGTTGCTCCAGGCTTGACTAGCGTGGGGGAAAATGCACAATTCCGGGTTTCGGTGGGGCAGGGGGGGTGTGGTACCCCCTCACATACCCATCATTACTAATCAGCCAGTGCCTAATTACTGCCTACATCAGCGGAGCTCCCAATTCCCTGTTAGAAGCCATCCCAGATAATGATTTGCCTATAATTTTATCCCTGACTTCAGATTCTCTCTGAATGTTCTCGCCCTTAACTCATTACTCAGGTTAAATGAAAACCTATTCTATAATACGTTAAAATAAACCAACTGAGAGCGAGGCCTGGAGGGTGAAGGGAATGTGGGGTAGAAAGAGGGAACCAATTACAGGAAGCTAAGTCTTGCCTCCTCCCTGGGGGAGGGACAGCAGAGAGGGGGCGGGGGGAGACATCAGACAGTGTAACTTATGGCAAAACTATAATAAGTTATGAATTATGAAGGGTTCATGAGGGAGGAGGGAGGGGGGAAATGAGCAACTGATGTTAAGGGCTAAAGTGGAAGGCAAATGTTTTGAGAATGATAAGGGCAACAAATGTACACATGTGCTTGACACAATGTATGTATGTATGTATGGATTGTGATAAGAATTGTATGTGCCCCCAATAAAATAATTTTAAAGAAATAAACTGAGAAAAATGTACCAGTGATTTATCTATAAACAAAAAACCAAGCCTACTGCCATTGAATTAATTCCAACATATAGCAATCCTACAGGCAACACAATTGAGACTGATTAATTTTCTTCTATATACTTTCCAAATTTCTCCACACTAAGTGTATACTCATTAACGCTTTTAGCAATAAAGAATGATCTATAGATCACTGATCCATGACATTCCCAGACAAGGCTCACTAAAGATTTAACAGTTTCTATGTAATCCATAGAAGACTGGGGGAAAAAAATCGATGTATTTGAATTATGGTGCTGGAGAATAATATTGAGAGTACCACAGACTGCCAAAAAAGAACAAATAAATCTGTTTTGGAAGAATACTTCCAAGAATGCTGCTTAAAGGCAAGGTGGGTGAGACATCGCCTCGCATACTTTAGACATGTTGTCAACAGAGACCAGTCCCTGGAGAAGAATGTCATGTTTGGTAAATTAGAGGGGCAATGTAAGAGGAAGGCCCTCCAAAGAAAGCTGATGGTGCCCGGCTATCAAAAAGTATAGCGTCTGGGGTCTTAAAGGCTTGAAGGTAATCAAGCGGCCATCAAGCTCAGAAGCAACAAAGCCCACATGGAAGAAGCACACCAGCCTATGCAACCACGAGGTGTCGAAGGGATCAGGTGTAAGGCATCATCAGAACAAAAAATCTTACCATAGTGAATGATGGGGGGAGTGCGGAGTGGAGATCCAAAGCCCATTAGTAGGCCACTGGAAATCCCCTTGCAGAGGGGTTTCGGGGAGGAGATGAGCCAGTCAGGGTGCGATGTAGCAATGATGAGAAATACAACTTTCCTCTAGTTCCTAAATGTTTCCTCCCCGCTCCCACTACCATGACTTGAATTCGATCTCGCAGGACTGGCTAGACCAGAGGAGGTACACTGGTATAGATGGGAACTGGAAATACAGGGAAACCGGACGGATGAGCCCTACAGGACCAGTGGTGTGAGTGGCGAAACAGGGAGGGTAAAGGGAGAATGGGTAAGAAAGAGGGAACCGATTACATGGAACTGTGTGTGACCTTCTCCCTGTGGGACAGACAACCGAAAAGTGGATGAAGGGAAACGCCGGACAGGGCAAGATATGACAAAATACCCATTTATAAACTATCAAGGGCTCATGCGGGAGGGGGGAGCAGGGAGGGAGGGGGAAAATGAGGACCTAATGTCGGGGGTTTCAATGGAGAGAAAATGTTTTGAGAAACGATGTACAAATGTGCTTTACACAATTGATGTGTGTATGGATTGGGATAACAGTTGTATGAGCTCCTAATAAAATGTTTAAAAAAAAAAAAAAAGGCCCTCAACGAGATGGGCTGACACAGCGGCTGCAAAATGGGCTCAGGCTTAAGAACAATTGTGAGGACGGCACAGGACTGGGCAGTGTTTTTTCTCTAGTGCATGCGGTCGCTAGTGGTTGGGACCTATTCGATGGTACCTAACAACAACATGCAATCCACAGTAGACGGGGGAATACTGCTGCTGCTCTGGGTTCCACATCACTGAGGGCAATGCGTCATTCTGGAGAGTAAGTATGAGATTTTTAAATTGAAACAAAGAATGACACTTGGTCACCTGAATATGGATAACTCTTTGGAGAAAAAAGGAATGAAGGAATTCAGTGGAAGGGGAAATGTGCAATTTATCTCATATTTATACCATTTGATTGAAAAGCTCAAGTGACAGTCATGTGATTATAAAACAGAAATGCTGTTACTATTGTTTAAGCAACTTGTTCACTGAGCTTATTTATTTCTGCTGCCATTTTTACTGCCCAAGTCCGACTTATTACATATATTACACAAATTTTCCTCTTAACACTTACTGGAAGTTACTGATTACTGCAAGAGGTAGGAAAAGCCCTGGAAAATCAAGATAGTAGAAAAAGCAGATCCCTGTTCTCTTACACTTCTCTAATCACTACTCCCTCACCTAGTCCCTACCATCCCCCAAAATAAGCACACCATTCCTGGTGTTCAATGTAATTATATGTATATTTAGAAACGGAGGCTACTGGATCAATAAAGACTACAATGGTTAGGTTTGTGCTGCTTTCTTTCCAACCCCATCCTGGCTCTGGCCCACGGTTCAGACCCAATTCCATGCACCCACAAGACTGGCTGGCTAGCTGGCTCCCTCTGGGCTTCAGGACAAGTTTTTTTGGTTTGTTCCAGGAGATATGATCCCTCTGCAGTTTTACCTGGTAACTACTTTGTCCCCATTTTTGGATTTTGTTTTTTGTTTAATAACAAAATTTTAACTTAAAAATTTATCTCACGTACCTTTAAATACTTACAATTGTACAATACAAAAGGCCAAAATAACTATTGGAGGTTTTCTGTTTGTTTGTTGGCTTTTTTACAAGAAGGTTTTTACTGTTAGAGCTAGAAAATCAATTAATCCTGCATAAGACAGCAGGAAAGCATACAAACAGGCATATCCTAATGCATTAGCAATCCACCACAAATCAACCTGAAAGATGCTCTCAGAGGAAACACTATGTTTGTAACACAAAGGCAATAGGAAATTCAGAAAAAAATCAGCTAACAGTTCAAGTAGAAAGTATTTAGCTTGGCACCTAAAATAATTTTGAAAAATACTAGATGTTGTTATTAAACTAGTGGTTTAGAAGAGGGAATTGTATTAGAGCTTAAATTCTGATCACTTGATTTGCAGACAGCTATAGAAGACAATGAAAGACCAAAATCCGTTTTCAGAGTCCCCACATGGATTAAGCCTCTGGTGATTCCTCTTTGACCCTTGACTAGGGATGTACATAGCCTTTCTTTTTCTTTTTTAAATAAAAAATCATTTAAACTATTAAACTAATGTTATTAAACATTGATATTTAATGGATAAAGAAAAAAGAAGAAAAAATATATGTAAAAGTGATTTTGTGACCAAAAGACCAGATATCAACCTCATGATGCTGACTCAGTCCATGCTTAGATTTTCTGCTCATACCCTTCCCTACATATCCTCACGGCATCATGGGCAGATTAATTAGTGTTAATGCCAGTCTTCAATAATACTAGCCCTGAGGAATTTGAATAGCCAAGAACTATTAATACACCAGCTTTCATTAATCAACCCGCACATTCTATATAAGCAATAATAAATTCATTAGAATAATAAGATATGGGGAGAAAATTAATCTATGTAGTAGGTACTTGATAATCCAAGGGGGAAACTAACATAAGATCATGTACCCAAAATGTCTGAATCAAGAAATTGCAATAGAGGAAGAAAGGAAAAGAAGAAAGAACATGGTAAATACATGAAGGAAAGCCTCAGTGATTCTGAGACATATCACCTTCCCTGGCTCTGGTATTGGAGCCCTGGCAGGTGGCGTAGTAGATTTCAAGTTGGGCGGCTAACTGTAAGGTCGGCAGTTTGAAACTACCCGCCATTCCAAAGGAGAACATTCCAAGGGAGAAAGAGGGGCTTTCTTCTCATGAGAGACCAACAGCCCAAGGAGAATTCTTACAAGGCAGAGGTCAGGTATGTCTCCACAACTTATTTTATACCCAAGAAAGTCCTACAGAGCAGTTCTATTATATGGGGTCTCAATGACTTGGAACCAATTCAACGGCACCCAACAAATCAATCTGGGGCAATAAGGGTTCGGTGGTAGAAGATTAAGGTTCAATTCCAGCCAATGCACCTCTCATGCAGCCAGTATCCCCTCAAAGGAGGGCTGACTATTGCTGAACAGGTTTTAGTAGAGGAGGTTCCAAGTGATAATAGACTAAGAAAAAAGGCCTGGAAATCTATTTTTGAAAATCAGTGCAATAATGGCATGGCAGTGGTGTCTGGCCTCTTAATTCACACACACAACACACACACACACAACACACACACACAAGCAAACGTATTGCCATCAAGTCAATTCCAACTCAAAGTGACAATAAGACAAGTTAGAACTGCCCTTTTTGAGTTTCCAAGACTAACTCTTATGGAAGGAGAGAGTCCTGTCTTTCTCCCTCAGAGCAACTGGAAGTTTCAATCTGCTGGCCTTGTGGTTCACAGTCCAACATGTAACCACTATGTCACCGGGGCTCCTTTCACAAGGAGAGGTTGGAAAATCAAGATCAATAGCCCAAGGTTAATTCTTATGAGGCAGAGATCAGATATGTCTCCATAACTTTTTCTTCCATAACTTTTTTTTTAACAATTCTGACACCAGCCATTCCCTCACCCCACCCCCACCCCTCTATGCTACTCTGCTGACTTCAATAATTTATTGCAACGGCCACCCAGAACTCACAGACAGCATTCACAACTATCGCGTTTATTAGGAAAATAACAGGCTACAATTCAGAAATAATTATTCAGGATACAGTTCTTTAATCAGGATAGCCTTTTCTCTGCCATGCTTGCAGGCAAGCCTCTTTCTGGTCCCTTGGCCTAGCCTCTGTAAAGCTCCTAGCTCTGTGATTCACATGGTCTACAGTTCACATGGTCGGAGAAGGACTTGGCTTTCTACTCCTGTAAAGTTAGTCTGGGTGCAGCACTGATTCCATTGCCGTGAGTTTGGAGCTCTGCTGCTAAGTTCCCAGAGGTACCACACTCCTACAGTAGGCCTCAACCTGAAAGCTCAACCTTATCTTATGGGTTGGCAAACCTAGCTCCCCCAACAAGTGCCCCAAAGCACCCCACACTCTGCCATGCCTGCTACCTGAAAGCACTCCATTCCTTCGCTCTGTGGGCCAGGAAGTCCACTGCTCTGTCTTGTGCTGGTCTCTTGGTTCTGTTGCCTCTGCTGTCACTGTTTCGCTGCTGCTGCTGCTGCTGCTGCTGCTGCTTATTGTCTCTTGCCATCTCTAGTAGTTTCCTGGATCCAAGAGATTCTCAACAAAGGGAGCCCAGATCCAAAGGACGCACTCCACTCTTGACTTTTCTTTCTTGGAGACCATAAGACCTTCCTTTTCTAGATCTAGTATGGCTTTAAGCCTAGCTTGATGGCAAAATTGACCAATCACACCTTAGAGTTCCATACACCTTATTTACATTAGCAAGTTATACAATCTCGTTGGTAGGCCACAGTCCTAGAGAAAGACAGGATGCTTGGTAACGTGGAGATACAGCAAAAACTAGAAAAACTCCCAATGAGATGGACACAGTGACTGCACGAAAAAGCTCAAAAACAGGAATGATATAAAGATGGCACATGGCCAGGCAGTGCTGTACACAGAACTTCTCTGAGTCCAAACCAACTCAACTGCATCTGACAACAGCAACAACTCTACAGTCATTTGGGGCGGGTGGGAGTTACATATGAAGTAACAGTAAGCCATATTAAGTAATTCACTGCGCCAGTCAGTGGATCACATGAGTCAGATCTGCAAACCGATCATGGGGATGGCACAAGACCAAACAGCATGGGGATCGAAGATATTTATCTAAGCAGAAAGTTATGTCTGTTCTTCAGTCCAATGATTTTCCATGCTCTTTTATATGGCAGTGAATTACATGGTCGAAAAACATGAGAAACAAAAGCCACAATCTATAAAAACTGTATGAGTCCACTTATACCCATACAAGCACTTATAAAACAGCTGAACACCAGGCCTTTTTACATTATTAACTAAACTAAATATCGATCAGAAATTGAGATGACTTAAAACTTGGTAAAATTCATACATTGGTAGTTGAACTATATTATATATCGTGACAACAATTTTTTTAAATCATTTTATTGGGGGCTCATACAACTCTTATCACAATCCATACATCCATTGTGTCAAGCACACTTGTACAT
>NW_022105908.1:21953697-21955508 GCF_000313985.2 Echinops telfairi | reverse complement strand
AATGTAAAAATGTGCTTGACACAATGGATGGATGTATGGATTGTGATAAGAGTTGTACGAGCCCCCAATAAAATGATTTAAAAACAAACAAATAAACAAACAAAAAGATTAACAACCACCACAAACTCAATCCCCAAAATGTGGTGATGGATCCAGTAGCCAACTTCCTACTTTTCCATCCTCGTTGGCAGGCAGCCATTCATTGGACAGTCTCTCTGAAACTAGCCACCCAGATAGAGCTGTCAGATCTCCTAAGTTTAAAAGATACCTTCCTTCTGCCCAGCTGTCTGAGCAGCATTTCTGACTCTAGCCACCCAGAGCTGGATTAGAGTCTATAATTTAAAAGGACAGTTTCTTTCAGACCCTCAAGTAGGAAAATACCAGGAACAAGAAGGAGAAATCCACATAACACCTCAAACTTCTGAACTAAGGGGCTCCCAGGCCCATTTGGATTCCATAATATGCTAGAATGATCCATGGAGAATATATAATACTTAAAGCTATAAAGTTATTATAACAAAAAAAGAAACAAGGAAACATAGAAGGAGGGTTCCCAACGTGAGGCTTCCATGTTCTAAGGGGATGCACTGTCCTCCCAAGAGCAGATATTCTTGGCAATCAGTAAGCCCAAGTGAACCTTAGAGTATAGGGCTCTTAAATGCCTCGCCAGGTGACAATGCTGGATTACCAAGATGTTCATCTAGGTCTGATCAGACCCTACTTGTTAGCTTCAGGTATGGTCCAGTGTAATAGTTAGGCTTATTGTGCACACTAGGCCAATAGGAACCTGTGGGCGGAGTTTAACCAGGTCACAGCTTGATTAGAGGGCAATGAAATAAAGGGCTTTCCAAGGTCCACCTTTCTCTCCTCCTCCCTGGTGATCAGACCAGTGTGTTGCTGTTTGAGCTAGTTCTTTGCCTCAACGTGTACTGTACTACCTGTGAGCCAACCCAACCCGTGGATCCTGTAGCTAGAGCGCTGCCACACTGTTGGCACTTACATCACTTGAGCTTGAGGCTGGTGGATCTTGTCCCCACGTATCACTTGAGTTCGAGATCCTATTGGGGCCTGCTTCACTAAGCTTCCTTGCTGACTGTTGATGACCCACCCTGCTATCTGCTGCCTTCAGGCAGGGGAGACTTTGCCTGTCTTGCTTGAGAGAAGACTCTGCTGTCTGCTTCCTTGAACTTGGACCCGTGTTTGTTGAAGGGCTTTTAGTATATTAACTGTTGCACGAAAGTGAGTTGAACTGAGCCCTCTGAACTACTGCTGTGTGGACTAATTAGCTGTTATATTCCTTCTTGCTTCATGTATATAGATATCCCGTTTTGTTTCTCTAAAGAACCCTGCCTACATCCAGCTAGAAAGAACCAAGAACACAAGTCAAATTGCTTTCTCAACCTCACAGTACCAATACTCATATTCATAATGACTAAGTGTATCATATTAGTATTAAAGTACTGTACAACTTATTTTAGAAAAACTGCTATGAAAAATATACGCCATGTAAAGCAAAGGACTTTATCAACCAAAGGAAAAGACAAACTACAGATTAGGAGAAATTTTTCAGGAACCATATATCTATCAGATAAGGACCTAACATACAAAACATATCTAAAACTTCAACAGCTTAACAAAAAGGTAAACAATCTTTAATTTTTTTAAATCATTTTATTAGGGGCTCATACAACTCTTATCACAATCCATACATACATCAATTGTGCAAAGCGCATTTGTACATTCATTGCCCTCATCATTCTCAAAACATTTCCTCTCCACTTAAGCCCCCAGCATTAAGTCCTCATTTTTCC
>NW_022105908.1:21952031-21953597 GCF_000313985.2 Echinops telfairi | reverse complement strand
TACAGGGCAGAAAATTGTCCATAGGGTTTTCCTGGCTATAATATCTTTATAGGTTTCAACTATTGACCTTTTGAGTCATAGTGAGCACTTAACCACTGAACCATCGAAGCACCCGTTAGCCATCAAGGAGATGCCAAATGAAACCAAGAGGAGGTAGTACCTCACCCCCATCAGAATAGCAATGATTAAAAAATAGAAAACAACAAGTGTTTGTGAAACTGTGGAGATGATGGAACCCCTCATCCATTGCTGGTAGGAATGCAATACTGTGAAGCCACATGGGGAAAGTCTGGTGGACCTCCAAAATACAGAACACAGAATTAACATGACCCCCAAATCCCAATCTCAGGTGTTACCAGAAAACAGTGAAGACACAAACAAACCTGGACAGTAATGTTCTTTGCACAATAGCCAAAAGGGGGCAACAGCTGAAATGCTCACCAACAGATGAATGGATAAGCAAAATGTAGTATATACATACAGTTGCATCTTGTGAGTTGTGAACAGGAACAAAGTTCTGAATTGCCACAACTTGCACATGAAAACATGATGGTGAGTGAAATAAACTTAGTTCCAAAATAACAAATACTGTATGATTTTACAAGTGAGATCTCCCCAAAACAAGCAAATATGTTACTGTTGTTATCTTTGAGTTGGTTCTCAGAGTGGCCTAATGTACAATAAAACAAAACACAACTCACTCCTGAAATCAAAATGTAGTAATAGTCACCAGAAATGAGGAAAAGGGAAGAGGAAATCTTTGTGAAGGGTACAGTACTTATATTAACAGTGGTAAAATATTTGGGGGAGGCTAGCAATTAATAATGGGGGCACAATGTGAAAAATATAATCAATGTCACGGAATTATAAATGTGAAAGCTATTATAGTGTATAGAATTTCACTACCACTTTTTAAAAGTGCAGCAGGAGGGAGAATACCATATGTTACACCCCTAACATGCAGACTGTGGGTCCTAAATATCATTTCCCACTGAAAGGAACCAGGGCTCCTTGGGAAAATGACCCAGAAAGCAGCTTAGTGGTTAGAAAGGGCCTTGCGGTGACTACGAAGGGATAACATAAGGGACTCTTGTGGTGCAGCTGCTCTGATGGTAGCCACCTGAATCTACATATATGATAAATTATACATAAGCATATACACACACATAAATAGGTCCCTGTAAAACTGGTAGAATCTGAGTAATAGTAGGTTTTATTAATATCAGTTTCCTGATTGTGACACAGAACTATGGTTATTAAGGATGAAACTGACCACTGGGAGAAACTACGCCAAGTAGACAGGGGAATACTTAGTATTATTTCTTATAACTGAATATAAATCCGTAATTATCTCAAAAGATTGCTCCATATAAAAGTTTTTTTTAATGAAAGCAAATTAAGGTTAAATTTTTTTTTAAATCTTTATCATTTATATGCCTAAATTAGCTGCCAAAAAATTGTGCCCATAAAATAGTATTCTTCCATCATTCTTAATAATGAAGTATTATGCATATTCACAGGTCACAATTCACAATGGAGAACTATTCATAAAATATTAAACTATCT
>NW_022105908.1:21949769-21951085 GCF_000313985.2 Echinops telfairi | reverse complement strand
AAAAAAAAAAAAAAAAATATTAAACTATCTCTGATTATTTCTAATTCCTTGAATATTAAATGTGAATTGACCTTGAAAATATTTACAAGATCTCTATCATTTACAGGAAAGTGTCAACATAAAATTATAGGTTTCGTTATACTGTAAAATCAAGCTTCGACTGTGTACACAGAACACAGCAAATCTGAAATGGAGATGTGATTCATTATCTCGCTACACTTGTGTTATAAAAAAAGCTACATTAAAACTACAAAATCTACATCAAGGGTTACTCATCAGAAGAAAAGTTCTTTATAAATAAATAATGAAAACACAAGGGTTATATTTTATTTACAAGGAAAGCAGGATGCATTATTTATAAGCTTTTCAGAGATATCAAGGTCATACATAGGCAAGAGTAAGAAATCTGACAAATGTCTTTCCTACCTACATGTGGGTGAAGTTTAACCAACTGTATGTCTCCAGATGGAAACATAACCTAAAGATACAAAGTTTCCGTAAAGGGTGCTGACATTAATATTTGGGGTGTGTGTGAATAACAAAGTTATAAGACCATGAAATGAATAAGAACTGTAGCTAACAACTCAAATCTCCTATTTGGCAAGTACTCTAGGGGGAGGCGGTATAGGGTTATAGCTGAAAGCATAAACTGTGGGAATCACTAGATAACTAGGGTTTATTAGGTAACTAGGGTTAATCCCAGATCTCCACTTACAAGTTGATTTCCTCTTCTTTGCCAAAAATGGGGGCAAATAATAGTACTTAGAGAGGGTAATGGTGGTTTAGAGGGTGAAATCTTTCCAAACAGGACACGTAAGTTTGATTCCTAGTCAGCAGTCAGCAGTGGTTACTTTTTGCTGTAATACCCTTACAGGTTCCAGCAGAGCTTCCAGATTAAGATGGACTACAACGGAAGTCTCGCAAAGAATGAAGGACAATTTGTTTAATAAAGATTTCTCAGGAGGGTGGAGGGAAGGTGAGGGAGAAAGGGGAAACAGATTACTAGGATCTACATATAACCTCCTCCCTGGGGGACAGACAGCGGTGAAATGGGTGAAGGGAGACATTGAATGGTGTAAGATATGACAAAATAATAATAATTTATAAATTTATCAAGGGGGAGCGGGAAGGGAGGGGAAAAAAATGAGGAGCTGATACCAAGGGCTCAACTAGAAAGCAAATGTTTTGAGAATGATGATGGTAACAAATGTAAAAATGTGCTTGACACAATGGATGGATGTATGGATTGTGATAAGAGTTATATGAGCCCCCAATAAAGTGATTTTTAAAAAAAAGATTTCTATGATTTGAAAAAA
>NW_022105908.1:21935102-21948385 GCF_000313985.2 Echinops telfairi | reverse complement strand
ACAGAGGACAAGGTCTACATGTGGCCTCCTCCCTGGGGGACGGACAGCGGAGAAGTGGGTGAGGGAGACGTGGGATGGGGTAAGATATGATACAATAATAATAAATTATAAATTATCGGGGGGTTGGGGGGAGCGGGGAGGGAGAGGGAAAAATTAGCTGAAACCAGGGGCTCAAGTGGAAAGTGGAATGATTAAGTCAACATATATACTAAAGTGCTGGACACAGATAACGTATGTACAGATTGTGATGAGTTGTATGAGCCCCTAATAAAATGATTATTTTAAAAAAAAGATATATATCCTCCTAGTTCATACATTCAATAAGATTTTTTTTTGCAGAATACAATGGGCAAACTTAATGTGCTCATTCTAAATAAACATGTAAGAATAGACCAAGAAATTTACAGAAACTGAATAATGAAATAAAGGAGACCTGCTTCCACAAAATACTAGAAAGTTCATAAGTTGAAAGGAACAGTATTTGAAACTTTGTGACGCCATTCATGAACAAGTAAATCAGTTGAACAAATAGAGGCAATTGACTCAAGTATTCCTAGAAAGTTAGCATATGATAAAAGCTGGCATTTCTAAATAAAAAATGGGGAAAAGATGGATTAATTACTACGTGGTACAAGAACATCTGGCTAATTATTTGAAAATAACTAATAAAAACTGGATTCCTACTTTATTGCTTACATTAAATTCTAGAGTGCCCAAATATTTAAAAGCAAATACTAGAAGATAACACAAAGAGGCAGAACATAAACCTTGAAACCATTAAAGAAAGTCTGACAATCAGATCATACAAAAATTTAAATGATTTCGTCTATCAAAGCATCACAGAGTTGAAAAACAAATGGGGTGAGAGTGGGGGGGAGAGTTTGTTATACTTGCTACACCTGAAAAAGGTCAACTTCCCCATGTGCAAAGACCTTCACTGGTCATATTATGGGGTTATAACTCAAAACCCACTGTCATCTAATGGATTCTGACTCACAGTGACTTCACAGAACCCCACAGAGTTTTCCAGGCTGTAACCTTTCTGAAAGCAGACTGCCACATCTTCCAAGCTGCACCCACCTGCCCCACTCCAGTTGCTGCCCAACCGCATGCCCCACCACTAAATAGCTGGTTGGTTTGCCAGGGCTCTTAAAAGACTGTGCCACCAAACTCTCAATGCCCCGAGAGCCAGTCTGTAAATGGTCATTCCTTTCTGTCTCTTCCACTCTGTTTATACCTTTTTGAAAGAGACATTAGCACATCCAATTAAAATGTATACTCTTTTGTCTCAGTAATCCCAGTTCAAGAGGCTTATCCCACAAAAATACTCAGACAGGTATACAAACATAAAGCACAAAGATGTCTGCTACAGATTATAATGGCAAAATATTCATCAATGGGGAATTACTTAAAACCACAGTACACTTTTATTATACAACAGAATATGAATGATCTATTTAAAAAGTGATGGTATCATGATCTATCTCAAAAATAGCTTATGAAAGCCAGAGAACAGTGTATGTAACATGTTTCTATTTTCAACGTGTCATGTCATTTATTTTTTAAAGATGGAAAAAAAATACACACCAAGTCATTAGCAGTGTTTATCTCTGGAAAATGATATTAGCTTATAAAAACTTTTCTGTATTAAACACAGATTGTTTGCTTTCTCACAGTATTATTTTTTAAATAAAATAATGGAGAATTTATTTCAATTCTCAATTGAGAAAAATAGCTTGACACATAGCTTCCCAATAAATCAGAGTTGTTATTTTTGTGATGATCTGATATGATACAGTACATTAAAGCACAACTTAAACGAATGCTATTGCTGTGTGCTGATGCCCCAATTCTGACCCATAGACAGAGAACCAACAGAGGTTCTTAAGGTGGACATATGTACAGGGAGAGGCCGATAGGTCTCTTCCCCATGGAGTTGCTGGGTGGTTCAAACTGCTGAAATGTGCAGTTAGCAGGGGAGTACTTAACCACTGCACCACCAAGGCTCCATGAAGGAATGTGAGCTCACATTAAGGAGAAAGTTTCAATCAAGATGTTTCGCTATGCCTGGAATATTTTCATCACTTCTAGGTACATTATTTTAAGAAAAAGGCAAACTATCTGGCATTCAGAACATTTGGCTAGGCTGGCAGAAGTGGCCAAAAAGAATGGCAAAGACATAAAATCCTATATGAAGAACTGTCAAAGCAAACACAAATTCTTCATAAATGTGAAGACCTTTCCATGTGGAAGGGAAAGTGGCCTGATCTTGGTTTGTGCAAGATGTCAAAACTGCAAAGTAATAATTCTGGTTAAGAGAACTCTCTAGTATTTACAGGGATCACAAAAAGTGAAAGTGTTCTAGAGAAACCGGGTTTCCATCTATTAGAAAGGAATAAATGCAAAATAAACTTCTGCAAAACAGATTAATCTGAAATGTTAATGCTGTCTCTCGTTATTTCCATGCACATAAACAGGATAAATGTACCGGGAGTTTAGAGTAGATATTTCATAATAAATGATAAATATCAAGCTTATTTTGATTTTTAATAGACTTAGCCAAATGAATGATAACCTACATCAGGGTGTGTTCCCCTTTCCTCATCAAATTTCTAACAGTAATGCTCCAATCTGGCATTTTCCAAAATGGATGACACCTCCTTGGGGGCGCTGGGACAATCCAGGGCTGCAAAAGTAGTACCTACACTTTATCCTGAATTGTAGACTACAGTACAAATGTTTTAAATTCCCGGGGGGAGGGGGAAATAAATTTAGGAACCTATGATCTAACCATACCCTGGTACTTCCTCCTCTATCAATCTTTCTCAATGCAGGTTCCATGAGTAATGCCATGGCATTCATGGTATATCATGAATTAACTTCTCTTGTACATCTAGAATAGTAATAGGCAAGTTATTTTCTGTCTTCTGTGGTTAAGATGAGGAACTTCAGAAGAGGATAAAGCAACAATCTCATCTACTTAACTGAGATAATGTCTCAAACTAACTTCCACAAGGACAGCACCTTGTCTACCTTCATCATAAAAGATTCTCAAATTATGTATTTGAATAAACAAATAAGTAATAGAGCAGTGGTTCTCAACCTTCCTAATGTTGCAATCCTTTAACCTCATGTTGTGGTGACCTCCCTTACCATAAAATTATTTTTGTTGTTACTTCATAACTGTAATTTTGCTACTCTTATGAATCAGACGACCCCTGTGAAAGGGTCATTTGACCCCCAAAGGGGTAGTGACCCACAGGTTGAGAACCGCTATAATAGAGGCTAGATATAGTACTTAGCTTTTGTCTTCTGTCACGAAGTCTTTTCTGGATTTTCCTTATCATTCTTTCCATTTCCCTCTGTTTCAGAGGACCAGATCTGTTTATCTTAGCTCATACTTCACATATATCCCATCCACTCTCAGTCCTGAGACTTACCTCTACCATTCATGTTGATTTTGCATCTCCCTTATCACTGCTGGTCCCTGAAGTACCTACACTTACTTAAATCTCTTCAGTTCTTAACACACATACCCCATACATTCCCTCTACTATCATCAAGTGACTGTCCCATTTCTATATGTATAAATGAAAATTTTACTATACACAAGTTACCTATTTAGTTTTCCTTACAGCAACTCTTCTCTTAAGAGGTCCTTAAGTGGTCACTGATGAAACCTATCTGTGCGTGAACTAGAGCCCTAGTGGCCATACTTATTGGTCTACACTTGTAGAACTGTGCTCCATATGGTTTTCAATGGCTGGTTTTGCAGAAGTTATTCCCAGATCCTCCTCTAGCCTATACTTTTCTTCCTGCAGAATGTACACCCTGTATTATTTCTAAGCATTCGGCTTCCAAAAGTAAACCTGTCCCTTGATATCTCTTCTTAACTCCAGGTTTACAGCAGCAGCTAGCTACTAGATATTTCTATATGTCTTTCCCACAAGTACTCGTACTCCAGATCAATGTACCTAATTTACCATTTCTACTATTACACCTACCTTTACTACTGGTTGTTGCCTGGTGTTATGTATTGAACTGTGTCCCTCAAAAACTAGGTTTAAGTCCTACCTATCCCATGTACCTATAAATATGATGTACTACAAACAGGGCAGAATAGACAGACACCTATGTGGGAAGTGAGAAGCCATGTGAAGACACATCTTCAAGCAGCCAAGGAAGGTCGAGGAATGCTCACAGCCACAGAAACTGAGAGAGCTAAGAATCATCCCCTAGTCTTTTTTTTTTATAATTAAATACTTTTATTGAGTGCTCTTACATTTCTTATCACAATCCATACATTCATCCAGTGTGTCAAGCACATTTGCACATATGCTGCCATCATCATTTTCAAAGCATTCTCTTCCCACTTGAGCCCGCTATCAGCTCCCCATTTCTTCCCCTTCCTTCCCCCACCTGCCCTCCTGCACCAATCCTTGATAAGTTATAGATTATTATTTCATATATTACATCATCCTCCATTGCCCCTCACTCACTTTTCCATTGTTCATCACCCTGGGAGGGGGTTATATTGATCCTTGTGATTCCCACTTTCTCCCCCCACTACCCCCCTAATCCTCCTGTATCTCTACTCCTATTGTTAGCCCTCATGGGCTTATCTATTCTGGATTCCCTATGTTGCGGGCTCTTATCTGTAGCAGTGTGCATGCTCTGGTCTAATCCAATTTGTAAGGTAGAATTGAGGTCATGATAGTGGGGTGAAGGAAGTACCAAACAGCTATAAGAAAGTTGTGTGTTTCATGAGTGCTATACTGCACCAACTGGCTCATCTCTTCCCTGTGACCCCGCTGTGAGGGGATGTCCAATTGTCTACAGATGGGGTTTGGGTCACCACTCCATTCCTCACCCCCGCCTCCAATACACAGTATCAGATGCCTGATACTTGAGTCCATCGACACCTCAAGATCACACAGGCTGGTGTACTTCTTCCATGTGGGCTTTGTTGCTTCTCAGCTAGATGGTTGTTTGCTTCTCTTCAAACCTTTAAGAGCCTAAACGCTAAATCTTTTGATGGCCAGGCACCATCAGCTTTCTTCACCACATTTGCTTATGTACCCATTTTGTCTTCAGAGATCGTGTTGGGAAGGTGAGCATCACAGAATGCTGGACTGTTAGAACAAAGTGTCCTTTTGTTGAGGGAGTACTTGAATCAAGGCCCAATGTCCATCTGCAACCTCAATTCTTAACATATAGATATGAGTACATAGTTCTATTCCCCTTGTTATATATCTACTTACTTATGTACATGCCTGTATTTAGGTCTCTATAAATGTCCTTTGTCTCCTGGTTCTTTCCTCTATTTTCTTTACTTTCTTCTTGTCCCACCATCATGTTTGGCCTTCATTTGGGTTTAGTAATTCCTCGCTGCTACATTGCCCTTGATTACACCCCACTAGGCATCCTACGCCCTTTTCTCCACTGATTTAAATTCACTTGTTGTTCCATTGTCCCTGGGTTGGTTCCACACACATAGACAGACACACACACACACCCGCTTCCTTGCTCCCACCTCCCTTTCTCCAGTACCCCCCCCCACCAACCATTGGACCCATTCTTTTCATCTCTGAATTGTTTATCTAGATAGACATGCAGATACATTAATAAGCACAAAAACCAGGCAAAGCCAAACAAAACAACAGTCAAGACCAACAAAACAATAACCAAAAAAACCCAAGAACAACAAAAAGAAAGCCACAGTCAAAAATGGAAAAGCCTATATATAGTTCAAGGTCTGTTTGTTGGCCTTTACAAGTGTTTTCCAGTTGAGTCTGAAGGTCTATTTTTGGTATTCCCCGAGGATTTCATCACTTTGCTCCCCTTGCTGCTCTGCTGCATGCCCTTAATGTTTCGCCCCAGCGTGATGGAGTCAGACTGTGCACAATTCCCGCACTGTCTCCAGTGCTGTCCCTTGCAGCGCTATGGGTCAGTGAGGGACCTCATGTCTCTCTGTACGTTGTCTGCTCCAAGCAGGAATATCGTCCTCCGGGATTGGTGGGCCAGGATGTCCCCCCCTCCCTCTCCATCCCTTTTTGTTTCTCCCGTGTGCTCTAATCAGACACACCCTTCTCCCCAAACTGTAGCCCCAGTGCTGTCCTCTGAAGTGCATTCTTGGGGGGGGGGGGGAGGCGGAGCGCCAGTCTTAAAACAAGCAGCCATCTAAGTGGTGTCAACTCAGTCCACCTGGAAGAAGCACACCAGCAGGTGTGATCCATGGAGTGTAAATAATAAAACCTAAATCAAAAGGAGGGCATGGTATCAGCACTTAAACTGTGAACACCTGGTTTGCAGATGGCTATGGATGACAGTGGAAGCCCCAAAACCAACTGCATGGTTCACACATGGATTAAGCCTCTGATCATTTCCTTCTGATCAGAGTTGGGGAGGTGAGTAGCCTTGTGATAAGACGGATCACATTGCAAAGTCGATTATGGTTAAAATATAGTATCTTCTCATTTAATCTCCCTTTGGACCAATTTTAAAACTGTTTCCATTTTGAAAAAAAAAAAGTGAAGGGGATATATACGTGGATTAAGTCTCAGATGATCCCCTCTGACCATATTCAAATCAGAGGGGCAGAGTGCATTGGGAAATGGATTGTTACAGATGCTGTTAAGTTAAAATTTAACACCTTGTCGACTGATCTCCCTTTTGATCCATTTTAAAATTGTTCTAGTTTTTAATAATTTCCATTTTTTATTGGGCTTTTTTCTGTATTACTTTGTAATTGTTAGGTTTTTGTTTTGCTTTGTTTTAATGTTTTTCTGTGTAAGAAATCCAGGATAGGTAATTCTATGGAGACAGTAATTGGATTAAGGGTTCCATGGAGGTATGTCTGGGGAGGTTGGGAGAAAATGGAGAGCTAAAAGGAAGAAAGTGTTCTAAAACTGATTGTGGTGATGACTGTACAACTTTTCTTTTTTTTTTTTGAGTGCTTTTCTTGATGTGCCTGAACTATTCAAATGTTTGACATGTGAATTATATGCCAATAAAATGGTTTAATTAATAAATGAGTTACCCCCTAAAGCCCAGAGGGTAAGAGCCTGCCTTGCTAAATTTGAACATCTACCCTCCAAAATGAGACAATTAAAATCCCTGTTCCTTAAAGCCACCAAAAAAGCCGAGGTGGCACAGGAATTAAGCACCTGGCTGCTTACCAAAAGGTCAATGGCTGAAACCCACTAGTTCCTACTACGTGGGTGAGTGATGTGGCATTCTACTTTTCATAGTGCTTATATCCTGGAAACTCAATGGGTAACTGACCTCTGTACTATAGGGTTGCTATGAGTCAGAATCAATTTGACAGCTACAGATTCAAAGCCACCCACTTGTGGTATTTTTTGTTAGGGCAGCACTAGCAAGTCAAGCTTATAAACACCATCTACATACTCAGAATTCTCTTCCAGTAGCTCTCCTGCCCACAGCCTCAAAACAAACACTCAGCTCTGTCATTTTATCAGAAGCTCTGATGGTGTAGTGATTACACCTGCAATCCACAGAGTCAGCAGTTTGAAACCACCAACAGCTCCAAGGATAAAGACTCCGCTTTCTACTACTGTAAACAGTTACAGACTTGGAAACCCACAAGGGGTCACTATGATGAGTCAACATTGACTTAACGGCAGAGAGTTTGGAGTTTTGGATTATCTCCTTCTTCTACTTCCACTCACAGAGGATATCATAACCCCGGTATCTGTTTCCAAGACCACTACACCAGGCTACTTAATAATCTCCTTAATCTTAATATACCTCATAGCTAATCAATCCCCTGTATAATTTCCAGAGCGTACTTCCTTTAGCATGGTTCAGAACATAACATTACTGTATCAAAACACTCAGGTAGCCACAACAGCTAGACAAATCCCTAAACAAAAACTCACAGGTATATTGAGTAAACAAAAAAAATCCAAACTCCTTAACAGGCAGCAGGGCTTTGTACCACACAGGTGCAACCTTCTTATTCAAGCCAGTCTCTAAGAAGAACCCATGTTCCCACAGCACCAAGTTAGAACCACATTTCACCATCCCTGTCAGACAAAGATTCTCCCTCTCCTCGAACATCCTTCTCTAAGGCACCATTTCCATCTTTCAAAAAGTCAACATGACCCTCAAGCCTATGTTCAAATGTCACTTGTCCAGTATAACTCAGGTTGCCATGGGGGTGGGGGTGAAGAGTTCTATGTTAACTCCCTCCATGACATATTGTCAAATGTGGTACATGGGGAAGAGCCACCATATTATTATAACTGCATATCATCACTGGAATTCCACGGCTACTGTTCACATTTGCTCTGTCGGGCATTATGCTGGGGATACAATCATCAAATTGTCCTTTCCTCATGAACTTTGTCTATAGTCACCCTAGATTTTAAGCTCCATAAAGAAAGAAGCATTTTTATTTTACATAATAATATCCTCAACACAATGCCTTTCATCCAATCAACATAAGCAATAGATTGGCTTTAAAAATGAAAGTCAATACCCACCTAACTTACTATTTTTAAAAAAGGAAAAGTGATTACCAAGAAAATCCCGTATGTTCCAAATGACTGTAATCAAGGTATACTGATTTTGTGATTCTTTTCGGGGAGCATCATGCTGAGGCTTCTAGAGAAAGCTCCTTCTACAGAAATAGAGCTGCTACCAAAAGAGAGGTGGCAGTCCTACTCCACTCCTGACACTGGCTCTGCTACAATGCAGAGCATGTCCACCTCGCTCCAGTCACTAGTTTCCTGATCCATAAGTTGAGAAACGATAACTAGGTCTCAAGGATGGATTTCAGCTACACTCCACACCTGATCCCTACTGGTTTTAATATCTCAGGCGCCACACTGAAAGTCATTAACAACTGGAATCCACCTCAGAGAGAATCAAAAGAATGCCAAAACTGTCCAAAATCATGTGAGAGGAGAAATAAAGACAATATTCAGAAAGGACATACAAACAGTCTTCAGATTTCTGCAGGACTAACTTGTAGACAAATGTGTGGGATTTGCTCTGTGTGCCCCTAGAGGAAAGCACTAACACCAGCAGGTAGAAATTATGATGAGGCCAGTTTCAGCTTAATTAAAGGAAAAACAAAACATTAGAACTAGAAGCTACTAGAAGGTAGTTAAGTTCATTCTCTCCAGAGACATTCAAACAGAAATCAGACTAGCACTAGCACTTGGAAGAGATTCAGGCATCTGATGAGAAAACTGTACAAAGATGCCTTCAAACTTGGATATTATTTGAGTCTGATTCCTTCACAGCGCTTCCTGTTACTTCACCTGAAGTCACAGCTTCCTCAGTGATACAAGCACACTGACAATACCTATCTTCTGTCACAAGACACCTTCTCGGTTCCCACTCATGAGCCTGAAGTCCAGGCCTCCATCCAAACAAACTCACTGCCATTGAGTTGATTCTAACTCATGCTGACCCTGTGGGATAGAGTAGAACTGCTCCTTCGGGTTTCCAAGTCTATAAATCTTTATGGGGCCTCGTCTTTATCCTTTGGCCAGGCCTCCACTAGATCATACAATTCTTGAAAGTAGAATTATAGCTCATCACTTCTGTGCATCACACTACATACAAATGAATAAAGCAAATGCTCAAGCATTGCTATGAAGACTAAACTCTGTGATTCCACAAGAACATGTCAACTTTCACTGGATAAAAAAACTTTACGTAGGAGACAGTCTAGGTATTTTTGAAATGAGATCTCTCACGATTCAAAGGCAGTTTTGTCCACGGGTAGTCAGGTAAGAAAAAAAGTAAACAATATTGCATAACTTCTGGACTACGAGTGTTGGGACGCAAGAGTGATCAGATTTTGCAGGGTTTGTGTTTTGGATCAAATCTCTTTCTCCAAGTTTAATGGCTGGGAGATTTATCACATTTTAATGGGTAAACCAAATAGGTGGATTATTTAGTGAATTATAAGAAGATAATTGGCCATTTGGGAGAAAAATAAATTCTGCATGCGGGTATCTTCCCCTAGTAATCCTGAAGGCACTCTTCCAACAAGTTCTGCTAACATGTTGGTGTTCTGCTAGTCACATGGGGTCACCATGGCAACTTCTCAAGATTTGAATCTCAGATCTGAGAGGGGTCTTTCTCCTTGAAGGCAGACCACATACCCCTCTGCTTTCAACTTCCTGTGGACAAGCCTCATGGAGCCACGCTGAGCCCTGCAAGGGCCCTAGAGATGCTTCCACCACTACTGGATCTACAAGACTCTGCACACACCAGCCTGTGATCTTCCTGCATTTTGCATCATTGCATGAGCTGCGGAGAGTCTGAAGAAGGATTTATGGACTAGTATTGGACTTACGGCTAATATTGGACTTATGGATTGATCTGGAGTGGGCTGAGATTGTTTTCTTAATATACAACCACTCTTTTGATATAAAGCTCTTTCTTACACATACATGAGTGTCCCTGGATTTGTTTCTCTAGTCAGCCCAATCTAACACATTATTACCTTTCTTTGGCACCTCTGTCTCAGCCCCACAAGTAGTATCAGCTCTTATATGTTATTCTCGTCTTCCTTCAGTTTTCTCTTCCTCTTAACAACTAATCTTCTTTTATAGTTAATACTTCATAGCAAACTTCCCCTATTTAAGGTTTAAAATTTTAAAAATTGCAAATGAATTAAAATACTAAAAAGATAAAACTATAAAAAGTATACAAAATTATTTCTTTAAAATAAATATGGGGCTTGGGGAGGTATTCCTGATCAAGAAATCTAGAAAGCATAAAAAAAAGGTCAGTGGGTCAGTGCTACATAAAAATATGTAAATCTTCCTGTATAGCAAAAAGGGGTAAAAATAGATACATAATAATCTTGGAGAGTGTACTGAAGTGAAATCTCTTAATAAGGCTCTTCTATCCCTATCTGTAACTCCCACCAAAGAATTGGGTGAAACCATGCAAAAAGTAGAGGGGATTGGTCAGTTTTGGTTGCCATTTTCCGACTCTGAGAGAACAGCAACAGAGAATCCCAGGACCATCCAGGAAGCAGAGCCAAGAGCAGCGCATGTTCAAGGTCCCTGCCTAAAGTGGCAGTGGCCAAAAGCAGGGCGGACAAAGATATGAAGCAGAGCAAAGGTGCCACACTGAGACTGTAAGACCGGGGGCAGAGCAGCAGGCAGGCTTCCTGGCCTACAGAGGCAGAAGCCAACATACTGTGTGACTGAAGTCTGAGAGTCATAAACAAACGTGGCTGAGGAGAGATGCTGCTACGGACAAAGACTGTACCATTAATTGTTTTGTGATCCTGACTTGTAGTAAGTAACCTGTTAACTTCTCTAATAAATCTCCATAATTGTGATTATTGTCTGTCAGTTCTATGTGGCTACTGCTTGGACTACTGAACCCAGCAGAAAAGTAGTGTCTCAGGATGAACAGCTCATATAAGAATAAAGTAAAAGAAGGAAAGAGGGTGGAGATATGTCTGACCTCTGCCCTGTTACCATCGGCCTTGGGTTTGTGTGGAGCTGGATTCTCCTTCTCCCTTGAGTAGCCAGAGCAAGTCAGATATGGCCTCTGCCCCATTTTCCAGAGAGAGAAAAATTCACAATACATTATCAAAGAGCTAAGATCTTTAATTTACAAAAAGTGCCTATACATTATGAGAAAGACACCACTGGGGGGGGGCAGTAGATAAAAACAATCCAACTGACAAAGGAAATAATAAAATAAATAATTGCTGGCCAATAAGCAAGATGCTTGATCATGAAAGTACAAATTGAACAGCCATCATATCATCTACATCCAAGAACTGCTTCCATTGCTTCCCTGCAGCTATAAGGCTCTCTCTCTCTCTCCTTCCCCCTTCCTCTAAGCATGCTGATCTTCCTTCCAGTTTAATACTTTTCCCGCTTCTGCCAAGACAGGAACTCTTACTTATTCATCGGCTCTCAGCTCTAGGACCTCTTCCTCAGAATCCTTTCCTGACCTCTCTAAACAGGTCAAACCCCTTAATTTTGGGTATTCATAGAACAGTGTGTCTTTCACAATTGCTCAGGCCAAAAGCTTGTGAGTCACCCTTGACTTCTCTCTCACATCCCACACACAATTCATCAGCAAATCCTGTTGTCCATACCTTCAAAAGAGAACTTCCACTGATACACCCTAATCCGACTGCCATTAGTCTTTCCCCTCAGGTTAGTGCAACAGCCACCTGAGTGGTCTCCTTGGCTCCCTTTATCATCAATCCAGTGGCTGGAGTAATTTTTTAAACATCAATCATATAAGATCACTCCACTGCCTAAAACATTTCCAATGGATAACACATAGTAAAAGCCAACTCTTACAATCCTGCTAAACCAAATGCCCATCAAGTCTATTCCAACTCACAGAGACCTTATTCAGGGTTTCCAAAACTGTAAATCTTTACGGGAGAAAAAAGCCTCATCTTTCTCCCGAGGAGCAGTCGGTGGGTTTGAACTGCCCTTATCCTACTGCTCTCCGTCTCCAAGACTTCCCTCGAGCCACACTAACTTCAATGCCTTTCTTGAAGCATGCCAGACATGCTCCCTTCTTAAAGCATTATAAAAACTGATCTCTCTTCCTTCAGATACCTCATAGCTAACTCTCTTGTCTCCTAAAAGTCTCTGTTCAAATGGTATCTTCTCAATATGGCTACCAGCCTTCACCCATGGTCCTGCAGTAATTTCTTTCCCATAAGACGTATCTTGAATCAATTTGTGATATTTGTTTATGTTCATTGCTTACTGAGTTTCTTCCGTACTAAGGCAGGGTTATCTGTATTGTTCCCTGATATACTCCAAATAGCTAAAACTGTGGCTGGAAAGTTGTGGGCACTGCTACTTGTTGAATAGTTTTGTACATGTCTATAGAATAAATCAAAACCGGGGAAGTGCAGATTGGGGACCTAAGACCCATCTGTAGGCAACTGGACATTCCCTTACAGAAGGGTCACTGGGAGGAGACGAGCCAGTCAGGGTGCAGTGTAGCAATGATAAAACATATAACTTTCCTCTAGTTCCTAAATGCTTCCTCCCCACCCCACTATCATGATCCCAATTCTACCTTACAAATGTGGCTAGACACCACCCCACCCCCCCAAGAATTTATTTCAAAGGGCGGCATTGAATTCGCAGCTCCGGGAGAGAGATGTATCTGATCGGAGCACACAGGGGCAGATGACGGGGGAGGAGAGACTGGAGCACATCCTGGCCCACCAGGCCTTGAGGACGATGACCCCAATTAGAACAGCCAGTAACAGAGAGGACCACATGGCCAGCCCCACTATG
>NW_022105908.1:21929102-21932616 GCF_000313985.2 Echinops telfairi | reverse complement strand
AATAAACTAACAGTAGCTATTAAATTTTAAACTGCTCAGATCTCCAGCCCTTAATTCAGGAGTCTTACAGAAGTAAAAGTAAATGGATCTAAAAAATATGCACAACTCGTTACAGAATTGCTTATAAAATAAGGGAAGGTGGAAGTAATCTACTTGTCCATTAATAGACAAATAGGTGAATAAATCATGCATGGTACAGCATGGGATGGAATACTCTTTGACAAGAATAAGACAGATCTATAACACTACCTGGAAAGTGGTCCAGGATCTAGTAAATAGGCCAGAGGCCCTAGTATCAGATGGCCTGGATTTGAATCCTAGTTCTCCTATTTACCAGTCCTATGCAGTATTCTTTAACTGCTCCGAGCTTGTTTCTTCATCCGTATTATAGGAACTTACCAAAAGCGACTGCCATTGAGTCCTCCCTGACTCACAGCAACCCCAGATAGAGTTTCTAAGGGTTTGTCAATCTTTATGGGAAGCTAACAGCTTCATCTTCCCAACTGATAGATTTGGACTGCTGACCACAAGGTCAGCAGTCCAAAGCTTACCTGATAGTGCCATGCATGCTCAGGAATACAAAAACAGCAATAGTATTACAGCAGTACCCATCTCACTGCTATAAAGAATTCCTGAGATAATGCATGTAGCTCTAATAGCATATTATGTAGTCATCTAAGAATTTACAAGCATATAATAACTACAGCTAACATTTACTAGGTGAAATAGGCAAACTGCAGAACAGTATGTAAAGCACAATCCTTTTCAAGGGCAAAAGATAACATGTCTATATAACTATAGAAGAAGAATCGGGAAGGACAGAACACTAGTCTAGTAATAGTGACTACATCTGAGAGATGGGAGGAGGTTTACTTCTGAATGTACATACTTTTTTAATGGAAAGGGTATAGAAGATTTTTTAGTATTTTAAAAATTCAAACTAAAGTAGCATCAATTCAAATGTTCCTAAGACAGATGAGTTTAGATTATAATATTAAAGTTTGAATAATTTTACATTACATATGTAGTCTTTAAATTCTCAAGGAAAAACAGATGACTAGTCTGCAATCTGTTTGGCTTCGTAAAAATTACCTTTATTCTACATAAAACAAACTAAGATACAACATCAAAGTAAGTTTTCATGAAATTATAAAAAAAGTTAAAAGAGAATTCACAAAAAGAAAAGGGTTCATTTTATCTTGTCAATATACTACAAAATGACTTTCTTTTATCTATTACATCATTGGAATGAAAGCTTATTATGTCAAAAAGGATAGCAATGTCAACATAAAAGACAACTGTTTCTGAAATGGGATAAATGCAGGATTAAATCAAATCAAAAGACGTTTACTGTCAATCTGATGTCCCGAAATTCTGCAATAGTTTAAATCAAATCAAAAGACGTTTACTGTCAATCTGATGTCCCGAAATTCTGCAATAGTTTAAAAAAAATTTTTTTTAATCAGCAAGACCAGAGAACTCAAGTGAGCTTAAAGCTAGCGTGCTGGGAAGTGATCAACATGAATTCACCTATAGGAAAAAAATTATATGCCCAAGATCAAACATCTCAGGATTCACCAACACAAAGCATTCAAAAAGACACAATTCTCTCTCCTTTTTTAAACAGTAGTGGTGGCTGGCCATTTACAACTGAAAAATAAAAATTGCAATTTTTGCAAACAAAATTTCCATCCTGGAGTCACAGGACTTCAAAATGAGGAATAAACATGTACCCCAAAAGCAGCCAGAATACATGACACCCCAGAGCTAATTTTTTCCTCCCCTTTTTTCAAATGCCTAGTCACTTCTGCCTATTTACAAGGAAGACCATTTCACGCCTTGAGAGAGGCAGGAATCTTGATTCCAGATTGTCATGTCACCTGAGCTCCCCTAGACATTTGTTTCCATGCAACTCAAGAGAAGGCAGCAGCCAGCTAAGCCTACCTACGACCCCAGAACTGAACCAGAAGCCACTGAGTGCTCTCTGTATTTGGCTTCTGTCTACAGTTAAACAAAGAAAGGTTTGTGGGAAAGCAAAAGTTTTCTTCCCTGACACAAAATGCAAAAGGTTAAGAATGAGAGTCTTCTAATAGAGTCCACTCTCTTGCTAGTCCACCAGGAATACTTCCCTTCTCTCCTAGTGGCACAGAACCACACCAAATCAAAATCCACTGCTGGCAAGTCAGAATGATGTCTGTATTAGACATTTCCCTTTAGGCAACAACACCCAAACTAGAGGTTAACAGGCATAGTGAAACACAGCAGCCAGAGCCTTACAATCTGATAACATTGTTTCAAGTTCTCCACAGGCCAGTACAAAGAGTACGGTTTCCAAGGAAGGTTATACAAGAGCCAACCTGTAGGCAAAAGGCAACAGTTTTAAAGTTCCTACTGGGTACCAGAGGAGACCCTGGAGGTGGTGGCATAGTGGGTTACTCATTGGGCTGCCAATCAATCATAAGATCTGCAGTTTAAAACCACTAGCCGCTGGGGGATGGGGTGGGAGATGAGGCTTTCTATAGTCTTGGAAACCGACAGGGGCAGTTCTCCTCTGCCCTATAGTGGAGAGGAGTTGGAATGGAGATGATTGTAAGACTGTGGGACCATGTGCCAAGATCCTCAGCAAGAAGGCTTGACACAGTGGCTGCAACAATGGGCTCAACTGATTGTGAGCATGGCCCCCGACTAGGCAATGTTTCCTTCTGGTGTATGGACAGGGGATCGCAATGAGACACAGCTGACCGGACAGCACCTAATATGTGCCAAGCACTACATTCCAACAGATTCTACCCACGCTTAAAAGATGCTCTGCCCACATGCTGGCTATGGAAATCCACTTGAAAGCTCTTGTTCAACTAGATTCAGTAAGACCTTGCAAAGACTATGCATCTGCTTCCCAAACAAAAGTGGTGAAAAAGTCTGGAGTGAAGGGGTCACTCTGAAGCAGACCTTAGGCCAGTTCCCAGAAGGTCCTGAAAGACACTGATGGCCAAGTTGGGGGTTATTTAGGGTGGGGCTCTATTGCCTTCCAAGGGTAAAACTAATACAAAGGACACATCTTCTGGACTTGAGCATCTGCAAACCTCATTTTCTTCCATCATTCCCAATAATACTATCACTCCCATGCCTACGCATTGTCACCACCAGATAATCTACACCGCAGTGGTTCTCAACCTTCCTAATGCCGTGACCCTTTCATACAGTTCCTCATGTTGTGGTGACCCCAACCATAAAATTATTTTCATTGCTACTTCATAACTGTCATTTTGCAATTTTTATGAATCGGGCAACCCCTGGGAAAGGGTCGTTGGACCCCCAAAGGGGTTGCGACCCACAGGTTGAGAACCACTGCTATACAGGCATGCTTTACTCTCCTTTCAGGGTCGAGGAACCTGAGGTTCAGAGGGGTTCAAATTTGCACAAACCAAAACCAAACTCACTTCCATCCAGTCAATTCTGACTCAACAGCCACCCTCTGGCTTGTAGATGAAGGATCCAGGTCTTTTTGACTCCA
>NW_022105908.1:21916856-21925268 GCF_000313985.2 Echinops telfairi | reverse complement strand
TGAATGTACAAATGTGCTTTACACAATTGATGTATGTATGGATTGTGATAAGAGTTGTATGAGCCCCTAATAAAACAATTTAAAAATAAATTTAAGATATGCAGAGCAGAAAAAAAAACTTTTCCTCTCAACAACCATCTCACTTCAGTGTGAAATAGCAGAGCATTATTCAGCACATCCAACTCATTGCACGGTTGCAAAAACAGTCAACTGTTTAAGTGAAAAATTGACAGAACTTATGAAGCTTTTCATTTCTTCTTGTAACTCTGTGGCAGCGTCTTCATTGCTAATATTTGCCGATGAATCATACAGTGAGTTCTGATGACTTGGTGACCCATTCAGTCCCAAACGTTGAAATCCAGATTGATATCCTAGAATAGCTGCAGCACCATCTGTGTAAACACCACATAGCTTTTTCCAAGAGATCTTATGCTCTTTCAGAAATGAACCAACTGTATCAAATACATCACATGCAGTAGTTCTCATTTCAAGAGGTTTGCAAAAAAGAAACTCATCTTTAAAGTTTCCATCATTATATACCTCACATAAACCAGTACCTGTGAACAGTTTGCAACCTCTGTGGATTCATCAAGCTGGATGCTAAATATTGGAAGTGGAACAGATTTAATTTCCTGGATTACCTGATCAAGAATATCAGCAGACATGTCATCTATTTTTCTGCGGACAATGTCGTTAGATAAGAAAATTGCACTGAATTTCGTAACAAATTCATCTCTGATCATAACTTGAACAATGTCTTTGGTCACTGGCAACAGTAAATCCTCAGCAATGGTGTGAGGTTTCACAGCTCTGGCAGTTCTGAGTGCCACCAAATATGAAGTGTCAACGGCTGCTATGTTTTGTTTGTGGTACTTGCCACCAGTGTCAAGTCTGACTTTCTTGAATCCATCAGCTTTGCTTCTAAAATAGTTGGTATCCTTGCCGGCAAAGCTCAAATGCTAGCTATCAAAATGGTGTTTTAGTTTGTTCCGCTTCATAGATTCAGCTGATAGAACTTCACAACAAATAACACATTGCAGTTTCTCAATTCCGGGTGTGAAAAATCCTCACTATATTTTATTTTCTTAACGTTCTTCTCACACAATCCATTTTCATGGGATGTCTTGCTAATGAAAATAATATATAACAATTGCTTCAATAATACAAAAGATGATACATGGCATAGTTCAGTCAATACAGTTCATTAAAGTTTCCTATGATTTACCATCCGGTTTTGTTTTTACATCAATCACAACCGAATATAAAAAGACCGATCAGCATCCAGATTAAGTTCCCATGGTACAGATATATATACATATATTTGCAGTAGTTGATGATTTTACAGTACATGACTTTACATTTACCTAGCAATTATAATTCATGAAGTGTCGTTTTACTTCTAATACTGCTGCTTTCAACACAGTAGCTGCTCTCTACACAGTAGCTGCTCCCTACACATGTATAACTGGTCCACATAAGTATGGCTCCAACCCTGTCATGTCCACCTGTATTTGTATGGGGCGTATGTGATGGGGTTGGTGTGATGATGTCATCATACCAGGTACTCATATGTGGGCGTATCTGCATGTGGGCAGACCCACCTGGAGACGGATAGAGGAGAAGTGTTTTGGTTTCTAAGACCGTTGGAAATATGTGTTTTCCAAGATGACCCTTGTGAAAGGATCATTCAATCCTCAAAGGGGTCACAACCCACAGGTTGAGAACCGCTGGACTAGAGAGAAGACCAACTGGTGAAGTCCTTGAGCCCAGAGCAAATCCAGCTTCTCAGCTTGTACCGGGTAGCCGTTGATGACTCACTTAACCTCTTTGAATCTAGGCCTTCCATCTGTATTGTGGCTAAGAAAAGTTTTAAGTGAGGCTACATATGAGAAACTGTTTTTTTGGCAGAGGTGGGACTTCAAGGTAGGATCCAGGCACCCCTAGAGGTGGCTGAGCAATAGCTGTGG
Organism: Echinops telfairi; assembly: GCF_000313985.2. NCBI lineage: Eukaryota > Metazoa > Chordata > Mammalia > Afrosoricida > Tenrecidae > Echinops > Echinops telfairi. Next base: position 21,923,301 of record NW_022105908.1, on the reverse strand, counting down.
TTCTGGAAGGTAGTCCACCTTGCAGACATCTGAGCTGCTGAGTTCACAGATCACTAAAGGTGTAGGCCAGAGCTGGAAAAAGAAGGCAGGTGGACAAGGAACCAACAGTAGGGCCCGGCCCTGAACACCTCTCACCACCTCAATCAAGTGCATAAATCCAAGGAGTCCAGTGAGCTAAATTTGAATCTAGTTTTCCAGGTCATTAAGAATGTATACTTGTCAGGATAGATGAGAAAAATATATTAAGGTTAGCAGTTAATTGGTGTGGTGGATCATTTTATATGTCAATGTGGCTAGGTTGTGACTCCCGGTAATTTGCTCAAATACAAGACTAGTTGCTGTTCCACAGAGTGGCGTAATGTCATCACTTCCAAAATGTGAACTAATGTGATCAATGAAAAAGGGACTTGCCACTAGGTGTGTGCTGTCTTCAGGCTGTAATTAGGTATTTTGGCAAAAATCTAACGTATCCAGGGAGCTCTAGTGACATAGTGAGTTGCTAACTGCAAAGTCAGCAGTTTGAACCCCCTACCTGCCCCAAGGGTGAAAGATGAGGCTTTCGACGCCCATAAAGATTGATAGTCTTGGAAACCCACAGGGGCAGTTCTCTGTCCTACAGGGTAGCTATGAGCTGGAATAGACTTGACGGCAGTGGCTTTGGTTTGAGTTTCTAACTCATTCACTCTCATTGCTTCCCTGCCTTTTGCCTAAAGTCAACTGTCATACCTAACTCATTCATTCTTTCTCTCTCTGTGTCCACTCACTCTGCACTCTTTCCGTTGTCTGATCCTGAGATGAAATCCTGCAGAAGACAGCCTGCTGTCTAACCTATGGATTGTGGACAACCCTCACAATCACCGTAGATGAATCCCTTAAAGTTTAAGGGATTACACGAATCAATCTCTGACACTCTCTTTCGTTCTACATGTGTTGTTGATGTTAGGTGGCAGCTGAGTTGGTTCTGACTGTGGCCATCTGTCTTGTCTAGGCCCTTTCTTTCTTTCACTGCCCCATCTACTCCAGCAAACACGATGTCCTTCTCAAAGAACTGTTCTCCCCTGACAACAGGCCCAATGTACATGAGATGAAGTCTCTCCATCCTTGCTGCTGAGGAGCATCCTGGTTGTACTTCTTCCAAGGCAGATTTGTTTGTTCTTTTGGAAGCCCATGCAAATTTCAATATTCTTCATCAGCAGCACCATTCAAATGCATCCATTTTCCTTAGATCTTCTTTATTCAATGTCCAACTTTCATATGCATATGAGGCAGTTGAGACTACCATGGCTTGGGTCACCTTCATTCTCAAAGTTATAGCCTTTTTCCCAACACTTAAAGGACCAGGTACAGCATATTTACCCAATGCAATGCAGCATTTGATCTCTTGACTGCTGCTTCCATGAGTATTGATTGTGGATCCCAACATTTTCATATAGATCACTGGTTCTGTTTTCTCTAGTGTGCTCACACTAAGACAGTTGGTGTGGTTTATAGTTTTAAATAATCTAGATAGATAGGTGGCCTCTATTTTCATTTTGTTCTAACTTCTGCTAATACAATTAGGGGAGAGTCTATGTACAGACTTGAGTTTATTTTGCTGTTGCTGCTTTTAGCAGCTAATAACCCCTAAGGCTGGTGTGCCTTTGAGAGAGCAAGCAGACTTTAGCTTCCCAATAAATGACTTTCTTGGGTCAGCAGCTCAGTGCTCTGCAGGGAGACCTTTGGTCAGAAGAAGGCAGCACTGTGTGTGTCTTGTCTTGTGATGACTAACATGAGACAGGGACCATAAAGATTGCAGGTGCTGATGCACTCTACAGAAGGGCCCCCTCACGGAGAACCGGGCACCTGTTTATTGCCAGTGAAAAACTGAGGTGGGACCGAGGCCCTGAAGATCAGCATCACTGAGAAATAGTCAGGCATCTGATTGGGTTCTCTGTGCTCCTCATGCCAAGAAGGTGGTTGAAAAAGCTATTCTTAAGGGGAAAAAAGAAGCAATTCTTAAATTAGACTAGAAGCTAAAAATAACGTGCTCAGCAGCTACCTGCAAGGCTGGAGGTTAGAGTTCTCTCTGAGGGGCTTGGAAGAAAGGCCTGCTAATTTACTTCCAGTGTTCGTCTAGGTACATTAGAGCATCAAATCCACAGAAATTCATATGTATAAGAGAGTTTTATAGAAAGGGTAAGTCACATCAAGAAAACATCCCATCCCAGTGCTGCCCAAGCCTACAAGTCCAACATTAACCCATATGTCCAACACCAATCCACAAAGTCCTCCTCCATCTCACAAAACACACACTGTGATGCCGACTGCAGGAGGAAAGCCGAGTCAATGAACGTGTAAGCATCTCAGCACTGGTAGGGGTCTCCACACAGCTGCTCCAGCACCCAGGGCTGCATCGGGGTAGGTCCATGCGGCTTCTCCTCGGGGATATCTTGCAGGAAGTCAGCCTTGTCAGTTGAAGGAGGGAACCGGCTAAGGCAGCTGCCCCCAGGTCCGACCATCCCAAAGCAGAGACCTGAGAACTCCGCCTTCAATTAACCACACATGTGTTTATCAGCCAGGTTGGCACAATAAACTAACTACCTCACTTCCCTAAAGTCCAGCGTTGAAAGCCCAGTGGAGCACAGTTTGACTCTGACACAGATGGGGTCGCCAGGAGTTGGAATCCACCAGACAGAAACTGGAAGCACAGGCTCTGGCATGGGTTAGGTGAGAAAGAGTTAAAGGTGTTCACCAATTCGAAGCTTTGGATGAGCAAACATGATACAACTTGCTGGAGAGGTAGACCAGGGTGAGCTTCCTCATGAGAGTCACGGTGCAGACTGCAGGAGGTGATGCCTATTGCACACCCTGCACTTCGCTCCGTGGGGTCCTATCAGCCGTGTTGGCTGTGTTTGCTTTGGGCACCATGACATCCACTCCTCACTTATCAACACAGTTCAGTTCCAAAGACCAGGTCACTATGCAAAATGGTCATTATGCAATGTGGAGGATGGAGAGGTGCCTTAAAGCCTAGACCATTGGAACTACTGACTCCCACCCCCCACCCCTGGCCCTGTTGCCACGCCTGGCACTTGAGTGGACCTGGGATCCAGCAGCTGGACTAGAGGCATTTAGTGGCTCTGAAGTTCAGGCAACAGGTGGGGCCACGGGCCAATAGGATGAGGATTACTGCCCATGCCTATGTCCCCCACAGCTGCCTCCTTCACAGTCCCTGGGGTCCACTGCTGCTCCACAGGCTGGGGAGGACCCCATGGAAACAAGGAGCATGCTACTGGTCTTGGCGGGCTCAGCATCCAAGGCTGAGAGCATCCAAGGAGACTAACAGCTGCTCAGAGAAGGAGCTCAGCAGACCAGGCCTCCAAGGAGGAAAAGGCATCTGGCTTCCTCCAGGTCCCTAATTACTCCCCAGTAGCCCTTCCTGCAGCAGAATTGAACCCTCAGGGCACTTGAGTAGACCCGGAGCAGCAGCAGCACCTTCCCCTGCACTCTCTTCTCCTTGGCCCTCCACCATTCAAGGCCCTACTTGTAAGTTTTTGTTGTTAGGTGCCGTCAAGCCGATTCTGCTATGTACATAAGATCGAAACACGGGCTGGTCTGGCGCCGTGCTCACAGTCTTCCTGTGCGTGAGCCCATTGTTGCAGCCACTGGGTCAATCCATTTAGTCAGAGCCTTTCTCTTTTCCCCTGCCCCTCCACTTTACCAAGCACGATGCCCGTAGTCGCCTTATTGCAGAAGAGCTGCAATAGTAGCCCTGTGTGGGGATGAGACCAGCAAGAGATTTAGAAAACTGACTATAACCAGTCATGAACCTGACAGACATGGATGGATCCGCTCACTAGGAAGGACCTCTGATTAATGCACAAAATAACCGGAGAGTAGATTCTTTTTACTGCCATTATTATAAATGCAAAATGGTGGCCAAAGAGAGCTAGTCATTTAAGGAGGAGTAGGTGTATTTACAAAGATCTATCAGCCAGCTGGCGTGTGTGGCTCCCCAGAGAACAAAGAATCTGATAATTATTCTGTACAAAGTACATGAAGATATCAAAGCAAGTTACCCTTGGAGAAGACATAAAAAGACGTGGACCATCATTTGAGCACCATCCTCAAACCTCTGGGGATAGTTGGGTTCGGATGTGCTTACACCCAGAGGTGACAGCCAGACAGATTTCAACTGAATATGCGGAAGCGCCATCGCAGGGAGATAAGAGGCTACTTTTGAGGGAGTGAGCTCCCTGTCACTGAAAGTGTGCCAGCATAGCTGACTGGCTATTTGCCATGGGCACTGTAGGGCATCATGCTTGGTAGAGGAGCAGTGAAACCTTCAACTATAGAAGTGATTCTTGCTATGATTAGGGGGTTAGAGTGAACCATCTTTATAGCTCTTGTGAACCCTGAGCGTCTATTTTGATAATAATGGCAATAAGAAGTTTCCTGCATTGTAAAGTTTACTCAATGCTTGCCCATACTTTGGACATGGTGTCAGAAGAGACCAGTCTCTGGAGAAGGACATCATGCTTGGTAAAGTATTGGAGAGGCAAAAAAAAAAAAGGGTGGGGGGGGACCTTCCACAGGATGGATTGGCCCAGTGGCTACAACAGAGAACTCTCAAACACAGGAACAATTGTAAGAACGTGTAAGAACGGCGCAGGGCCAGGCAGTGCTTCGTTCTGTTGTACATACGGTTGCTCTGAGTCAGAACTGACTTGGTGCCACCTAACAACAAGGTCTGGCCCATGCATATCATTTCATTTTTTTCTCACAACACCAAAGGGGATCAATAAACATAGTGTGTCTAAATCAGAAGTTTCCTGCTCATTTTCCATTTCAGAAATTCTATCCTGTGGTTTCCATAACGATACACGTGGCCAGCAGTTCAGCTATCCCAACGCATAGTTCAGCTGATCGTATCAGTTGTGCTGGGCTCCCTCTCCTGTTGGTATCCCGATTCTCAAGGGTAGAAAGGGAGGAAGTGTCAGGACACCACAAGATACAGGTTAGGGGAGGAGAAAACGACTCAGCGGGGGTTCCCTCCTATCCTCCAGGCAAGGGAAGACTCTTGGAAAGTCCCACCTGGGTGCTGACTTCCTCTCTAATAACTCCCCGTGCAGACATCACGATGTGCTCAGTCAGGGTGAAGTCCCTCTGAGTTCTCATCACCCCCACCCCCACCCCCCCTCTTGTGCATCTGTCTCCAATGATTCTGTGCTCCAATGGTCAGAAGCAGCACTTTCCCCCCTCCTAGAACCTGGAGGGGCAAGGTGATCACTGGTCCAGCCTGTCATTGCCCCACACCTTTCCGAAGCGAGGAGTATGTGGGCGTATGCCCCAAACAGAAAGCTGACCTCTCTCAAACGTTTAGGACATGTAGGTTGATAGCCAAGGATGAGCTCCAGGCTTAGAATCAGAAACCCTGGAAATTCTGTGTACTAATCTCCAAATGGGCCTTCATAGACCGGCTTCCTGAAGCATCAGGAGGACTGAAGAGATAAAATGTCTAACTCCTAGTGTCTAACTCACATGGTAGTAGCTCATGAAGCGTACCCCACCCCCACCCTTTCTCCCCACCTCTTTTTCCCTACATCAGTAGTTTGCAACCAAGGAAAGAGAGGGGTACTTGGACCCAGAGGTCAGTCTGTAAATATAGTCCTTGGGATCTGGGGTAGAAATGTCCAATATTTCCAGAAGCATAACGGAATTGTCCTATTTGCACTAGATAAGGTTCCGAGGTTAAAATGTTAAGTTTCTTTATTTTGGATGGAAATTGTATCACATTGCTTATCTCATGCTGATTAGAAGTTCTTATTCCAGTTCTCTATCAGCAGTTGATAATAGCACAAAAAGCAAACAGGATTCCACTATTACTTGATACATGAGGCAGACAAATATATTTAGCTCTAGAGGTGTTCCTTTCCCCCGGAACCCCCCTTTTATAACATTGACTACGCAGTGGCATAATGGCCTAGAAATACAATTTTACTGAAGTGTAACCATATGCCAGGTGCTGGGCTAAGGGTTTTGTGTTGAGTCATTTAACCCTCTATATAATGGGGAAAGTGAAGGTTGCTTTCAAAGCCCCAGTTCACATAAATAATGGTATCAAAGAAATAAAGTAACTAAGGTCATAGTGCTAGGAGATCAGACCAGCCTGGATCCAAGGCCAACGTGGGCAACCACCATACTATATTGTCAACTCACTATTTGTCTCTTTTTTTCATTTTGGGGGAGATGTCAACTCTCCAAAAATAAGGGCAGGGTCATTTATTTCTAATGTAGCATTCCTACAACATAACATAAGAAATGCTCAATAAGAATTTATTGTTGGGGAGGGAGAAAAAAAGGAAAATTAGCGGGTTCCGGGAACCCAAGAGGCAAGCGAATTTTGGGAATGATGAGGGCAACAAATGTATAGATGTGCTTTACACAATTGATCTATGTATTGTGA
>NW_022105908.1:21915009-21916370 GCF_000313985.2 Echinops telfairi | reverse complement strand
CCCCCCCACCCGACCACCCTTGTGAACCCTTGATAAATTATAAATGATTTTTATTTTCATATCTTACACTGTTCACTGTCTCCTGTCACCCATGTTTCTGATGTTCATCCCCTGGGGGAGGTAGGTGCTATGCATTGATCATTTCGATTGATCAATTCCTCCTTTCTCCCCCATCTCTCCCCACATTCACCCTATCCTCATGGTATCACTACTCCCATTACTGTTTTTGAGGGATTTATCTGTGCTGGATTCTATGTGTCGAGAGTTCCTATCTGTACCCATGTACATGCTCCTTGTTAGGTAGAACTGAGGTCATAATAGTGCAGGGGGAGGAAGCATTAAAGAACTAGGGGAATGTTGCATGTTCCCTCAGTACTATACTGCACCCTGGCTGGCTCATTCCTTCCTTGTAACCCTGCTGTGAGGGTATGTCCCATTGTCTACAGTTGGGCTTTGGGTCTCCACTCAGAACCCCCTCATTCGCATCGATATGATTGTTTGTTTGGGATCTTCTGATGCCTGATACCTGATCCCATTGACACCTTGTGATCACACAGGCTGTTGTGCTTCTTCCATGTGAACTTTGTTGCTTCTCTGCTAGATGGCCGCTTGTTTAACTTCAAGCCTTTAAGACCCCAGATGCTATATCTTTTAATAGCTGGACACCATGAGCTTTCTTTACCACATTTGCTTATTCACCCATTTTGACTTCAACAATCATGTCAGGAAGGTGAGCATCACAGGATTCCAGGATTATTAGAACAGCGTTGAGGGAGGACTTGAGTAGAGCCCCAATTCCTGTCTGCTACATTGATACTTAACATATAAATATATGTACTTAGACCTATATCCTATAATTATATATTAATATATTTACATATATACATGCCTATATAAATGTCTTTTGCCTCCTAGTTCTTACCTCTATTTCCTTTTAATTTCCACCTGTCCCACTATTATGCTTGACCTTCATTTGGCTCTCAGTGATTCCTCTGAGCTACATTGCACTTGATCCAACCCCACCAGGCATTCTACACCCTCCTTGCCATCAAATTTAGATCTCTTGTTCCCTTCTTCCTGGGTTTGTTGGCTTCCCTCCCCCTGACTTGGCTTAGCATAATTTCCTCCAACTTTTCCCATGTGGTGATGTGCTTCACGGGTTCATCACTGCTTTTTAGGGATGCATAGTACTCCATTGTATGGATGTACCAAAGGTTTTTTTTAGGAATATATATATATTTATTTCTGGGTATGTGCCCAGTAGGGGGGTTACTGGGTGTATTAGTCTAGGTACTTTGGAGAAACAAATCCACAGCAACTCATGTATAAGAGAGAGTTTTATGCAAAGAAAATGTGCATCA
>NW_022105908.1:21911997-21913507 GCF_000313985.2 Echinops telfairi | reverse complement strand
GCTTGATTACCTTCAAGCCTTTAAGACCCCAGACGCTATACTTTTTGATAGCCGGGCACCATCAGCTTTCTTCACCACATTTGCTTATTCACCCATTTTCTCATATGTTTATTGGCCATTTGGATTTCTGCCCTTGTGAAACTTCTGTTCAGGTCTTTTGACGACCTCCTCAGTGGGCTATTTGGAGCAAACAATTTCTAAAGAGTCTTGGTATTAACTCTTAGGACTACCTGCAGCCTCAAAGAATATTTACATCAACTTAGACAATTTTATAACTGTACTAAAATTATGCATTGTAGGCCCTTTATGATTATATTGTAAATATTGAATACTGTCTAAACGTAGCAAAGCATTTGTACCACAAGAAGACTCTCCCCACTTTTTAACCCTCTCTTTTGTAACCTCAATCAAAACTCACCAATGAGTGATTTTACTATAATTTCTTTGTCCTGTGCTGTACGTGTCCCTCACTGTACGTGTCCCTCACTGTACGTGTCCCTATTTTTAAATGTGATTTTTACCATCGGGATGTCTCTCGAATGCCAAATGAATCCTCTGAACCTTCATTTAAGGTCTGAGTAATTTTTCCTCTACCATGTGGGGGCTCATCCAGGATCTGAGGAATCATGGAACGATCCTGACACCAACCATGAAAACCTGTTGCACTTTCTTCCCTGCTCAAGGCCTCAGAGATATTTCAAGGTGCACCCTTCCCTGAACTGTGGACAAACTCTCAAAATTTGTTCAGCTTCTGTATCATTTCTGTTTATATCTTGAACATCACATATACACCTACCAACCACAGAGGGCAGAGAAAGATAAATCTTGCTTCTCCTGTCAAGAATTACAGTCTTGGAAACCCTAAGGGCGTCCCACCTTAGCCTGTTGGATCCTGTGAGTTGAAATAGACTCAGTGTCGGTGCATGAACTGAAGTGGGAAGAGTGTTTCTTTCCCTTCTACTTCCCTAAGGAGTGCATTAGGCTTCGTGTTCCAGGCTTCCATACAAGTTTCCTTCGGGGAAACAGAGCCCTCTGGCTGCTTTTAGGATAGAGCGTTTCTGTCTGTGTGCTGCTGAAGCGAGCACCATCGAACATTGCTGTATGACCTGAATGTTGGCACGAGCTCCTCCAAAGAAGTCTGGAAAAGGCTGTATTTGGGATATTTTCACTTAGGTAAAAAACTAGCTAAGATAAACCTCAATTTATTTTTTCTTATTTTATTTATTTATTTTGTTTTATTTTTCAATTTATTTTTTCTTGTGGTGTGCCTGCCAGTTTTTGCTCTTTGTTTTGTACAGACTTGAAATGTATGAAATTGTCTCACTTCATGTTTAAGTGCTTCAGTGTTTTGTCTCAAGAAGCTGTGACTAAGCGTTGTTTGTTTTCTTCTCTCCTAAGATAATCTTTTAAGTTTGTTAAGTATGCCCAGGTTTTTAATAAGTCCTTTAAGATAAATGACATAGTTCTCCATCCCTGAATTAATACAAGTTAATTTATTCTTTTTTTTTTT
>NW_022105908.1:21904709-21910851 GCF_000313985.2 Echinops telfairi | reverse complement strand
GATAACCTTTTTAAAGCTTAAATTCAAGTCAGTAACTCAGCTATTTCTCAGACCATAGAATAGCCTCAAACAAAATCCTTCTTCCTGTAACAGCTAACTTTTGGCTGCACATGGTGCCTTCTTTAAACTCAGCCAGCCTCCTGCCCACCCCCCAATCACATGGATGCAGTCGCTCCTGCCTGTCTTAATTGGACAGATCAACTACTTACCTCTAGGCAGGATTTACCCAAACCAGAACAACAAAGCCTTCAAAAGCTCCTCTGTCTAATCTTAATTCTTTTTTTTAAGCACATCACAACTTCTTCACCTTCTCCTTAGGAGATGCTACCACCTGTCATTCTCTCCCATCACGTCACATGGTAGGTTGCTCTCCTCTCTTTGAAATGCCTCTGCTGAACACATGCATCACGCTCCCCCAACTAGCAAACTCCTCTCAGAATAATCCATAGCCATTTATGTAAAATTGAGGTGATTCGTTCTTTCAAGAGATTGCAGAACCACAAGGGCATACCTGCCATCCTTTAGGAACCTGTCACATTGAAAAACTAAAAAAAGATAAATACAAGGCGTTAAAATGGTCCTTTAGTCTCTAACCTCCGGGAGTCTGTCTTGTTCTCTAAAATACAACGGTCAAAATGTAAACCTTCCAGCCTTTGAAACAGTCTCCAGGTGGAGAAGGTCAAAGGAAAGGTCGCAGTGAAAGCTGCTCGTGTCCTTATTCCTCAACTATACTTCTCACAGCTGCTGCCACAAACAAGACAAAAGAAATAAAAGAAGGGTGCCCTTCCAAATTGTCAGCCTCCAACTCTAAGCTTCAAAAACATTAGGCCATATTAAGTTACCGAAGCTGAGTCCCTGCCTTTTAAAAAAATTTTTTTTTTCTTCTCCATTTCCTGGCCCTTTTCAAAGCCGTTGGCAAATACCAACAGACAACTTGGGCCTAGAAATACAGAAGCATCTGGTGCCAAACTGGTTGTTCCCAAGGCCTGGCATCTTCCCCTTCCAACCACCTGCCATAGAACACTTGGGCAAGCACGAGGCAATAAACATACTAGAAGAATCGTTTTAAGGGAGGTTTTTTGGTTTGTTTGTTACAGCTGCAAACCAAATAGCCAAACCAGTTCTGTCTGCTTAGAATTTGCGCGAGTAAATAGCAATCAGGAGCCCGGTGGTGTGGGAAGTTATCCTTTGGGCTGCTAAACGCAAGGTCAGCAGCTGGAAACCACCAGTCTCTCTTTTCTCCCGAGGCTTTCCACTCTCTGGTCTCATGAAGCTTTAGTGTTGGAAGCCCACAGCGGCAGCTCTACTCTGTCCCGGAGGGTCGCCATGAGGCAGCATCCACGCGATGGCAGTGAGTGAGGTATGAATGGACCTCTGTGGCCCTCAGAGGTCATCTTGCCCCTCCCTCATCCCCTGCTTTTCCCTCCAACCTTCCTTAGCTTCCTTGCATCCAGCTGGAATTTCTGGCAGTCTCCTGTCTCTCTACTGCTACAACGGGTGCTGCATTCTTTTCAGCCAACTTTTTCTTGCATGGGATATTCATGATGTTTAATAGTTGCCAACTTCCGTGGGGTCTCTTTTCTTTGGAAGAAGCACAGACACGAAGCTCTTCCAGTCAGTTGGTCGATTGGCCGTCTTCCAAATTTCTTGGCATAGATGAGTGAGCTTGTTGAAACACTTTAATTGGCATTCCATCAATTCCTGGAGCCTTGTTTTTGGCTAATGCCTTCAGTGCAGCTTGGGTTTCTTTCTTCAGTATCATTAGTTCTTGATCATATGCTACCTCTTAAAATGGTTTTATGTCATGTGGGTGAAGGGAGACAACGGACAGTGTAAGATGTGAAATAATGATAACATAGAATTGATCAAGGATTCATGAAGGTGGGATGGGAGGGAGGCGGGGGAAAGAGAGCTTATACCAAGGGCTCAAGTAGAAAATGTTTTGGAAATGATGATGGCAACATATGTACAAATATGCTTGATACAATTGATGTGTGGAATGTTATAAGAGCCGTTCGAGCCCCCAATAAAATGATTTTTTTTAAATAAAAAGGGTTTTATGTCAACCATTTCTTCTTGTTTTGCTGACTGTATTTCTGAGTGTTTTTCTGATACTTCCTTCATGGTTCAGTATTTCTCTGGGAGAATCCTTCAATCTTTCAATTCAAGGTTTGAATTTTTTCTTCGGTACTTTCAGCTTGGGGTCTGCTGAGCATAAGCTTTCTCTCTGGCTTTTTAACTCTAGGTCTCCGCACTTTTCATGATAATACTTTGTCTTCTCAAGCTGCCCTTTAAATTTTTCTGTTCATCTTTTTTCATAACTTTATTTCAGCTTTTCAGGTACGTGGAGTGGGCACACTTGTTTCTTTCTTTTGTGTTGTTGTTGCAACTGCTAAGCCAACTAATAAGTGAAAGTCAGTTTAAGGTTAGAGACCCGGTGAAATGAAGGGTCCAGGAAGGGATACCATTAGAGATGGGGCTGGGGGTGGGGGTATGGCAAAGATTTTGGAAAGAGACGAAGAAAATGTGCAAACATTAGTTAAAAAGATGAGGAATGCTTTTTAATTCATTAATGTTTCTCCTGTTTATGAGTTGCCACTGTGTGGCGAAGGGTGGCGGCGAGAAGGGCCCCTGTTCATCTCTTTTACTTCATCGTTTATTCCATTTGCTTTAGCTACTCTGTGTTCAAGAGTAAGTTTGAGGGTCCTGTTTTGCAATGCTCTCTGTCTGATAACAGGGCTATTCACATCCCTCAGCTATGGTCAGAGGGAACTCACCGGAGACTTAATCCATGTGGGGACCCTGCAAATGGATTTTGGGTTCCACTGTCATGCATGGGCTTCTGCAAACCCGGTGTTCACAATTTAAACTCTGATGTTGTCCCTCTCTGTAGATTTGGATTCTATTACTTATAATCCTTAGATCACACAGGCTCGTGTGCTTCTTTCGTGTGGATTTAGTTAACCTCTCACCTAGATGGCTGCTTGTTTGAAAACAAGCTTTATGACCCCAGATGCTATGCTTTCTGATAGTGAGGCACCATCTAGTTTCTTCATCACACTTTGCTGCTATAGCACCTGTATCTTCGGTGATCTCTACATGAGGTCAAGCATCAAGCAGGGCCACTTCATAAGAACTAACCATTCTTAGATTGGGGCTATTTAAGTGAAAGCCCCAGATCCATTCCTGAATCCATGGTTTATGTAAGTCTCTGGTTCCCCTTAGAGATATCATTGTTATTTCATGTTAGAGAACATTATCGATGGTTTTCCTGTGCATCAAGTCAGTGCTGACTCATAGCAATCTTATAGAATGGGGCAGAACTGCCCCTGTGAGTCTCCAAGCCTGAAAATCCTCACTGGAGAAGAAAGCCTCATTCTTCCCCTGCAGAGCTGGCTGGTGGTTTCAAGCTGCTGACCTTGCCGTTAGCCGCCCAGTGTGTAACCACTATGTATTGATAGTGTCATTAGTTTCGCCAATGTTATAGAATCTAAAACACTGTTGAGAAAAGAAAATTACACGAGTATATGCCAGCTATTCAACGCAATACATGAATTGCTGACTTATCCTAATTAAACTCAGTGACTAGACATTATTTTCACAAGCAACGGGAATGATCGGACAAATCTTCCAATAATATTCATTCACATCGGCAGAACCACGCCTATCAGATTAATGTGTATCATCATGAAGCTTGGAGGGCAAGAAAATATGTGGGAAACTGAGAACCTGGAAGAAAGGGTAAGCAGCCTTATCTTTACACTTGAGACCACAGGCCTCGGAAGACCAGCACTAGTGCTTAGAGGTGGACCAACACAGCCCAAGATGTGGATAGCAGCCAAACGTACATTTTCCATATAAAGAGATTTCTGCACAACTGCCCTCTATTGAAATGCTAACATAAAGCTGTCTCCTACAGGTGCCTGGCTCCCCCCTACAACAGCTAACGGTTGCCTGTCTTTAAGAGCAGTCACCTTCATGTGCCCTTCTCATGATCTACTTCTTTTGTCTCTTAAATGCCCAATATTTATCATGAAGTGCACCCCTAGGTGCTCAGGATATCCAAGATGCATACGTTGCACATTCTATTGTGTATGTGCTCAATGGAGGCTTGATACCCCTATTGTTGAATAAACTCACTGCTCTTCTCCCCGTTTTGAAGATCCGTTCCCTGTGCCCTGTCTTTTTGGTCTCCTTTTTTCTAGAATTGCACGGTCATCTCCTCAGGACCCTGTTCTATCATGGGGCTGGACCCCACACAAATAGGAAGTATTTGGTTGTTCCGGGGCACCAATCATTGGGCACCCTCAAGGCAAGAGATTTGAACCTAAGCCCATCATCCATCAGTTCTACGCCCTAGGGGTGGTAGTCACCTGCTCTTCTCACACTACAGAGTTTCATCCTGAAGTCCAATGACTACAAGTGTGTTTGAAATAAAGCCGAGTTCCCTTGGTGGAGTTTCCACATGGAGTCCTTCTGGTGTGGTCGATGAAGGATATTATGTGCCACGAAAGAACAGAATCTAAAGTCTCAGTCATCTGCAGTGCATGGGCTGGGTCACCAGGGGGTCCAGAAAAACTAGGTCAAAAGTGTCCAATCAGGAACTAGGTCCAGGTATAGGATCCCTTTGGGTTCCACATAAGTATTGTTAAGCATTTTCCCCATTGGGAGGCTGCTTCTCCCCATTTTCCCACCAACAGAGATGGCATTGCCTTCTCCGAGGCATATGTACCCTACTCCCCACAGCTTGATTTGAATGTCCAGTAAATTTTCCTGATCACTCTTGTGAGCGTGTCTGCTGGGTTGAGGTGACTTTAGCACAGTTTTGTATGGCAGTGACGGGATAATCTTCTACCTCTCTCCACATCTTGGAAAACTGACCCCAGCTGCGATGAGGTCTCCCCTGTCCTTATATCTTACACCCTTTTAAAGGGAGCAGATATATGTTTCAGGGACCCCACTGCTTCGGAGGATGAGATTAGAAGGACGCATGCCCTGGGGGTAGTGGCTGGCCTTCATCTTGGTGGTGGTGATCTTGCAGTAGTGCATTCATACGATGTTTGTCCTGCTACCTATTTTCTATCGACAGTTCATTGACATGGATTGTATTCTTTTGAGCTGGGCAACCATTCTCCTCCATTTTTGAGTTGTTTTTCCCCCATTAATGCAACTTCACTGCCTCCTAAGGTTCCCAGCTAATCTTTTGAGTGGCTCTTGTCAATTGAATCCCATGTAGATAGTTATTAAGAGAGCACAATCCTCAAGATAGATTTTTTTTAAAAGACTAGGTAAACGAAATTCCTGTTTGGTTTGAAGAGGACTTGGGAGGATATTTTTTGTCTTAAGATTTGAAGATTATCTGGTGGTAATGTTTTCCATGGCTCATCCAGCTATCATGACTCCAGAAACTCTGGCTTCCATGATGCTTTGAAATTCTGCTTTGCATTCTCCCTGTTTGGGTCAGGAGTCTGTAGAATTGACTATCAAATGCTCAGCTAGGCACTACCCATTTCTTCTGGGCTCATAACCAAGGAGGCAAAGGTTCCTGGCGATAACTAGCCACACACACCATTTCCTCCTCCAATTCCTAGCTCAATGGCTTCCTCTGTTGCTCCAGACAAATACAAACCAGGTGTCCTGTCTTGTTTGGCTCCTTGCAAGCTTTATTGCCCCGGGCACCAGGATGTAGAATAGAAGCACCAAACATTCTATTAGACCAATGAACTGGGATAGCCAAGGAAACCAGGACCTTAAATCTCTAAGCCAAAAAGCCAAATCCCACAAGGTATGTGGTTATGTAGGTAGCTTCGCCAGCTACTCTCTCTTTCTAAGTCATTGTTTGAAACCTGTGTATCAATTCAACCTTTTCCAGGTCTGCAACATCCATGACAATGATGACAACATTCATCTGTGCAACCTTCCCCTGAATGCAGCTTTTCCATTGCTATCAACTGAGTCTCGCTACTCCATTGGTCATAGTCCCTCGATCCTTCCCACCTGTCAAAACAAAACAGCCCTCCAAACTCACTACCGTTGAGTCAATCCCAACGAGTAACAATCCGAGAGGACAGAGTAGAAATGCCCCTCTGGGTTTCCCAGGTTTTAACTCTTTTTTCTTTTAATCATTTTATTAGGGGTTCAT
>NW_022105908.1:21896890-21902583 GCF_000313985.2 Echinops telfairi | reverse complement strand
AATAGAAGAAAGTATTCTTGCATTGAGGGAGTACTTGAGTGGAGGCCCAATGTCCCTCTGCTACCCAAGTTTTAACTCTTGACAGAAAGAGAGAGCCTCACCTTGCTCCAGCATGCTTGCTCCACCTTGCTCCACCTTGCTCCAAATGCTGATGTTGAGGCTAGTAGTCCAATGCATAACCCAATACACATTCAGGGCTTCCACTCCCGCTCCAAGTAACCCCTAAAAATGTGCATCTTCTATACATTTGCCTTTTCTGGTTTGTTCGCTTCTTTCTGCATAATTGAAGCCATACAGTATTTATCCTTTTGTGACCTGTGGGACATGGAAAAGTTATTCCCCAGGTTGTCCCCCCATAATATATGCCAACCCTAAGGTACTGCTTGCTAACACACGGTCAATGACTATACACTTGGAGGTCAACTGACACTTGAAGGTTATCAGCCATCTGCAGCAATCAGACCTTATAGTCTGTCCCAACCTAAGTAGTGCCCACTCCCTTTTGATAAGGACAATGCCTTGTTCCCTTGAAAAAGAGCCTAAAGGCACCCAAGGTCAAACCAACTCAGGGACAACCAAGGTTAGGCTGCCATCTGGAATCTAGTACCCACCCATCTTACAACCTCTTCCTATTGCCTGTATACCCCTAGCTTGCCCCCCTCCTGCTACGGGTACGCCCATTTTACAACCCCTTTCTCTTACATATGTGCTTACTGTGGCCTTCTTGCCTGAGATGATATAAACTCATGAGATTACATTACTCCCTCTCACTCTGCTCAGACCTGGCTCCTGAAGTCATGACTGAGAGGTGAGCCCTGGCGTGCTTTATCCTGTCTGATGTCTCTTTAATCTTACCCCTTAATTATACAACCGCTCCTTGGACCTGTTCGATTGTGGGTGCTGGTACCCCACAGTGATCAGCTAGCTTCACTCAACATCATATCTTCAAGCGCCATGCTTGCCAGAGCATGTACCACGGCTTCATTTTGACTTTAGACTGAGTAGTATTCTTGGTACGTCTTATCATGTGGTGCTCATCCATTCACCTGCTGCTAGGCGCTTTAGGTTGGGTTCTCTAGAGGAATAAACTCAGTGAAGCATATTTATAAAAACATAGGAAACAACTCCTACAATCATGTGGCAGCAAACCTCAAAGCTGCCTTCCAGGTAACAGTGTGCTGACAGAAAGGACAGAGAGAGGCCTTGGGAAGTAGAGTCCCAGAAGGTCAAGAAGTATTTCGCAGAAGAGAGAGTGCTCAATGGTATCAAATACTGCCACCAGAAGCCACCAGGAAAACAAACACATAAATATCGACTTTGACAACTGTAGGTCACTGGTGACCAGGACAAAACAGTGAGGAAAGAAGCCTATTAGAATTGCTTGAAGAAAAGAGGGAGAGGAAGGGGAGAGCAACTATAGAAAGGTCTGCAGTGAAGTGTGTTGGAAAAATGAGGTGTGGTGCACTGAATTACTTAATACGGCCCTTCTAGCTCATTTCTAGAGCCCTGGTGGCATAGTGTGCTATGCCTTGGGGTGCTAGCCTCAGGGTCAGCAGTTCCAAACCATCAGTCCTTTGGAGGGAGAAAGAGGAAGCTTTCTTCTCTCATAAAGAATTGTAGTCTCATCTTTTACTGGTTCCATGACAGAAATTTCTTCCCTGGCCTTTTGAATGGTGTTAGGGGTTTTTTCCTTCTTACACATTATTTGTATTTTTGTCTATATACTATTAGGTCCTTATCCTGACTACCTAAGCACAATTTTGGTTTTTATTGTTTTATGTTGGGTCTCCCAGCTGTGAAGCAGGAGGAGTGGATGCATAATGATAAGTAATTGATACAGGGGACCTAGGGGTGGGAGTGGATAATAGGGAGGGGAAGGGGATTTCGGGAGTAAATAATGAAGACAAGAGTGGGGAGGGAGCACTAGAACAGATTGTGATTGAACAACTCATCTTAAAGGAGCTTTAACCAGGTTGGGGGGGGGGGCGATGCTTTAAAATTGATGAGGAGTGATTGTATAATTCTCCTTGATATGATCGAATGGTTGAACTATTGAATGATATGATATGTAAATTACTTGCCAATAAAACTGTTGGGGGAAAAATTGCAGTCTCAGAAACCCATAGGGGCAGGTATACTCTGTTCTATGGTGCCACTGTGAATCAGAATCAACTTGATGGCAGTGAATTTGGCTATGCATTGGGCTGCTAACTTCAGGGTAAGTAGTTCAAAGCCACCAGTCAGCTCTGAGGGAGAAAGATGAGGCTTTTTACTCCTGTAAAGCATTCAAGTCTCAAAAACTCACAGGGGGCACTTCTACCCTGTCTTACAGGGCCGTAGAAGTTGAAATGTTTAGAAATTCACTTTCCCAGTATCTTTTGTGGCTAAATGGGGCACGAGAGCGAAGTGTATTCAATCAAGTGCACTGTCCTAAATTTTGAATGGGGAGCTAAGGAATGAACAGGGCAACCAAGAGTCTTCACCGGCAGTGGTGGAGATGGTGGTAAAGCCTACAGTTCTGGTGGCAGCAGAACCTGTGGTTCCCAGGGCCACTGAAGCATCCACCCCCTGGGATAGCAGCAGAAATGTTGTCAGCAAACCAGTTCTGACGCAGTTTTGGCTGGGGCTCTTCTGTGTAACCTCAAATCTAGTTTTCCCAACAATTCTTGGAGCCAGTCAATATTTATGTAATATAAATAATTTGGTTTATACAATTACACATGAATTGTCATCAAACCATGAGTTCTTTTACAGACTAAGCAAGCAGATTCAATCACCCATAATTAAGAAAAAGTATATTTAGTGGCCTAAATGGAGCAAATAAAATTTGTGGCCATAAAGAGAGTATACAAGGTTTGTGGTTATCCCCAGCCTTGTGGTTAAAGGTTGCATTCCGAGGAGATTAAACAAAAACAAAAACCTCTTGGGCTTTGAAGATAAATATCTCATGGAAGCTCTTTCGTGCCTTCTGTTTGGATGCCAGCAAACATATTGAGAGGGACGGTCACCGGATGGCAAGGAAAAGAGCTGTGGTGTCCAATCACAAATCAGATCGTTGGCCACACTTGGCTGGTCTCCCACTCTGCTGCCTGGCCCTTCCTCCCCTTGCGGAGACATTAACAACTAGCACGGCACCCTGGGACTCTCCAGCCGTTTGGCAGACAGTGCAGTCCCTCTCCAGGCTTCTCAGTCAGTCACTGTGACCAGTGGGTTCTTTTCATCTTAACCAGGGCTGAATTCAATTTCGAGTCCTGCACTTACGATGCTATCCCTTGTTTTGACACACGCAGCCCCACACCTTCCCCCTTCCCCCATGCCGTTGTTTTGGCTGGACCCTTCAGGTCATTGTTAAAGAGTAAAGGGGAGGTGATTGAAGCTATCCATGCCAACAAGAAATTGTGCTGTTGCTTCAGGGAAGTGGTTACCGGTCCGGCTACGAACTATAAGATGGAAACTGTACGATGGAAACCACCCACCCACCACTCGGAGGGAGAAAGATGAGGCTTTGTGTGTCTGTAAACCCACAGGTGCAGCCTAGTCTGTCCTGTAGGGTCACTTTGGGTTGGAGTCACTCACTGGCAGGAAGCATGGTTTGGTGTGGCACAGCTAGAACCCAGGGTCTGGGGAGAAGGCAAATGAACAGACTTGGCTGTGTGTACATTCGTCTAATTTCATGTCTCACTTTTTGGCTCATTAGTCTGCTTTCAATAATTAATTTTTGTGTGTGATTGGTATGGTTATACCCATTTTGAGTGTCTTGTACTGTATCACATTCCATACCCTCATTTAATTCTTAATAAACTGTTCACTTTTTTCCCTAAAAAAAAAAAATCTAAGTTTTGCCTCTCACATGCCACGCAGAAGTGTGTTTTGTTGTTTGTTTTCACTTCCATTTGGGGGGAAAGTGAGGCTCTGCGAGTTTACGTTCCCTTAGTTCTTTTTTTAATAATTTTTTCTTGTTTGTTTTCCCCTTAGTTTTTGACTGCCATGTCGATGCTCAGATTTCGTGCAGGAAATCCAAACTCTTTCCAAACAAATCGACTCCCGCGAGTTTGAAAGTTCAAATTCAAGTTCCTAAAAGACAGTAAAAGGAGTCCTGGTGGTGCTGTGGGCTAGGCTGTGGACTGCTAATCTCAAGGTGGGCAGTTCAAACCGACCAGCCGTTCATGGGAGAAAGACGAGGCTATCTGCCCCAGTGAACATTGGCAGCCTTAAGAAACCTGCCTCCAGGCTGCTGTGAACTGGAATTGCCTCCATGGTAGTGGGTATTGGAAAACACAGCAATGATATGTTTCTGTGCTTACATAATGTAAACCATCTAGCTCAATGCCGAGAACTTTCAATTAAATTCTACAATAAAATTGAGGAGAAAAGTTTGTCATCAGATTAAGGAAAACGAAAACACAGAATCTCAGCTGCAGGTGGAAAGGTTAGAGGCTCAAATGCCTCCCAAGGCCTGCTGATCTACTTTATAAACTAGCCATGGGAAACCCCTGGCAACCCCGAAACAGGACAAATCACATCATTGGAACCTCCTACAAGTGCAAGACATATGCTTATCAAGGGAGTGAAAGGGTAATTTACAGTCTGGGAAAACACATCCTTGGGACTGATACAGCTGATAAAGGTCTAATCTCTAAAATCCATAGAAAACTTCAACAAATGGGGGGAGCGGGGAGGGAGGGGAAAATGAGGACTTGATAACAGGGGCTTACGTGGAGAGCAAACGTTTTGAGAATGATGAGGGTAGAAAATGCACAAATGTGCTTTATACAATTGATGCATGTATGGATTGTGATAAGAGTTGTATGCGCTCCCAATAAAATGATTTTTTAAAGAAAGAAAACTTAAACAAATCAATAACAAAAAGCCAACAACCCAATAAAAATGTAATGTGGACATATACTTAACCCAACAGAAAGAAATATTCTTTCAGGGCTACTGGGAGTGGGAAGGGGAGGAAGGGGGAAGCAATATGTAGTAGAAAAACACACGAACAAACAATAAAATGCACGGCCATTGAGTCCATGCTGACTCGCAGCGACCCCCTGTGGGCTTCCCAGACTGTACGTATTCGCGAGAGTAGAAAACCCAGTCATTCTCCTGCACAGCTGCTGGTGGTTTCGAACTGCCAACCATGGGACACAGCCTAACGTGTACCCACTACACCGCCAGGGCTCTAATTAGAGAGTAGACACATGTTAATTCTGATGAAGGGAAGGACAATACACAAGATGGGAGAAGGCAGCACCATGTGACCGAGGCTGTGGTTAATATGGCCTTCTCGCCAGTCATTGTAATGCCCAGCAAATGACTGGGTGAAACGAGGTAAATAGTGAGTAGTGTCTGGGGCCTGAAAAGTTCCTGAGTAGTTATCTAATGTCAGTCTACTTAAATGGAGCCAGAGAGAAAGAGGGAAACTGCCTCTTCTGATCTGTGCCAGAAGAGATGGGTCCTAAGGGAGAGGGATAAAAATGTAGAACAAAACTCGAATTGAAATGAAGAAAAAGACTAAAACTCAACAACAACAACAAAAAAATGCAAACTCACAGGACCAGGTGAAGCTAGTGAACTTCCTGAGATTGTTGCCCTGAGATCATCTTGAAGCCTTAACCTGAAATCATCCCTTGAGGTCACCTTTTGAACAAAATAACAGAATAAAATAAAGTTCATAAAATACAGAATGAGCCTGA
>NW_022105908.1:21886445-21895599 GCF_000313985.2 Echinops telfairi | reverse complement strand
AGAGGCGAGTGGGGAGGGTGGGGAATGAGGAGCTGATGCCAAGGGCTTAAGTGGAGAGCAAATGTTTTGAGAATGATGAGGGCAACAAATGTACAAATGTGCTTTACACAATTGATGTATGTATGGATTGTGATAAGAGTTGTATGAGCCCCCAATAAAATGATTTAAAAATATATAGAATGAGCTTCTTAAAAAAAAAAATCTATGAGACCAAATGGTCAAAAATCACTCTGAAGCAAAGTTGGGCAGGTAAGCAAGCAGGGAAATTAGAATGTTCAAAACAGTACCACCAGGATGGCATGAATGGGAAGAATCTGACCTGCTATGAAAAATGCAACAAATAGCACAGAATTCCTTGTGCAGAGATTGTTCAGTGTCCACTTCACTTTCTGTGTAAACTTTCACTCCAGCCAAAAAACAAACTCCCTACCAGTGAGCGGATCTGACTCATAGAGATTTTATAGGACAGAGTTTGAACCGCCCCACAGGGCTTCTAAAGTTGTAAATCTGACGGAAGTGATTGCCACATCTTTCTCCCCCTCCGCCAGCCTTTTGGCTAGCAGCCCGGTGCTTTAGGCATTGTTCCTTAACTTTCACCTTAATATCATTAGAGAGAGATAGTCCTATAGAGCACAGTTCTCCTGTGACACATTCGGGGCTGCCATAATTTAGAATGAACTTGGTAGCAGCTGGTTGGTAAGAAGTCGTGTCAGCTGAGGTGAGTGGTGGCGGGTAAGTTTCTTGCCTGTAAAAAGAGGAGGATAACTTCTCCTAACTGTACTTCCTAGGGCTCACCGCTGAGGGGCACATGGATTCTACCTCCTCCATGTCTCGGAGGTTGAATTTTCTTCTCGTTGCAACTATGCAGCTCGGGTCTCCTCTGGACGTTCCTTCTTTGCTGATTTCCCCTACCTCTCATCTACATGACTTCCCATTCAGGCTCTAGACGGAGGGAGACCTGGTAGCATAGTGGGTTATATGTTGGGCTATGAACCACAAGGTCAACAGTTTGTATCTACCAGCTGCTTCACAGGAGAACGATGAGGCCGTCGGCTCCTATAAAAATTCCCAGGCTCAGGAACCCAAATGCGAAGTTCTACTCTGTTCTATAGGCTCATGATGAATTGGAATCAACTCAATGGGGGTGGGTTTGGCTTTTAGCCTACTCATAAGGAACCTTCTAAAAACTTTAGTTAGTGATCCTAACTGAAAACTTCCGTTGATCCGCATTCCTATCCTCATTCCTAGCTCACACTTAGGTGAAAATGGTGGCATGGTATTAGCCTTCCTCTCACCAAGTGGGAGGGGAACCACTATTAACATCCACCCAAGGCTGCTTCCTCTGAGGTGGAGGTCAGAGCCGCCTCCTCTCTCCAACCTTCTCTAATCCTGACACCAGCCATTCCTCCCACAGCTCTCACTAGTTCACTGTTGGGCTTGATCATTTGTTGCCACAGCCACCCAGAACTCACAGACTATACTCACCATTATAGGGTTTATTAATTAACATGTTAACATGTTACAATCCAGGATCCGGGATTACTCAGGATGTAGCTCTTGAGTCAGGGCAGCTTTGGGGCCATGCCTCTCCCTCAGCTCCTGGGCCCTTCCTAAGTCCTCTACCCTGCTCAGGCAAGTGTCACAAGCCTCTTTAGTTCTGCTGAAAGTGCCCAGTGTCCCCCCACTGTGCCAGGAAGCCTCCTGCCCAAAGACACTTCGTCCTCCACAGGCTGTCAACCCACTGCTCAGTTTCAGGTCATTCTCTACCACCGCTTCTCCTCACCGATTATGGTGTTGCAACTCCCTCTCTCTAGCTCCTGGGGCTAGGAGGTTCTCAGCGCAGAGACACCCAGCTCAAAGAATGCTCTCCACTCCTAGCTCTTCTTTCTTGGTGGTAGCCACTCCCCTGCCCTGGACTTGGCTTTCTTTTTAAGCCCAGGAGGATGCAAAACTGACCAGTCCCCTTGTTAGGTATCATGCAGCCTGTTTGCATTGTTAGCAAGCTGTCCGGTCCCCTTGGTGGGCCATAAGCACCTTATTTACATATCCCCACCCAATCACTATATGGAAGTTTGTGGGTAACAGAACTGTTAGGTAGCTAGCTGAGTTAGTTAATTGTGTCAGCCTGGCCGATAATCACATGTGGGGCTGGTAATTGAAAGGCAGAGGGATAAATGGGTGGTGAGCCTCGCCTTTCTAGTTCTCGGGTCTCTTGCTTTGTGATGGTCGCACCAGGGTGCAGCTGCCTTAGCAGTTCCCTGCTTCAGCTTGCAAGATTGACTTCCTCCAAGACATCCACAAGGAGAAGCTACATGGACCTATCCCGATGCAGCCCTGGGTGCTGGAGCAGCCGTGTGGAGACCCCTGCTAGTGCTGAGATGCTTGTTTGTTCACTGACTCAGCTTTCCTCCTGCAGTCGGCATCATTGCTTCTGTTTTGTGAGGTGGAGGACTTTGTGGACTGGTGTTGGGTTAATGGGTTAATGTTGGACTTGTGGGCTTGGGCAGCATTGGGTTGGGATGTTTTCGTGATGCACCTTTTCTTTACTTAAAACTCTCTTATATATGAGTCGCTGTGGATTTGTTTCTCCAAAGTACCTAGACTAATACACTAGCTTAGGGACAGGGGTTGTCCCTCCCATGCCTGCAAGGACCCCCATAGCTAAGGTTAGAAAGAAATCGGGCAACCATTAGATACCTATGAAGACACCAAACTGAGCGTGCTCGTACTCAAGCCCCTGAGCCAGGTGGGAGATACACCTGGGTGGGCCAAACTAGGCTCAGGCTCAGGCTCATGACATCTCCCAGATGGGCTTAACTCAGCCAATGGGGTCAACCAATACCATTAACCACGCCTTCCCCCAGCCAGTGGGTGGGCTAGAATAAAGGCAGGGAGCACGCTCTGGGACCTTCTCTTACCCTGCTCCTGGTCAGAGGCAGGTAGAGGGGGAGGGTTCCCCTTCCCTGCGTGGGTACACATGTGCCTGTTCTGGGCCTACTCAGGGGCCACAGCCTCTTGGCCCACATGCTTTCAGCTCTAGGGTTCTTGGGCTTCTGGCCTCCCAGGATGCCCCCACGTGGTTGCTTTTTTTCCCACGTGGTGGTGGTTTGGGCCATTTGAGATGGTAAAACCTGAAATTTGTCCTGCCCTTCTTCAAACCCCACTTGGATTACAAAACAGGCTTCGACATGAATTCTTTTATCAAGCGAAGCCAAGAACCAAGGTATTACTGACTCCAGAAACCTTACAGAACTGGGAAGAGAGGGCATGCAGGCAAACTCCCTATCATCTGTTAAGGAGTCTGGGGGGCCAAGGCCCCCATGGAGGAAACCTTCACATTTGTGGGTTGGAGATGTGTCCCACTCACATTCTCCTAAGTAAAAGTTATTCCCCACCATGTCCCCTCATAAAACTGCTAAATTGACATTGCTACTTGCAAGCATATGGCTGCTACTATATGCGCTTGAAGGTCAACTGCTTAAAGGCTATCTGTCTTAAGGTTATCTGTCCTCAAAAGCCATCAGAAGCGATTGTCTGTCCCACCCTAAGTTGGGCCCACTCCCTCTGGTGAGGATCATGGATTGCTCCCTGGAGAGGAGCTCAAAGACATCTAAAATCAAGTCAACTCAGGGATGGCCAAGGTTAGACCGGCATCTTGACTCTAGATTATACAAACTTGAGATTATATTACTGCCTCTCTCTCTGTTCAGACCTGGCTCCTGAAGTCATGACTGAGAGGTGAGCCCTTGCATGCTTTATCTTGTCTGTTGTCTCTTTAATTGACCCCTCAATTACACAACCACCCTGGGACCGTTCCATTGTGGGGAGGCTGGTCCCCCACAGAAGTTACAAGACTTTACTTTAAACGTCATGGTTTAAAGGACCCTGTTAAGTAATTCACTGCACTGTGCCAGGTAGACTCGGTCTTCATGACCCGGAACCTGCCAACCTCTGCCCAATCTCACTTTATTTCGTCCCGCCATCCCCCATTCCTCCTACCCCAAAGTGCCTTGAGGGTGTTTCTTGAGGGTGTTTCTAACCCATCTGTCTGACTGGCACCCCACAATTTCTTCCTCTTAATCCCTCAGGACTTGGGTGTGAATGAGATTGCCACCAGCAAATCTTCCCCAATCCACCCCCCTCTCCAGATCTGCTCTCAGGACCCCCTTGAAGTCCTTATTGTAAGATTGATATTGTCTTTAAAAATACTTTTTATTTTGGTCTCCTCTATACTGAGAACTCACTGGAGACAGGATGTAGGTCTCTATTTCTATATTCTTTTTTGTTTTTTAGGCCTTTATAATTTTTAAATTTTTTGTATGTTGTGAAATATTTATTTCTAATTACAAATAAATGAAATTTTGTCTTGAAGCATGTTGTAGCATGGGTAACATTTTTTTCTGTTAAACAGTTTTATTGGGACATAGTCCACATATACAATTCAGTAGTTCAATCCTATAAAGAAGAGTTGTTCAATCATTCTATAATCAATTTTAGCACATGTTTTTCTATCTTGTACTCCTTGCTATTAGCTCCCCCTTTGGGTAACTTTTTTAAAGCATACTTGTACATGTATTGACCTCATCATTCTCAAAACAGTTGCTTTCTACTTGAGCCCTTAGTATCAGCTCCTCATTTTTCCCCTCCCTCCCCACCCCCTATTTCTATATTCTTAGTGCTTGAACCAGGTAGCACTCCAATAAATATTTACTGAATGCATGAATGAATCAAACACGTGGCTTGAGCAGATTGTGGGACAAACATTGCCCTGCTTACTGCCGGGTTGGAGGTTCATGACACTTTCTGTTCCCATAATGATTTACAGGCTCAGAAGCCCCGGGCAGGGTTGCTGTGAGGAAGCATCAACTCCTGGCAGTGGGTTAGGGGTAGGTTTATAGCACAAAGGACTCCTGGTGGTGCAGGAGGAAAGCACTCAGCTGCGAATGGAAGGTTAGTGGTTCAAACCCACCAGCCATTCCATGGGAGAAAGATGTGTCAGTCTTGGAAACCCTATGGGCCAAATCTGCTCTGTCCTATAGGGCTGCTGTGAGTCAGAATCTATCCAATGACAGGGGGTGGAGGTGGGGCTATTCCTTTGTCCATCAAAGATTGTTTGCAAGTTCCTCAATGGATAGCATACATCTTGTAGAAATTCTCTGCCAGCCACTGTCACTCACCAGACTTTCTCTCTGGCTTTGTGTTTGGTCTCCACCTTGCTCGGCACTGTGCTGTCCCAAGCACAACGGCTTTTCCCTTCTTTGTTCTTGCAGGCTTGTGCCTGGGGGACTGCCCCAGGAGCAGAGCCAGTCAGGATCTGTAGGTTGGTCAAGGCACAAGTCCTGGTCTGTTGCCCTGCGACCACACAGAAGTCAGCCAGGCCAGCAGGCTGGAGCCACAGTTATACTTAGATTTCTGTCACCTGATGGGTGACCCTCTAATCAGGGCACAGTGGTAGTTCTGGGAGGAAGTGGACAGGGAAAAATCAGGTGTTGGCTTCAGGTTGATCTAATTAAGCCGCAGGGCAGTGGTGAAGACGTACATACGACTTGTATTAGCTCTAGAGAGATAGGAGTTGAACAGGAGGAGAAACTGAACTTGGCTGTCACCTATTAAAGCACTATCATGCAGCATTAACTTCACTCATTCCATGTTTGTAGTTGACCTAACCCACATCATGCTTGCCCTGTTCCTCACCCCAGCCTGTGTGGAAGTTTTCCCCCCTAACTTTCTGTATTGCTTCAGGATAGATATATTGTGTGTGACTGGACAATTTCAAATAGCAGGCTCCCTAAAAAGCTTTTATGTCATTGAGACCTAGAAAAAGTTTGCTTGTGCGTCATAAATGCTGCTCTTATTGCTTTAGCTGCTTGTGAAGGTGGCCATTTACATCTGGTGCTTATCTTGTGATTCGAGGAAAGAAAGTAAGTCGAAAATCTGTGAACCCCCCAAAGTGTGCGTCCCAGTGTAAAAGCAGATAGACTCCATGTGTTCCGATCACAGTGGAACTCCATTAAGACAGCTTGCATCGAAGGTTCTGGATGACAGGGAAAGCCCATAATGAATTTGCAAGGTCCCCACTTGGATTAAGCCTCCGGTGAATGTGGGGGGAGGTCAGATGCGCAGGCATTCCCCCACTGAGGGCAATCAGTTGCCAGACTGCTGTCTCATCCCTCCACAGGGGTGGGCCTGCTCCCTGCCTCTGGGGACAATAGACAGGCTCCTGTAGGAGGAGTTTTCACCCTACTGATAATGGTCTCTATCAGTTGGGCCAGGGACAGGCCAAACCGGCTGTCCCTCTTCCTACGGCATGTATGCCCCTAGACCACCCCCTCATTATTGTGTAACCTATAGTGCAGCTCCTCCCTGTGATATATGTCTCTACCTGTAATTAGTGGGCTGGCTTGCCCCCAAAAGGTATATAGGTGTGAGTCAGCAATATAGAGATCTCTCTCTGACTCTGAGCTCCTTGCTGCTCACTCCCTGGTCACTCCCCTCTCCCTTGTTCCCTTCCCCTCCTTCCCTTCCCCCTCTCTCCATGTGGACCACCAAGCTGGGCTGAGGTGAGCAATGGTATTATGTAATGTGTCTGGCTGTATTATTGTATTATCTCTCATGCTCTCGATGACTTTAATATAATGCTTATATATCAACCATACAATTGTGCACTACTGAACCCAGAAGTAGTATTACTGAATCTGAGTAGTAGCAATAGGAGTATTAGCGGTGGGGGCTGGCCCCCCACCTCCCTCGGCGTCATTTTTTAATTTAATACTACAGGTGAATGCCCTCTGACCATTGCCCAGGGATGGGAGTAGCCTTCCAGCTGACAAAGTGCCTTGGGAAAAGGAGCGCTGCAGATGTAATTCGGTTACAGTTTAACACCTCCCATTTGTTCTCCCTTTTGACCCTTTGAAAGTTCGTTCCAGGTTTTATTATTTTCTGTTATTTGTTTCAGCTGAAGTTTTTCTCTGCTTTGTTTTGTTCTTGTTGCTTTCTTTTTCTTTTTGTATGTTTCTCTTGATATGAAATCCAGGGTCGATGCATCTATAGCGACAGTACCTGGATTAACAGTTTCTTGGGATGATGGCAGGGGAGGTTGGTGGGAAATGGGGAGAAGGAAGTGCTCTAAAAATTGATTGTGGTGATGATTGCGCAACTCTTTAAATGTTTAAACTATTGACTTGTAGGATATGCGAATTCTATGTCAATAAAACTTTGCTTGTTTAAAGGCAGCCTGTGCTGCCGTGGGACACATCACTCGTCTCTTTCTTCCAAGGCAACGCCTCTTTTTCTCCGTACTTTGGAGTTGATGGATTGGGTCCACTGCTTCATCGCCTCATCGCATAAACCCTTCTGAGGGGTCGTGTTGCGCTTAGAGAGAAATCCGCTCTTAGCTTGAGGAGGGCAGAGGTAGGGCTTTGAGATGAGTAGGAGGAAAGTGTGAGCCCCTCCCAGGCCCTCCCTGCTGGGGGAGCTCAGAAGATTGAGTGCTTCTCTGACGGGCAGTAACACCCAGCTGCCTCAGCAGAAAGACTGCAGCCACGCAGCCCACTCTGATGGAAGAGCAAAAAACAGCAGAGAAGGAATTTTCTTTCAAAGGCTCAAAAGACCTTCCTTGTTCTAGATTGAATTGATCAAATTCCTGCCTGGGGAGCTAGGTGATGGACCCCAAGTTATCATTGATCCTATTGTTTCTCTGGAACCTGTCTCTACCCTGCGATGGGTCATGGCAAAGATTTGAGCAAAACTCCCTGCCTTGCCTCCCCTCCAGCAGTCTCCGCCTGATTTCTCCTTTGGCTGAGTAGTAGTCCCCTGCCTGTGGGGACCACATGTTGTTTATTCATCCATCTGCTGGTTGCCCCTTGACTCACTTTCTCCTTTGGGCTACTGCTGTGAACAGTGGTGGGCAAATTTCTCTTTAGGGCTCTGCTTTCAATCTTCTGGGTAGACACCGAGGAATGGAATTGAGGGGTCATATCACAGTTCTTTTTAAAAATAGTTATTGAAATATTAGAGATTGAGATAAACAGTACATTTTTCAATATACGATGGTAAGTTTTCTAATATAAATTGGAGTCGTCCCCACAATCAGCATAGGGAAAAGTCCCCTTGGAATCCCTTCTTCCAACCCAATCTTGCGGGAACCACTGACCTGTGGTCCGTCCGTCATCACTGTGGATGAATGGGCATTTGGGGAGACTGACTCCTAAATGGAATGACAGACCTTGTACTCCTTTCAGGATGATTTTTTTTTTCCGCTTCTCATGATTATTTTATGCTGTAAGTATATGAGTGGTTCGCTTTTTGAAAACTGGCTGAGTGGCATTCTATTTTATAAATGTACCAAAATTTGTTTATCCATTTAGCTATTAATGACCACTTAGATGGCTTCCAGGTTGTTTTTTTCCCTCCATTTCAAGTCAAGCAGCAATTAAAATGTGTGTGTAAGACTTGGCTTGAACGTCACTTCTTGTGGGAGAGCAATCACTGGTTATAATATGAGAGCAAGGGGGAAAAAAGGATTGCTACAAAATCATAGAAAGCCCTTATGAAAGAAAAATGTCCAAATGGGAAGTCATTGCTTCTCAATATATTCTCCATCTAGGTCTCTCCATTTCTGAAGGCGGTAGTTCCATCTCCATCGCCACCCCCAAAGAATTCTGAACTCTCCAGTGGACACCCCATTAAAACAGCAGTTTGGGCCTCAAAGCATGCAGACTGGGCACGTTTTCAATGTTCAGAGTTTGAGGAACAAAATGAAGTCAGAGGGACAGAGGCAGGGCTGGGGGTGGATGGACTGAGGTTTCCCGAGGTTAGTCTTGTGGGACCGCTCTTGCTACCCTTGAAGAATGGACAGGTGCTCCACTGGTATGGAAACTTTCCTCAGTGCAACTTTCCCGGCAGTTGTGGCAGTCACCTAATCTGGTGTCAATTTGAGGATTAAGAGTACAGGGGTGGAGTCTAGTTTGTCAATCTGGAGATAGCCAATGAGACCTCAGTGTGGGCATAGCCTTCCCCTAAGGATTCTGGGAAATCCAGTACTTCCTCCTTGGAGGCTGGAGACACTTCTCTCCCTGACACTCCCTGGGAGACACAGCAGCTGACAAGACACATGGACCCACCCTGATGTAGACACCCCTGCCAGCGCTGAGAT
>NW_022105908.1:21883542-21885792 GCF_000313985.2 Echinops telfairi | reverse complement strand
TAGAATTCGAGTCATGGTAGTGGGAGCGGGGAGGAAACATTTAGGAAATAAATCTCTTTCTTATACACACATGTGTGTCCCTGGATTTGTTTCTCTAGTCCATCCAGGTTAACACACTCCCCAATGCAGTTTTCTACTTTCTTAAATCTTCCTAATAAGCCCCCACGATTGTCCTTTGCAATTCCCCCAAAACAGTCACCATCACCTTCTGAACTGACCTCTCAGCCTGGCATTGAACTGGTCCAGTAGATCCCCTAGGAACCATGGTTTTGATTGGAGCTAGTGAAGCTAAGGTAAGTATATATACTGAGAGAACTTGTCTGCAGCCATCCACCAACGGCAGAGACAAGTTTAAATAAGTTTATTTAAATTGAACTCATGTATCTATGAACTGGACCCTCATATTTTTGGGGGGGTGGGGTTGGAGGGCAGTACTTTTGGATGTACGTTCCATGCTCAACTTATATGTATGAGGGAACTTCAAAAAGTTCAAGGAAAAATGAAATAAAAATAGAGCAGAATTTTTCCATGACATTTTTTTTATGTCACTTCCTGGGTGTGTGCTTTGCTTTTTTAAAAAACCACCAAACTGTTCTCCCAAGTGGCCGCTCCACTGGACAACCTTCGCAGCAGGGTGTGTGTTCCCGCTCCTCCACATTCCCGCTCACCTCTGGATGCTCTGATCTTTGGGGCCTTTCTCTGGCCTCATGGAGTCTCCTGCAGCGATCGAAACTCAGCTGATTCTTTACACACTTGCATCACGAGTCCTGGTGGCAGAGTGGACAGGCACTGAGCTGCTCAGCACAGGCTCTCGGCAGTTGGGAACCACCAACTAACTGCCTCTCCGGGGAAAGGGGAGGCTTTCTACTCCCCTAAAGAGTGACAGTGAGCTCTAACCCGAGCTCTGGGGTCATTGTGAGCCAGAATCGACTTCTCTTTCTGTTTAGCTCACTCCTCTTCAGTACGCTGTCCTGTTAACACTAGCGACGTTGGCTTTCATGGGCTTTGCTCCCATTTACACAACTCAAGGAGCCTGTCTCCTGGGTTCCTTCTTGTGCTGCAGCCTAGAAACCTGCTCGGGGCCCTGAACTAGGGCAGTTCTAGAACTCTTTCATTTGTTTACCTTTCCTGAGCACCATTGCTCTGGAATTTCCAAAGTCCAAGATCTGAACACCAATGTTTTGTCTCTTTTTTGCAGTTTTCTTCTTTCATGTAAAAAAGTAAAGTTGAGCCCTTGTCACTCCATCTTGACCAGAAGATAAAGTCCAACCTTAGCCTTCTGCTGTTCTGTTTACTCTCTAACCTAACCTGACCTGACTTAACCTAACCTGTGTGCCAGTAGTCATTATCTCTTCACCAGCGGGTTCAGCACTCCGTTCCAAGATCACCTTTTCTGGGAGGTCTTCCAAGATACCCTTAGGTAAAGTCTCAATTCCTTCTGCTTGGCTATCACCTAGGAGCCCTGGTGGTGCCGTGGGTAACAGTCAGGCTGCCCACCACAAGGTCAGCAGGTGAAAACCACCAGCCACTCTCGGAGAAAGATGAGTCTTCCTACTGCGGTCCTGGAAGCCCACAGGTGCACCTCCATCCTGCCCGATAGGGTTGGGATGGGTCAAAATGGACTCAATGGCAGTGAGTTATGAGGCAAAGATTATCCCTTGGAGACAAATCTCTACTCTATCATAGCACTTTATCACACCTAGCTCACATAAACATTATTCCTTTGAAAAAATAAAGGTAAACAACCCCCCTGCAAACTGAGAGAAAAGGATGTCAAGATTCAGAGGGATTAAGTAACTGGCCCAGAGAGCCAGTAGCAGAGGAGGAAGAACTTTTGTGCCTGGCTCCAGAGCTGCCTGCCTCTGTGTCTGCCCATCCCTCCCTGTGAGCTCTTGTGGCACACAGTGGTCTTTAGAAATGCAGATCGAGTTGTTGTTGTTTAAGGAAGGGATTTATTTCGAATTTCCAGAAATGCTATTAATTGTTGGTGCTCCTAATCTAGCTGCCCCGGCCTCTTGATAGGTTCATTCATCGGCAGGGACAGGCTTGCCCAAGGCCGTTTTGACCTGTAGCAGTGCCTCCAGCTGGTGATGCTGGCTCACCCCACGCTGACCCGGCATGCTGCTAAGTGCTGCTGGGATGCCGTGGAGTGAGTTGGGGGCTGGCGTCAAGGATGTCATTTTAGATAAAAGCGGATGCCTTTCTGAGGAGGTAACATTAGATTGGAGACTGAATATTAAGGAGTAGCCA
>NW_022105908.1:21881078-21883077 GCF_000313985.2 Echinops telfairi | reverse complement strand
AGGCCCGAATGGGACCTCACAACAAGTCCCGCGAGCCGCGTCTTTCCCAGCGTGCCGGCCATCGAGGTCGCCAACACAGAGCATTGCGGTGTCCTTGCCCAGCTTTCTGAGGGTTTGCGCGTCTTTCACTTAACACGTTCAGGTTGGCTTGTTTTCACGTATTCAGGAATCTACTGCCGTAGAGTTGATGGCACCCTAAGGGCTCTCCCTGGAGGACAGAGTAGAAGGGCCCCTTTGCGTCTCGAGACTGTGCATCTCTGCAGAGCAGACAGCTTCGTCTTTCTTCCTCTACAAGGCTGCAGGCGCCTTGAACCTCCAACCTCGCCGGCCCACCGCCTAACCCGATGCGCCACCAGGGCTCCTCGCGTAGGAAGGAAACCCCTCCCTTTCTTGTCATATACCACAGCCGTTTTTCAAAACTTGTCTTTGACCTTTCACGTGTGGACTTGCCGTCCCCTGTGATTAAAGGCAGCTCACTTTGACTCTCCGTGATTCTAACCTCCCTGACCTAGATGCGCTTTCCTCCCAGATGCCTACTACTTATCGGCAGCGATTTCTTTCTCTCGTTTTTCTTTTTCCTGTCTCTAGCACACATGTATCAGCTTTATTCGCTGCTGTGTCCTAAGCATGAATTACACAGCACGTACTACTCACTGCCCTGGAGTCGATCCTGACTCCCAGCTACGCCTGGGAGGGATTCTGAGACCCTAACTGCTCACCGGAGGAGAAGGCCCAGTCTTTCTCCCAAGGAGAAATCCACGGTGGATTCTGACTGCCTGCCATGCGGCGCAGCCCAGCACACACCCCCGACGGCACATGAAGGCCAGGTTGGCAGGGAAATAAATGTGTCCTGGCTCAGGACTTTTTTCATTCAATGGGTGACTATTTCAGCTGTGGCTTCTGAGTGGAGCCCATATTTAGAATGCCTTGTCCAGTGTTGGCAGAGCGGGTTACTTGTTGGCCTGCTGACTCCCAGGTCACCCGTTTAAACCCAGCAGCTGCTCTGAGGAAGAAAGATGAGGCTATTTGTTTCAATAGAGATTTAAAGTCTCAGAAACCCTAGGATCAATTCCATTCTGTCCCATAGGCTTGCTTTGAAACGATGGCAGGAGGTTTTTTTGTTTTGTTTTTCTCCCACTTCAAGAACATTTGCTGGTTTTCTCTTCACATTTGAACATGAAAATCTATTTTATTTCTTATCTCAACCTTATCAGTAAGTGTTTAATGGCTGGGATTTAAAATCGTTGCTCAAAGTGAAGTCAAACAGTCGAAAGAATAAAGGCAGCATGCCCCATGGTCATCATAGCACCTTTCACAATAGCAATACCTTAATGCCCAGCAGTGGGAGAAATGGCCAAGTAAGCCTTGGTACATCCATGCCAGGGACCATCATTCCCAGTTACAGAATGGTGATTGAACCTGTGAAGCCATGCATGGACCTGGAGGACAGTGTGCTGAAAGATTAGTCAAACACAAAAGGACAGAGAGTGTATGAGATCACTATTATAAGAAGTCAAGAATAGGTTTATAGGTGAAAAGTAGCATTCTATGATCATTGCCAGGTGAAAGAGAAGGAGGCAAGGGGACGTCACGGCTAGAAGGTAGACAAATGATGACCTGGGTGAAGGAGAAGACAATACAGCATAAGAGGGAGGGTAGGAAAAAGTGGTGGATGCAGGGGAAAGCACTGGGGGTTTGTAAGTGCTGAAGGCAACAGAGGTAAATGCTGTTATAGATACAATCCTGCAACAGCGATGATCTACGTGTAGATGGCTGGGTAGACATGCAGGATGAATGAGTGGATATAGGAGAGTGGGAGTATACCTTCAAATACACATAGGCTTGACAGAGGATACTTGAATGTGTGTATTTACTTTTAATGTAAATATATCCGTGCATGTAGTGAAGCATACAAAAACAACAACAACAAAAAACCTCTCACTGCTGTCGCTACAGTTGATTCTGACTCATGGTGACCCTACAGGATAAGCTAGAACTG
>NW_022105908.1:21879495-21880845 GCF_000313985.2 Echinops telfairi | reverse complement strand
CTTAAAAACTATTAAGCAGCCACCTACGGTACAACTATTGGTCCCTCTCATTCCAGAGAAGAGAAGAGATGAAAGTTAAAAGGCATGGACAGACTTAGTCCAATGGACAATTAGCCCCATGCTCTATTAGACCATGCACACAGCAGTCTCCACAGCGCTGAGATCAGAAGAACTAGATGGTGCCCAGTTACCACGACCAACTGCTCTGAAAGGGATCCTATTAAAAGGTCCTGGATCCAGTGAGGAAAATGTGGAACAGAACTCAAAATCACACAAGAAACCAGACTTACTGCTCAGAGAGAGACTGGTAGGGGTGATGGCCCTTACCTTAGACCTGGAAATGAACTCACCCTCACATTGGAATAATCAGCCATTTGAGATCAAAGGGGCAGCATTTACCTCAAG
This sequence comes from Echinops telfairi, assembly GCF_000313985.2. NCBI lineage: Eukaryota > Metazoa > Chordata > Mammalia > Afrosoricida > Tenrecidae > Echinops > Echinops telfairi. The sequence goes on along the minus strand of NW_022105908.1, from coordinate 21,880,440 downwards.
GGCAAAGTTCGGAGGGTAGAAAAGGAGGAAGAATGGATACAAACAGCACTGGGCGGAGAGGAAATAGCCATGATACATCATAGGGAGGACTGTGATGGATGAGTTGAATCCGAACGTGTATGTATTGTTGAAAGTAAAACTATAATCTGCTCTATCAATCTTCCCCTTGTTCAAAAAGAAAAAACTCACAATAAAAAAGTGTTCTGTTTTGTTTAAAAGCAGTGTGTGATGAAGAGGCTTCCTCCCTCTGTCCAAACTCTCACTTCCCAGGCAGTGTCTGCTTTTTCCTCTCTCTCCGCTCCCCGTTCCCCAATGTCTGCGGTGGGCAGGTGCAGGTTCCCCTGGGCTCAGTGGGGAGGTGTCCTTTAACGCTTAGTCTCTGTGGAGTGCTGGGCGCCTTCTGGTGGCCAGAGTGAGAAGGATGGCTGCAGAGGCCGGCTTTGGTGGCCAGCCGGTAGTGGTCAGCCTGTAAATGCTTCGAGAACTATAAAGCGGTTCCTCTCCCCACTCCGCTTGGGGAGTTCCTGGGTGGAGATCAGATCTTCCTGTTCTGTGTTCAGAAGGGTTTCAGGATGGCGCCACCCAGCAGGAATTCCCCCAGAGGCCGCAAACGTCTCCTTCAGAGAGTTGGGTGGTGATGGGTTTAATGAGCTGGCAGTGAAGTGGGAGAAAAGGTGTGGCGTGAGACCTTGAATCGCTACCTGTCTTCACACCCTTGTCCCATGACCCCGTCTCAGGAGACGCTGCTGGATTTTCAGGGAAGTATGTGGGTAAGGAGAGGAAGATGATTGATGTTCTTCATACTTCTCGTGGGAATTACCACCACCCAGGGGCGGGGAGAATGGAGCATGGAGCCCTGGTGCTGTAGTGGTTATGCATTGGGCTGCCATCAGCATGGTCGGCAGTTCAAAACCACCAGCTTCTCCTTTAAATAGTTACAATCTC
>NW_022105908.1:21876813-21879395 GCF_000313985.2 Echinops telfairi | reverse complement strand
TGTGTGTGTGTGTGTGTGTGTGTGTGGCAGCGAGAGGAATGGGGAGAAGTGAATAAGTACCCCCTGCGTAGGTAAGCAATGACTGTTTCTACTCACTTATCCCACCACGATCCACGCACTGACCTTACAGGTACGTGAAACGATCTCACCTCAGTGGCATCTCGACAAGGGTGCGAGGAAGAGTTGCGGCGACCCCTGCTTGGCTGGTGCCGGGGAGCAAGCACACCCACGGTTGACTTACTGACCGTTCCCAGTTCCATCTCACTGCTCTGGCCCCAAGCACCCCTCTGGGTGCTCTTTAAAGATTACTTCTTGACTTTTTACTTATAATTAGACCCAAACCATCAAAACACACACCCTCCAACAAGACAACGAAGAAAATGGGAGTCTGAAATTCCCACCAATCCAAAAGTAACCACAGTTATTAATTGGATATATATTTTCCTGATGTAGACGTAAAGATAGAAGTTTACATACTAGTCATACAGGCTGTTTTATAATCTGCTTTGTCTACTCAATGGTATGTTGTGATCACGTTTCCATTTCAGTACATATAGAATTGCATTTCTATATTTATTGGTGCTGTAGCACTTACTAGAATACATGATTAACTGATATGCTATTCACAGTTAAGCTGCTTCTAATATTTCATGATTATAAACAACACCACTCTAAACCACTTGGCCATTTGTCCAGGTATCGCCTTAATGTAAATTTCTAAATCTGGGGTTGCTGAGACAAAGGTATGAGTGTACTCATTTTACATTTAGACACATGTTGCCAAACTGCCTTCTAGACAGGCTGCATAAATTTAAATTATCATCATAAACCATTTTTATTTTATCATAAACTCTCTTTACCGTTCATATTATTCCTGGTGTGGTGTCATAACTTTTCCCGTTTGCCAACCATTTGCATGTCTTTGACAAATGACTAGTTTATGTCCTGCTAACTTTCCTATCCCTAAAACGGTGTCTGCTCTGCAGTTGGTAGCCGGCTTGATTCTAACGGATGACCTTGAGCTTCTTGCCATCATCTCTGTTCACAGATGCAGTTGATGTGATTCCTGTGTCTTCCAGCGAGTGAGGGCCATGTGTTAAGGCGCATGTCTTGGGGAGGCTGTAGGACGAGGATGTGGAGACAGCAGTGATTTAATTTCTCACTCCACACCAGACCCCCAATGAGATGAATTGAAGCAGTTGTTGCAACAATGGGCTCAAACACAGTGACTGTTGTGAGGACGTCACAGGACCAGGGAGGATTTTGTACTGCTGGATATAAATTCAGTCTGAATCAGAACTGATTCCACAGTTCTGGTCGTATTGGAGTCAATGAGTCTGTGGCCAATAGAACTAAACACCACTCCGCCCTGGGCCATCCTTGCAGTGCTGCTTACGTTTGAGCCCACTGTTGCCACCACCGTGTCCGTTCATCTTTTCAAGGGTCTTCCTCTTTTTCGCTGCCCCTCTGCTTTACTAAGCATGATGTCTTTTTTCCAGGGACTGATCTCTCTTGATAATACGTAAGTGAGATGAAGTCTCACTATTCTTGCCTCTGAGGAGCACTCTGGCTGTACTTCTTCCAAGACAGATCTGTTTGTTTTTTTGGCAGCCCACGGTGCTTTCAATATTCTTCGCCAGCACCATAACTCAAATACATTGATTCTTCTCCCATCTTCCTTATTCAGTGTCTGGGGTAGTTTATTGTGCCAACCTGGCCGATAAACACATGTGGGGTTAATTGAAGGGCGGAGGGATAAATGGTTCGGTGAGCCTTAGTTTTCGAGTTCTCGGGTCTCTTACTTTCTGATGGTGAGACCAGGGTGCAGCTGCCTTAGCCAGGTCCCTGCTTTAGCTGGCAAGGCTCACTTCCTGCAAGACATCCCTGAGGAGAAGCCGCATGGACCTACCCAGATGCAGCCCTGGGTGCTGGAGCAACCGTGTGGAGACTCCTGCCAGTGCTGAGATGATTACACATTCACTGACTCAGCTTTCCTCCTGCAGTTGGCATCATTGCGTGTGTTTTGTGAGATTGAGGAGGACTTTGTGGATTGGTATTGGACATATGGGTTAATGGGTTAATGTTGGACTTGTGGGCTTGGGCCGCACTGGGTTGGGATGTTTTTTTGATGCACACTTAACATTTATATAAAACTGTCTCTTATACATGAGTTTCTGTGGATTTGTTTCTCTAATGTACCCAGACTAATACGGTGTCCAACTCTCCAATGCATATAAGGCAATTGCAAATACCATGGCTTAAGTCAGGCACACCTTAGTCCTAAAATAAAATCCTTGCTTTTCAACATTTTTTTCTCTCAACATTGAGGTCTTGTGCACACATTTACCCAAAGCAGTGTGTTATTTGATCTCTTGACTCCTGCTTCCGTGAGTCTTATTTCTGGATCCGAGCTTGATGAAATCCTCGACAACTTCAATCTTTTCTTTGTTTATCGTGAGGTTGCCTATTGGTCTAGCGGTGAGGATTTTGGTTTTCTGTACATTGAGTCATTGAGCCTCCACACTGAAGGCTGCAACCCTTGACCTTCATCAGCAACTGCGTCAAGTCCTCCTCACTTTCAG
>NW_022105908.1:21868075-21870229 GCF_000313985.2 Echinops telfairi | reverse complement strand
AATTATATATTGTGAAATATTTATTTCTAATGACAAATCAGTGAAATTTTGTCTTGAAGCATGGTGTAGCATGGGTAATTGTCTTCATGCCAGGTACTTGTATGTGGACTTATCTGCATGTGGGCAGACCCACCTGGAGACGGATAGAGGAGCTGTGTCTAGGAAATATGTGTTTTCCGATGGTCTTGGGCGACCCGTATGGAAGGGTCCTTTGCCCTCAAAGGGGTCACGACCCACAGATTGAGAACCGCTGTAAGTGGCGGTAGTATGACAAACTGACAGACAAGCGGTAGAACAACAACACAAGTGTTCATTTCATTTCTTATTGACTTGTAATGATTTCCAAATTAGACACATTAATCTTTTACCGTTTCTCTCCATTTAGTCATCTTTCAACCACCTGTCTAGTTTCTCTTGTTTTTCAGAAATTTTATAAAAATGTAACCAAGTTAAAAAAAAATGTAACCAAGTATAAAAAAAATGTAACCAATTGTACCAATGCTTTCATTTATGGTGTCTGGTAAAAAAAAAAAGAAAGACATGTTTTCTTCTGGTATTTTTATGATTTCATGTTTCAAAGCTAAACCTTTGGTATATTTGGACTATTTCCTTGGGAAAGTGATCTTGGAATCTAGTTAGGTAGTTCTTCCAAAAGAGTAGACAATGAAATGTATAATCCATCTTTCCATGCTAATTTGAAATGTCATTTTTATCAGATCCTAAATTCCTAAGTATTCTGCTATAATTAGCATGTATACTTATTGGAATCAGGAGTCCTCGAACTATGGCCTGCGGGCCACATGCCGCCCGCTGAGGACATTTATCCAGCCCGCTGGGTGTTTTTGCCCCCTTTGTTTTTTTTAATGTCAAAATAAGATATGTGCAGTGTGCATAAGAATTTGTTCATAGTTTTTTTTATAACTATAGTCCGGCCCTCCAACAGGTCTGAGGGACAGTGAACTGGCCCCCTGTTTAAAAAGTTTGAGGACCCTTGAATTGTCCTTATCCCTGTCAGTCACTTGGAAACAGGGAATGGGTCTTTTTCTTCATACTCTTTGTGATTGGCGCAGAGGAACCATCAGTCCACGTGGGACCCAATCAAGGGTCCTAACAGATGGTTTCATGCAGCACCATTGCAGTTTCTCCCGGGATGCCCTCCCCTTCCAGAGCAGGTGTCCAGCCATGCTCCCCTCCCATGGAAGATGTGTGTCCAAAGCGGCAGCTTCAGACATGGTCAGAAAATGCCAGGGAGGCCTCTGTTGCAATGGCTGTCTGCTGTCTGCATTTCAGGTGAGGTGCACTCTCAGAAATGCTATCTGGAAGGTAGAGAACATGGAACAAAACCCTGAGCAGATTTTGTAGTCATTTCATGAGATGGACAATGATTATTAATTTCCATATGGAAAGAGAGAGTCTGGCCCCATATAGAAGCTCATGCTTCTCTTTCTCCCATCAACTCAATAGAACTTGATTCTTTCAACTGAAGTTCAAACTATGAACCATGATACTTTGAACCATGAAGGTTGTGGGCTAGACCAATGGTACTCAACCTGTGGGTCATGAGCCCTTTGGGGGTCGAACGACCCTTTCACAGGGGTCACCTGATTCATAACAGTAGCAAAATGACAGCTATGAAGTAGTAATGAAAATAATTTTATGGTTGGGAGGTCACCACCACATGAGGAACTGTATTAAGGGTCGCATCATGAGGAAGGTTGGGAACCACTGGGCTAGAAGAAGGGGCACGCTAGGAAGGCAGGAGAAAGGGTTCAACTTCTGAACCAGAGAGGGACTTCCTTCTATAGCGTGGCACCTTCTGTTTCCAGGATCGTGGCTCGTGGAACAGTGAACAGAGCCACTCAGTCTGTAGTTTGGAGGACTGAGTTTTTACTTTGTCAGATGGAGAGTTTTTTTCTTCTATACTTGACTGTCTGTATCCTATGGTTCAAGGTGCCAAACTATATTAAATTATGTTTGCAAGCCTCATCTTTGGTGACTACTCTCTTTTGTTATCTAGTACTGCTACGACAGACATGCCACAAACGGATGGCTCTCAAAGAAGAAATTTAGCTCACAGTTCTGGGGGCTAAAAGTCCAAATCAGGGTCTTCGCCATGTTACTGTCTTTCTTGTTGATAATTCCTTGGTTCTATTG
>NW_022105908.1:21865492-21867545 GCF_000313985.2 Echinops telfairi | reverse complement strand
TTGAATTGAGCCATTTGTAGTGCATTATAATTTAACTGTTTCTTTCTTGTATTATATATTTATCTGTATATGATTTAACAGTTCATTTCTTGTTATATATCTAATTATCTTTATAAAGAAATATATTATCAGCAATTTGGTTTTATCTCTCTAGAGAACCCTGTCTAACAGACTAATATATACCTTTTTCCTAACCAAGAAGTGATTAGATTTAGATCCCAGCCTCCTTGGATTTGATCCGATGAACATAAGAAAGAAAAGCCCTTTTCAAACAGGATCACATCTACAAGCGCAGGGTTAGGGTTCCAATACACCTCTAGAGGGGCACACCCAGAACATCCTTCAAGGGTGCCAGCTTCCACCCCGTAGGCTCTGGTTCTTCATTTGATTACACACAACTCAAGCAGGAGAGTCTTCCCTGTGCCAGCCATTTTCAGATTAGGAGGTAAAAATCACGGTCCCTTGAAATATTCTGTTTGCCGACACAACTCTGTATCTTTGTTTCCCCATGACAGTGATTGATTGACACTTATGAAGAGGCACGGTGGTGAGACCCTCATTGTATTGATGACACCCAGGTCTTAGTGAGATGAAACACTGCTGCCAAAGATAATACTCAACATGCTTGAATATGGGCAGTTGACAAGCACTTGAATTGTGGGCGAAGGATGGGTAGATGCCTTTCTGGGTCTCTTCTGTCTGGTAGCCTCTGATTCTGTGGGTTTAAGAAGTAAGTGAACACGCATCAATCAGGTCCACGTGAAGACGCACACCAGCGTGGGTGATCCGAGGATCGTAAATCAGATGATCCAAATCCAAAGAAAGGAATTGTACCAGAGCTTAAATTGTGAACACCTGTTTGCAGAAGGTTATGCACCACAATGGAAGCTCAAAATCCATCTGCAGGGTCAAAAGGAGCCTCAAGGGAATTCCCTCTGATCGTAGTTGAGAGACGTGAATAGCCTTGTTATCAGACAGAGAGCATTATAAAGTTGATTACAGCAGATATGGTTAGGTAAAAATGTAATACCTTATCATTTGATCTCCCTTTTTGTCCAGACGAGGGGGTCCCCAACACCCGAACAGGTCCTCAGGAGCACCTTTGTGATTGTGAGAATATTAAAGACAGACAGTGGGGAACGGGGGCTTCTCATCCCATGTCAGGACTAAGAGAGAGAATGCATTTTCCAAAAGGTATTTATAGTGGGGCTTATAGATCTTTCATAAGGCATGAACATCAAATAGCTAATATCAAACTTAACCAACAGGCAATATCATAAGCAGGTAACATAATAAACAAGCAATAAGATAAGTCAGCATCTTGACCTAGTGCTAGCTGACCTGTAACCCCCCTGAGCCCTCCCCAGGGGGAGTAATCTCTGATCGGTATCAGCAAGAGATATCATCAAAACAGAGTTTGGTCCATTTTATGGTGGGTTGGCTATAGAACCTGATTGCTTGTATCTACAGAAAACCTTTAGGCATGGTGGAGTAGCCAGACAAAAAAACAATTCATCTTTGATGGCAGCTCCTTTTCGACAGTTTTATTTGCGGGCGGGGGGGAGAGGGGGTGTATTTGGAGGGACTGTGTCCAGTCATGAGAATGTATATTAAGACTTATTTATATCTCATACTTGCGAAGGTCTTCCCCCACCAATGTCGGCTCTCCAGACCCTTCGTTATGAGCAGGGAAGATATAGCTGTGTGACTTTCTCATCCAGGCTCTCAGATTACCACAGCTTTTCACCCATTTTACAGTTATTGCAGCTTTTAATATTTTGTGCTTTCTTTTCTATTGAGGTTTGTCTCTGTTTTAGTGGTTAATTTTTGTGTGTGTGTGGTATGTTTTTATGTCTATGAAATCCAGGATAGGTCAATCTATAGACAGTCACTGGACTAATAGTTTCTTGGGGGGATGGTAGCGGAGTCTGTGGGGAAATGGGGAGCTAATAACAATGAGTCCAAGAAAGAAAAAGAAAAGTTCTAAAATTGATTGTGGTTATGATTATACAATTCTTCTTTATATAATTGAGCTGTTGAATTGTATGTCATG
>NW_022105908.1:21860661-21864981 GCF_000313985.2 Echinops telfairi | reverse complement strand
ACTGTTTCTTTCCTGTATTATATATTTATCTGTATATGATTTAACAGTTCATTTCTTGTTATATATCTAATTATCTTTATAAATAAATATATTGAATTATCAGCAATTTGGTTTTATCTCTCTAGAGAACCCTGTCTAACACATGCGCCAATAAACTTTGGGGGGTGGGGGGAAGAATTAAAATCAGCTAACTAACTAACTAAATAGTAATAAAGAAAAATGTTACTTTGCATCAATAAGCACAGGGCAATAACAAGAAGTCAGTGAAATCCTATATGTTCTGCCATTCCCCTTGGTAGACCAGAATCCTGAGAGATGGAGCGCACCGCAAACAACCGCCAGGGGGCGTATTCTGTGTACTTCAGCTCCCACCCCCAACTGGAGCCCTCAGGGGCTTCTTTTACCACTCAGACCTGCAAGTGGCATTTCAGACATGCAGAAAGAAAACCAAACACGACCACTGTGACTTCCTGCCTTCCATTTGTGCTTAAAAGGTCGTGGTGAAGCCAGGGGAAGAGTGTGGTTAGCAAGGATGTTGGCAGCAAGGCCTTTCGCAGCTGACGCTAAACTTTGCTCTCTGGCCTCCCTCTTGCCCACCATATTCGCTCCTGGTCAGCCACAATACCACCTACTGTTCTCCAAATGCTCCGGCTCCGTCCACTCACACTTTCTCCAGTCGGAGAGACCCTCCAGAGCCCAGTTCTATGCTGCCACTGGGACCCTCCCAAGCTTCCCATTCGGTGCTCCCACAGATCAATCTCGTCTCTTTGACTAAGAATCACTGTGTGTCTTTTAGCTCTGAAGACTATGGGCCATGATGTACTCAACCCATAGTCTCTATGGTGAACCCAAGTTCTGGCACAAAATGGAAAGCCAGTAAATGCTGATTATGTAGCTGCGAATCCCTGGTGGTCAAGTGGGTTACATGTTGCGCTGCTAACCTCAAGACCAGCAGTTCAAAACCATCAGCCACCAAAGGGAGAAAGATGAGGCTTCCTACACAAGTGGGTGAAGGGAGACGTCGGACAGGGCAAGATATGACAAAATAACAATTTATAAACTATCAAGGGCTCATGAGGGAGGGGGGAGCGGGGAGGGAGGGGAAAAATGAGGACCTAATGCCAGGGGTTTAAGTGGAGAGAAAATGTTTTGAGAATGATGAGGACAATGAATGTACAAATGTGTTTTACACAATTGATGTGTGTATGGATTGTGATAAGAGTTGTAGGAGCCCCTAATAAAATGATTTACAAGAAAAAAGAGTTACAGCTTTGGAAATCCACAGGGGCAGTTCTACCCTGTCCTATAGGATCACTATTTGTCATGTGAATTCCTGGAAATTCCAATTGGATCCCAAATCTGAAAATACCACCTCGGTCACAGACCCAGCTCCTGAGTACTGAGTCTAAATACATGACTTTTCTCTGGACACCTCCACCTGGATGTCTCCCAGATTCTTCAATCTTGACGTGCCTCACAGTGAGGTCACCCCATCCTAGTCTACTTTTCCCCATTAGGGGATGGCTGAGTTGCCAGGCAACCAAGTTCCATTCTTATGCTCATGGTAGAATGAGTGTGAGGCCCTGTTGAATCTTCTATTTTGAATCTACTGAGCCTGATTCCTACCCTCCAACCTCAGGGCTGTTCCCTTAGCTGTGGCCCTCTTCCACTCTCCTGGGTCCCACTGTACCAGCTTCCTTACTGCTCTGTCTGCCTTCAGGCTCCATATCCTCCTCCATTCTGTTAATAAACAAATCTTTTTTTTGTTTTTTAACATTTTATTAGGGGCTAATACAACTGTTATCCCAATCCATACACACATCAATTGTGTAAAGCACATTTGTACATCATTTCTCAAAACATTTTCTCTCCACTTAAACCCCCCGACATTAGGTCCTCATTTTTCCCCTCCCTCCCCGCTCCCCCCTCCCTCATGAGCCCTTGATAGTTTATAAATGGGTATTTTGTCAATAGACGAATCTTATTGAAACACAGATCCTGTTGGCTCATCTCTTTATTCTTGAACATACAAGGACCTCTGCAATTAAACTTGAACTGTAAGTCTGAGTTACAAAGTTACCACCCCTCTCTCCTTCCTGGAAAGATAATGGAGTTTCTGTTTCCAAATATACCGCATACTCTCCTAGCTTGGTGCTTCCACTTGGAACACTCCCGGGAGTGGATATCTGTTGTTCCTGCCTGCTCTGTGCTCTTCTATCATGATACATGGAGAAAAGATGGAAATTGTCAAGGGTTGGGTCTTGCTTGGATCAACAATCAATGTTCATGGAAGCAGCTGCCAAGAGATCAAAGAATGCACTTCATTGGGTCAATCCACTGCACAAGACCTCTTTAGAATGTTGGGAAGCAGGGAGGCTCCTTGGAGGACACAGGTGCTTCTGTCCTATTACCGCATATGCTTGTGAAAGTTGGACACTGAAAAAGGCAGGGCAAGGAAGCATGGATACATTTGGATGGTGCTGCTGGTGAAGACTATTGGAAGTACCATAGACGGCCCTGGAAGAAGTGTGCTCAGAGTGCTCTTTAGAGGCAAGGATGGAGAGACGACGTCTCGCATACTTTGGACGTGTTTTCAGCGGAGGCCAGTCGCTGGAGAAGGACACCGGGCTTGGTGAAGAGGAGGGGCAGTGAAAAAGAGGAAGACCTTCAATGAGATGGACGGACACCGTGGCTGCCACAAGGGGCTCAGACGTAAGGACAGTGCAGGACCGGGCAGTGTTTATTTTTGCTGTGCAGGGGGTTGCTGTGGGTCGAAGATGATTCACCAGCCCCTAACAATATGAGTTAAAGTAGTACATCTTTCTGGCACAACGATTTGTTCAGGGATGGATGAGCTAGCAAACTTTGTCCTGGGATTGTTGCTATAATTATTCAGTAACCTCTTTGCTATAGTTTGGATTGAGATTTTTGGGTGCTTTATTGCGTGTGTGTGTTTTTATAATTAGGCATGATTTTCTTTACATGAATTCAGGTTAGGTAAATCTATAGATTATAAATACAACAACTAGATTAATAGTTTCTTAGAGTTATGATAGGAGAAACTGGGGATACATGGGAACTAATCATAATGTATATAACAATGAAGAAAATGTTCTCAAATGGATTGTGGTACTAAATACTCAACTCTCTTTAATAGATTTAAACCATTGAATTGTATGATATGTAAGATATATATATATATATAAAATGTTAAAAATAATATGCTTAAATATATTAAAATGTATAAGTATTTATATATAATATATATGCTAAAAAGAATAAAGATAATGTCTTGATAGCAAAATAATTATAAAACATACATATAGCACACTTGCCAGTATGCTTCTTTCACATCTTCAATTAATGTCTTCAGTTATGTTAATCATGATGTGCAATCGTCACGAATTTCCATCACCAAATGTGTTCTTAAGTGTTCATGGCCTTTATTAACCAGTACAGTTACTTGTCTTCTGGTTTGTGGAAGCAGGAGGTCGGACAGCGCTGGTGGCAGTCGTGTCTGTCAGCGTGGCTGGCAATGACAACCCAGCACCGCACTCGTCTGAAGGGCCCTGGTGCTGACGGCGGCTGATCTTGCCATTTTCATCCACCTGATAGTCTTTTAAGACGGTCAGCTTCACCTTCTTTCTCTTATGCTTGTTCTTCTTGGAGTGGTGTAAGACTTCTTCTTCCTTTCCTCAGCACCACCACGAAGATGAAGTGTGGACTCCTTCTGAATGCTGTAGTCCGACAAGGTGCGTCCCTCTTCCAGCTGCATACCAGCAAAGGTCAGCCATGGCTGACCAGGAGGGATTCCCTCCTGGTCCCGGATCTTAGCCTTCACCTTCCCTGTCGTTTCCCAGGTTTGACATCAGGAGGGATGGTCTTCCCTGTAAGGGTCTTCACGAAGATCTGCGTCCTGGGGCTGGCCCCACCACAGATGGTGGATCAGAAAGTGTCACCAAATTTTTCATTACTATCAACGGACACTCTGTCCTTCCTAAATAATGACTCCTCCCTCCCTCCTCCCTCCCGCTCTTAGTAACTACAATAAACTTGGGTTTCTATACATGTTCCTATGAGTAAGATCATGCAATATATGAGAGAGGCTTTTAAAAGTTTTAAAAATTTGTGGACGGGGGAGTGCAGAGTGGGGAACTAAAGCCCAGCTGTAGGCAACTGGACATCCCCTTCCAGAAGGGTCGCAGGGAGGAGGCAAGCCGATCAGGGTGCAGGGTAGCAATGATGAAACATACAACTTTTCTTTAGTTCCTAAATGCTTCCTCTCCCCCACTCCCACTACCATGATCCCAATTCTACCTT
>NW_022105908.1:21856179-21859477 GCF_000313985.2 Echinops telfairi | reverse complement strand
CACCACTGGTCCTGAAGGGATCATCTGCCCTGGATTCCCTGTGTTTCCAGTTCCTATCTGTACCAGTGTACATCCTCTGGTCTAGCCAGATTTTCGTATAACAGTCCACACATCAATTACATCAAGTACATTTGTACATATGTTGCCATCCATCGTTTTCAAAACATTCTCTTTCTACTTGAGCCTTGGTATCAGCTCCTCTTTCCCCCCTCCTTCCATCACCCTCCCACCCTCGTGACCCCTTGATAAATTATAAATTATTATTTTCATATCTTACAATATCCTCTGTCTCCCTTCACCTATGTTTCTATTGTTCATCCCTCTGGGGTGGGGGGGAGGCGGTTATATGTCGATCATTGTGATCCGTTCCCCATTTGTCCCCCCACCTTTACCCTCATAGTATCACGATCTTTCAGGTAAAGTAAAGAAGAGGTGAGATAAGGGATGTAACACATTGGTTTCAGGCCTTGGTCCCAGCAAGTGCTGAGCAAGTAGGGGTTATCGATCCAGTGGCTTCCTGGTGCACATCTCTTCCCAATTCCAAGTTCAGTGAACGCATGTTTTCATAGCTTGAAATTGGTCATGGTAGGGATATTGACACCATGGAAATTCACTAACACCACACATCGGGAATTTTTGCTCTCTGACAGATGGTTGTTCAACATTTACCATGCATTAGCATCATTATTACCCAGGGCAGACACAACACACGCCAGTTCATGTAACTGCTCAATTGCAGTCAGAAGCAGCCAATTCAACAACAGGGTTGATTTGTTTCCTCAATTTCTTAAAGGGTCCTATCCCTTTAAGAGATTATGATCTCATTCACCAGAGCCCTGGGGATGTAGTGATTACACCTTGGGTTGTGGTATTCAGCTGGGATGGCTAGAGAAACCAAACCAGTGACACGCTTAGATGTTTAAGAAAGAACTTTGCATCAAGAAGCAATCTCATATCCATAAGGCGTCCTAGTCCAGTCCAATTTGCAGTCCATGGGTCTGCTGCTAGCCGGAGCCCTCTTCAGACTCGTGTGGCTGCAAACCGAGGGTGCTGATAGGTAAAGCGAGATGCAGGAAGATCCCAGGCTGGGGGACACCGAGTCCCATGGCTCCAAGGTCAATGGAAACCTGCCAGGGTGCCCACAGCTCTCAGGGCAGGAGGCAGGCACAGGGTCCCAGCAAGCAGGAAGGCAAAGAGTCAGAGAAAGAGGGGGAGGGGTTCCCAGTGTGTCTCCTATAGAAGAGCCATACCTTCCCAGAGGCATCCTCAGGCTTTGTGACCTGATTGACAGGTTGGACTCTACCCCTATCCTTACCCAGGAGAGTCTGGTTGACATAATTCCTAACCATTACAGCTGCTAGGCACAGGCCTTTGTAAACCCACAGGGGCAGTTCTGCCCTGTCCTATAGGGCCACTATGAGTCGGAATCCACTTGATGGCGGTGAGAATGATCCCACTAGGAATTTCGCCTCATGACCCTTTGGGGTGGGACTCAACACAGTCAACATAGTCCAACTGGACACATTTCATTTAGAAGCAGGAAGCCTTTCTTGCCTTCTTTCATGAAGACGCTGAACTGGAAGTTCAAGGGCTCCGAGGGGTTTGGGAGAGCCACTTTCATTGTGAATGGTGTCTTTGTCAGGGATGAGCGGATATCTTGTTCTATCTCTGGGTTGGAGTCTGGGTCATCTCCTCTCTGGAAGTCCAGGTTGCCTCATCCAAGAATGCTTAGGTAGACAGCTCACCACCCACCCTCTCGAGTCCCCATCCACCTAGCCCCACCAGAGTCCCTTTTACACTTCGATGGCCACCTGGTGGCCTTGTAAGAGGAACATGAATTTTGGCTTCTGGAAATCTTTGGGAGGTCAGATTTCCAAAAAAGGAGAAGGTTTCCTGGTGACAATGCCTGCAGACTGACCAGAAAGGGGAAGTGTGGTCAGACTTCTGCTCCGTTTTTTGCTCAGTCTCTGAGGTGGGTGGAAGGGTGTGGGCAAAGCAAACCTTGTACAGGCTCTATCTGCACCCAGTAGGCAGAGCTCGGCCATCTCCTCAGCTGCTCAAATCTGGACTCCCTGTGGATCAGGTGAGCCCTTCAGCTTCCCCGCTTTCAGCTGGACAGGCATCAGGGCAGGTGTCAGTGTGAGGGACTGCACTGGCATTAGGTGTGGGTTATGTAGCCTGGGGCTTGGTAAGAACACTTGATTAGACCTTCCGGTAACACTAACCCTGCAGTGTTTCACTGGCTGGGCAATGTCAGGTAAGTCGCTTCCCTTGTCTGGGACTCCCTTCGTCATGTGTGAGTGGGGGTGACAAGAAGGTTACTTCTCAGATTGTAATAAGATAAATGCCCGGGAGTGAGGTATGGAAGTGTAACGGAGTTACTATCAGTCTGAGAGGGAGAGGGAGTTTCTGTCATTGATGTTGAGAAGAGCCCACTGGAGCAGTGCTGGAAGAGGGGTCAAGATGTTGATGATGTGAACTTGGGGCGACATCTTGGAACTCTTGGAAGGGACCCCTGGCACACTGCCAGTCTCTGTCACTGCTTTTTGTCGCTCAGAGATTTAAAAGGTGTTCTTCTGTGGGACTTAGGCTAGGGTGAGCTCTGGAATTCAGCATGTGCTTTTGGCCTCTGGACAATTACTGCCGGAGAAGACCTGGGTTCTCCTTTGCTGTTTCCACTTCCACCCTAAGGCATGATGGGTGTGGACCACACGGGTGACACCCTCAGAGGGGGTGACGCCAAAATGACTCTCTATACAACGTGTTGGCAGTGTTTCAGCAGCAATTTATTATTTTGAATAAAAGGATTCCTGCAGGGAGTTATAAGGACATAAATGTTTCTCTAAGCCTAGCTTACCTGTGTCATGATACCTAAGCTTACCTGTACCATTCTATCTACAAGGCTCAGCCTCTGGGCTCATTTACTTTTTGAGCTGTCATTGCTACTCAGTGGTCTTGACCCCTGGAGTCACATGGTCTCGGCTGCAGGAGCTGCAGTTGTCATTGACGCGGATGTTTTCAGAGAGGCTGACTTTACCACTTGTGAACTTATCCCAATCATTTTTTCTTTGAAAATGAAATAGAAATTTAAAGAGAAAGGAGAAAAATCAAAAAAGGCTTCCACTCAGTTACTAATCATGTTGTGGCCAAATACAGTTTTATTTCAATGTGTACATTTTACCCTTTTGTTGTTAATATTCACCAAATCTAGGCAATATTACGCTTAAGCGGTTTAAATCTATATGTGTGCATCTTAGTCTGGTTAAAACGGATGATGAACGCTGCTAAGGATTCCGCA
>NW_022105908.1:21852814-21855087 GCF_000313985.2 Echinops telfairi | reverse complement strand
GAAGTAGCAACAAAAATAATTTTATGGTTGGGGGGGCGGTCACCACAACCTGAAGGAACTGTATCAAAGGGTAGTGGCAATAGGAAGGTTGAGAACCGTTGACCTAGGGAGAGATGGACAGATTCATGCATTTCCGTTTCATTTTCTTTGTACGGTTGCTCCTTTAGGCTAGATTGCTAGAACTGATGCTGTTAGACCATTTTTTGAAATGTATTACTATTTGTTTTCATCTCGCCCGCCCGCCCCCCCCGCCAGCCCCCATGCCACCCACCTGTCGATGTATACTACTCCCATTGGCCACATGAAAGTATCAGTTTCACTACACTTTGGCCAGAATAAGATGCTATAATTTTTTTTCAAAACTTTTGCTATCAAATATATGTGGGTCCTAACTGTGAGCAGACAAATATGCCAGAGGAGCAACAAGGATGATAGGCGAGTAGGTGTAGACAGTCATCTAATAAGTGAGACGTAAAATGAATGGGATGTCTGTCGTATCAGGATCGAGTATCATATGGGGAACTATGTACGAGCAGTCAGCAGGGCTCGAATAGCCCAAAAAGACATTGTTGGTACTCTTTATTCTCCCCTGTTCTTTAGAACTTACGTTGAATATCAGTGTTTGTGGACCAATAAGCATGGCGCCAGCCTCACAATGTGACGGGAAGCACAGAAATAAGAATGGACTTACAGCACCAGGCCAGGGCTGAACAAGCTGTTAGACACTTGCTGCTGCCATCAGATATGAATGGGCTGTTATTTTCATCTACTCCTTCTTTCAGAATAGAAGAGCATGAACTTTTATTCACATGCATTTTACATTATAAAGAACACTGATACATTCGTTTATGAACACTGCAGTTATTCTGTCATGTTTATTTAAATAAAATGTCGCAAGTTATTTGAAAAACATAAGTTCACCGATCAAACATCATCCACAAAATGGCACAAAAGAAATGCACAAGCACAGAGATAGAGCTTCCTCAGCCAGTACAGGCGTCCTGTGGCGTCGTGGTTATGAGTTGGGTTTCTAAGTCCCATGTCAGCGGTTGGAAACCACCAGTTTCCCCAAGGGAGAGAGACGGGCTTCCTAATCTTACCAAGAGTCCCAGTGCCGGAAACCCACAGGGGCAGCCCCACGCTGCCGTACAGGCTCACTGTGAGTTGGAATGGGCTCAACGGCAGGGAGCTTTTGCTTGGATTTAGCCACAGGGGGAAGACATGAGATTTATAGTTAAACAAAACGTCTGCATTTTGATTTATGAAAAATTATAGGACCAAATTGACGTTTTTGTTACCACCATCTCAAGTTTGAATAATAAAGCAAAACTAATAGTAATGTATCATTAGAAATCAAGACTCACAGCAGCTGACGAATTGTGACTCACGTAAGACCACATTCGTAAAGACCAACAGTCTTGCTCCATATTGTGGGAATTCTTTTCTTCTAAGGAGTGTGGTATTGTCAGAAATTCCAGCTTTATACTAGAATATTGATCTGGATTCCTCAGTAAACTCTAAAACTAAAAGCAAACCCATTACTATCAAGTGTACTCCAAGTCATGGCGACCCCTATAAAGAGAGTAGAACTCTGCCCCAGAGAGTTTGCAACATGACCCCAGGCCAAATCATGAGGCGCATGTAAGGGTTGAATTTTAGGGAGGTCCCAGTCATGTAGCTTGTCATCTTCTGTTTGTGTGTTTTCAGTTGTATTTGATAGTGTATCTGTGCCATGTAGTAGGGCCCTGAAGTGTCTCCCTGTTTTTTCATTTACATTTAGGTCCTTGTACCATCTTGAGTGTTTTTTCATATGATGTGAGGTATGGGTCCTGTCTTGCTTGTCTACAAATAGTTGTTCTGTTTTCCCAGTGCCATTTGTTAAAGAGACTATCTCTTCCCCATTTAATGACTCTCTGCCCTTTGTCAAAAATCAGCTGTCCATAGGTGGATAGAGTTATTTCTGGGTCCTCAGTTCTGCTGTCCCGGTTTATGTGTCTGTCATTGTGCCAGGATCAGGCTGTTGGGACTCCTGTGGTTGTGTTCTAAGCTGAGGAAGTGTCAGGCCTCCTACTTAGCTCTTTGTGTGTGTGTGTGCGCGTGCGCATTGTACTTCGGAGTTGGTACCGCCAGGTCTCTTTCTTTTTTTTTTTAACATTTTATTAGGGGCTCATACAACTGTTACCCAATCCATACACACATCAATTGTGTAAAGCGCATTTGTACATCGTTTCTCAAAACATTTTCTCTCCATTTAAACCCCCGACATTAGGTCC
>NW_022105908.1:21827043-21841402 GCF_000313985.2 Echinops telfairi | reverse complement strand
GTTGTACATGGTATTGTTTTCCTGCTTTTCTCTTCAGTTCTCTTTGTTGCAATAAATGAAGTGGGTGATCGGTGCTCACTGACCGTGTATCCGGCCACATTGCTGAGTCTTTCAATCAGTCTCAATGGTTTTCCTGGCGAGTCTTTGGGATGTGGTGCTCTGGCATCACAGCATCTACAAATATAGGTAGTTTACCTCTCTGCAAGGCTGTAATCTTTATGGAAGCAGACTACCACATCTCCATCATCCCACAAAGTCTCTACGGCAGTTCTACGCCGTCCTGGAGGGTCGCTGGGAGTGGCATGGACTTGATGGCCGTGAGCGTGCATTGGTTTAGCTTGTTCTTAAAAATCAGATCGGGGAAAATGAGCAGCTGACACCAAGGGCTCAAGTAGAAAGAAAATGTTTTGAGAATGATGATGGCAACAGATGTACAAATGTGCTGAACCCAATGGACAGATGTATGGGTTGTGATAAGAGTTGTATGAGCCCCCAATAAAATGATTTTTAAAAAATCATATAAATAGACTCGTACAAGTTGTATCTTCTGCACCTGGTTTCTTCTGTTTCTTCCACTCAGTGTACTGGTCATAGGATACATCTGTATCCTCTGCATGTATCAAACTCATTCTTTTTTTTCCTGTATAGCTTTTCATTATATGACTGTACCATAGTTTGCATATTTATGTGTCTGTTGATGCCATTCTAGTTTGATAGTTTTACTTACTTTGAGTCTCTTTGTAAGTACAATACATGTACACTATTGATTCTCAGAATCTGACTGTGAGCTAGGCAGAGTTACCAGTTTAGGGTGTGACTGGGGAGGAGAAAAAAGTTTTTAAAAGAAATTAATTGAAAACACATTTCATTAAACTCAGTACTCAAAACTCCAAAATAGTATCATTTCAACATGTAATTAGTATAAAATATTAATCAGATAACTTTGTATCCTTCTCCTGTACCAGGTTTTGAACATCTGGTGCATGGCTTACCCCGATACGTTCACAGTTCCCATCAGCCACAGGACAAAGAGCTCAGGGGTCACCTGGAACCAGTGCTGCTGAGTTGGACAGTACAGGTCTCAGGCTAGGGGGCTTGTGCCCAGGCCACACAGCTCTTTATGGCCAAGAGCAAAGAGCTGCATTCAAATATGGGCCTTCCCATCTTCATGGTGAGCTGTGAGAGGTCTGCCTCTACCCTGAGACAAGTTTTCTTTCTCTCTTTGAGTCTCAATTCCAACCTTCTCTGGAACTATATTTCGTCCCTCTCACTCCGCTCACACTTTCTGGGATATAAGACTCTTTCAGGTCATTTACACTTCATGAGAAAAACTCATGTTTTTCAAAGTACAGGGAAGGACCCTCAATGAGTTGTGAAGTAAATGTGGAGGCTCACAGCTGACTCCCCCCACCAAGTTTGGGATACCAGACTGGGTTAGGGAATATTGGAATGCATCGTGTGTAGTGAAGGCATTTTGTAAAACATGTTCCATTTATGTGAACTGGTACGTACCTGCCTCCCTATAAAGGATTCATTACTGAGAATCCTGGCTTTTAAAAGAAAGAAAGAAAGAAAGCAACAGAGTCCAGGGGATTCCCAGTGATGGACAGTGTGACGTCTGTTGCTGACTCTCCAGAAATGCCGTTTGGAGAAGTATGAGCCGGAGCTGGGATGTGGTTCTTCACCCACTCACCCTGCTTCACGGCGAAACGTCTTGCTCAACACCACTCAGAGTTGCAACAGACCCACTGGTGTTTACTTAGCCAAGCCTTCGGCTGCTAACGGGACGGGAAGAAACAAGGGAGAAGCTGGAAAGGGTCCCCCTCCCCCAACACTTACCTGCCCTCTGCTTCCCAGCCAGACTCTTAACGTAAAGCTGAGAGGCCAAGTGAAACTGGGTTTGACATGGGAATGCACAGAGGCTGAATTCCATTTGAATCCACACTGCCTCCTATCCTGATACCAAGGGAAAGTCTGCCTGGAACAAGGGGAAGAGGCTGGGACATCACCCACTCTTTCATTAGTCAGATGTGTGTGGTGTGCTGTGTTAGTCTGGATTGACAAGAGAAACAAATTCATAGACACTCATATGCGCATAAGAAAGAGCACTTATATAAAAGAGTAATTGTATATTAAGAAAACATCCTAACCCAGTCCAGATCAAGATTAGACATATGCGTATATCCAATACCAGTCCATAAATTTCTCTTCAGACTCACACAGCACATGCAATGACACTGAATGCAGGAAGATCACAGGCCAGTGGGTGGAAAGTCTTGTGGATCCAGTGGCAATGGAAGCATCTTAGTGCTGGCGTGGGTCTCTGTGTGGCTCCTCCCGCTCCAAGACTCTGGTTGCCACCAGCATCGCTCCACGTGGCTTGTCAACAGGAATGTCTCACAGGAAGTGTCTGTGTCTGGCCTCCCGTGAGCTATTTTTATCTGTTGTGCCTCCAAATGAGGTCATCAGCTGCAACCTGATTGACAGGCTAGACTCCAGCTCTTCACTCTTAATAGTCTCAAGTTGACACCAGACTATGTCACTACAACAAGTGCCTTACTGTATTCCGGGTGATTTGAGATTATTGCTAGTTGCCATTGAGTCGGCCCTGCTGGTCAACCTCATATACAAGGGAACAAAAGTGCTGCCTGGTCCTGTGCCATCCCACGGTCCTTTGTAGGTCAGATCCTTAATTCATACGGTTGTTTTTGTGGTTCTGTTCTTTCGTGGACTGTTTTCAGAACTAGACTTCCAGGCCTTTCTTCCTAGTCCATTTTAATTGGGAAGCTCAGCTGGAAGGTGTTCACCATCGTAGCAACGCGCCCAGCCTCCTTCAACAGATTGTCAGTGGCTGCTTATGCGGTGCGTGGTTTCCTCACGGGCCGTGCATTTTACCACGGAAGCAACCGGGAAGGAGAGAGGCCATGGAAACGAGCAGGAGGAGCAGGGCAGGGCGGCTCCTGCACGGCTGGACTCCTCAAGTCGGACGCTTCTCTGAGTGCCCCAGCCTATGCCCAGGCCTCCTCTTCCGATGGAGGTTTGGGGTACGGAGAAGGAGCCCGGGTGGTGCAGGGGATATGCCCTCAGCTGCTAACCTGAGGGTGGTGGTTTGAACCCACCAGCCACCCCCTAGGAGAAAGACGAGGCAGGCTGTTTCTGCAGACAGTTGGAGAGCCTGAGAGGCAGTCTCCTCGGTGTCAGAGAGGACTTCTATCAGTCAGCATCAACCCTGTGGCACACACACACACACACACACACACACACACACACGCCCACTCCACCCTTCCCAATGGGCTGGACTCCGCTCCAGGTAAGAGACAATGAACACTCTTCTCAGCAATCCCAGCCCCTCGCTTCAGGGAGGCAGCACGTTCAGGGTGCTTAGGGAAGCATTCGGGGCTACAGCACCTAAGTGGGGACAGAAGTAGGAAACAGATGGCACACCCTAACTGGGGAAGAGGGTGCCGCTGGGCTTACAGAAGCTAACAAACTAGTGCAGAGTACAGAGAGCCCTGATGGGAACCACAGCCTTTGGGGTGGGGATGCTGTGAATTCACTGCCACCCGGCAGGGGGACAATCAGGGAATGAACTCCAACTTCATTCTCCTCTGCCCTCTGATGTCCTGTTGGTGCCTTCCCTTGGTTGAACTCATGTGAAAACCCGGGGGTGGGGGGGTGGGGGGCCTCTCAAGCCGGCTGGAGCACAGAGCAGGGTGAAGAAGGCCGGAGAGGGATGCTGGACAAAACTCACCCAGCTCATCTGCCTTCACTGAGCTCAGCCCATGACCTCACTTCGCCAAGGAGCCCTGCCTGCAGGTCTGACATGGAGGGAAACATGCTTACCTTCTTGGCTGGCGCTGCGATCCGCATGGTAGGCAGGTGGAAACCACCAGGGGCCCTAAGAGAAAGACTGTGCTTTCTACTCCCGTCCACAGTTACAGCCTCAGAAACCCATAGGGGATCGCTGTGAGTCAACACACACTCGATGGTCACGAGTTTGGCTTTCTTTACAGCTGATTTTATTATCCTCGATCACACTGACTGCAAAGTCTCTCCTTTCCATGCCTGCCACTTGCCTCTCCTCTGCTCATTAGAGGTACACGAACAAGGAGGCGAGGCCAGAGGAGATGCTGCAGGCAGGGAAAAGTTTGAATCAAGGTCCAAACATGAGAGTCTGGTGTGTCCTGGGATGTTGTGCAAAGGGGCCTTGAAGGAGTGTGGCAGGGTCAGAGGAGAGAGGGGCTTGGAGGCCGGGCTAGAGTGTGGGCTTGTGGTAGAGGCAGTAGAGAGCTACTGTCGAGTTCAAAGCAGAGAGCTGGCATGGGCAGATAGGAGCTGAGGAAGAGCCCATTGACTGCATTGTGGAGGACACTTGGATCAATGGAGAGGCAGCGACACCAGTTATGGGGCTGCTGCAGGAATTTTGGGGAGAGGTGCTAAATGGCTGAACCCAGACCTGACAGCAGGGAGAGGGGAAAAGGGATATCTTAGAAGAGAAATGCAGGGCAAGATAGGACAAAATAACAATTTATAAACTATCAAGGGCTCATGAGGGAGTGGGGAGCGGGAAGGGAGGGGGAAAATGAGGACCTAATGCCGGGGGCTTAAGTGGAGAGGAAATGTTTTGAGAATGACGAGGGCAATGAATGTACACATGCGCTTTACACAATTGATGTGTGTATGGATTGTGATAAGAGTTGTATGAGTCCCTAATAAAATGATTTAAAAAAAGAGAGAGAAATGTAAGTGGTAGAACTGATAGAATGCTAGAATCGACGGATCAGGGAGGCAACCTCAGAATCCTGTAACATTTAGGTCTTTGCGCAACCTTTGGCAGGAGCCTTGGTAGCCTAGTGGATAAGTGTTTGGCTGCTAACCACAAGGGCAGCAATTTGAATCCCCCACATACTCTGTAGGAGAAAAAACGAGGCATTCTATTCCCATAAAGAGTTACAGTCTCAGAAACCCACGGGGGAAGGTTCACCCTGTCCTAAAGGGTCACTACGAGTCAGTATTGACTGGATGGCAGTGAGGGGTTTTGTTTGCTTGTTTGTTTACTTAACCTGTGGCATTCCCAATTCATGCCCAAGCTTCTCCACTCATTAGCTTGTTCAACATGTATTTCACTATTTTGCCTCATTTTCTCCATCTATGAAATGGGCACAATGATCGTTCTCGCCTCCTGGTGAGAAATAGCTAGCATATAGTAAGCATCGGTCCCCAATGGTTTTGTATGGGAGTTCTAATTGAGTCTGAAAAACATACTCTCAAATGACAGTTAAGGGAGCTAAGGGCACTGAGAGGTTCAGCTACTTCCCTAAGGCCACACCATTTCTTTAGTTACACAGAATGGATCCCAATCCTGTGTGGCTGCAAACACACCTTCCACAGCCGTCCTGTGGCTCCTGGAGCATCCGTCCCAGGCTGAGAGGGCATCCCCCTCTCCTTAGTTTGCCCTCACTGTTTCATACTACAGTGAACCCTCGTTTATCGCGGTTAATCGGTTCTAGACCCTACCGTGATAAATGAAATTCCGCGAAGTAGGATTCCTTATTTGTAAATCAAATATTTTCGTAGTTAGAGCTTAGAGGACATGAAAAAACACCCTTTAGTCACCATTATACTCGTATTACCCAATTTATTAAACGAAAAAGGGAAAATACAGTAAAACATTTTGGATTTTACAATTATCATTTATTATTTATTATATTATTTATGGCATCAAGCGTGTACAGTATGAGCCAATCAGTGGCAGTAATGACAGAGCATGCGCTGTTACGCAAAAACCGCGATAGAGTGAAGCCGCGGAAGTCGAAGCGCCAAGTGGCGAGGGTTCACTGTATTTTATTTGGCAAGGACAGTGTTCCAACAGCTGGTGTTGGAATTCTTCTGTTCTGCCCTCTGTTCCCTTTTATGCCATCCTATCTCACCTCCCAGCTCTGCTTGGGTCGTTTGAAGGCAGGTGCTGAACTTACCGAGTAAGATGTGACTTCAGGGCTCAGGAGAAGGGTTTGGTGTCTAAAATAGTGCCATGAGAACTGATCTCTTAAGGCTCTAGTCACATTGACAATAGAACCCCTGCTAGGCTGTTAAAGGTCGCTGAGGCCACAGAATGAAGAAGAGACAGTGTCATTCCTGAGAGCAGACCAGATTGAGAAGGGGGAGTGAAACCAAGGGAGTGCTGAACTCTTGAGCAGGTATGGACCGTGAGGGAGGGAGGGTGGATACGCAGCAAGGAGGAAAGATTCTTAAACAACAGGGTCTTCTTGGACTGTCACTTTTTTTTAACAGTTTTCTTGGCACATAATCTACAATCATGCAATTCAGTAGTTCAATCATATTAAGAAGAGGTACAATCATCACCACAATCATTGTTAGAACATTTTCTTCTTTCTTGTGCTCATTGTTATTAGCTCCCCATTTCCCCACAACCTCCCCTGCCATCCCCTCAAGGAATCAGCAATCTAATCACTGTTTCCATAGCTCTACCCATCCTGGATTTCATATACAAAATAATGTACACTCCAAAAACAATACTAACAATGTTAAACAAAGAAAACCCTCTGTCGAATATATCTTTTTGATCCTGTAGGAACTTCATTCTTGGTCCTGTAGGAACTTCATTTCTGCGTCCCTGGACTTGGGACAAAGTTGCTGAGATATCCCATGCCCTAGAGGAAGACTGAGGAGTTACTGAAGTCACTCACATCCTAGTATGAATCAGTTTCGCTTCCTTTTTGTCTAGTACCCCCAGGGGAATGACTTTGAATGAAGGGGAGGTGAGGAGAGAAGGATTTCAAAAGAAGTGATGCTGGTGATGTATGTGTTCCAGGTACCACGACAAGCAGACAGGAAATGTACTTGTGTTCAGGGAGTCTGCTTCAGAGTCTTCACTCCCCTCAGTCAGAGCTGCCTTGACTGTTCTGGGGACATCCAACCAGTTCTTTCTCATGTTGACTGTACAGATCAAACTCCTAGCTAACTGGATATTACTTGCACCAACAGTGGGGTTGGCAGTAGGGCAAAACTTCCAATAACACTCGTTCACAAAGCAGGACCATGCCTCGCAGACTAATACCTGTCATAAGAAAGCAAGGAGAGCACTACAATAGGAATTGCATGCTAGTTCCTGGCCACCATCATTGGGAACCCGTACAGGAAGAGATCGGAACCAGAGCCCAATGACCATCAATTTCGGTAACCTTGGGTCAGCAGCCATCTGTCTCTCACATAGCCTGACTTGTCAGAAGCATTCTGACTCTTCTTCTAATGCATATTTGTTTTTTGTTTTTTTCCCTTCTGGCAGTCCAGGGTGCAGTCAATACCCTTCACCAGCGCCATCATTCACAAGTGTGAATTCTTCTTTGGTCTTCCTCATGCATCACACAGCTTTCACACACATTGAAATGACCATGGCCTTGGTCAGTGCACCTTAGTCTTCAAAGTGACATCTTTGCTTTGCAACACTTTACAGAGGTTCTTGCGCAGCAGATTCGCCTAATGCGATGTGTCCTTTGACATGGGTCCAAGTCAAATGAAATCCTTAATAACTATAATATGTTCTCTATTTATCATGTCCACAAATTAGGACCCCTTTCCACTCGCTAGATCTGCAAGCTATCTGGGGCAAGTTATTGAATACTTTTAGACACTGGTCTTTCATCTGTAAAATGGTATAATGATTATGACCTACCTTATACAGCTGTTATGGAGATGGAATGAGAAGAGGCAGGTAGAGTGCTTAGAATCTGTGGAGAGTCCGTGCCTGGTGTTCCTTAGTTTTCTTAAGCATATTTTCATGTTGAGATTCTCATGGTGTGGGACATAGCACCACTAGAGACGGAGGTCTTGCTACTATGGCATGTTCTTGTCTCAAAGTTCTTCCTTCACTTCTGTTGTGAGAAGAAAGCATTGATCAGCTTGGTGTCAGCCTGGCAGGGGTGAAGAGAGCATATACTTTGGCAACAGACTAGACTGGTCTGAAATCATAGGTCCATCGCTTGCTAACTATGAAGTCATTAGCAAATCCCTCAACCTCTCCAAGATTCTATTTCCTCTGTAAAATGGTGTGAATAGCAGTACATTCCATGGAAGGTTATCGTAAGAATTAAGTGATGACATGTATGTTCGATGTTCTCAATCTTAGCCTTATACGAGAATCACCTAAGAACTTTATAAAAACAAACAAAACAAAATCCCAATAGTTAGGCCCCATCCCAGATCAATTAAATCAGTACCTCTTGAGACATAGAATAGGCATTCGCAGGTTTGAAGAACTTAAACAGGCAGCCATGCTCCCCACTGGTCTTCCTCATCATCATTTCTCCCCAGCGCTCCTCTCCCTTCTCTTGTAGCACCCTGATCATTAAGATAGCCTGACGGTCTAGTGGACATCCGACTTGGAATGAGATATGACTCTTGGACTCCCTAGGTTAGCTGCATTCTCCTCAAAAGACAAATCCTTCTTTGGTTGTGTTGAAAAGACTTCCTTGGCAGTTCACAGGGGAGGAGATGACCCTCAATGGTGTTTCTCTGGTATTAGGATGTGGGGAATCTAGGTTCCTGAATATTCAAGAATACTCCTTGGCCCTTGTGTTAGACAGGGTTCTCTAGAGAAACAAAACCAGGACACTTGATGATAGATAGATAGATAGATAGATAGATAGATAGATAGAGCACGAAGGAATATAACAGCTAAATAGTTTACCCAGCAATACAGAGGGCTCAGTTCAACTCACTTCCGTGGAACAGTTAATATACTGTAAGTCCTTCAACTCATGAGGGCTGCTGGATCCAAGGTTAAGGAAGCAGACAGCGGAGTCTTCCCTAGGGCAATTCAGACAGTCTGGCCACAGGCAGCAAACAGCAGGGCAGGTCACCAACAGTCAGCCAGATGACAGGATTCAACAGTCCCAAGCTCAAGTGATGCATACAATAGCAGTGTGGTGAAGCAGGTCTCGAAGGAACTTCAAACTCTAGCGACATGATCCACGGGTTGGGTGTCCCACGGGCAGTGTAGCTCACAAGTTGAGGCAGAGAACTAGGTAAGGCAGCCACACACTGGTCTGATCACCAGAGAGAGAGAGAGAGAGAGAGGCGGGGCTCGCAGAGCCATTTATCTCTTTTCCCTCCAATCAAACTGTGACCTTATTAATCCCACTTGTTCTTATTGGCCAGGTTGGCACAATAAACCTACCTATCACAGCCCTGTATCACTACCACAGCGATGCTCCTACTAAAACAAAACACCTGGATCCCATGTGTTCGTTCCTTGATGGCCTGGGACATCATTATGAGCATCAGCAGAAAAATGCCTTATAACACAAAGAGAGAGCATTGTGGACCTCTTTCCTACTGGGTGTCCTTGGGCAGGTCGTTCACGTCGGTCATAATTTCCCATCAGCGAAACAGGATGTTTTGGAGGATGAAATGAGCCAAGAGATGATAAAACATTTTGTGTGCTTTTTCTTTCTTTCCGTTTTACTTTTTATCGTGAATCAAGTGAAGGTTTAAATAGGTCATCAGTTTTATAACAATTCATATACATTTTGTTTCATCTCATTCATTGCAATCCCTACAATCTAACATACCTTATTCCACTTCTTCCCTGTGTTTCCTGTTCCTCCTTCAGAACTTTGAGCAAATGCCACCCTTTTGCTTCCAAATGGCCAATGATTCTAATATGTGCATCCTTTCCTGGCGTCCCTGGCCCCTTAGCTGAAAATCGAGCTAAGGAGGTAAGTTTCATTCTAGACCTGAAGGAGGACTAAGGAACATAGTCTTGGGGATTCCACCCAGATGGAAAACATTTGACAGACTCTTGGTGCTCTGAAACACTCAAACCATTAGGTGGCAAATCAAATCCAGCTGATATTTGAGAACAAAATTGGAAAAAAAACCCAACAACCCAAAAACCCAACTTGACACTTCGGAAAAGGGACCCATAGTTTCACTTTCAGACATCGTTCCACTTCCACTCTCTTCCCCTAAACCTGAAGAGAATAAAGTTTCTTTTCTAGAGCAATGGCTTTTCATGGAAACGATCACACATGTCAATGACCCTGGTGGCACAGTGGGTTAGGTGTTGAACTATAAGCCTAAAAGGCCAGCTGCTCCCCAGGAGGCAGATGAGGCGCCACCCCCCATAGAAGTCAACAGCCTTGGAAAGCACATGGAGACATCCTGCTCTGTCTTGAGGACTGCTATGCGTTGGAATTCACTCTACAGCAATGGGATTCTAAATAGTTGATGAATTCTCTTTTCAATTTTATGAAGCAAATTCAAGTAGTTCAAAAATTAAGTCATTCAGAGGATTTCTAGTGAGACCCTACAGTCTCCTACCTTCCCACCTGAAGGAGCCGTGAGAGGAGCACTGTGTCTCGTGTCATGTATCTGTCTAGGACAGTACACAAACGTCTGTCCTAGTTGGTTCTCATAAACAGCTTCCTTACTGCAAACAGTAAGGACATTGTGGTAGCAGCTGCAAACAGTATTTCCCTGGTAGCATGTAAACAAATGGTATGGGCCAAGATAGGGAACTCACTCTCAAGCCTATGAGAAATTCAGGCGTGGGAAAAGTAAACTTGTCTGGGAGCACTGCCAGTATTTAGTACTCAAAAATAAAGCACTGCAGGCTGTCAAGATGCAGTTTTGTACCATCTCTGTCTTTGTCTATTTTGTGCTGCAGCTCTATATTGTGTGTGTGTGTGTGTGTGTGTGTGTGTGTGTGTGTGCGTCTGTTTGGTTCCATGTCCATTCTCCCTGCTCAACAAACTGCGGCATCACCACCCACTTCCTTCCACCTCGTCATGCTCCTCAGAGCCAACAGCTTTTCATTCTGACTGATCTCCTATGTGTAAATATATAATTCTCAAGAGTTACTTTATGCTGACTTTTGTGGAAAATCTTCAGGAGCAAAGCCAAAAGACAGAGACAAAAACTGTAAGCAAAAATACAACACCCAGCAATCAAACATTTGAATAAAGGCAAAGTGAACGAAGACAAGGGAAAGATGAATCATCTATCTGTCTACCTATCCATTCATCCATTCATCTAGTTACTCTCCCAAAACTAAAAAGGTGAGATGGAGATTCCAGCTTAGGTTTAATGAACTAAGAGCCCATCTTCTGATCTATGACCTCTTTTTAAGTTCTGTGTTCTTTTAACTTCAATTAAAAACAACAACAACAAATAAACCAGACTCACTGTCATTGAGCTGATTCCTACTCATGGTTCCTCTACAGAACAGGGTAGAACTGCCCCTGTGGGTTTCTGAGACTGGAGTTAGGGGAATAGAAAGCCTCACCTTTCTCCTGAGGAGAGGCTAATGGAATATCTGGTGGTTTCAAACTACTGACCCTGCAGTTAGCAGTTCAATGAGCAACCAGTATGCCACCAGGGCTCCTCTTTAGGGTTATTGGGGCTTGCAAAGCCAAATATCATTGGCGCCTACTGAGAGCCAAGTTTCCATTCACCATTTTTGTCCCCATATGTTCTTTTTCTTCCCTTGTTGTCTTTTGTGTATCCTGCAAAGATAATCTGCAATAAAACATCTGCCCGTCTGCCTGCCTCAACGGTCAGTTATCCCGGGCAATTGGTCACTTAGGTGACCATTGTAGTAATGATGGCTTTCACATCAGCCTGCTGCTGCCCCTGACCCTCTGCCTCTTTCACCTCTTTCAGAAGCAAGAATCTGAAACAATACTACAGGAATAGGTGAATTTCCATTGGCTACATGGTGACACCAAAAGTTCATTCTCACATAACCAGCATTCCAGGACGTGCTGCAGGCCTTAGGATTACTTTAACTTTAATATCCAAGTGAACTGGAGAAGGTGTCAGTTCTATAGACAATGGGAGGTCAGCCCTCCTCCTAGGATTCCTGGGGACACTTCTACTCACCCATCCTATAGTCTGTTGCCCACTCTCACCTGGAGACTGGCAGCTATTCTTCACTCTTCTTGCCCTATGTCCCTCCTCGCATGGAAAAATCACTGCACAACGGTCATTGCCTCCAGGCTCTGTTGTACAATTTCATTGTAAATGGATGATAACAGAGGACGATTGCAACATAACAGTACAGACAATAGCTGAAAATTGAAAGTTGGGCAAATCCATTGATCATTTCCACGGTGTGGGTTATTTCAGTGCTCAGATTTTCAGTTTTTTCTTCCATCTCTTCTTCTTCTTTTACTTTTTATTGTAAATTAGGTGAATCTAAGAGTGACATAATCTTTTCTCAATTTGAGACTTAAGAGTGAAGGGGTGGAGTGTAGCCTGTCAATCAGGTCGCAGCTTGATGACCTCATTTGGAGGCGTCACGGAGATAAATAGCTTGCTGGAGGCAGGACGCACGTTTACTCCCTGCGAGACATTTCTGTGGAGAAGACACATGGAGCTACGCTAGAGCTCTGGAGCTGAAGGAGCCACATGGAGACCCCTGCCAGTGCTGACATACTTCTGCTGCCTCTGGATCCACAAGACTTTCCACCCACTGGCCTGTGATCATCCTGCATTCTGCATCATTGCATGTGCTTCCTGAGTCTGAAGAGGAATTTATAGATTGGTATCAAACATATGGACTAATATTGGACTTATGGACTTGATCTGGCCTGGGCTGGGATGTTTTCTCAAATTCAATTGCTCTTGTATATAAAGCTCTTTCTTCTACACATGAGTGTCTATGGATTTGTTTCTTGAGTCTACCCAGACTAACACAGTGAAGGTGTTTTTAATCCATCTTACATTCAACAACTCATCCACATTTTGTTCCAACTCATACATTACAATCCCGTCAACATTCCATCACTTATCCCACTTCCTCCCTGGGTTTCCTGCTTCCATTAATCTTTCTTTCCTAACTCTCAGAGTCTTGTTCTTGGACAAATGTTCCCTTTGTAATCTGAAATGGTTGGTTATTCCAACAAGGGGGTGAGTTCAGTTCCTCACCTAAAGTGCTACCATCTTCTTTTTGTTTGTGTGAGCTGAACTTCTGTGTCAGTAAAGATGCCAAATCCATTTCAATTTTACTTTTCCTCCTCTTTTTTTTTTTCTCCAAGGTTCCACTATTTAGGTTTGAGGGATAAGGAATCTGGAGGAGTTTTTGAAGAAACATACTGTATATATTTACACAGTCCATCTCAAGAAATGAAATCCACAACAGTATCCCATTAAACTCCCCATATACGTGGTTAATTTTCCCTCCTCATCCTTCCTCCCTCCCCACACTCAACAACCCACCCTCCCCTCCCCCTGTTCTCATTTCCATCCCTGGCCTCTTTATACTCATCTAAGTTGTGTTTGTTGGTGTGTGAAACACATTTCATCTTCTTTATTTTTCCCTACAACAATGGTGTTATTAAATATTTATCTTTGTAAGACTGAGTTTGCTAAGCATAATGCTCTCTAGTTTTGTGTGTCATGCAGTGTTTAAGAGAATTGGCATTGTTTTTAATTGATGCATAATATTCTGTAGTTCGAATGTACCAGAGCTTGTTTATCCATTTCTCTGTAACTGGGGCTTGGGGTTGGTTCCATATTTTTGGTATTATGGATATTGCTGCAATAAACATACAAATGTCTGTTCATGTTATATTCTTGATGTATTTAGGGTATATAGCCAGTAGAGAGATTGCTGGATCATAAGGTACTTGTATTTGTATTTGTTTAAGGAGGTGCCATAGTGGTTTCCATACAGTTGTTGTACAATTCTAAAGTCTCACCAGCAGTGTAGAAGGTCCCTATCTTTCTACATCCTCTCCAGCATTTATTATTTTCTGTTTTATTGAATTCTGCCAAAAATGTTAGTATGAGGTGATAGCTCGTCGTTTTAATTTGTATTTATCTTATTGCTAATGTTCATGGACACTTCTTCATGGCCACCTGGATGTCATCTTTGGTAAATTGTCTATACATGTCTTGTGCTCGTTTTCTGATTGAGCTATTTGTATCTTTCATAAGATGTTGTAGCTTTCTAAGATTTTGAAAGTTAGCCCTTTATCTGATATAGTATTACTGAATATTTTCCCCAATCTGAGGGTTCACTGTTCAGTCTTTTTGTGGAGTCTTTTGGTGTGCATAAATGTCATATTGTTAGTAGGTCCCCATTCTTTATTGCCTTCTATAGTGTGGGAATTTTCATTATGTTCGGTAGCGTGTGTATAACCTGTATTAGGGTCCGTAAGTCCCTATTTTTTCATCGATGATCTTTATAATGGTGTGATTTATATTTGGGTCCTTGATCCATCCTGAGTTTGTTTTTCGTACATGGTGTGGGTATGGGTCCTGTTTCGGTTTTTTGCAGGTGAAGATCCAGTTTTTCCAGCACCATTTGTTGAAAAGTCTATCTCTTGGCCATTTG
>NW_022105908.1:21807813-21826535 GCF_000313985.2 Echinops telfairi | reverse complement strand
AATTGATGACAAACCTCATTCTGGACATCCATCAACTTCTCAAATGGATGAAAATGTTGACTTGTAGTACATTTGGAGTTCTTTCCACCGGGTCAGCCTGTTTGTCAAGTTTTCTATTGAGAGGTTCTGAAAAGATCGAGTAACCATGTGTGACCAAAAAGGCCTGATTTGTGGCAGACAGGGGACTGGTTCTGCCACCACAACACTCAGTATGCCAGTTTTTGGCAAAAACAAACAAACCAGCATGGCTCTCTTGTCACATTCACCTTACTTACCTGATCTCACTCCATGCAACTTCTTTTTGTTTCTGGGAATGAAGAGGGACATGAAAGGACAGTGATTTGACAATGTAGAAGAGGTGAAGGAAAAAAAAACAGAGGTGCTGTCAGCCATCCAAACAGATGATTTTTTAAAATGTTTCCAAGAATGGAATTGCATATTTGACAAATGTATTAAGTATAATGGAGAGTACTTTGAAGGTGATAAGCTTTTTTTATTAAAAAAAAATTAAATACATAGCTTTGAAAATTTTTTTGGTTTTTTTTGAGTGGGGAGTACCCCTCATATAGTAGGTTTTAAGGTCTGGGAATGAAAGGTCTCCTGTTTTGTTTTATTTTTTAGGAGTGTTTATCCTAGGTTTCTTTCATTTCCATATAAAGTTGGTAATTATTTTTTCCATTTCTTTGGAGAACTGTGCTGGGATCAGAATTGCTTGGGATTTGTAAAGTATTTTTGGTAATATTGACATTTTCACAATGTTTAGTCTACCTATCCAGGAACATGGTAACTTGTTCCATTTGTATTTCTTTCAGTTACTTGAAGGAGTGCCGTGGTAGTTTTCCTTGTACAAGTCTTTTGTTTCTCTCATAAGATTTATTCCTAAATAGTTTGTTTTGTGTAGTTATTATAAACAGTATTGTTCTTTTGTTATCTTTTTCAATATCATCATACTTAATACACAAGAATCCAACTGGTTTCTGTATATTGATCTTATAGCCTGTTACGCTGCCAAGGTTTTCAATTAGTTCGAGTAATTGTTTAATTGAATCTTAGGAGTTTTACATATAGTATTATGTTGTCTGCAAATAAAGAGATTTTTATTTCTTCTGTGACTATGTGGATATCTTTAATTTTTTAAAATATATTTTACAGCTCTAGCTAAAACTTCCAAGATTATAATAAATAAAGTGGTGATACAGGGCAATCTTATTAGTTTCTGTTCAAAGAGGAAATATGTCAGTTTTTCACCATTAAGTGAGATGCAGACTATTGGTTTCACATATATGGTTTTTATTATGTTGAGAAATTTCCCTTCTATACCTATTGTATTGAGTGTTTTTATCAGGAATGGATGTTGAATTTTATCAAATGCCTTTTCTGCATCAATTGATAAAATCATGCTTTTTTCTCCTTAATTTTGTTTATATGATGAATTATAAAGATTATTTTTCTAATATTAAACTATCCTTGTATAATTGATAAGAATTCCACTTGATTGTGATGTATTTTTTTTTTTATGCTTAGTTGAATTTTGTTGGCTAGGATTTTATTGAAGATCTTAGCATCTATATTCATTAGAGATATTGGTCTGTGATTTTCAACTGTGAGGCTCTTTTTGCCTGGTTTAGGGATTAGTGATAATTGCTTCATAACATGAATTTAGTAGTATAATATCCATTTATATATTGTGAAATAATTTATATAAAATTGGTATTAAATCTTCTCTAAATGTTTGATAGAAGTCCCCGGTGACGCCATTTGGACACAGGTGTTTTTGATGCTGAGAGTCTTTTAATGACAAAATCTATTTCTTCTTGTGTTATAGGCTTGTTAAGATTTTCAATATCATTCTGTGGTAATTTAGGCAAATAATGCATTTCTAGAAATTTATTCATTTTGTCTAGATTTCCAAATTTATCAAAATACAATTTTTCATAATATTGTATGATTTAAAAATCTCATTTAGGTTTGTTGTAATATCATCCATTTCATTCCTGATTTTTTAAAAATTTGACAACCTATCATTTTATAGGCTAATTTTTTTGCTGCTTTTTTTAAAAATTATTTTATTGGGGGCTTTTACAGCTCTTATCACAGTCCATACATATATCCATTTTGTCAAACTCATCTGTACATATGTTGTCATTATCTTTTTCAAAACATTTTCTTTCTACTTGAGCCCCTGGCATCAGGTCTTTATTTTTCTCCCTCCCTCTCCCACCCTCCCTCCCACATGCCCCCTTGATAATTTATGAATTAGTCTTTTTTTATCATGTCTTACACCGACTGCGGTCTCATTTCACCCACTTTTCTGCTGTTATTTCCCCTGGGATGGGGGCCATACATCCATCATTGTTCTCCCTTACTCCCCCCACCCCAATACTTACTCTCCTAATATCGCTGCTCCCTTTAGTGGTCCTCAGGAGTTTATCTCTTCTGGATTCCCTGTGTTGCAAGCTCTTATCTGTACCAGCATACATGCTCTGGTCTAGCCAGATTTGTAAGATAGAATTGGGGTCATGGTAGTTGGGGAGCGGGGGCAAGGAAGCATTAAAGAACCAGAGGAAGGTTGTGTGTTTCTTCAGTGCCATACCGCACCCTGACTGACTCTTCTCTTCCTTGTGGCCCTTCTGACAGGGGGTGTCCAATTGACTACTGATGGGCTTTGGGTCTCCACTCTGCCCTCCCCCTCATTCCCATTGATATGCTTTTTGTTTATTTTGTTTTGGGTCTTTGATGCTTGATACCCGATCCCATCAACACCCCATGATCACACAGGCTGGTGTGGGCTTTGTTGCTTCTCACCTAGATGACTGCTTGTTTATTTTCAAGCCTCTAAGACCCAAGATGCTATATCTTTTGATAGCCAGGCACCATCAGTTTTCTTCACCACATTTGCTTGTGCACCTGCTTTGTCTTCAGCCATCATGTCAGGGAAGGTGAACATCACAGAGTGTAGTGTTAGTAGAAGAAATTGTTCTTGCACTGAGGGAGTACTTGAGTGGAGGCCCAATGTTCGTCTGCTACGGTAAAACTTTATACATAAATATATGTACATATCTCTATTTCCTTCTATTTCATTGTATATAAAGGTATTGTCATATATAAGTGCCTGTATTTAGACCTCTATAACTGTCCTATGCCTCCCAGTTCTTTCCTCTATTTCCTTTTACTTTCTTCCCATCCACTATCATGTTCTATCTCCATTCCTCTTCTATTCCAGGTTTCCCCTGCAATGGATTGGTGGAAGGACAACTTCTGGCTCATCTTAGCTGTGACCATCATCATTGTTTCCATGGGCCTTGGCCTCATCCTGTTCTTTGTCTGTAGGAGGCAGCTTAGACAAGGTAATGGCCCCCATACCTGGGTGGGTATCAGTGGGTTAGTTATCAGTGCGTTAGGACTCTTTAGGCCAGGAGAATTCATTGTGGGCCTGTATGAGTTAAAACTTGGTTTAGCACCATGCATTCTGGGTATGAATCCTACCTCTGCCACTAACTTATGTCCATGAGTCTCAATTTCCCTGTATGTATAGAGAAGGGAAAGAGGTTAATTAATCTCCAAGCACCCTTGTAGCCTTAAATAACAAACCACTACCACCGAGTCAATCCTGAGTCACAGCCAACCTAGAGGAGAGCAGAACTGCCCCTGTGGGTTTTTGAGACGGTGGCTCTTCATGGGAGTAGAAAGCCCTGTTTTCCTTCTGCAGAGCAGCTGGTGGTTTCAAACAGCTGACTTTATGGTTAGCAGTCCAACATGTAACCGCTGCACCACCAAGGCTCAGTTCCAGCCCTAAGTGGTTAAGTGAAAGCAGAATCTACTTCAAGACACAATATGCTCAAGTGACTGACTGTTCAACACAGTGAGAGAACACACTTGTGAGAACATGAGTCTGTAGAACGTCAAGCAAAACAAAAAATTGTCTTGAGGAGTGAAATGTGAACTTAATCTATGTTCCACTTATTGTTTGGCCACTATGATCGCCGACTCTAAGGTCATACACTGAATTGTATGCCACCTTTACCAGATGTTTTTGCCAATCTTGACCTAAAAATGTAGCTATCTGGAGAAATCATATTAATTTTAGATTGGCTAAGTGTGGTTTTCCACTTTGCTATTTATCTCCAGAAATGTGAAATCATTCACTCAATGATGTTTTTGCTTTAGATGCTATTCCTTTGAATAATGACCTAAGCCAAGAGTACACTTGGGAATGATAAATACACTGATGTGTGGAACCACTTTCCTCTGGAGTACCTTGGACAGACCGCTCAGCGGCCAGGGTGCAGTCCTTCCAATGCATCCAGACAGCCTCAGGTCAGGCGTGCTGACAGGTCAGGAGGCCCCAGAGGTGAAAGAAAGTTGATGCTCACGTAGCCATGCCTCTCAGTCTCTTTTTTGAGATTACGAAGGGAGATGGAGCCTTGGTTGGGGACCCACAGGGGTTGCTGGTGGGGTTAGGACTAGAACTCAGGTCTTCCGGGCCCCCAGTTCAATGCTCTCCCCTCTTGACTCCTTTGTTGTTGTTAGGTGCCATCCGGTTGGTTCCTACTCACAGTGACCCTAAGTGCAACAAAGAATTGGCTGTTGTTTTTCTCTTTAAAACAAAATTTGCATTCTGATTTGAGATCCTCTATCTTGAGATTTTTTTTCATTCGTAAATATGGACCAACATTGTGACCCCAGACAAAAGTCTTACCTTTTATCTTGATCTTCCTTGAAAAGAAGGTTATCACTGATGATAACTTCTATGTTCAGAACAATTTATAAGCTGCCTTCCCCATTTTTAAAATCCTTATTTCCTCCTACCAGCATCTGTGTTTCTAAATGCCACCTAAATGCCAGGCTTGAGAGTGGAAAATAGGCACGAGGAAATAACACAGCCCCCACGATCCCTGCCGTCCCTGGGTAGCACGTAGGCTCTGTGGTCAGACGGCCTGAGCTCCAGTCCTGGCGTCACACTCACCAGCTCTGTGTCTGGACGTCTCCTGTCTGTGGCCCTTTGAGGACTTCCAAGCTCGAAAATCACAGCCATTGTGAACTCGTCCTAAATGGAAATGTTTTTCTCCCCTTAGGCAAGGAATGGAAAATCACCAGATCCTTAAGGCGAAACCAAAGAGAGGAGGAAACGATGTATGAGTAAGTGGATGCCAATCCCCCTGATTTCTTATTTGGAGCCTCACTCGTTCGAGTGCAGGATGGGGACCCAATGCCCATCTGTAGTATTCTCACACACTACGTCACTAGCATGACTAAAATGCCTACTCTCGTAGAGCCAGTGAAATGTTATACTTTCCAACTTCTTCCTCTATGGAAAGAGGACTCAGGGATTTGGGTAGGCAAGGTATTTGTCTTTGTGTCTGTTCTCCAAGTCCTCCCTGTCTACGCTATTTCATTTTATTTATTTTTTATCTACGCTATTTTAATAGAGGTGTGGGGCTGCATGTCTGGGCCCACCTTCCAGGTGAACTCTATGCTTCTGTTCATTAGACAGATTACAAGTATAATCCTCTTACATCTTTGTGCTGAATAAAAATATACTTTGCCCTTTATTTTTGGATTTTAGGATGCCTAGTGGGGCTTAATCAAGGGTAATGTAACCGAAAGGAATTACTGAAACCCAAATGAAGGCCAAACATGATAGTGGAACAAGAGTAAAGTAAAAGGAAAAAGAGGAAAGAACTAGGAGGCAAAGGGTGCTTATAGAGGTCTAAATACAGGCATGTACATATGTAAATACATTTATATATAACGATAGGGAAATAGATCTGTGTACATATATTTATATGTTAAGTATTAAGGTAGCAGATGGACATGGGGCCTCTACTCAAGTACTCCCTCAATGCAAGAACACTTTGTTCTAATAACCTGGCATTCTGTAATGCTCACCTTCCCAACACGATGGCTGAAGGCAAAATGGGTGCATAAGCAAATGTGATGAGGAAAGCTGATGGTGCCTGCCTATCAAAAGATATAGTGTCATCTAGCTGAGAAGCAACAAAGCCCACATGGAAGAAGCACACTAGCCTGTGTGATCACATGGTAATAGGCATCAAAGAACAAAAAATCATATCATTGTGAATGAGGGGGAGTGCAGAGTAGAGACCCAAAGCCCATCTGTAGGCAATTGGACATCCCCTTACAAAAGAGTTGCAGGGAGGAGATGAGCCAGTCAGGGTGCAGTATAAGAATGATGAAACATACAACTTTCCTATAGTTCTTTAATGCCCCGCCCCCACTATCATGACCTCAATTCTACCTTGCAAATCTGACTAGACCAGAACATGTACACTGCTGCAGAGAAGAGCCTGCAACACAGGGCATCCAGTAGAGATAAACCCATCAAGATCTATAATGAGAATAGAGATACCAGGGGGGGAAGGGGAAGGTGAGGGGAGAAAGGAGGAATTGATCACAGTGATCAATATATAATGCCCCTCCTCCCTCAGGGGGACAAACAACAGAAAAGTGGGTGAAGGGAGACAGCAGATGATGTAAGATATGAAAATAATAATAATTTATCAAGGGTTCATGAGGGAGGGGAAAAATGAGGAGTTGGTATCAATGGCTCGAGTAGAAAGAAGTGCTTTGAAAATAATGATGGCAACATGTACAAATGTGCTTGACACAATGGACGTATGTATGGGTTGCAATAAGAGCTGTAAGAGCTCCCAATAACATGATTTAATAATAATTAAATAAAACTAAATGGGTCCCTTGTGGTGGTGGGTGAAAAATTCTTTGGTGCAACTTTCTCAGCAATGCAATTTTCAATTCTCTTAAACTTCTTCATAATAAGCCCCTGTGACTGTGATTGAGAAACTCAGTCTAGATTACCGCTTTGGAGTTCCCCAACAGTTTCCATAACCATCTGGGCTGGACTCTCTGCCTTGGGTGAAGCTAGTTCAACACATCACCTCAAAAGCCACGGCTTTGATTAAACCCCGCTGGACCATTTTTTCCACCCCTGCTGGATGTGAACCACACATGAACCACATGTGAACCACACATGAGCCACAAGAATCCCAAATACTAACTCTCTTTTTCTCTCTCTAGGAATGTTCTTAATCAAGTGCCAGCTCAGTTACCTCCTCTGCCACTCAGGGACTTACCTTCTCCAGAACTTTCCTGTAAGTGTATTTTGCTGCTAACAGTTCCACCCCGGGTAGGGTAACAAATGTACCTAGGAGAAGGTGGCAGTGTGCTGTTTAAAAAAGAAGTTAAAAAGAGGAAGAATAGGTGTCAGTGCTCTTGATAGTTAACGTATAAATTCATGGTTAAATTCCATCTTGAAAATGCAATAGGCCCGGTGACATCACGTTGGACTTTTCACATTTTCAACCTGCTTCCTGTTTCTAGAACGTTCTTCCTGAAACTCTTCGCCTAGAGAGTTTTGGCTCGTCCTTCAGGTGTCGGCTCAGATGTCCCCATCTCAGAAAGGCCATCCCTGATCACCCGACCTAGTGCAACCCTGCTAACACCCTTGATGAAACACAGGACAATGAGCTGAATTTCCTTAAGTTACTGCTCATTTGTTAGTTATATACCTCCTCCTCCAAAAAATAAACTCCAGGAAGATAGGGTCCTTTCTCTTGCTCATCAACTGTTGCCTACTACCAAGAACAGTGCCTGGAGCTTCGTGGATACTTGATAAAAAGGTGTTTTGATTAAATGAATAACTAAGTAGTAATATTAGCCAATATTTATTCAACAGTGTTGGGCACTTTCTAGGTGTTATGATTTACTCTTCACAGCAGCTTATAGTCATGTACATTGTTAGTCTCCTTTAACAGAGGAGGATGCTGAGGGACAGAGAATTTAAATGATCTGCCCAAGATCACACAGTTAGTGAGGGCTAGTGCCTGAATATGAACTTAGGTCTGTCAACTGCAAGGTTCTGCAAAGTGAAATGGTGGTAGCTTTTCAGATTCTCCTGGGTGGAGATGGAGTCCCCTAGTAGTACAGTTATCTCACTTAGCTAAGTGAAAAGTGAGGTTTGAGCCTACCCAGAGGCATCTTAAGAGCCCTGGTAGCATAGCAGGCTATCCATTGGGCTGCTATCCACAAAGTCAGCGGTTTGAAACCACCAGCCACTCCATGAGAGAAAGATAAGGCTTTCCACTCCCGTGAAGAGTTGCAGTCTTGGAAACCATCTGGGGGCACGTTTACCCTGACCCTGCAGGGTCCCTGTGAGTCAGAATGGACTCGATGGCAGTGAGGGTTTGTTGGTTTGTGTTTGTTTTGTTTTTGCTTTCCAGAGGCACCTTGGAAGAAAGGTCTGGTGGTCTATTTCCCCCAAATCAGCTATTGAAAACGTTATGAGGCACAGTTCTACACTGACACTCGTTGGATGTCCATGATTCAGAATCGACACAACAGCAACTGGTTTGGGGAGGAGGTGGGACTGCACAGAGGCAGTTCGAATCCCCACCACAGGTGGAACTGCGCTGTCTTGTCATCCCTCTGGTCCTTTTGCTATGTACTCCGATACAAAAATAGCTATCTTTACTACCGTCCAGTCAAGTCTGATTCATAGCAACCCTATAGGACAGAGCAGACCTGCCCCTTGGGTTTTCCAAAAGCAGCTGCGGGATTCAAACTCCGGACCTTGTGGTTAGCAGCCCAACACATAGCACACTGCACCACCAGGGCTCTCTGCTATGTACTGCACGAATTCTACCTTTTGTAAGCCCCATTGTTTCCTTCCTCTCTTAGCGAGAGAGGTAGTGGAGGTCAATATGAAGAATCTGTCAGAAGCAAATTTGGCTTGTATCACTTTCTTAGGGGAATTAGGGTCTGTTAACACAGCTGCTGGTTCTGGTCGGTGTCTTTTCTGAAGGATCAAGCCTTGGTTCCACGGTGTCACTACAGGGACACATGGGGGTCAAATATTGGATGTCTGATCTTATTTGCCATCTGCTCACTTGGGTGATCCTGGCACGGTGTCATAAACGTGCCTAACTGTAAAATGGGAAGCTAGTCCACCAAAAGTCAGAAGACTATGGAAACGCAGACAATCATGTAGACAATTGCTTTGCATCTAAGGTGCTTTCTGTGTCTTCCAGCTCCACGGGAAACCCCAGTTCAGCCACCAGTTACATATTCATCGTTACACAAAGTTAGAAACACAAAGACAGCTTCCATCCCAAGCAGCATCGAGTATGAAGATGACTACGATGATGTTGAAATACCTACAACTATTGGAAATCATCAGTTTGAAACAACAATTTCCTCTTTTTGTCAAGCGGAGAAGGGTTCGCGCAGTGTATTTTGAAACAATTAAGACTGGCTGAACTGCTCAGTCACAAAGTGAGCAACGGCATCAGCAGAACCTTCATCGTAGAGAAGACCCAAGCAGCTAACAGACGTCAGAAGACACCGGTGATCCCTGGCCAGAGAGACGCAAATCAAAACTACAATGCAATACCATCTGATCCTGGATAAAATGACACTGATTAAATAAAAAAAGACATGTGCCAGCCTGTGTGATCCAAGGATTTTAAATAATAAAATCTAAGTCTGAAGGAGGGAAAGGCATCAGAGCTTGAAGTGTGAACACCCGGTTTGCAGAAACCTATAGGTGATAGTGGAAGCATAGAATCCATTTGCAGGGTCCCTAAATGGATTAAGCCTCCAGTGAATTCCCTCCATACATAGTCTGGTCTTGCTGTCAAACAGAGAGCAATGTAAACTAATTATGGCAGGTGTAGTGAGGTTAAAATGTAATACTTTGTGATTTGATCTCTCATTTGAGACCCATTTTAAATTTGTTTCAATTTTTGAGCATTCTGCTTTTTTTTTTTAGCGTGTTCTATGGTTTTTGTTGTTGTTTGTTTTGTGTTTTCTGTGTTTTGTCTAGTCATTGTTATTGGGTTGTTTGGCTTGCTACCTGTTTTGGATTTTGTATGATTTTCTGTATATGAAATCCAGGATAGGTAGATCTGAAATGGTAATTGGATTGATAATTGCCTAGGGGCATGGCAGGGGAGAATTTGGAGGGGGAGACAAAATGGGGAGCTAACAACAGTGAATAAGGAAGAAAATATTCTGAAATTGATTGTGGTGTTGATTGCATGCGTCTTCTTAATACAATTGAATGTTAAATTGTATATGTGAAGTCTATGCCAATAAAATGATTTTACAACAGACAGAAAAAGATAACATTTTTATCATTTCTTTTAACATATTTAAACCATTAAATTGTATGGTAGGTGAGTTATGTCAATAAAACTGTTAAAATAAAGCATATGTCAGAGGGTATTGAGGTCATATGCAGATACTGTGCCACTTTCTAGAACCGATTTGGCACTCATGGATTTGGGTACCCCAGGGGGCCCAGAGCCAATTCCCTGCAGATATTGAAGGACAACTGTATTTACTTACTTGTTCAGCCCAGAGGACATGAAGTTCTCCATAGTCTTTGAAATACCTAATCCAGCCTTGAGATGATCTTTTAGCAGAAAAGCAATGCCTATTAGATCAGGGCTTTTCTTATTTAAGAAAGAAAGAACTGTGAAGCATTGGCTCCTAACCACAAAATTAGCAGTCAAACCCATCAACTACTCTGCCCTAAAGAAAAATGATGCAGTCTACTCCTGTAAAGATTTAGTGTCCAGAGCCCCAAGGACCAAATCTACCTTGCCCTACCTTGTCATGTATGTTTATGTCCGTATGCATCAGAAGTGACTTCATGGCAGCGGGTCTGATTTTTTTGGTTGGTGCTACTAAAAGAGTCCAAAAAGTTAACATTTAATTCAAAGCAAACATGAGACAAAAGGAGAGTAGGGAAACTAGAGTACTGGAAATAGAACAACCACAATGCAACGGAAGAGAATGTTGACTCAATATGAAAAACATCACTAATATTATTGATTGATTTGTGTGGAAATTGCCAATCAGCGCCTAATTTGCTGCATAAACTTTCACCCAAAACATAACACATTATTTTGGGGAAAAGAGAAAATACAATTGCCTCTGCTCAAAATCCCACCTGCCCCCAACCACCACCAATCAGGGAGTGAGGGGGGGGGGTGATAACAAATGTTGGGAGGATGTGGGGAGACTGGAACCGGTACCAGGACTATGGAAAAAAGCACGCTGCTTTCTCAATACACTAGAAATAGAGCTAGTCTGACATCTAACGATCCCTCTCTAGGTGCATGACCTAGAGGAAGAACCTTATAAACGGAGACATGAATAGGCATGTACACACCTATGTGTTCATTCTGCTTTATTCACAATAGCAAATGAATGGAAATACCGGAAGTCTCCATCGGTGGTAAGTAAATAAGCAAATTGTGGCACATAGGTTAGGTTCCTGGACTGGGTTACCTCGGTTCTTGCTTCGAGGTGCTGAAAGAATTCACGCAGGAGAAGCACATTTTGTCATCCAAGTGACATTTTTAGGAGGAGAAGGGAAGTTTCGGGTATTACAGTCTCAAAAATACACAGTTTCTGGAAAGCGTGCAAGGCATGAGAGCGGGAGTTCACAGTTGAACGTGAAAAAACACGTGGAAAGAATACAGGAACGGGAGCCCAAAACCCACACCATGAAATCCCAAGGGGTGAGAGAGAGACGGCGCATGTTCACCTGCATGGGGGAGACATTCACACTCTCCACCAGCCTTGTACGCCTGAAAAAGGTAGCCTGCCTTGAGGACTGCTTTTGCCCTCACTGGCTGGGGAGGCGTGGGTGAAGGGATTGGCTGACCTTACTGGCTGAGTTGGGCACATTCCTGGGATGTCAGGTGCTTCGGTTGTGGCTTTGGGTTTAGGTTCACCTGTGCTTAGGAGGCTTAGTTTGCACATGCCCAGTTCTGGATTTTCTCATGAGTGTCCACTGGATGCCTGATTTCCCTGCAAGCCCTCTGTGGGGGCCCTATGTAGGCACTGGGGAGACAGCCCCTCCTTAGTCCTATCCTGGCTCCCTAATACATACATTCAATGGAATACTACATAACCATAAAGAACAATCATGCATTTGAAATACATATTATAACAAATAAACCTGGAGGGTGTAATGCAAAGTAAAATATGTCTATCGCGTAAGGGCAGATGCTGAATGATCACTTTTATAAGAATAAACTCACTGCCACCGAGACAAGTCCAGCTCACAGGCACTGTCCCACAGGGGAGTACCATTCCTGTGAGTTTCAGTGGCTGCATATAGATAAATAGCGAAAGACGAATCTAGAACTTCTTTCTTGTCAGATGCCAACATTTAGTGACCCTGCACACAAAAGAAGGACGTGCTGTCCAGCCCTGTAATAGCTTCCCAACAATCGCTGTGCTTACGCCCCTGTTGTAGCTATTTCATTGATCTTCTTTTTCACCGACCCTCTGCTTTACCGAGCCTGATGTCCCTCCTATGAACATGCCCCAAGCATGTGAGACAAGGTCTTGCCATTGTCACTTCTAAGAAGGATTCTGGTTGTGCTTTCTTCCAATACGGAGTTGTTCGTTCATCTGGCAATCCTATAGCATATTCAATATTCTCCACCACCACCACAAGTCAAAGGCATCAATTCTTCATGGGGCTTCCTTATTCACCGTCTAGCTTTTGCAAGCACATGAAGCAATGGAAAATTCCATGGCTTAGATCAGGTGCACTTTTTTATTTACAAAGGTATGTGTAAATACAAACATTGTGGTTGGAAGGGGTGCCAGCCTTCCCCGCCCCACCCCCATCACAGATTTGATAGGCACAATTGTACGGTTGAGATATATAAATATTATATTAAAGTCATCGAGATATAGCATAATAAAGTCACAGAGAGCATGAGAGAGAAGAGATATTGAAATAATCGAGTCAGACACATTTCATGGTAGCAATGCTCACTTCAGCCCCGCTTGGTGGTCCACGTGGAGAGAGGGGGAGGGGAAGGAGGACA
Organism: Echinops telfairi; assembly: GCF_000313985.2. Taxonomy (NCBI): domain Eukaryota; kingdom Metazoa; phylum Chordata; class Mammalia; order Afrosoricida; family Tenrecidae; genus Echinops; species Echinops telfairi. The sequence continues at coordinate 21,813,645 of NW_022105908.1, read as the reverse complement.
AGGGGAAAGGGAACAGGGGAGCGAGGATGGAAGAGGAGAGGGGGAGCCAATGAGAGGTCAAGGGAGGAGCCGAGAGAGAGCTCTTTATTGCTAACTCAGGCCTATATATCTTTAGGGCGTGCAAGCCCACTAGTTATAGGTAAAGACATATGTCACAGGAAGGGGTTGCACTATAAGTTATACAGCAATGAGGGGGACAATCTAGGGATATACGCGCAATAGGAAGAGGAGGGATTGGGGGTTTACATGTGACAAGAAGGGCGGATCCTAGATTCAGGATGGCAGCCTAACTTTGGATGTCACTGAGCAGGTTTGACCTGTTCTCTGGATCCCAAATAAACCATGATCAGTAGGGTGTAAACCCCACCTACAGGAACCAAATCAATGACTGCAAGCCTTTAGGGCAGAGTAGTCCATTGTCCTTACCAGCAGAGAGTGGGGCTTACCATAGTCTGGTGACGGACTGCCTTCAGGGAGGATGTCTCTAAGCTTCTGACCTCCTTCCATATGCTAGCAAAAAGCCCCTAATGTTTGGCATGTCTTTAGGGGAGGCAAAGCTGGGGAAAATCTGTTTATAATCCCACAAAACATGTGAGTGCGGGTATATAAATTCATTAACAAACATAATTACAGACACTCCTCAGATATAGCCTTTCAACATTGATCTCTTTCAACCTTTCAACATTGGTCTCTGGCTTTGACGGCTAAGGACTATAGTCTCATGGAACAGCTCGGTCAATTGACATAACATAGTTCATAGAAATCAAGATCTGTATCCTGGTGAAGGGAAGCACATTGGGGTCTTAAAAATTTGTGGGTGACCATCTAAGACACAACTCTGGTTCTACTCACCAGCAGCAAAGCAGCGAAGTACCCAAAAGCACAGAGAAGCAGCAAATCTACAAGAACCACAGTCTCGTCTACCTGAGACCAGAAGACCTAGATGGTGCCCAACCACGGCTGACTACGATGGCCAGGATCACAATCATTGGTTCTGGGTAAAATGGGAGGAACATATGAAGCAGAATTCAAATTCTTATTTTTTTTAAAAACTGTTTTAAATTCAAACAAACTAGAACAGTAGAGAACAGAGGACATTCTGAAACTATTGCCCTGAGACATTCTTTTAAACCTAGAACGAAGCATAAGCCACATTGGCTGGAATCAAACACAAGTCTCCTGCATGCAAAGCATGAATTTAACCACCGAGCCACAACCGACCCCTTTATGACCGAAATCATCGTAAGTCTGTGGTTGATTTTGTGGAGTCTCCCAGACTCCCATCTCAGAAAGCCCCCCTCCTGTTCTCTCCACCCCCATGCATTCAGGGGTCCTAGGAAGTACTCTAGTGCGTGGTCTCCACCTCAGACTTTGTAGATTCTTCAAGGGCAGGAAGTGCCTTTTGTTCTTTGAACTCCGCCCTCCTGCCCTCCCACCACCACCCCGGCCCGCCACCAACACACACCCCAAGTTCTGAATTCTTTATATGGTATTGGCTAAACTTACCCAGAGATTCAAGGGTTTTTTTCTCATCATAGTTTGTATTTTCCTTCTGCGTGTGCAGGGCAGGTTACGCTCTAATAAGCAACTAAAGCTAGAAGTTACCTTTTGCCTTATACACAGAGGTGTCACTTTACCATCTGTGTAGGTCAGGAGCTACCGGAAAAAGTTCCCCCAGGAAAATTCACGAGGAAAGAGAAGGAATGGGGCTATTTAAATGGCATGGTTAAGCTGAGAGCGCAGGACATTTCACATCTCCCCTCCATAAAGTCTGTTACTGCTTCCTCCTTGAGAGAGAGTTCTGTGCAAACAATTTCAAGGCTCTTCCTTCTAGATCACTGTTCCTGAGAACCTAGGAGGCAGAGCACCAGTGCCATCTATTGAAGCTAATGAGATGCAGAACAAGTCGACTGATACCCCCCTAAGCAAGTGCCATACGAGTCCCCAAGGTCCCAGTTAACTTTGCAGAATCTTACCAGTAGCAATACCATTTCTATGAAGTTGATTTTAACGCATGGCAAACCTACGTGTGTCATAGTAGAAATGAGGGTCCACAGGGTTTTCTATGGCTGATTTGTTTTGGAAATCGTTTGCCAGGACTTTCTCCCAAGGTACCCCTGGGTGGAACTGAACCTTCAAACTCTTGATTAATAGCCAAGCAGAAACAGTTGGCACCAATCAAGGACTCCTGCAGAATCCCAGACCTCATTGGAGGTCTAGGATTCCTTGGAGTTGATCCGCTAGAGTGGTAGTACTTAACTCATTACCACCAGACTCATAATATGCTAATTTTGAAGCAATCTGTAGGAAAATCAACTCTTTAAGTAGGCTCTTTTTTCCTTCCAAACCATTTTATTAGGACCTAATCCAGACATCAAACCATTCATAGTTCAATCTTATCAAGCAGTGTTGTACAATCACTACCACAATCAGTGTCAAAACAGTTTCCTCCTCTTTGTACTCCTTGATATCAGCTCCTCCTGACCCTGTACCTCCCTTGTTGGACCTGCCAGGAGTCTTGTGCTAGTTACTCTGTCTAAAAATTCAGCCATCCTGGGTTTCACAGACCAAAAAACAGAAAAAACAAGAAGGCTACCAATAATGACAAAAAACAGGGATAAAACCCAATATAAAAAAAATGTTTTTTAACCACAGAAAATATTAAATAACCAAATCAAGCAAAAAGAGTTTAAGTCAGCTTTTAAGGAGAGTACGATCAATCATGAAAAGGCCTGAGAAGTCCCTTTGGACTGATTCCTTCGCAGGGGTGGCACTGGCTTTTCTGGTCATGCTCAGGTAATAAGAAGCCCTCCAGGGGTGGTTACATAGTTGTGTGCGTTTGTCCAAACTCGGTGACGATACAATCAGGATTTATGTTTCCTTTCACCTTCCTCCTGCCCCGCCATCATGCTCGCCCTTCTTCTGCCTCTTAGTAATGCCTCTCAGCTAGACTGCTGTTCCCCCAGCACCCCCAGGATCTCTACATCCTCCTCATTGCTGATTTTAATTCCCTAGTTGTTCCCCTGTCTGTGGCGTTGTTTGCTCACCACTCCCTTCCCCCGCCTCCTCCTTCCCCCAAGTCCCTCCGGAACCCTGGGTCCTGTTGCTTTCTCCTCCAGCTTGCTTCCCAGGCCTATCTTATATAGGTAGGCAAAACCAACAATAATGGAGACAAAATAAAAAATTAAATAAAAAGAGAAAGAAAAAAAAGATAATCATAACTAGCAAAAAACAAAAAAAGCATACCTAATTCCAGGTCTGTCTGCTGACCTTTATGCCTATCTCCCCATTGGTTCTGAGGGAATTCGGGGAACTGCTCCTCCTAGCCTGAAGGAAAGTGAGGAAAGATCTAGGAAGCAAAGCTCTGGATAGAGGTATAAACATAGTTGTGGGCATATGTAAATACGTTAATTCATAAAAATAGAGGTATTGGCCTATGTACATATATTTATATGGCAATACACAGAGGAAGTGGATGGACTATGGGCCTTTGCCAAACCCTGTCTTAACACAAAACACTTCGTTGTAACAACCTGGCTTTCTGTGATGCTCACCCTCCTGACACTATCGCTGAAGACAAAGTGGGTGCAAAAGCAAATGTGGTGAATAAAGCAGATGGTGTCCAGCTATGAAAAGATATTGCGTCTGGGGTCTTAAAGGCTTGAAGTTAAACAAGCGGCCATCTAGCAGAGAAGCAACAATCCCACATGGAAGAAGCACACCGTCTGTGTGGATCATGAGGTTTTGATGGGATCAGGTATCAGGAATCAAAAAAACCAAAACAAACAAACAAGCATATTGTTGATAATGAGGGGGATTGGAACAGAGACCTAAAACCCATCTGTAGACAATGGGACATCTGCTCATAGAAGGGTCACAAGGAAGGAATGAGTCAACCAGGGCACAGTACAGCTCCGATAAAATGCAATGTTCCTCTGGTTCCTTGAGGCTTCCTCACCCCCCACTATCATGACCCCAGTCCTGCCTTTCACTGCAGGCTTGACTGGAGCATGTACACAGGTACATATAAGAGATAGGAGCTCACGACATGTGGAATCCAGGAACAGGAATGGTAGTAGCGATACCAGGAGTGGGGAAGAGGAGAGGAAAGGGAAATGGATCACGAAGATTGACATATAACCACCACCAGCATCCCCCCACCCAGGGGCGGGGGACACAAACAACAGAAAACGTGGGGAAAGGGAGACATCAAAACCTCATGATCCACACAGACGGTGTGCTTCTTCCATGTGGGATTGTTGCTTCTCTGCTAGATCTGTATAAGATATAAAAAAAAAATTTATAATTTATCAAATTTATCACGAGGGGGGAGAGGGGGAGGGAGAGAAAAAAGAGGAACTGATATCAAGGGCTCAAAAAGAAAATAAAAGTTTCTAAAACAATGTTGGCAACATATTTACAAATATGCTTGATATAATAAATATATGGATTATTATAAGAGCTAAAAGAGACCCCAATAAATGATCTTTTAATAAAAAATATAAAAATTTATGTATGTCAGCCTATGTAAACTCTATCTCCAAAGAAAAAACCGACCACTGAACTCTAGCTAATAATACACTGCAGTATTTATGGGCAAGTGTACTAATGCCTAGGGGCCCTGTGGGCACAATGGGTACCCATTGGACTGCTAACTGCAAGGTCAACAGTTCGAAACTACTAGCTAATCCTCAGGAGAAAGGTGGGGCTTTCTACTCCCGTAAAGAGTTAACAGTCAGAAACCCGCAGGGGAAGTTCTATTCTCTCCTACAGGGTCCTTATGAGTCGATGTGGACTCAATGGGAGTGAGTTTGGAGTGAGTTATAGGAATGCCTGTAACTTTCCTTGAAGTGAACCCCAAAATGAGCTAGACAGATAAGTGAAGAAATGACTAGAGGGACAGGTATGTGATAAAGCAAGCACAGTAAAATGTTAATGGGAGACATTGTGATGAACATTACAACCTCATGGAATTGTACCTCTGATGACCATTGAAATCACGATTGTTTTGTTAGAGTGGAACCCTGGACCTCGACGCTAATCCGTTCCAAAAGGTGCATCAAGACGCGATGCAGTCAAGTTCCGAATCCATTTTTCCCATAAGAAATAAATGAAATCAGGTTAATCCTTTCTTGACCACTAAGTTTTTATCCTAACCTTGCCTTTTTATACAAAATATTACACAGAAATTTCAAAGTAAATAAATTCAGAGTTGAGTCATATAATTTAAATTAAAAACGTTTTTTAACAACTACAGTATGGGCCATACCTTGAGGTTGATGAGGATCTGGCTCTGTGGACACGGATGTGGAGAGGAGCTATGGAGAAAGAGAGAGTCACTGTTTGGAAGGGGAATCCCTTTCCATCAAATCAACTGGTAGCTGCTTCTCAGGAGTGTTTTTTCCCTTCTTTGCGTGTTTTCACTAGGACCTGGCTGGCTTTCTCTAAAAAAGTATCTGTCTAATGTGGTCTGCTGTTATCATCAACAATATCAATAACACAGTTAACCAGTTCCTTATCATGATGATTCTTTTCAAAAAACTCTTTCTTAGGACCCATGTTTTTTTATCTAGAAATAGTAAAAAAGCCACACAAACAAAGAAAGTTATAGCAAAACTTTTGGAACACAGCTTCAAAAGGTTTAAACAACTCGTACTAACAATGCCAACAAACACTGAGTGACCAAAACATGAACTACTTTTGTTTACACAAATCGCTTACGTCAGATCGGATGAAGATAAAGATGTTTTGTTCAAGCTCCGATGCAGTTTTCTCCACCTTTCATGTTGAAATCCGATTGTGTCAAGTACTGATGCAGTCAAGTACCAGGCT
>NW_022105908.1:21774697-21803135 GCF_000313985.2 Echinops telfairi | reverse complement strand
TTGAGCAAAACTTCTCTTATGAAAAAATTCACTGTGACCAGAGAGAACTTTCTCAGATGAGGCCACTGGGTGTACTAACTCAGAGTGAATTGCTGGATGCTCGCCTATTGGGGAAAATACATACTACGAAAGCTCTGCCCAGTGGAGCGGTTTTTGGGGTTTTTGTCTGTTCTTTTTGGGTAACCCCTTGTATATACTCAGCACAGCTTTTTACAGTGCTCACCGTAGAATCCATGGCAGGTATACAAACCAAAAAAATAAAACCCACTGCTGTCAGTTTCATTCCAACTCATAGTAACCCTGCAAGATGGAGCAGAACGGCTCCCACAGGGTTTCCAAGGCTGTAGGTCTATTCAGAAGCAGACTGTCATATCTTTGCCCCACAGAGCAGCTGATGGGTTGGAACTGCTGGCCTTTTGGTTAGATGACAAGGACTTTAACCACTGAGCTGTCAGGGCTCCTCGGTCTATAGGTCTTCAGTGTACTAAACTGAGCACTATCCAATAGGAATACACAAAGAGGGAGACATTAATTGATGTTGAGCATCCATCAAAAAGATTTCCAACTTCAGATTGCTTGGAGAAAGCAGATGAAGAGAAATAGCTGATCGGTGATGAATTCAGGACCCAGTGTTCACAAAATAAAATAGAACTTATTCCCCAAACCGAACTCACTGACATAGAGTCTGCTTGCCTTCCTTGAGACGTTTGAGATTCACTTACCTTTCAGTGTCTGCGCTTGTCCCATCTCTGAAACCAAGCCGAGAAACACATACTATGAACTGAGACGCTAAATATGACATAAGGTGGAGTCATGATCGTCGTGACCTGTTTTCTAAGCACTGACTTTTCCCTGGAGAGGCTAGAGGATTGACTTACACCCTGAATCTGGGGAATCGCAAACCTTGACTTACATCCCTGCATCTGAAGTAGTAAGCAAAATAATTCATAACTACTCAGGTGACATCTCTTCTAAGAGGTTTCTCTAATCTGCATCCAACCCAGGAGGGAAGGCTTAGACCCCTCATCTCTTTTTCTGTAGCATGCGGGACATAGCTCTCCACTGCATTTAAACAGACTATTATAATGCAGTGCAAGGCAATACAGAGTAGCTCCATCTCTCCCTCATTAGACTATAAACTCCTCAGGAATCAAGATTTCTTTATATCCTTGGTGCCTGGTTCAGTGACTGGCACATGCATTAACTACTTTACACCATTCTTTTCTTTCTTTGGAACCCTGGTGGCATGGTGGGTTATGTGTTGGGTTGCTAACTGCGAGATCAACCGTTCAAAACCACCAGTCACTCCTCCGGAGAAAGATGCTCCCAGGAAGACCCACACAGCCTTAGAAATCTGAGCGAACAGTTCTACTGTGTCCTATGGGGTTTCCGATGAGTCAGCATCGACTTGAGCGCGATGTATTTGGCTTTGGTTTGTTTGGGGTTTCTTTCTTTGTAACTTTTGGAAAACAGTTTCAGTTACATATGATTCATATTTCATACATTCAATAGTTCAATCATATTCAAAAGAGTTGTATAATCATTACCACAATAAATGTTAGGAGATTTCTCCTTCCTTGTTCTCATTGTTGTTAGCTCCCCATTACCCATCAACCTTCCCTGTCATGCCCCTAGGAAACAATTAATCCAATTGCTGTCTCTATAGATTTAGCTATCCTGGATTTCATATACTGAAAAACATACAAAAATTAAAAAACATTGACAGAATAAAGCAGAGAAAAACCTCAATTGAAAAGAAAGCATAAAATATTTAAAACTTGGAACAAATATACATGGGATCAGAAGGGAAATAAAATGATAAGATGTCACATTTTAACCTAATTATAGCTATAGTACATCCTACAATACAATCTGTCTGATAACAAGGCCATTTCCATCCCTGGTCCACAGTCATAGGGGATTCACCAGAGGCTTAATCCACATGGGCATTCTGTACACTCGGTGTTCAGACTTTAGGCTCTAAAACAGTTCCCTCCTCCAGATTTGGATTGTATTATTTAAAATCCTTGGATCATTCAGGCTGGTGTGCCTCTTCCGTGTAAACTGAGCTGACACCGCATTGAAATGGCTGCGTGTTTTAAGATAAGGCCTTAAGATGCCATGTAAAATCCTCTTAATTTTGTAGGAATGATTTTGTATGATTTACTGTCTCTGAAATCCAAGATAAGTAAATCTATGAGACAGCACCTGGATTGATTGTTCATAATCAAACATTGGGGTAAAAAGTTTTCTGATCACTTCTAGACACGCTCCCAACCTCCTCACCAGGAATTTCATGTTAATCCTTTAAACAGCCAGTACAGCCCTTCTAGCTTCACGTTAAAACTGTTCCTCCCTTGTACACCAAGTGTTTGACCTCTTCTGTAGTTCTCACCTGGACCTTCCATTCCTTTCCCTCCCTCACTAGTGGTGGGAGAAGAAGGAGAAGGGACAGCACAATTCTCAGCCCATTAATATGACCTTGAGTTGGCATCAGCCTCTTCTGGGATTGTCAGGTAACTGCTCTGACTCGTGACTCACGGATGCCCCTGTGGGCTCTTTGGAGTTCCCCACATCTGGGCCTCTCTCGTCTTTAGTTCTCTCACCGTGAGAAAAAACGCACACCTCTGTCTGCTTCCTCCGAGCCCTGGGAGTCTGACAGTCCACCCCTGTGCTGTAGGGGTCACTTTGCCTCTCCGCACTCTAACAGGATGGAAGACCTCCTGGAGCCCCTCTCTCTTGGGCCGTATCTTCTGCAGAATCACACATACCTTGCCTTGGCCTCCATAGCATGCAAGCTACTTCACACCTGTGGTTGTCAGCTGCGGGGAGTTATGGAGATATGCCCTGAAAAGAGATTGTCCTTCACGAACACTAGGTGCCGAGCACCCAAAGAACAGTCTGAGTCACTGTGGGAGACATGGGCTTGATTATTTATGGGAAGGTTACTTATGGAGGTGCAGTGCTGTGAGTTTGGGGTGGCTACTAGGGCAAAGGTTTGGTTCACACTAAGTGTTTTTATACTGTCTAGAGTAGGGCAGGTGAGAGAGGGTCAGTAAGGCACACCGGAGTAGCTGTGCTGGCTGTGGGCTCCCTGGGAACTGTGGCACCAAGACTGTCCCACGGTAGCCTGGGATAACAGGTTCTTAGAGTCCAGCTCTGGAGTTACGCCTGCAATGGAGAAGGGACTCTGGGGTGAGGCGGCCAAGTATAGGCTATGTGGAGGTGCTCATTTACCCGGCCGAAGCGAAGCCCAGAATAATGGCAGCCCCATGCACAAAGGCATCAGGTTCTTGTGATCTGTAAGCTGATTCTCAGAAGCAGACCACCAGGTCTTCCTTCCTAGTCACCTGAGTCTGCAAGCTCCTCTGAAACCTGTTCCGCATCATAGCAACACACAAGTCTCCACAGGCAGGTGGGTGGTGGGTGTGCATAGAGATGCATCAGCCAGAACCAAACACAGGTGTCCTGTATTGAAAGCGAGAATTCCTCCACTGAACCGCCATTGTCTCCTTTATGGCCTGTGGCAGTTCTAGACTCTACTGCCAACTTGAGTGAAGGGGTGGAGTCTCGCCTGTGAATTAGGTCAGAGCCAATGATGACTCTGTGTGGGCATGGCCTTCTAAGGATTCAGAGAACTTCCTGTCTTCCTCCTTGGAGGCAGGACACAAACTCTCACCTGCTTCACCTTCTGTTGACAAGCCACATGGAGCTATGCTGATGGAGCCAGAACCCTGGAGCTGGAGGAGCCACATAGAGACCCACACCAGTGCTGAGATGCTTCCACCACCACTGGATCCACAAGACTTTCTACCCACTGGCCTGTGATCTTCCTGCATTCGGCATCATTGCATGTGCTGTGTGAGTCTAAAGAGGAATTTGTTGACTAGTATCAGACATAGGGCTAATATCAGACTTATGGACTTGATCTGGAATGGGCTGGGATGTTTTCTTAATATACAATTACTCTTTGGTATAAAGTTCTTTCTTATACACATATGAGTGTCTACACATATGAGTGTCTACGAATTTGTCTCTCTAGTCAGCCCGGACTAACACATGGCCTAAATGATGTTAAATCTTGTGCTTGATATTGCAGAGCCTCCAAAGGCCCACCTGCTGAGTTGCTGCGCCACTCCCCGCTGCTCCCAGTGGCTTGTCCTTCAGACGTAGCAGCTGAATGATCTCCATCAGAGTGATGGTCTCTTGAAAGGCTCTGGTCCAGCCTTTGGATGAAGGAAAAGCACCGAGGGTGGCTGTCTCCAGAGGCATTCTCTTGCCCATCTACTAACTCCTCCTGCTCTCCAACCTTTTTTTTTGCAGGTGGAGGCAGGTGGTCAGAGAAGGGTTGCCAACGTAGTTCTTGACCACTTCCTCGGAAAGCCTGCTTTGGTGGCCCCCACCCCACTGTGAAGCTGGCAGGAAACTTCATGCAAATTGGAAACAAAAATAGCTTCCTTTCCTTAAGTCACTGTATGGCCAACTGATAACCACAAAACCCATGAGTCGCTGCTCCCCGGTTTGAGCAAGTTCAGCTGACCCATCTGCCAGTGGTGGGACCAGTGGGCTCAGAACTGATTTCGAAATGTGTGAGAAGTTGCCCATCATTGTCCTGAGGCCTCAGCCAAACTGGGGGCAAGGGTCCTATTTTAATGTCTGGCTGCACACGTATTTTCTCGGGTGATCCTCATCACAGCCCTCTGAGATCTGCTAGTACTGCTAGTTCCACTCTGCAGAGGATGAAGCTGAGTCACCGAGAATGTAAATCACTTACCTGAGGTCACACAGTGAGTGAGTACCTGAAAGAGCTGGGATTCAGACCCAGGTAGTCGGGCTAAAGAGCTTGCACATTCGGGCTCGATATAAAAGTAGAACCTCTTTGTTATCATCCTAAGTCCAGGCAAACTGGGGTCTGCTTAGAACCTCCACCCCACCTGCTTACCACTTGCTGGGAAAGAAAGTGGAAGAATATCTGCATGTGGATGAAACACACAATATTCTGCTGGTTCCTTGAAGCTTCCTCACCCCCCACTATCATGGCCAGTCCTGCCTTTCACTGTGGGCTAGACCGAAGATGTACACAGGTACAGATAAGAGCTCAGGACACATGGACCAGGTTAGACAAACCCCTCAGGAACAGAAATGGGAGGAGCGATACCAGGAGGGGAAGGGGCATGTGGGGAGAGGACAGGGGAAGAAACCGTGGGGAAAGGGAGACAGCGGTCGAGGTAAGGTATGAAAATAATAATTTATTGGAAATAATAATCTATAACTTATCAAGGGTTTGTGAGGGAGGTCAGGCTGGGGGGGGGGAAGAAATGGGGAGCTGATATCAGGGACTCAAGTGGGAAAGAATGCTTTGAGAATGACGATGGCGGCATCTGTGCAAATGTGCTTGACACACTGGAGGAATGTGTGGATTGTGATAAGCGATGTAAATATTTTTTTAAAAGAAAATAATAATTTATAAATTTTCAAGGGATCACGAGGGGGGCGGGAGAAGGGAGGGAAAAAAGAGCTGATACCAAGGGCTCAAATAGAAAATAATGATGGCAACCTATGTACAAATATGGTAAATACAATTGATGTGTAGATTGTTATAAGAGCTCTAAGAGTCCCTAATAAAATGATCTTTAAAAATAAATAACTGTGTTAGTCTGGGTACTTTAGAGAAACAATTCCACAGAAACTCATGTATAAGAGAGAGTTTTATATGAAGGGTAAGTGCACATCAAGAAAACATCCCAACCCAGTGCTGTCCAAGCCCACAAGTCCCTCATTAGCCCATAAGTCTGACACCAATCCACAAAGTCCTCCTCCATCTCACAAAACACACGCAATGATGCCGACTACAGGAGGAAAGCAAAATCAGTGAATGTGTAAATATCTCAGCACTGGCAGGGGTCTCCCCACGGCTGCTGCAGCACCCAGGGCTGCATTGGGGTAGGCCCATGTGGCTTCTCCTCAGGGATGTCTTGCAGGAAGTGAACCTTGATGGCTGAATCAGGGAACTGGCTAAGGCAGCTGCACCCTGGTCCGACCATCAGAGAGTAAGAGACCTGAGAACTAGAAAGGAGCCTGAGACTCACGGAGCCATTTATCTCTCCTCCCTTCAATTAACCCCACATGTGTTTATCGGCCAGGTTGGCACAATAAACTTTAGCTAACTCAAAAACTAAGGGGAAAAATGGTGGCCTGTACTCCCATTTGAGGCAAACATCATTGCTACTGCATGGAGTGGACCCTGTCCCCTGGGACCCCCAGTACAGCAGACTGAAGCACTGCTCAGTCCTGCACTCTCCCTATGAAGGGTTACCAAGCAGACAATGTCCTATTATGATCCATTGGCTAGTTTTGAAAAGTAGAATTGCTAGTCCATCTTAACCTGGAAGCTCTGTTGAACAGTGTTTGGCATCCCAGCAACGTGCAAGCGTTCATTGACCATGAGAAAGAGCTCCACCCCCTGCTTAAGATGGACTAGCAATTCTACTCTTCGAAACTAGCCAATGGATCATAATATATGAAGGGTAAGTGCACAGTGGTTAAACATTTGGTTTGGGTGTTTCGAACCCACCAGCCATTCCAAGGGAGGAAAATCTGGCAGTCTATATTGGCAAGGATTCCACCACTGTCCACAGTGGTCAGTCGGTTCTGACTCAGAGACCCTACAGGACAGAGCAGCAGTGTTACACAGGCTTCCCAGTCTCATCTTTCTCCTGCAGAGCAGCTCATGGGTTCAAACGGCTGACCTTGCAGGCCGCAGCCCAGTGCTTAACCCAGCATGCCAGAGAGCGCCTTGTTCTGTAACGACTACAGACCCTACTGGAAACCCAATGGAGCCGTCTCCTTTGTCTTCTAGGGTGGCTCTACGTCAGAACAGACTCTTCAGCAATGGGGCTCCGCCCACCTTCCATTCTGCCCATGGAAACAAACCATTTGCAGCTTCCCACCGCTTCAAGGCGGCTCATGCTGCTAACAGTTGGCATGGCCTCTTCCTTCTACTGAGAAGACCCTTTCCCTCTTTCTCCTCTCCTTCCTTCCCCTTATCATTAATTGCCAGCAAGTCCGTTCTGACTCACGGCAACCCCCATAAGACAGAACAATGCATGGCCCACTCCAGTACTGCTTTCATGACCGTTGGCATGTTTGAGACCGGTGTTGTGACCATTGTGTTCATCAATCTCCCTCGGCTTTGCAGGCGCCTCCGCTTTACCAGGTGCGGAGTCCAGAGCAAGGAAGCCCAAGCCCCCAACAGCACTCGGTGATTTTCAGCAGGAGATCACCAGACCTTTCTTCCTAGCCTGTTTGGTCTGGAAGTTCCACTGGAACCTATCCATCATGAGTGACCCTGGGTGGGCTACCTGTCCCCACAGTCGAATGGGTCCAAGAGGCGGTTGTGTAATTGAGAGGTAAAATCAAAGAGACATCACACAAGATAAGGCATGCAAGGGCTCACTTCTGAGACCACCATGACTTTAGGAGCCAGGTCCATGCAGAGAGAGAGAGAGAATATATTTCCAACCAAGGCTTACACATACTCTCGGGGAGTGCTAGACCCCTAAGTACAGGTAACCACCTATGTCACCAAGTGGGCTGTACCGTAACCCTAGTGGTCCCTGAGGACATTGGAGACTAACCTAACACCAGTGCCAGGGGCAGGTAAGGGGGAGCGGTTGTACGCAGAGCCTAGAGAGTAATAGCAGGTACTATAGTTAAAGCTTCCGGCTACACAGCAATCAGCCATGTGCTTGTAAGAGGTAACTTTAAGGTAGCCCTATGATGGGAGGATATAGTGGGAACAATATTAATTATGAGAATGTGATTAGGACTCACCTCCAATTCACATGGGTGAAGGCCTCCCTCCACCCCAGAAACCCAGCCTGCCAGGCTTCTTAATGTAAGAGACTAAAGGTTTCATCCGTGTCCACGCTTTTCCCATTTTCGGTTTCCCACACCCTGGTAGATTTAAAATACTGGTGTCAGAGCTTCTAACAGTGGAGCAACACGTTTGTCCTGACAGCCATCTGTTCGTTTGTAAGACTGTGGTGGCTTGCATGTTGATAAACTGCTATTCTCCCCTTAACATCTAGCTCCCAATTTCTCTAGGGGGTCTTTCTTGGCTGGAGCAGGCGGACCCTTCCTCAGAGTGTCTCTCGCACTTATCATAGTGCACAGGGTGCACAGCCGCATCATCTTGTGGTGATGCATCTCTCATTCCCACTAGATGTCCGGGACCCTCGAGGGTTCGGGTGACATCTTACTGCTAGGGTCACTCCGTAGCTTAACTCGCTCCAAGTCTATGCTCAGATTTGCTCAGGACGCTTGACTATCACTCGTGGTGCTTGGTATCATTGTCAATAGCACCACTTTGTACTTTCAAAAGGTCCTAGTTTGGATGACAAAGTCCGTGTTCCACCTACTTATTTATGATTAGGTCACTGTCCACACAGAGTTCATGTTTTCAAAGACATCATCAAATGAAGAAAGGGTGGAGACATGTGTCCACTCCCCACCCCCACCCCCGCCACTGCACATACCTCTCTAGCACAAAGAAAGGTGAAGGGCAGATAAGACACATGGAGACACTGGAGATAATGGAAGACTTGTCAATGGAAGACACTGGAGATAGTGAAAAGGTTGGGGGGTAAAAGGCAAGATCTTCGCACTGCTGTAATGACTGAGACCCGAGTTTGGTCCCCTGCAACAAGACCAGGGCACAGCATGAAGCCTGGAGTGCTGGGAAGAGGGGTACGCCACAGGGGACCAGCCAGTCGAAGAAGATCTGCCAGAAAGCCAATCTGTGATGGAAGGTCGGCCGTTAGTAGAATGTAAGATCGGGCTCTACATTCTACCAGGGCCTTTTACACTAGCTAAGGACCCTTCAGACTTGTTTTCCAAAGTATTTCCTTCAATAAACTCACTCTTTCAGTTTAAACAAATCATCCATAAACAATTTTTAAAAAGAATTCTAAATAGCATGTGCCAAATATCTCGAGATTATAGAAAATAGGGCATTTCTGAGATTAAAATTAAAACGTTTAAAGCTATAACCTAAAAAAATAAAAAGAAAACAAATCATCCAATAAATGTATGCGTTTGAGTGAGTGATTCTCCCAAGATCTCATGGAATTACTTCTAAATTCTGGCTTACACATTCTGTGATTAAAATAAGACAATTGCCAACATCATGTTTCAGTGCCTACATATTAAGATTTGTTGTACTTAATATGGTTCTCAAAAAAATTTTAAGTCAAAAATGAATTCTGTGGCTCTCAAAATTGAGTCAGAAATTCAAAACACTACAACTTGCCCTTCGGGTTCATCTTTCCCTTGAAAAGATCCTCCACACGGAATTCTGTGGCATGAAACACATTCACACCTGACCAATGAGTCTGGTTATAAATACACATGAATGACAGGAGATCATCTCATGCCCCTGGACCCCATCCTGACCAAGAGCAGAGCAAAATCTCACTTAGATTCATCTTTGATTTGCCTAACACCAAATCAGTATGTGGAAAAAACTACCATAAGGAATAGCCCATTAACATTGCTGCATCTTGACTTTTTAATTGTCAGCCTCAGCTTGTCATGTTTATCCATGTATCTCACTGCCAAAATTTACTATAGTTAAAGCCGACCTTGCACAGTGTAAATATTCTACAAACAGTAGAAAGTTACAAGTTAAAACTGTTACGGAGTCGTGCCCAACAAAAACCACTGACCACAAACCTGTAAAAGCTAAGAGTAAGTTTATTAGAGAAAAGACAAAGGTTAGAGAAGAGCAAATTTAGCAGGTAAAAGAGAAAGACAGAAACAGACAAGTTCGAACTCGGACTACAGCCTGACCACGCAGGGTCCAAGACTGCAGTGCCAGGCAAAACTTTCTCCTTCTCTTTATACACTTCAAACCAGCAAAGCGAGGGCGGTAGAGCATGGGGTGGTGAAGGACGTTTGCACAAGATACCAAGATGCGGGCAGTCTGCAAGGTCACAGTTGTTTACTTTTACAACTTATTTCTCGTCTGCTAGAGATAACATAGTTTTACTTTTATGACTTATTTTTCTAAAAACATTCTCTTCTTAGAGCCAGGTCCGGCCTATAATCTTTTTCGGCCACAGATGTTCCTCTGGTGACAGTTTAACCACTTATGTGCACAATTATCTTGCCCAGTCATTCTGACCTGCAAAACTCAGTGGAAAGAGAACTAAAATGGCTGTAAGGGGAAATGGAGTTAGATAGGGATAAAAGAAATTTAAGTCTAACAAGATATACTGTAACAAAAACAAGCAACCCTACATTGAGTAGTGCTCTGTTGGGTACATGTAGCAAACTGATCTTCCCTTCTTCCCCTGTCGGGCATTTAGGTTATTTCCACTTTTTTGCTCTTGTGACAGTGCAATGATGATGCTTAAATTAAACCCTCATTTATAAAGTGCTATGGATTAAAAGACTATGATTTTTTCCCTGCACGTTAGATGCCCCCATAATTTTTTTACAAATTGGAAATTAATGAAACTTGGCTTCGTTTTTTTGTTCTGTTTATTTCTTTAAAACGTTTTTAATAATGATTTTATTGGGGACTCTTGCCGCTCTTATAACAATCCATACATCAATTGTATCAAGCACATTTGTACAGATGCTGCCATCATCATTCCCAAAACCCTTTCTTTCGACTTGAGCCCTTGGCATCAGCTCCTCTTTTCCCTTTCCCTCCTTGCCTATGCTATTAACAAAAACCGTGAGAGGTAAACTCTGAGCACCGTGAAATTCCCCTGCTGTGAAAGAAAACAAGTTTATTTGCATAAGTTGCACATTTCTACCTGCCATGACTCACCAAATAAAAATAAACTTCCCCATACAGCTCTCTACAAAGTTATTTCCGTGACAACAAAAACGTCCCGAGGTACATTAAAAATAAACGCCGCACTGCATGCGGAGTGCACCACAGAGTGGATGCTCGCAGGTGCACTTGGTTCAATCTAACACTTTGTCCTTTGGGCTCCCTTTGGATCCATTTTAAATAGCTTCTAGTTTTTAATTTATTTTTTTTTTAAGCAAAAGGGAAGAAATGTATTGGAGCCCATACAGGAAGCCCTAGAGGGGCCCAGCATACCCTGCTGTGTAGGCATGCCCAGCCAAGGGTCACACCAGTCACTGTACCCCCATGTCCCAGAGAGACTCCCCTCAAGCCGAGCCCCAAAGCCCCAGGACTGGCTGGGAGTGGGGAAGTTTTTAATATTTTCTGCATCATTTTCCATTGAGGTTTTCCCTCTGTTTTGTTTTGTTGTTGTTGTTGTTGTTGTTGGCTTTTAGTTTTGTGAGGTTTTCTGTATGTTTTTCTGTATTTTAAATCCAGGATGGGTAAATCTTTAGAGACAGTAACTGGGCGAATGATTTCTTCGGGCTGTGGCAGGGGAGGTGGTGGAAGGAAATGGGGAGCTAATGATAATGAGTACAAGAAAGAAGAAAATGTCCTAAAACTGATTGTGGTGATGATTATCCAATTCTTCTTAATATGGTTGAACTATTTAATTACATGATATGTGAATTATATACCAATAAAGCTGTTTAGATATACATATAAATCCCTGCATGCCTTACAATGTTTTAAAATATATATTTAACAGTATTTTATAGATCAGATCACTGTTACATTGCTGGTCTAAGATAGGAATAATTGCAGTTAATTACAATTTGAGATTAAAAAAAGAAAGAAAGAAAGAAACCTACCCAGTTACTTCTAGATTTTTTTTTAACTTCTAGATTTTTTAAAGGTTAGTTTCAGTCTCTTTGAAGAACAAGCTAGAAACATTAAATAAAACTAAAATATAGACACCAAGCAACTTCACTTGTGTATATGTTCTCTGGAAAAGGGCTTCTCAAACTTTGGTACCAGTTCTCCATATATCTTAAAAATTACTAAGGATGCCAAAGTGATTTTGTTTCTGTAGAAGATAATATTGATATGTACCTTATTATAAACTAAAACTAAGAAACATATTTTAATCCAAATGGCAAAACCAATATTTAGAAAAGCTAATAAATTGTCTTCACTGTTTAAATATTCTTACATGTATATTTTCTTGATTTTGCTAGGTCTCTAGTTTCTGGTGAGAGATTTTTAAAACGGCATGTAGAGAAAAACTGTGGTGCCCAGTAAGTGTTCAATAAAAGCTTGAAGACAGAAATGAGGAGCTGATATCAAGGGCTCAAGTAGAAGGAAAATACTTTGAAAATGATGATGGCAACATATTTATAAATAAATGTGCTTGACACAATGGATGAATGTATGGATTGTGATAAGAGCTGTAAGAGTCCCCAATAAAGACATTTAATAATATTTTTTTTTAGTGTGAGGGTGATCACTTCTCACCCTTTTGGCTAAGATCATGTGTGGGATCTGTTCTTATCAGTTTAACATCTGATACGACCTCAATCCAAAGACAATAGATTAAATGGATTTTTGGAGCAGAGAGATGGGATCTGAGATTGCTCCTTCCCTCCACAAATTCACCTGGTATTGCAGTATCTTCAAGAATGGTGCACCCCTTGAGGGGGGGGGGGCATTTTTTTAAGTTAAATGCTGATGATGATGATGGAGGGAGGAATGCATTCATGGCTTTTAACTTTGTTTGTGCCTGTTTTTGCTTATTTCCCTATTCTTAATGCCCAGCACATAATGAGAGCCCACTAGATATTGTGGCAAAAAGGAGGAAGAGAGAGAGAGGGAAGGTAAAAGAGAGCAAGGAAAGCTAATTATGATTTTTTTTTTTAAAGAAGTAAATTACTCTAGTCTTCAGAGTCCTTTCCATCTCTATGATTTGAGCACATTAGTAACTGTGACTAAAAAGCCATGGGGAGTTACACACCTCCCCCCCCAAAAAAAACCCACATAATTCAAATTTTAAATGATCAGAAGATATAAGCAAAGAAGACAGTCAAGTGGTCAACAAACATGAAGAAATGCTCATGATCATTTGTCATTCAAGAGATGCATATCAAACCAAAAAGATCTCCTTTTTAAAAAAAATCATTTTATTGGGGACTATTACAGCTCTTATAACATTCCATACATCAATTGTATCAAGCATATTTGTACATATGTTGCCATCATCATTCCCAAAACATTTTCTACTTGAGCCCTTGGTATCAACTCCTCTTTTTTGAAGGTCACTTCTTACTGAGCAGTAATTGCAAAGCAGAGAAGAGAAAACCACCGACAGTTATAAGACCACACAGAAAGGGGACCATCCTCGGCTAAAGGTGGGACCATACAATGAAGCAAGCACTGTGGGAAGCAGGGTGCCACTTCCTTTACAAGCTGGGCCTGGAGCTGCCATGTGACCCAGCAGTCTCACTCCTATAGATCCTAGAGAAACGAGTTGAGACACGAATAGATACATGCACACCCATGTTCATCCCAGTACAATTCAAAATAGCATAACGATAGACAAACAAGCGATTTGCCCATCGGTGGCAGAGTGGCTGTACAAACTGCGGTGCCTAACAGCAATGGCAGACTACCCCAAGGAGCAAGGAGGACTCTGGGAAACACCCCATCACACGAAGGGCCCTGGAGCACATTATCTGAGTGCAATCCGTCAATCACTCAGAGATAACTATGGTATGAGACCACTATTTAAAGTCAAGAAAAGGTTTTCACACCAAAGGAAACATTCTTGGACGGTTTCCAGGAGTGGAAAGAGAAGTCACTGGCTGGAGGTACTAGGTGGTAACTAGGATGAAGGAGAAAGCAATAGACACCAAGAGGGAAGTTGGCAAAAAAAACCCAAAAGGTTGGAGATAAGGGAAGACATTAGGAGGAGTGTGAGAGGTAAAGGCAGCTCTCCTGAGAAGCAGAAATAGGAATCTGATTACCAGACCCAGAACAAACAATCCCTTCGATGTGAGTGAGGGAGAGTGCAGAGTGGAGACCCAAAGCCCATCTAGGCAATTGGTAGACAATTGGACACCCCCTCACAGAAGGGTCACAAGGAAGAGATGAGCCAGTCAGAGTACAGCGTAGCACCCATGAAACATACAACTTTCCTCTAGTTCTTTAATGCTTCCCCCACAGACACACACACACTATCATGACCCCAATTCTACCTTACAAATCCGGCTAGACTGGAGCAGGTACTGTACATGGGTACAGATAAAAGCTCACAACACAGGGAATCCAGGACAGATGAACCCCTCAGGACCAATAATGAGAGTAGTGATACCAGGAGGGGAAGGGATATGTGGTGGGAGAAAGGCGGAACCGATTACAAGGATCTACATATAACCCCTCCCTGGGGGACAAACAGCAGAAATGTGTAAGACATGAAAAAATAATAATAATTTATAAATTATTCAGGGTTCGTGAGGAAGAGAGGGGAAGGGAGGAGGGTAAAAAATTGAGGAGCTCAAGGGCTCAAGCAGAGAGCAAATGTTTTGAGAATGATGATGGCAACAAATGTACAAATGTGGCTGACACAATGGATGGATGGATAGATTGTGATAAGAGCTATACGAGTCCCCAATAAAATGACTTAAAAAAAAAAAGAAGAAGGAATCTTATTACCAGCAAGAGCCAGGGGTGGACTGCGCCCTCTGGATCCAAGATCCCTGTGCAGTGAACCTCTGGATCCAGAGGACAGCTGTGCCATCAGAGGAGCGGCAGCAGACGCAGGAGCCAAAGCACAGAACAGAGTGATGGACTAACCAACCCACAGAGCAAGCTGAGATGAGTGTTTGTTCAGGAAGCTGGCTTTCAGATTGGGGTGTCCCTGGGAACTTCACTGGGGAAGTTGGACTTGCTGACCCACAGAGTTTGCGCTAAATACTTCCAGGTTGAGCCTTACTGCAGAGTGGTATACTCCTTTGGGCATTTATTAGCAGACCTGAAACGTTGTAATTTGTCCTGATAAAACTCAACCCTGAGCATTTCTCACTGGCATTACAACCTGCTAACTTCCTTAACAAACCCTTTAATCTTGGCTGGGGCGGGGGGCAGGGGGCTAAAGGTAACTACTGTTATTTACACAGTCAAGCAATAACAGTGATCTATGAGTAGAGGCATGGACAGACATGCAGACTGAATGGCTGTGGGAGGAAAAGTGGGACCCTACTCTTGAATATATATTGGTCTCACAGAAGAAATGTCTACACATGTATTTACTTAGGCTGCAAACATATTCATGGATGTGGTAGAGCACACAGGGAACAAAGTTATGAAAACATCTTAGACATAGCCAACACCTTGAGGGAAGGGGTCACTGGCCCTGGGGCTCAACACCATCGTCTCAGGGGCCCCAAGGACAGCTGACATCACAGAATCCCAAAAGACCATGTTCTACATCCTGCTTGGGTGAGTAGCAACTGGCCTCTTCAAAGCTTGAGAGCCACCATCTCAGGTGCAACTATTAGTCCCTTCTCACAGGAAGGAAAGAAGAGTTGAGGAAAACAAAGATGCATGGAAGCAATTAAACTGATGGGCCAATGGGCCATGTGAATCCCTTCCTCCATGACCTTGAGACCAGAACTAGCTGGTTCCTGGCTACCACTATCAGGTGCTCGAAAAGGGATTGTGCTAGTAGGTCCTGGATAGGGTGGGGGGAAATATGGGCCAGAAGTCAAAGTCACGAAGAGACCAGGCTTACTGGTCAGATAAAGATGGTGGGACTCCCATGGCTGTTAGTCATCCTTCAGGTCTGGAACTTCACTTACCCCCATGTTAGACTAGTCACCATTTAAGACAGCAGTTCTCAGCCTGTGGGTCGCGACCCTTTGGGGGGTCAAACAACCCTTTTACAGGGGTCACCTAAGACCATCAGAAAACACATATTTCTGACGGCCTTAGGAACTGAGACACCGTTCCTCTATCGTCTCCAGGCAGGTCTGCCCACATGCAGATACGCCCACACACAAGTACCCGGTGTGAAGACTGTTACCCATGCTACACCATGTTTCAAGACAAATTTCATTTATTTGTCATTAGAAATAAATATTTCACAATATCTAATTATATACTGTTTTGTGATTAATCGCTATGCCTTAATTATGTGCCATTTGTAACAATGAAAATACATCCTGAATATCAGGATGATTCATAAAAGTAACAAAATTACAGTTATGAAGTAACAATGAAAATAATTTTATGGTTGGGGGGTCACCAAAACACGAGGAACTGTATTAAAGGGTCATGGCATTAGGAAGGTTGAGAACCACTGCTCTAGAGACAGTGCCCTGAATTCAGACTTCTAGCCTCCTGAGCCAGGAAAAAATAAATTTCTCATTAATGCCATTCATTTGTAGTATTCCTTTTATAGCAACACGAGATAACTAAAATAGGTAGTCTTCCAGCTATCATTTCCTCTCAGCTCCAGATCCACCCTTCTTTGTTTTACTTGTGTTACTGAACCGGACCTAAAAGCATTTCTCTTTTGCCAGCTGGTATAAGATCTAAATTCTGTCAATAGAAGTAGGAGGGACAATGCACAGTCAGAAAATGAGAGAAAGACTTATTTTCGTGGTAATGCATTGAGGCTTTTATTTGTTTATTTTATTTACTTGTTTTGGTACGCTGCCAGCTGATCGAGCTGTGGGAGGCCTGGTGGCACTCATCCTATTGGGTTCCTTCCCACCAACCACTCGATTCATTCACACCTTCCAGTGAGCTTGTATTTTAGGAACTGTGGAGTAATTTATTTTTTATTTCACATTCTAAGGCCAGGAATAAGATGAACAAATGGAAGTCAACAATAAGAAGTGGAAGTTTTAGAAATGGAAATTCCTAAAGGAAAATATTTAACAAGGATTGTATCAGAAACACTCCAAGAACAGATCTGCCAGGAATATGAGCTCATGGACACCATGATCCTAAGGACAGTTTAGTAAATTATGGGTAAACCCCTCAGATGATGCAGTAAGACATCCTCTTTCCCAAGAGAGAGAAAGCAGGGAAGTGAATCTCATCTTCAGGAAAACCATTGCAGAAGATAGAGACCAGGAATGTTATAAAGGAGGAAAAAATGCTTTCTACAGCAAGTAGCCCCCTCATATACGGATCTGTGGCCAAAGCTTCACTGTCAGGATTAACTGAACATCAGAAAGTTGTTTTGGTGTTTTTTTTTAACATTTTATTAGGGGCTCATACAACTGTTATCCCAATCCATACACACATCAATTGTGTAAAGCGCATTTGTACATCGTTTCTCAAAACATTTTTCTCTCCACTTAAACCCCCGACATTAGGTCCTCATTTTTCCCCTCCCTCCCCGCTCCCCCCTCCCTCATGAGCCCTTGATAGTTTATAAATGGGTATTTTGTCATATCTTGCCCTGTCCGACGTCTCCCTTCATCCACTTTTTGGTTGTCTGTCCCCCAGGGAGGAGGTCACACACAGTTCCATGTAATCGGTTCCCTCTTTCCTACCCATTCTCCCTTTACCCTCCTGTTTTGCCACTCACACCACTGGTCCTATAGCGCTCATCAGAAAGTTATTACTGTAAAGAAAACCTATGAATGTAAGGAATGTGGGGAAACTTTCAACAGAAGTTCCTACCTGAATACACATTAGCGAATTCATACAGGAAAGAAACCATATTATATAATAAATATGGGAAAGAGTTTAATCACAGTTCAAATCTAATAATACCTCAGAAATTTCATTCTGTGAAAAAAAACCTTACCATTATAATACATGTGAGAAAGATTTCAATGAGCGCTCTAACCTGGTTACACATAGAGAATCCATGGCGGGGAGAATCCCTATGGATGTACAGAATGTGGGAAGGGCTGCAAAGGGAGCTCAACCCTTCCTTGTCCTGCACCGGAGAACTCATAGTGGAGGAAAGCCATATGGATGCAATGGATGTGGGAAAGCCTTCCATCGGGGTTCAGATCTTAAGATGCATCAAGATTCATACTGGAGAGAAATTCTGTGAATGTGGGTAAGCATTTAGTCAAAGTTCACATTAGCCACACTTCAGAGGATTCATACTGGAGAGACACCTTTCAAGTGTAATAAATACGAAAAGGCATTTAGGTGGCATTCCCACTTTACTGAACACCAGAGATCCCATAGTGGAGAGAAACCCTATGGATGTCATGAATGTGGTGCGCAACTTTTGTGAAAAATCAGAGACTACATACTGGAATGTGAAAACACCTCTACTCCTGACTCAACTTTATTGAACCGCAGAGAGTGCATAGAGAGCAAAAAAATGGTGAATGTGGAAGAAATATTCTGGGGAAGTTCTGATCTAATTGAAACACTATGAATGTAGTGAATGTGCAAAAGCCTTTAGCCACAGGTCACACCTTGTAACACTTTGGAATATTCATACTGGAGAGACACCCTATCAATGCAATGAATGTGGGAAAGCCTTCAGGCAGCATTCGCTTCTTAATCGACGTCAAAGAATCCATAGTGGTGAGAAACGCTATGAGTACTGGCATTGTGGAAAAATCCTTCATCTGTCACACAGATTTCCTTAAGCATCAGAGACTGTATACTGGAGCGAAACTTAAAAGCGTAAAAGCCTTCAGTAAGGTAGAGGAGCATAGGAAAGAGCAGAAAATTCACAAAGCAGAGAAAACTTACAGGTGTAATCAGTGTGGAAGAACTTTACAAAGCAGGTCAGATCTCATCAGACACCAGGACATTCATTCAGGAGAGAAACTATGTGGATGTAAAGAATGTGGGAAAACCTTCAACCAGAGCTGAGACCTAAGAGACATCACGGAACTCATCGTGGAGATAAACCTCATGTGTGCAATTAAATGTGCAGAATCCTTTAGAGACAGCTCAGACCTTATTAAACACCATCACTGGAGGCAAACCCTATGAATGCTCTGATTGTGGGAAGGCTTTCCATCAGAACTCACACCTTATTAGTCCTCAAAGAATTCACCCTGGAGAGAAATATTTTTAAACACGCAACTATGGGAAGGCCTTCAGTGGATGCACGGCTTTCTTACACATCAAAACTTCACACTTAAAAGAAATCAGGAGAATGGGAGAGAATTTTCAACGGGATTTATTCCAATAAGTAATAGAACATAACAAATGTACCAAAAGCCAAGTGAAAACTACACATTTTTCACTATGGAATTTTTATTTGAAAACTCATTTGAAATCATTAGAGGAAACATTAGTGAAATCCGAATGGGTGGAAAATATACAAGTATAATCAAATGGCAAAGCTCCTTGTACATAAAGGTCTTTATTTTTTTCCTGCCTCAAACTTGCTACTAGATTTTTACTCCAAAGATATAATTGAGAATATTTTAGAAAGACTTCTGTTCTTAAACTATTAGAAGTCACTTTGGCAACAGGCTTAAACTAGATTATTCCTGAAGGAGCCATTTCATTCTGGATTGCCTAGTTTAGTGACAAGGGTTAATCATTTTAAGTACTTTAATACGATGAACTCGTTCTCTGGGATAAATTCCTCTTCCTGGATATATATTTTATGTTTCTCATTTTCTCTCCTTAAGAAATTTTATGGGGGTGTGCAGAGTGGAGACCCAAAGGCCCATTAGCAGGCAACTGGACATCCCCTTACACAAGGTTCTCAGGGAGGAGATGAGCCAGTCAGGGTGCAGTGTAACACGGATGAAACATACAACTTTCCTCTAGTTTTAAATGCTTTCTACCCCCACTATCATGATCCCAATTCTACCTTATAAATCTGGCTAGACCAGAGGATGTACACTGGTACAGATAGCAACTGGAAACACAGGGAATCCAGGACAGATGATCCCTTCAGGACCAGTGGTATGAGTGACGATACTGGGAGGGTGGAGGGAAGGTTGGGTAGAAAGGGGGAACCGATTACAAGGATCTACATATAACCTCCTCCCTGGGGGATGGACAACAGAAAAGTGGGTGAAGGGAGACGTCAGACAGTGTAAGATATGACAAAATAATAATAATTTATAAATTACCAAGGGTTCATGAGGGAGGGGAGCAGGGAGGGAGGGGGAAAAATGAGGAGCTGATATCAAGGGCTCAAGCAGAAAGCAAATGATTTGAGAATGATGAGGGCAACAAATGTACAAATGTGCTCGACACAATGGATGGATGGATGGATTGTGATAAGAGGTGTACGAGCCCCCAATAAAATTATTAGGAAAAAAAAAAGAATGTCGCTCCACCACTGCTGCCTCCTTCTTCTGCCGCTCCTGGAGCCAGCTGCCTGTGTGCTCCTTTGGTGCGGACCTGGCACCTCTTTTGTGAAGCTGCAGCGGAGGAGACTTCTGCGCTCACCATGGCCGACGAGAAACCCAAGGGAGTCAAGACTGAGAACAACGATCATATTAATTTGAAGGTGGCAGGGCAGGATGGTTCTGTGGTGCAGTTTAAGATTAAAAGGTATACTGTACGCCACTTAGCAAACTAATGAAAGCCTATTGTGAACGACAGGGTTTGTCAATGAGGCAGACCAGATTCGATTTGATGGACAGTCAATCAATGAAACAGACACACCGGCACGGCACAGTTGGAAATGGAGGATGAAGAGACAATCGATGTGTTCCAGCAGCAGACAGGAGGCGTCTTCTAAGAGGGAGCCTGCTCCTTTCCTCCAGAACTCTCTTCCTACTGACCAAGAATCCGTTCTCTATTAGAAAACCACAATTTGGTTCCATCCCTCCTGACGACTGCAGTATAGTTTGCGCTTTCATTTCCCCTCCCCACTCCTTTATGTACCTAAAGTAACTGGTGCATGCGCACATGCATATTGCATTTTCCCTTTGTTTATTTTGGTTTTTGTTTGTTTTACTAAATGGCCAATGGTATGTTTCGCTCGACACCAAGTGGAGATGGGATGGGGAAATACTGGCTCTGTGAAAACGCCCCCTTCGCCATGAGCGGCAGCATGCTCATTCAGCTCCTCTCCTTATACTCCAGTCCGTTATTTTGCTCTCACTGTTTAACAAAAAACAAAAAAACGACATAAAAAAAATCCTTGCATACCTTGTTGGATTGGAGAATTTTTAACGTTTTCATTTATCATTGTAAAACCAAGGGCAATTTTATAACTTTTTTGTACGTAGCTGTTACATATAGGACAACAGCTGTAAGTAGGGGGAAATTACTCTCAAAGAAATGAAGCCTAGTTTTCCCTTCAAGTCAAGCGTCTTGTTGTTTAAATAAACTTCTTGTTTAAAAAAAAAGAATGTCTATGCCAATATGACAACATTAATAAGAATGATCCACTAATTAAAAACAAACCTAAATAATAGAAATTATTTGACAGGGAAAGCCAGGCTGCAGAGCAAGGGAGGTGTTCTCCAGAGAGAGATGTGACTACAGGTGTACCACGGACTGAGAGAGCAAGAGACTGAAGAGCAATAGGGTTGAGAATGGTATTGGGCTGAGTGCCAGGGCAGAACAATTAGGTGGTCTGTGCTGGTGCAAATGAGAAGAAAGCACCCAATTAAAAAGCTGAGGGATTGTAGTAGGGAAAGCGATTTTGTCTTAAACCTGGGTTTGACTTGGGTGCAGTTTATTTCATAACTGGGGGTCTGAATGGAACTCTGGGGAGAAGCCAGTCATAATTTAATCTAGTAATTGGTACTGATAATTAGGCATTGCCTATCTGTGCAATCAAATTCAATGGTCAAATATGCTTGAAGTGCTGGCAGATAACATTTTAAGTGGGTCATCAGCTAAGAAAGTTACTGAATGGGACAATGTAAGACTTTCAACCTCATAATCTTCCTTCAATGAGAGTGAGTTAAAGTTTATTGTGCCAGCATGGCCGGTAAACACATGTGGGGTTAATTGAAGGGTGGCAGGATAAGTGGCTCATTGGGCCTCGCCTTTTGAGTTCTCGGGTCTGCTTTCTGATGGTTGGACCAGAGTGCAGCTGCATTAGCCAGTTCCCTGCTTCAGCTGGCAAGGCTGACTTCCTGCAAGACATCCCTGAGGAGAAGCAGCATGGACCTACCCCGATGCAGCCCTGGGGGCTGGAGCAGCTGTGTGGAGACCCCTGCCATCGCTGAGATTCTTACACTTTCACTGATTCGGCTTTCCTCCTGCAGTTGGTGTCATGGTGTGTGTTTTGTGAGATGGAGGAGGACTTTGTGGATTGGTGTCGGACATATGGGTTAATGTTGGACTTGTGGGCTTGGGCAGCACTGGGTTGGGATGTTTTCTTGATGTGCACTTACCCTTCATATAAAACTCTCTCTTATACATGAGTTTCTGTGGATTTGTTTCTCTAAAGTACCTAGAGTCACACAGAGAGTAACTCGTGAGATGCAGGATGGAGAATCAGATTGTGACCTCTATTTTCTTTAAAGAGCTTTGTGGTTCTTAACCAGGTTGACTTTGCCCCAACCTCTCACCCCCAGACTGAGATATCTCTAGTTGTCGCAGCTAAAGGATTGCTACAGGCCTTTTAGTGAATGAAGACCAAGTTAGGATGCTGCTAAAAATCCTATAGTGGACCAAACATCCCCTACGGTGCAGTTGTCTGGCCCCAGTAGTGCCAAAGCTGAGGAACCCTGCTCCTGGACGTTTAGTGTTCCAATCAGCTGGAAGCCACTAGAAGCAAATATGTTTCTGCGAACTTCTTATCGTGAACCAGGTAAAAGTTGACAGAGCAGGTTGACAGTTTCACATTCATTAACTCATACCCATTCTGATTGAACTCATTCATTACAATTCCCTCAATGTACCATTGCTTATCCCACTTTTTCCCTGTTTCCTGTGTTCACGCCTTGTTCTTTCCAAATGCCCTGAGCTAAGCTCTTGGGTAAATGCTGCCCCTTTGATCTTTAATGGTTGATTATTCCAGCACAGCGGTTACGTTTAATTTCAGACCTGAAGGGTGGCCATCATCCCGGGGTCCCCTCAGTCTCTATCTGACTGGTAAGTCTGGCCTCTTTGTGAGGCTGAGTTCTGTTCCACTTCGTTGTCGAACAAAAACTTTTCAGAGACCGTTTCCATAGAGGCGATGGCGGAGCTTCGGGAGCAGCCAGACGTGGGTTGGCATCTCCGCTTTACCGGACGTCTTGGCTTGCAGACCTGTTGGGCAAGTTATTTAACCCCTTGTTCCCCGTTGTCCTCATCAGTAAAATGCTGTACCTATGAGATTCACACACACACACACACACACACACTGAAGTCTACTGTTGACACCTAGCGGGCATCTGGAGCGTTAGTAGTTTTTAAACAAACAAGCAAAGTGTGAAAAACTTGTTGCTGGGCTACAGAATATTACCTCTTAACTGTCAAAGCACTGGGGATTCTGAATTTTCCACAGGGGGTCCTGGACAGTAGTGGCTGTCTTAAAGAGAAAAAGTCCATCCACACTCACTCTCTGGAAGCTGGCAGCTTGAGGATAACGTGTGATGGAGGTGAGCACAAGGGGGCTCAAGAGGCCTACCTATCGCTCGCCTCGAAATTCAACTCGTTAGGGGTCCACACAAATGATATTTTTACGTGAGAATATCATTAAATATATTTGGGAAGCAAAAGGAATTCCAAGCAATCATCCGTGATATATTGATGTGAAAATTTGAAGATAGTTTTTTCTTCTTCTAGTTATCCCAGGTTACAACCAATCAAAATCTTGAACTAACTGAAACATTTCAGCATTCTATTTTTATAAAAGAAAGAAATTTACAATTTATTCCAAAGAGCCTACTTCCATTTTCTGTACTTACAGAGCTATACGGTAGAAATCTTGGCCAGATAACTCTTTGTGAGGATAAACAGAGAGTGAAAGGGACTTACAGGTAATCGAATGCAGTGGTTTCCAGCTTTGTGGGCATCATTTTATGTGCGTATATTTTCAAATATTCTGTTTACCTAACTGTATTTATTATAATGATAATTATTAATATTAGTATTTATAATAACTAGTTCTACTAATTTTTGCTATCTACTTGCCAATGAGGGGCATGCCATAACTGGAGTAGAGTGTTAAAATTCTGGCAAAAACAAAGCTTACTATTTTCATTCATTTTTTTTATCCCTTTTGTGGGCAGATATACAATTTGCCTTGGGTTTTTTGGAAATTAGTTATTGCCTGAAGATTCCAAACTGAAAAACTCGCTTCTTCATTTCATCCTTGATAGAACTTGAATTGTGTTTTGCGTACTTAACTTCCAAAACCAAAAGGAGGAAATGTCTTGTTAACGTTTGTAAATGGTTTCAAATGTGAATGTTGAAATAAAAGTTATTCAACAAATACTAATTGTCAAATATGCTCACCGGCCAGACTTAGATGGGGCTAGAGAAAGACATTCTTTAAGGAGCATGCAAGCCCACGGGGGCTGAAGGAGGACAAAATAAATCATTTATCTTCAGTTAAGCAGACATGTCATCAGATGAAAGCCTGCCCAAAGCTTTTATGGAGGAGCAGAAGGGAACAGAACTGTCCAGTGTGTTAGCCAGACTTCTGTGGAATAAGGTCTGCCTATTAGGAACAGCCTACATCAGAACTTGGAGAAAGTCTAAGTGAATTTAAACCTTTAAACCACAAAGAGCTAAATTCAGGAGGCCCAACGCTGAGAGAAAATCCGAGCCTGATCATCTTGGTGAGGACGGTGACTAGAATGTGGTCAGAAAGGCTTCTCCACACACATAGTTCCTAAGACGGAAGACTGTGCTCTCAGTTTGGAGAAGAGCAGGGTGAGTACAACAGAAAGAGACTGTTACCTAATAAACAAGCCCCAAGTTAGTCCACTGCAATGCTCTTATTGAGAATGAGGCCACCATGCTCGTGCCTCGTGACTCATTATTTCAGCCTCGAACCCACCAACTCTTTCTCTGCATGGCAACTTAAATGATCTTTAGAACAAAGGCAACCTCCTCTCTAAACTGTAGTAGCTTCTCACTAATCTCAGCATAAAGTCCCAAATCCTTAACATGACATAAATGTTCTGATCGGATGCGATTCATCGACTCATTCAATAAATATGTATTGAGCATCCATTAAGTGTCATGCACTACAGACTGCCCAGAAGGGTGAGCAGAAGTGAACCAGGTAGAATGTAAAATAGTAGGGATTAATGAGAGACACAACTGTAAAATTACACCCATGATAAGTGCCACAAAAGAGACACATGTGATACTGCAGTAGAAGGACTTTCTGAAAATTGCTTATCTTTCCCTTCTAAGGGACCTAGGCACCACCTGCTTGCCAGTTCTGTCTTCCAGGAATGCTCCCTCCTTCCTGACCTAAATCCCCAAATCACACTGGTGGCAGTGGAGCTGAGTCTGAATCACGGTGGGCCCTGTGTGCAGAGGGCACTCTGCTCCATAGGGTTTCCTTGGTGATAACCTTTCAGAATCAGATCTTTCCTGGGCACTTCTGAGTGGATTTGAACCCCCAATCTCTCTGCTAGTAATCATGCATTGAGCTGTCTGCACCCTGCAGGGTCTCCTAAAGTTTAGTAAAGGCAAAGTAATTTGCCCAAAGACATGGCTAATCGAGGGATCGGTAGGTGCCATCGCATGGTTAAGATATATAAAGATTATAGTAAAATCATAGGGAAAGAGGCGAGAGAGTAAAATAAAGAAGTCAGATACATTTCATGGTAGCATGCTCACCTCAGCTCCTCTTGGTGGTCCACGTGGAGGTGGGAGATGAGAGGGCAGGAGAGAGCTCTCGTGAGGTTTTATTTCTAAACAAAGCTTATAGATCTTTGGGGGCATGCAAGCCCCTTGATTACAGATAACGATCTACATCATAGGAAGGGATTGTAACTTAGGCAATACAAGCAATAGGAGGGGCGTGACCTAGGGGTGTACACACAATAGTAAAGGGAGGATAAAGGAGTACATATGTGGCAAGATGGGCGGACTTTAGACTCAATATGACTATACAGTCTGGTTGCTCTAGATGGCTGGTACCCTTAAAGAGAATAACCCCTGAGCTACTTTCATTGACCTCCTAGTGTATAGTCATTTACCGTGCGTCGCAAGCAGCATCTTGAGTTTAGCATTTATTTGAGGGAGACAACTTGGGAGAAATCTTTCTGTATCCCACACAGCCTAAAAAGCAGATTTGTACATCAGGTTCAAAATCAGGTAGTCACACCACAGAGATAAGCAAATACTACACAATGTAATTTTAACCATTTACCAAAGTATCACTGGTGGTGGCCTACTGGACCATGCAAGTGCACTGAGGTGGTGCAAGTCATGCACCAGCGAACTAGGATGCCAGTAAAACTCACCAACTATACATGTATGAGGCACTTTTATTTATAGAAATAGGAACAGATTATAAGCATGGCACATTTAACTCTCAGGGCCCCCTCAGGATAAGGCCACTGTTTCAGCCATAGAATAAAACGACCGTAAGTACTCAAAACATCTGTGGCTGGAAGTTTCTTTTCTTTTTAAAAAAATTGTTTTAGGTGTGCGTTTACATAACAAATGATGGTCCTACTTAACAATTTTTGCACAAATTGTTCCATACCGTTGGTAAACATTTTTCACAATGTATCAGCATTCTACTTATTTCCATTCTATTTGCTCTGTTTCCGATCTATCGCTCTTCAATCTCTCGATCTTCTGGACCTTGCAAAGGAAGAAACAGAGTGCTCCGAGTTTCAGGAAGCTTGTGGTTAATGGGGGATGTCATCACCACACCGTTACTGGAGATTTCTCACAACACACGCCATGTGGGGGACAAGTGACCTGCTCTGGGGGAAGCAGGTACTCCGAGCAGAAGCTACTGGTATTAGTAAGAAACATTGTCAAAAGAGCTTTCCCTTCATGCTTATTTAGCCACACACCTGGGGGATGCAAAATGCCCACATGAACACTTTCATACCCACAGAAAAGATAACATTTATGCAAGTGTCAATAAATTCCTGGACACCCCCACCCCCCCGCTTTTTTTAATAATTGTATTGGGAGCTCTTATAACAATCCGTATATCCATTGTGTCAAGTACATTTGTACATATGTTACCATCATTATTTTCAAAACATTTTCTACTTGAGCCCTTGGTATCAGCTCCTCATTTTCCCCAACCTCATGAACCCTCGATACATTATAAATTATTATTATCTTCATATCTTACACCGTCCGCTGTCTCCCTTCACCCATGTTTCTGTTGTTTGTCCCCCTGGGGTGAGGGTGAGGGGGTTATACATTGATCATTGCGGTCCGTTCCCCTTTCCCACACCCCACCTTCCCCCTACCCTCATGGTATCGCTACTTCCATTATTGTTCCTGAGGGACAATCTGTCCTGGATTCCCTGTGTCAAAAGCTCTTATATGTACCAGTGTAACTGCTCGGGTCTAGCCGGATTTGTAAGGTAGAATTGGGGTCATGATGGGGGGGAGGGGAGGAAACATTAAAGAACTAGAGGAAAGTTGTATGTTTCATTGGTGTTACACTGCACCCTGACTGGCTCGTCTCTTCCTGTGACCCTTCTGTAAGGGGATGTCCAGTTGCCTACAGATGGGCTTTGGGTCCCCACTCCGCACTCCCCCTCATTCACAATGATATGATGTGTGTGTGTGTGTGTGTGTGTGTGTATATATATATATTTTTTAACCCAAGCTGGTATGGAAGCCCTTGGTAAAGATTGCCTCTAACAGGAGTCCCATTTGTGGCTGGCTTTCCCTGCCATACTCAGTCATTGATGGGAATATCAGTGAGCAGTGTGGCTTCAGCGAGTGTACCAAGGATGACCTGCTAGTGCAGTTTCCCTGAATAAGAATCTCTTCAGCAGAGCACATTCATGGTTGCCATAAGTCTATCTCTCTCTATTTCAAAATACAATTTGTCCCATCTTGAATGTTTTAGCATTTATGGTTTCTGGCCCTGATTCTCTCAATAACTTAGGGTCAATGTTGCCAAGATAAAAAACCTTGAACTCTCAGAGCTAAGTCTATAAGCTGATACAACTAGACCCCATGTAAACCCCTAAGTTCTCTGGATCAAACTTGATCCGCAAGGCAGTTTTGAGTCAGACAGGGAGACGTGCTTGCTCTGATGTTTATCAGTCACCCTATCTCTCATGTATGAGTTTTCACTCACTTTTGCCTAGCCCAGCGGTTTAGGATTATAAATGGGTAGTTTCCTAAATTTGGGATTGGAGAATGTTAATATTTCCTGAGTAGTTGATTGTTGTTGTTGTTGTTTTGGCTGTATAATTGGGATTTAGGCCATAACTAAGCATTTCAGGCAATGCCTTTGACTAATTCACAACTTGCAGTCCACAATGATATGATTTTTTGTTCTGGGTCTTTGATGCCTAATACCTGATCCCATCGACACCTCGTGATCGCACAGGCTCATAAGCTTCTTCCATGTGGGCTTTGTTGCTTCTGAGCTAGACAGCCGCTTGTTTACCTTCAAGCCTTTAAGGCTTGAGACTATATCTTTTGATAGCCGGGCACCATCAGCTTTCTTTACCACGTTTGCTTATTCACCCGCTTTGTCTTCAGCGGTTGTGTCGGGAAGGTGAG
>NW_022105908.1:21759274-21773687 GCF_000313985.2 Echinops telfairi | reverse complement strand
AATAAATTCTTCTCGGGGGAGGGGCAGGCATCCACTTAGTATTTGGTGCTGGGACCAGCCCCCCAACTATCTTCTTCTTAAAGCCAACCCTGCATGCCGCAATGCCCTGAGTCTGTTCTTTCCCACTCAAATGGGAAGAATTCATTATTAAATAAATATTTTTATAGACCTGATTAGAAGTCCCAAAGAAGTTGGAACTTTGCAAATATCTGGCCCAGTGGGTAAATGATTCTCACACTAGGAAGTAAAACGTTGTGATAAAAGCTACAGCTCACTTGAACTGAAGGCCAGGCCTCTGCCCGACTTGCGACCTTGACTTGGAAGGTCTGACTCAGCTTTCCAATACTATTGGTCAAAAGCAAAAAGGTACCAAGGATCCTAACCAACAACGCACGCTCCGCGCACTGTAGGGTGATTTCCCATTTCTTCCCCATGGTCTTAGGGAAGGGAGAGGGTGAAATCCCTATCCTAACCGGCCTAATGGGTCTAAAGAGTGGGACTTCACCCTTAGTTAAAAGTTCTCATGGGAGTTGTATGAACTATAAATGAACTTTTGTATTTAGCAAAATAACTTGGCTTCTTGGATCTGCTAAGATGTTTTAGAACAAACTATTTTGCTTAACCTTGACTTGCAAGGACGTGGCTGCAAAGTCCAGGTGTCTTTGTTGATGGACTTGGCTGTTATCCCAGAAGGAGCCAAGAAATGGGGTATAAAAGAATACACAGCTTTTAATAAAGTGCCATTGCATACATTCATGCTTCAGAATGTTTCTTTGGTCCTCCTGAACCCTACTTTTCTATATTCTCTTTTTTCTCAAGACCACTCACCCAACTTCAGCTTTCTGTTAGGAACATTCCGGAGCTGGTCTCCGGCAGAGCACTGCTCTCCTCCCAGAAATCTGAGCGGTAGCTAAACTCTAGGTCTCACCAGCAGGTGAAAGGAGCACAAGGGAAGGGTTCTCCTGTCTTCCCAGGGCTGCCCACCCGCCCTCTAGGAAGCTAGACAGCTGGGGGCGCATGCTAGCTCGCCTTAAGTCTTCAGAGCTGGATCCGCAAGAGGAAAGCGCTACGTGCAAAGCACTTTATAAACAGCGAAAAGGAGAATGCCGGTTACCCGAACTTCCAAGGAGCTTGGAGCTGGACAAAGTCTGGGGCAGTATGTGCAAGAGGCCAGTGAGGTTCCTGGGGTCCCGCCTGGGAAGCAGAGAGTTCCGACGGTCCTTCGACACCCCCAAGCTACCTTGTCCCTCCCAGCTCTTAGCCTGGGCGAGGGGGCCGGGATGAGTTCCCTGCTGGTTGAAGCCCTCTCTCCTCACTCAACGCTGCAGGAGGTGGTTTCAGCCCCTGCAGATCTCTTAGCAGTGCTTATACCTCCCACCTAGCAGTTGAAGTCCCCCTCTCTGTGTTTGGCATTTCCGGAGGCGGGGTTCAGCTCCCGCCATTTCTAAGGGATCACCCAGGCGAGTCATTTTAACATAGCCACATCCCCAAAGCTGAGGGTTACGGGAAGTGGGATTGCTGCTTGGTTATTTATTTTTTAGGTAAAAGTTTGTTTTAAAAAAACAAACGTGTGAAGGGCTGCACATGTCTGTAAATGGTGCTTTCTGGTGGTCTATGAGTTCCCTGAAATTGCATGCACATTTTGTTAGGCAGAGCTTTCCTGGCAAACACTCTCTGGCCTAGGAACCTGCCAGGGGAAACTTAGAACAT
Source organism: Echinops telfairi (assembly GCF_000313985.2). Lineage (NCBI taxonomy): Eukaryota > Metazoa > Chordata > Mammalia > Afrosoricida > Tenrecidae > Echinops > Echinops telfairi. Next base: position 21,771,977 of record NW_022105908.1, on the reverse strand, counting down.
GTGGTAAAGAGAGTAGCCCCCAAATTAACATGAGCTCTGAAATCTTAGTAGTTGGGTGATTTAAAACAAACAGCAACAAAAAAACCACCCAGGTGATCCAGAAAACTTTGGGTTATTTTCTCACAAAAATGCTTATACTCACACGCATGTGTGTATATAGTCAGTTCCTGAGTGGTCCAAAGAGTTACCGTTTCCCCGAAAGTAAGACATACCCCGAAAATAAGACCTACTTACAGTTTTGCCTCTCACTGAAATATAAGGCATCCCCCGAAAATAAGACCTCCCCAATAATAAGGCCCCCCCAACCTACCGTAACTCTGAACTCTGGATCATAGTGGCGGGCCGCTACCACGCAGCTCACTGTTGGCCGCAGCACAGCCGGAGCAGACAGGAAGAGCAAGGTCTTTTTGAATAAAACAATAAATGTGTACCATATTCCTCTTCATGGAAAAATAATACATCCCCTGAAAATAAAACCTAGCGCATCTTTGGGAGCAAAATTAATATAAGACACTGTCTTATTTTCAGGGAAACAGGGTAACATGCCATGTTGCTAAGCAGGAGGTTGGAGATTGGAGTTCACCAAGAGGTACCTTGGAAGAAAGGTTGGCTATCTACTTCCAAAATCTCAGCCACTTGAAAGCCCAATGGAGTTCTACTCTCACACATACAATGTCACCATGAGTTGGGATTGATGCAAATTATATCCCAAAACCAAACTCACTGTCATCGCAATGATTCCTACTCGTAGTGACCCTATAGGACAGCGTGGAACTGCCCCTCTGGGTTTCCCAGGTGTAAATCTTTATGGGAGGTGAAGGCCTCCTCTTTCTCCCTGCAAATTGTATCTGTATATACATAGGCTTCAAGAAGTTCATGGAAACTTTCCATGACTTTAAGTCTGTGAACATTTTGGAAGACACACACATACACGTCCAGAAAAATTCTGGGCCCTGACTTGAGAAACATTTGGCTTAAGGGATTCCGGACTCAAAATTGGTAGCGCTTGTCCTGCTATGGTGGATGAAGGATTTCAACAAATGGAAAGGCACAGGGAATAGATTAAGCAAAACCACAGGCTAACAGCATAGTCAGTCATTGGAAAAGAGGAAGATGGATTGGCACGTTGGCTGCAACATGGGCTCCAACATAACCGTTTCAAGACTGGCACAGGGCCGGGTGATGTTTCACTCTGTGGTGCACAGGGTCGCTAGGAGTGGGAACTGTTGGGATGCTAGCACCCAGCAGCAGCAGCAGCACAGCAGGCTGGGGCACTCAGGTAAGAGTGAAACGTTCAGGGTGAGGATGAAACTGGCACCTAACGCCATATGGAGACGCTAATGAAACACAATGTGGTTTGGAATAATAAACATTAGAAAGGCATCAAATCAGTGAAATCGTAATGAAATACTTTATTTACCTAAAGTTAAAATTAATTAGAGAAGGTAGATGTATTTGGCCATAGTTGCAAAAAATTCTGAAAGCTATTTCTGTTTATGACTTGGGGAGTCCTGACTTTTAAACAGGTCTTAAAGTGATACTTGCAGAAAATTTTGCTTACCAGTCAGTTATGATCAGACTTTGGCTCCCAAATAAAACTAAGAAGGAGGCATCAAGTAGAAGAGGAAAATCTCCCTGAGACAACTGGGTGACATGAGCAAGGTTACAAGGGGGGGGGGGTGGGGGGGCCACACACGCGCGTGTGTATAAGGTGGAGACATTTTCATTCACCGGAATTATTCTTGGGAAAGGACAAGTTGAAAGATTCTTCTTGGGATATGTGATACATGACACCTTCTTTCTTAAATATTTGGTTACTAAATTGCCTGTGTATGACTGAATGGATTGTTAATGAGTCTTCTGTTTTGCAGAGCACAGTGATGGGTCTAAAAATATAACTGAGAGGGAGATACCTGGCAGGAAAAAAGGAGCTGAGGAAACTGAGTCGTGTGATGGCGAGGACAGAGAAAGCCCTTCTGTGGCAGTTGGGTCAAGGGATTTGTGAGAATAAAGTGTATACATACATACGAACCCCGCATCCGCAGTAAAATCGAAATTACTCGTGGCCATGTTTGAGTGACTAGATTCTTTGTGAAGAGCTTGAGGAAGTGCTGAGTTTCATATCAGGGTTAGTAAAGGGTGGGCATGGAAATGAAATATGCGTACACAAGAACCGGAAATTACATGGACAAGTGGCATCCAAGATTCTTGAGGTGAGAAAGTTTGGGCTGGGTTCAAATTACGCTTGAGCAATGACTACAGGAGCGAAAGTGAATGCTCAAAGTACTTTCTCTGCTCAGAATGGACTGAGAGTAGCAGAACCTGGGAAGATGTGGGAACAGGATGCAGTCAGTGGTTCAAGTGTGTATTTTTTCAAGCCACCGCTGGAGACCTGGGAGAACACCTAGACTGGGGAAAGAAGAAACCCACTCTATGGTTTTGGCTGTGGCCAGTTGTTTCCAAGATCTGACTTAAATCCAATAGCATCTCACCAAATAACTAATAAAAAAAGTACATTTCCCATAAATTTTGAAATACATCTTCTCCACAGCCTAGCACAGCAATTAAGAGGACACATCAGAGGGACATCTTGGCTCTAGCATCAGCTCTGTGATGGTGGGTAAGTCACTTAACCCTCCAACCTATCCCTGCTTCAATTGTCTTACCTTTTAAATGAGGCAACCACATCACTGGTGGTTGTACAACACTGTAGAGTAGCTAACATTTATTCAGTTGATACTTTAATCAGGTGAACTGTATGAGAGGCAAATCATACCCCAATGCAGCCATTTCAATCTGTGCCTTCATCACAGAGATGCTATCAAAACGTAATGCCCATAAATGTTCTGGCACTGTGCCTGGCACGCAGTGAACACTCAGCTACTGATTGGTGCTTAGTATTGATGTAGTAAAGAGATCACAGAACACTGAAGACATATATAGATGGCTTTTAAAAAATCAAAACACTATTGGCCTGGCTGAAACTTCAGAGATTGGTTCCAGTCATATTGAAAGATAATAATCAGCAACCAGGCAAGTTAAGTGCATAACTCAAAGGCCAGACACCAGGTCTACTTGAATCCCTGTGCAAATCCCACTAGCACCCTCTGCCTTAGAAAAAGGGTGTGTTTCCATCAGGGTTTCAAACCAGTACATTCTGATTTGACCCCCTAATGAAATTTGCCTTTCCACCTGATAGACTGAATCAGAATCTACATTTTAACAAGTCCTAGGTGATTTGTGTATGTATAATCTTCTGTATATACTTGTGGGGATCTTATTAAACCATAGATCCTGATTCAGTGTCTCTGGGGTGGAAATGAAAATTCTCAGCAGAGGGTTGAACCTGTTCAACACCCTGATTTCCTCAAAGGAGAAATACAGGAAAACAGAAAAATCAGAGATGTTGAGAATTCCCAAGTCAAAGGACAATTGGAGAAGGGGCTCTCCCATCCTTGCCTACCGTGAACCAGAGCCTCCTGCACCACCACCCTCTCCCAGCAGCAGGGTTCAGATCATGAGAGCCTAAGTACTTTGGCAAGACTAGGCCCTGATCACTCCGTTGAATTGGCTGGTCACTGTGATCAGGTGTCTGGTGAAGCACCCAGTCCTCTCTGCTACATCATGACATGCAATCTGTAAGCACTGGAAGGAACTGGGACCAAAAGTCAGTGCTGCACATTTCTTGGGAGCCGTCAGTCAAAGCAGCCCTAGAGTGGGAGCAGCTGCTAGAGCTGCTTCTGCCTGCCACTGAAAAGTCGGGCCTCAAGTATTTATCCACTGGCTTTATTTAACCAACCCTGCAGAATTATCAGGATGTTCACTTGCAATCCTGTAAACTGCCTGTCAGCTGCCTCTATCATGGAATCCTCTGCAAATCAATGAGGAAACCTGGCAGGAGACATCAAATGGCTCAAGATTCCTGCTTCATCAGTGCTGCCATGTTTCTAAAGGAAACTTGATGCAAGTTGTTTAAGGCTAAGAGAGACTTACTCAATTTAACTGGAGGATGAGATGTGTGTCTTAGGCCATGGCTGCTTAATGTTTCAGAGGATAAGGTTCAGTGAATCAACTTTGTCCTTCTTAGGAAGTGGTGGAGTCAAATTCACTCACTAAATGATTGGTACAGACCCCTGATGCTGTGTAACCCACTGGGGAAGGGGGAGGAAGGAAATGAACAAGGGAGAGTGGAGAATTAAGGCCTGAAACAGCTTTTATAATCTAATGCGATACACTGAAATTTCTCAATGAATAGTTTATAAAAGTACCTTATCCTTTTCGACCAACTATTTAGATAAAAATCAGTGGAAGGACACAGGAGATTCTGGGCGTTCATTTGTTCTGAGACCTGGGAGCAGATCGTGAGCAAATTACTAAGTTTGACACTTTTTCACAGAAAGCTTTCGTACTTTGCAGATCATTCCACACAGTGAACACTTTGATGTCTGAGAAGGTGAGAGCTCCGACTAAATGTCTTCCGACATTCTTGACACTCATAAGGTTTCTCTCCAGTGTGAATTCGCTGGTGTATGATAAGTTGGGAGTGCTGGCTGAATGTTTTTTCACACTCATTACATTCATAAGGCTTCTCTCCAAAGTGGATTTTCTGATGGAGAAGCAGTTCAGAGTTGTCCCAGAAGGTTCTTGCACATTCATTACACTGATGGGGTTTCTCTCCAGTATGAATTCTCTGATGGACAATAAGGTGAGAGGTCCGTCTGAAAGCCTTCCCACACTCAAAGCATTCATAGGGTTTCTCTCCTGTGTGAATTCTCTCGTGTCTCAGAAGTTCTGAGTTGCCCCTGAAGGCCTTCCCACATTCCTTACATACATAAGGTTTCTCACCAGTATGAATCCTAATATGTCTAATAATTTCTGAATTCTGACCGAAAGTTTTCCCACATTCATTACACTCATAGGGTTTGTCCCCTGTGTGAATTCTTTGATGCCGGATAAGTTCAGAACTCTGACCGAAGCCTTTCCCACATTCATTACACAAATAGGGTTTCTCTCCAGTATGAATTTTCTGGTGCCTAATGAGGCCCGAACTATGCTTGAAGGCTTTGCCACATTCATTGCACTCATGATATCTTTCTTCAGTATGAATTCTCTGGTGCTGAATTAGCTGGGAGCTAACTCTAAAGGTCTTCCCACATTCATTACATTCATAAGGTTTCTCTCCAGTGTGGATTCTCTGATGTAGAATAAGGGCTGAATTCTGACTGAAGGCTTTACCACATTCTTCACACTTATATGGTCTCTCTCCAGTATGAATTCTATGATGATGGATGAGATGTGAGCTCTGAATGAAGGCCTTTCCACATTGATTACAAGCAAAAGGTTTCTCTCCAGCATGAATTCTCAGGTGCCTCCGAAGGCTTGAGTTAGTTCCAAATGTCTTTCCACATTCTTTGCATTCAAAGGGTTTCTCTCCACTGTGAACTCTCATATGCTGGATAAGATGGGAGTTCTGATTAAAGGCTTTCCCACATTCTTTGCATGTATGAGGTTTTTCTCCCACCGAATTCCTCTGTATTTTGTTGGGTTCTGAATTCTCTATGAATCTTTGACCAGAGGTAGTAAATGTACTAACTCCTTCTACTGCAGTTTCTCCCTGAGGTATAACCAGATTTGGGCTGGGATTACAGTGTCTCTCAAACTCATTATACTCATCTTTCTCACTAGAGGGTGATTTCTTAAAGATAATCAACTCTGGTGTAAAATCTCTCTCCTGAGGAGATATTTGCTCCAAAATGTCTTCTTTGGACTTTCTTGAATGCCCGTCTACCCTGTGTTCTTCACATATTACTCCAAATGTACTGCCTTGGTAAACCACTTTTGGAAGTTTTTCTACTATTGCCCCATGTGATTCACAATCTTCAGAAATCTCTTCCTTGGGAATCACCTTGTTCTCAGTCCCCATCTCACAATCTGAAATGAGAGAAGGGAAGCATGTAACGTGATTTATCATATTTAAATGGAGCTAATACCTAGCGTACAGAGCTTGGACATGGTTCTGACACTACTCAAAAATAGTCTATGTACTTAGTCAAATGATTAGTCAAATTAGCCGTTGATGCATAGGAGATATAGAATTATGGTGCATATGCTGAACAATGAGCAGACAATGGCTAAAAAGGTTGGGAGAAATGATGAAAGAAAAAAATTATGGAAATAGGAAACGGATGGTACAAAGAAATGCTCTTAAAAGCTACTTAATATTAATAGAGCTGGGGTTGGAACCTGAAGTTGGTAAGAAAAATGTTTAAGGAAAATGACAGCCAAAGTAATAGATGGGGATATGGAAAAGATTGGGAGATTGTGTGTGTGTGTGTGTGTGTGTGTAAAACCTGGTAAGTTAGGTTATGCTAAGTCAAATAAGTCACTTGCAAAAGGACCAATATTGTATGATCTCACACATGAAATAAGCAAATGTACTGGAGTAAGCAGGTGGGGGAAGGGAGGCTGTTTCTGGAGAGTGAGTCTATGCCAGTTGTGGTTGAATCATTTGGAAAAGAACAGTGACAATGGTGGTAAACTTGAAGAATGTAATGAAGACCAATGAACTATACACATGGATACTGTTGAACTGGTGAGTGACTTTTGTGTATATTTTTATCACAAGTTAAAAAGTCAAGTTAATAGGAATAACTTTTTGGCTTATACAGAAAATGAGTACAAGAGAAACTACTTAGTCCAGTCACGTGGTGCTTTACAGAGCAGGGATAGAATATGTAGATACTGCCCATTCAAAATGTTAGTGTGAGTTAGCTAGAATTAACACAGAATTAACTACCCTGGGCTTAGGAGGAAGTACGATTCTAGCTTAATTTTTCTCCAGAGGGTTAGATCTCATCATTATCACTTACTGAATAATTCTTTTCCCTACTGGCTTGAAATGCTATCTATACTATATTGTGAATGTTCACATACATTTGGTCAATTGTTGAACCCCATTAATTTCTATTGATGTATCTATTCCTTGTTAGGTATTACAGCTTTATTAAAAAATTTTATATCTGAGTTATCTCATTTGTCTTCATTTTTATCTTTCCTGTCTATTCCATGTAAATTTTAATAAAATGCTATGACGTTTCCAAAGTTTTCCTGATGCTTAGATATCTATCATGTCTCCATATGTCTTTTCATTTAGTGAAAGTTTTATTATCATATTTTCTTACTGGCTATTATTCATCAATACAGAAATACTGTTAACTATTACATAATAATTTTATAAATACTTCATTGTTCTCATGTGGAACCTGTATATGGACCAAGAGGCAGTTGTTTGAACAGAGCAAGGGACTACCTCAGATGTTTAAAAATCAAGAAAGGTATGTGTCAGGGTTGTAGTCTATCAGTATACTCAGCAAATAATCAGAGAGGCTGGGCTATATGGAAAACACTGCTTCGAAAGTTAATGAGGAAGACTCATTAACTTGTGATAAGGAGGTGGTACAATCTTGCTTGCTAAAAGCAGAAGACTTGAAGCCTTTAGTCATGAAGCCCAAAGACTACAGCCTTCAATATATATTATACCTCAACATCAAGAAAAAAAAAATCCTTACAACTAGATCAAGAAGCAACATCACAATGAACAAAGAAAATTTCACAATTGTCAGGATTTCATTCTACTTATCCATGGAAGCGGCAGTCAGAAAATCAAACAAGGTCCGGCCTTCGGCAAATCTGTGGAAGTGTCCAAAGGTAAAGACGTCACTTTACCTCAAGTGCACCTAAAGACTGAAATGCACCTGATCCAAGCCAAGGTGTTTTACATCTGCAGGTAAAAGCGGTCCAATGAATAGGGAAGGTGGAAGAACAGATGCCTTTGAGTTATGGAGTTGGCAAGAATATGAAATACACCCTGGCCTGCCACAAAAATGACACAGCTTTCCTGGAAGAAGCGTGAGCAGAATGCTCTTCAGAAGCAAGAATGGCAAGGCCTGTCACACGTACTCTGCACTTGTCAGGAGGGGGGAATCTGCCCCTGAAAGGCATCATGCTTGCTCAAGTAGAGGGTCAATGAAAAAGATGAAGACCCTCAGCTAAATGAATTGACACTGTGGCTACAACAATGGGTTCAAGCAAAGGAGTGATTGTAAGGATGATGCGGGACGAGGCAGTGTTCCCATGTGTTGTGCATGGAGTAGACACGAGTTGGAAACAAGCTGATGGAACTCACAACAACAACTAGATGGGTAGTAGTGACACCGAGATTGGGAATGCTGGAGGAGGAGCTAGTTTAGGAGGGAAGATGAAGGATGGAATGTTTTAGACAAACTGAGCCAAGGATACTCATCAAGGTATCAAGGACTCAGTCAAAACATGTGTTTAAGCTCAGAGTCATCAAGACTAGGGATAACGATTTCCTCTTCCACACCTTTTCTCCCCATTCCTCCAGTCTGCCCCAGAAGGCTAACCTGTATATCAACAGGTCCAGGCTCCCAGGTGCATCTCACCAATATGGAGCCCCAGAAGACTAGAATTAAGCAAAATAGTTATGTGAGAGAGTTTTAAAATGTTCGTGGGAAAATAACCATTGTCTTTTAAATTTATTTTTTCATGAACTTTTTTAAGCCTCCTCACATTCTTCTAGTTCCTTCCTATGAGGGTGCCTTGGGCTGATGGTGTCCCTCAATAGGTCATTACTCCTTTCAAGGAGTCTATCCTACCTAATCATCCTCTGTAGATTCCATAACCTCTCCTACTTTTGCCCCTTTAGGACCAGGGGTAGTGACCATTCAAGTGTTGCCAGTCCCAGGTTCCTCAACACCCTACCCACTTGCCGCCCTCGAGTTGATGTCGACTCATGGTGACCCTATAGGACAGGTAGAGCTGCTCCTGTGGGTTTTTGAGACTGTATCTCTTAAAGGGAGTAGAAAGCCTCGCCTTTCTCCCAAGGAGTGGCTGGTGGTCCTGAACTGATGACCCTGTGGTTAGCAGCCCAGCTCATATCCACTATGCCACCAGGGCTTAACACCTTACCTACATCTTTCTAATTTATAATAAAGCCCTTTCTAAATAAGCCTTCCTCAAATGATCTCGCTCGAGTGAGCTTCCTGTTTCCTACGGGGACCCTCCCTGATGATAAAGGATAAAATACATGAAAAGCAGCTGCCAAGACTAGAAAGAGTAGCTAGTGAAGTTGGAGACCCAGAATGCAGTACCAATGATGTCACTGGAAACTGGATTAACAATAATGTCAAAAATAGTTAAGAGACCCAGTAAAGCAGGAATTGGGAAATGTCTGCGGAAGCAATTAGGTGGGCACAGATGCCCACAGTAAAGTCAGATTCTATGGAATGGTAAAAGCAGAAGCTAGGTGGAAATTCATTACTAATTCATTTGCTGTATCTCTTTTAAAAACATGAAAAGAAGGGAATAAAGAGTATACTACTGGGACAAAGAAGTGCATTCTCCACTGGGAGGGGATCTGAGCATGTCATATTAGAGGGTCTCCGTGGGGAGACAGGGAAAAACAAGATGACTGAAGAAAACCCTGAGAGCCAGGGAGGATCCAGTCATCTAGTAAGAGCCATCTGCCCTTTCTCTGCTCAACCTCCACACAGCCAGAAGGTCTTGGCAACTACCACCATCCTCCACTGCGCCCTTGTGCATCACGGTCAGTACCGTCCCCTGCCCGGACTTCTGGAAGGAGCCTCTCTCCTCTTCACTCTACCCTTCCAGATGGGTTCGAATCTTCAACAGCGTCTCCTCCAGGGGACCTCTAAAAAAGGGCACCTCGTGGAACTTAGCTAGCATCGGCAAATTTTAAAATCTGGATTTCTCTTTTTCACTGAAAATTATAGGTCATATGTATCCATGGTAGAGAATTTGATTATTTTTTAATGATACTATCTTGAGTTGGGAGGTACTTTTTAAAATGAATTTCTCTCTAATGTCCAGCTCAGAACAAATTTACTTATAATTTCCTCTGCCCCCACCCCTTTTTTTACCCTCATATCTCCTATAGTTGCTTCCTATCTATCATCCAGCTTTCTACAAAATCAGACTTCATTCCACACCTTATGGAAAAATCACTTGTCCACAGCAAAACAAGATACAATAGCAGTTAGGTCTGTATATGGTCTCCAGCTTCAAAATCTAGTTCAAAACTTAAATATAAAAAGTCTTCCCCAAGAGGAGACGAGCCAGACACGGAGCAATGTAGCAACGATGAAAAATACAACTTTCCTCTAGTTCCTAAATGCTTCCTCCCTCCCCCCCTCCTCCCCCTGCCCCCATCTCCCCACACACTATCATGATCCCAATTCTACCTTGCAAGTCTGGCTCAACCAGAGGATGTACACTGGTACAGATAGGAACTGGAAACACAGGGAATCCAGGGCGGATGATCCCTTCAGGACTAGTGGTGTGAGTGGCGAAACAGGGAGGGTAGAGGGACAGTGGGTTGGAAAGAGGGAACCGATTACATGGATCTATAGGTGACCTCCTCCCTGGGGGACGGACAACAGTAAAGTGGGTGAAGGGAGACGTCAGACAGGGCAGGATATGACAAAATAAACAATTTATAAATTATCAAGGGCTCATGAGGGAGGGGAAAGCGGGGAGGGAGGGGGAAAAATGAGGACCTGATGCCGGGGGCTTAAGTGGAGAGCAAATGTTTTGAGAATGATGAGGGCATTGATGTGCAAATGTGCTTTACACAATTGATGTATGTATGGATTGTGATAAGAGTCGTATGAGCCCCTAATAAAATGATTTTTTAAAAAAAAGGAGATTGATAATGAGGCACCAAGTCCAGTTGATTTTGGTGTTTTGATTGTTTCTTTGCTGGGTTGGTTGGTTTATTATCAAATAAAGAAACAAAACCACACACACAAAAAGAAGTCTTCCCCAATTAAATCTGACCCTTTTGATCATTTCCCTTTTCTTTTCTTTTCCAGTGTTACAATATTAATGTCACTTGTTGAATAGTATCTATAGGTATCTCCACATATACAAAGAAAAGCCGATCTCCATTTAGTTCATTTTCCCAAAGCCCAGTGTGATAGTCAGGGTTTGTGTCACTGTCACTGAGCTAAAATTCTCAGTAGTATGGCTGGCCGTCCCTGCCCCCACACCCCCATAATGTGACCTAACATAACGTAAACAACTCCATGAAGATTAAGGTAGACCCTTCCTCAGGTCACAGTTGGGAGCCATCTATAAATAGAGACTGTGGAGAATTCACTACGTGCTTCTTATCCCTGATGGCCTGGACCCTGCATCTGGTTTCTTTAGACCTGGGTCAGTGGCCTGCCAACCTGGGACTCGTCCAACTTGGTCTCCACCATCCAGCCTTCCTTCTCCTGCCTTCTGGTTAGTCAGCCAGCAGCTCTGCGAGTCAGGAAGGGCCTCCAGCTTAGCACCTGACCCATGCACTTGAGTCAGACTGGGCTTGCCTGTTCTGGGCTGTGTGGGCCACTTTCTTGATATAAATTTCTCTTATACATATAGGAGTGTCACTGGTTTTGTTTCTCGTGAAAACCTAGCTGAACACACCCAGTCATACCTTAGGCCTCATCCTCCTATTGAAACACCCTTCTTATGGCCTAAATGCAATTTCCCAACCATAATTTCCTGTCTCTCGCATCTTCAATTTTCTAAATCTGAAAGTGACTGTTTCTGGGGAGAGAGAAGGCAGAGAGGCCATCACAGGAGTGGAGGGTGACCACTCTTGGTCTTCAGCTTGAAGGTCAAGAAGGAGACAGACCTCTCTTGGGTCACCACAGTTCAGAATAGGGTCTCCTGAGCTTTGCAGTCAGTTCTGTATTTGGTTTTTCAATGCAACTTATGATAGCAAGCTCAGAAAGCTTCATTCACAAAATACTGATATGTAAACCGGATGTCCTGTTAATTAAAAGTTAGAAAGAAAACCTTAAAAACACTATTCTGAATGAAAATATTCACCAAAAGAAAAAACCTATAAAAGTCTTTGGTAGGCTGTGGGAGCAGATTGTTTTAAGATGTGCAATGTACTCTGTTGCTTGGAATTCCCGGGTTTCTGAGTAGCAGCATGCATTCATGGGACAGTCTGTAACTCATTGCCTTCCTCAAGTTAAAACAGAACCATCACCATATTCCACGGTCTCGCAAGACCTGTGGGGAAAAGCTGTCAGCTCTTTCCGGAGTTCAGGCTCTTAAGTCTGAGAGAGAAATACTTCTCTCCCGTTCCCTGGGAAACCGCTGAAACACGGCATTCTTCAGGTGTTGTTCCACTCCCCTCCAAACCACAGTCTAATTGGCTACATATACTCTTCCTTCTTGATTTGCCTTCAGAGAAATGGTCCACAAACCCTTTGGGTGAGAGTTTGTGACGAAATGCAGGATACGTGACAAGAAAGGTATATAAGCCTGCCTTGAATAAAGTTCTGGGCCCTCGAGAGCCTATGCTTCAGAAGCTCCTCCACCCCACCTGTTATCTTTTATCTTATCTATTTTTCTTAATTGCAACTGTGCCCCTCTTGACCCCCTGTTCTTTGTGAGGGAGCTGGCCTTGTTAATCTCACAGCTGTACTGCAGTCACAGCAGGAAAATCTAATTAGATTAGTGATTCTTATATAATGGTACCTGGCCTGCTAGGTTAGCTGCACAAGAATCCATTGAAAATTCTACTTTAAGGGAACAACAAGTGATCCAAATTGGTGGTGAGGAGGGTGTGGGAGGCCTCGTAGGGCATGATCAAGGGTAATGTAAC
>NW_022105908.1:21716697-21757388 GCF_000313985.2 Echinops telfairi | reverse complement strand
AAATGTTTTGAGAATGATGAGGGCAATGAATGTACAAATGCGCTTTACACAATTGATGTGTGTATGGATTGTGATAAGAGTGGTATGAGCCCCTAATAAAATGATTAAAAAAAAGAAAGAAAAACAAAATAACAAGAGAGGATTGAGTAACAAAAAGAAAAAAGAAAAACTCACTGTCATGGAAATGATTCCAACTCATACAGAGTAGACCTGCCCCTGTGGGTTTCTGACCCTGTAGCTCTTTATGGGAGCAGAAAGACTCATCTTTCTCCCTCGAAGCAGCTAGTGGATTCAAACTATTGAACTTGCGGTTCATAACCCAACATGTAACACACTTTGCCACCAGGCGCCTTTGAGTTACAAAAGGTACAATAATTATTCACTTCCTCAACAAACTATCCCTTTGTATGTTACTCCAGAGGTTTCCCACTCAAGGGCAACAGGGAAGCAAATGAAGCCTGTGCGTGTGTGTTAGGGAAGTGCCAACAGATGAGGAGAACAGAAAAAGATGTGGTGAGCACACAAGATCATGAGGTGCCCTGGAAACTGTGACGAGGTCACGCTTCAAAGGTTGAACACTTGAAAATTTGATACTTTTCTTTTGAAATGCCAAAATATATAGCATCCACTGAAACTATACCTTTGATGAAAAATTATGAAATGCTTTAATGTCAACTTACAAATGTGTAAGAGGCACCCAGAACTTTAAAAAATTGCCGTATGGGCTATTTGAGCAAAAAAAATTTTAAATAGCCTTGCTCACTTTGAAAGAGATCTGACTTCACTCAAGAGTGCCAGAAGTGAGCCTCTGTTGGGTCACATTAATCCCAAACCTTTGTAAGTAACTGTTTCAGAAACCATAGGAACTGGTTCAGGAACGAACATGTAACTTCATATGGGGCAATGATACTCTGAGGAAGTTTGCTGGAAGCTTCTGGAAATAAGTCTCCTGCATCCTGAGAAAGTCCTAGGAAGAGACTTCCTCTGTATGCTGTTGCCCGGAACTGCTGCTGTTGTCTCACTGCCAGCGTTTGATGAAGGCAGGAAAAACTATGAAAATCGAGGAGAAATGGAGCCAGAGACACTAGATAAAGGAAGCCCTGGAACTGCTAAAGCACTTGACTTCTGGTTACGCAAGCTTTGTACACGTATAGTTTAAGGCAAATTTAAGTTGGGCTTTGTCTCTTACAGATATAAGCATCTGCATCCTAGCAGATACAAATGCTTTCCCCTAACTTTCGAAAGACGGGGTCCTACCCAACACTCAGTATTTCCTGCAATAATTACATCCTTTCCAGTCTTCAAACATCTGCAGGAGGAAGTTCTCTCGTGGTCTCTTGAGTCAGCACTCCACTGGCCCTTTTCTCATCTCTTTTTATGATAGTCATTGTCACTTTCCAAGATCTATAGAATAAAAACTTCTTAACATGATTTCTCAGGCCCATGTCTCCCTTCTCCATCGCCTCTCCAATGACAGGAAAATGTAGTCATGCTGGATTTCTGGCAGTTCAAATATTCCTTATTCCTTAGAGCTTCTCTCCCTTTGAGATCAGGTTATTCTCACTTCCTAAAATACTCTTCCCCATCTTGTGCACTTAACCAGTATCTACAAAACATAGACACTTCTATTTTCTTTCCTCCTCTCCCCCACTCTCCCATGGCAGATACTGTCATTTTGTACACATCTCTACTTTCTGGCTACAGTTTATATTCACGTCTCTTTTCTTCTTTAGACTGTGAGTAGGAATGAGGTGTCATTCATTTTGATATTCCCAGGACCCAGCTAATGTTTAAGGAGCCCTGGTGGCCTAGTGGGTTATGAGTTGTGCTACTAATCCCAAGATGAACCATTCAAAACCATCAGCCCATCTAAGGGAGAAAGATGAGGCTTTTTACTCCCATAAAGAGTTGCAGATTCGGAAACCCACGGGCCAGGTCTACTGTGTGTAGTGTCCACTTGATAGCATTGAGTCTGGTTTTGAGAGTGAGCAAATGTGTGTCAATTAAGTTGTGTGATTGTCTTGCCTCCATAAGTAGTCTGTAATACCCTGAGGGTTAAAATGCCCTTGAGGGAAATTATTTTCAACTTGGTTCTTTAACAAACCTAGGGCAGTCTCTGACACATGGCTGGTGTCAATAGCTATTTGTAAAAACACGTTCTTTTTCCCCATCTGGATGATATTTAATGGTCCTCTCCTTTACCCATCCCCTCCCTCCCTGGTTCCCACAATCAAGAGGACCCTATCAACTATGTGTTCAAGGCTGCCTCATTTGCATAACTGACCCTCATAAGTCGGAAGCGGGCACAATCTGCCACTTGGGTCCTACATGTTGACAATGGCAGATACCATTTCGTCCCCACGGTTTACTTGAGGAGGGAACGTCTGAGAACACTACAGCTCCCATCAGTCTCCAAGTCAGGGCTGCAGCAGGGGTGTCCCTGCTTCTGCCGCCCCGGAGGCTGGCAGGCACTGAAGCGGAGTGGGGGTGGGTCCTGCCGATGCAGGCCTCACACCCTCCCTGTGCAGGTGGGGAAATGGAGGCCTGGAAAGCATGAAATCCAAGGTCACACAGCTAACCCGGCTCAGAAACAGACCTCAACGCGGCGTTTTCGCTCCGCTCGCCGGCCGGGGAGTCCGGAGCCCAGGGCCCTCCTCCCGCCCAGCCCTGACGGAATGAGGTCTCACCGCTGGCCGTACCGCCCCACGCTCCCTCAGCTCGCGCTCCCCGCAGCGCTCCGCCCGCTCTCGGAGCCCGCAGCTGCGGTCTCGGTGTCACGGGAGACGGACCCCAGCCACTTCCGGTACCCGGACGCTCTCAGCCAATCAGCACGCGCCGCACTCCGCGGGGGGGGGGGGCGGGAACAGGTGGGCCGCCGCGCCGACCCCTCCTCGCTTTTTTCCAGCTTTGTTGTGTGCTGTGCGCTCTCGGGCCAGAGCCCCACCTCACCTCCGCCGACCCAGCTAGCTCCCCGAGATGGCATTTTGCACGGTGCGATGCCTCCTTCGGTCCCAAGATCATTGACAGCTGGGTCCTCCGGGTTTCCTAGAAGGGCTCCAGGGACGCACTTCCGCCCGGCGACTGGCCGCTCTGCGCGCCGGCGCCGCTCCCCACGCTTGGGTGAGAGGCGTGCAGTCCGAGCTCCGCGGGCCGGGGAAACAGACTGCCGGCCCTGGAAGCCCGCCTGTCATCTACTGGAGACGAGGAAGACTGCGGTGCCATGCAAGAGGGCTTACTTGGGGGGTGGGGGGCGTGAAATCCGAGGGTTGAGCGGTAAGGGGAGGGCAGTGGTAGAATTCCCACCTTGCGGGACACACAGGTTGGATTCTGATTTTCAGCCCTGTGCATCCACGACCGTTCTGTCATTGGAGGCTTCTGTGTTGCTGTGATGCCAAACAGCTTTCAGTGGGGTTTCCAGACTAAAATAGACTCCGAAGAAATGGTGCTTTGCTTCCAAAAATCTGTCCGTGAAAATCCATTGGGCCACGACAGACCGATCCGGTTGTGCTTGGGGTCGCCTCGAGTCAGAGCTACCAGAAGGGCAACCACGGACAGTAAGGGGGAGGGGGAGAGCAGTTCGGACAATGAGAACAGCATTTTACACTGCCCTTATCTCCCTTGAATAAGCATCGCCTGTTTCTGTCTCAAAACCTTTGTACTGGTTACCTGTTGACTGCCCTTCTTCTTTGCACTGCAGGTTTCTTGTTAATTCTGGTTGGTTTTTATGCCACTACTTTGGAAGGACTTTCTATCTTGTCTCTGTCTCAAATCACACCACCCCTTTCATATATCAATGAGACTATAATTGATATATAATTGGTCAATATATCAAGACTATAATTGGTCCTTTGGGGGGGCTTGTGCTCACCCCTGGACTAATGATTAGCCAGATGAAAGGGATCATATACTTAGCCAAGCCTGACTCACCTGTCTGCCCAATTGTGGGGAGGGGACCAAGTTCTCCGTTTGTCGAACCTGTGGAATAGGGAAGGGAGTGACTCTCCTAATACAGGAATATTGTGTATGTATTCAAGACACAGCCTAGCAGAAAGGAACACATTCTCTTGAGTTGTCATTGGAATTCGGTCATGGTCTCTAGGATTCATCCCTTTTGCCATGCCCAATTTCCTTATCGTGCTGCTTCAACTACCTGAGAAGACTGTGAAGTTGTCAACCCAAATGGTCAATTGCCTTGCCCAGGCTGCTACCAGCTCTCACCAAACCACACTCAGTGTCATCGAGTCCATGCTACATAGTGACCCTCTAAGACAGGTAGAACTGCCCTTGTGAGTTTTCTAGACTAGGACTCTTTTTTGAAATTTTTTATTGGTACTTCATCCACATACACCATTCAATAGTTCATTCATATCAAAAAGAGCAGTACAATCATTACCACAGTCAATTTTAGGACATTTTCTTCTTCCTTGGACTTATTCTTTTTTTTTTTTTTAACATTTTATTAGGGGCTCATACAACTGTTACCCAATCCATACACACATCAATTGTGTAAAGCGCATTTGTACATCGTTTCTCAAAACATTTTCTCTCCACTTAAACCCCCGACATTAGGTCCTCATTTTTCCCCTCCCTCCCCACTCCCACCTCCCTCATGAGCCCTTGATAGTTTATAAATGGGTATTTTGTCATATCTTGCCCTGTCCGATGTCTCCCTTCACCCACTTTTCGGTTGTCTGCCCCCCAGGGAGGAGGTCACCCACAGTTCCATGTAATCGGTTCCCTCTTTCCTACCCATTCTCCCTTTACCCTCCCTGTTTTGCCACTCACACCACTGGTCCTGTAGGGCTCATCCGCCCTGGATTCCCTGTATTTTCAGTTCCTATCTGTACCAGTGTACCTCCTCTGGTCTAGCCAGACTTGCAAGATCGAATTTGAGTCATGGTAGTGGGAGCGGGGAGGAAACATTTAGGAACTAGAGGAAAGTTGTATTTCTCATCATTGTTACATCGCACCCTGACTGGCTCATCTCCTCCCCGAGATCCTCTGCAAGGGGATTTCCAGTGGCCTACTAATGGGCTTTGGATCTCCACTCCGCACTCCCCCCATCATTCACTATGGTAAGATTTTTGGTTCTGATGATGCCTTACACCTGATCCCTTCGACACCTCTTGGTTGCATAGGCTGGTGTGCTTCTTCCATGTGGGCTTTGTTGCTTCTGAGCTTGATGGCCGCTTGATTACCTTCAAGCCTTTAAGACCCCAGATGCTATACTTTTTGATAGCCGGGCACCATCAGCTTTCTTCGCCACATTTGCTTATGCACCCATTTGTCTTCAGTGATCCGTTCGACACCTCGTGATCACACAGGTTGATATGTTGTTCCCTTGGACTTATTCTTGTAATTTTTTTAAATTGTGGCAAAAATATACATCACAAAACATCCTCCATGGCAACAACTTCTCCATTTAAAAGTCAGTGCCATTGCTTATACTCTTCCTGTTGTACAACCACGATTGATAGCCTTTTCTAAATTATTCACCCATTAACATAAACTTAGTGCTCTCTAAGCAATCACTCTTCCTTCTACACCCATAGTAACCATAGGTCAAGTTTGATTTCTTTCTATTTTCTTTTTTTATAGTAGTTTTATTGATACAGTATTCACATATCATACACTTCCATAGTTAAATCACTTTTAAACTGATTGTATAGATATCATCATAATCATTTCTAATGCTCCTTCTTCTGAGACTGTAACTCTATAGGAGTAGAAAACCCAGTCTTTCTCCCACAGAGCAGCTCAGTGGTCCTAAACTGCAGGCCTTGCAGTTAGCAGCCCATCATACAACCACTACTCCACCAGCGCTCCTGGGAAACAGCTAGTGGGAAGAATTATACATTTTGCAGAAGACCTCCAGGATTAATCTATGGTCCCTACCTCACAGAGGTCATTCACGACTGCCCAGAAACCATTTTGTTTCTCTAATGCATTTGTCGACAATTTTGCACAAATGTTTTTTCAACTTTCTTCACTCTGCTGAAATCGTTGGTCCAAGAGGAAACCATTTCTATTGCAATCATTGCCAGCTATATTCATCTCAAGGAAAAAATGCCTGGACTTTGAGAGTATCCACCCTCAGAACCATCGTTGCAAAACATTGGGTCCCATTAAGTTTTATACATGATACTTATATTATCAGGGACTGGTGTTGCTGTTGGGTAAGCTACGGACTGCTAACTGCAAGGTCAATGGTATAAATGCACTGACTATTCCTGAGGATTAGGTAGAGGCTATCTGCTCCCATAGAGATGTACTGTCTCAGAAACCCTATATAGGGTCGCTCTGAATTGGAGTCAATTCAATGGCAGTTGGTTAGGTTGGGTTTACACTTGCATTAGGGGCCCTGGTTGCACTGTAGTTAAACACTTTGCTGCTAACTGAAAGGTCAGCAATTGGAGCTCACCCGCCTCTCTGAGAAAGAAAGATGTAGCAGTCTGTTTCTACAAAGATCTGTGGCCAAGAAAACACTGTAGGGCAAATTATACGCGGATTTAAGGTTGCTCTGAGTCAGAATCAACTTGTGTGGTGGTTACATAACCTGTTGTCAATTTGAGACTTAAGAGTGAAGGAGTGGAGTTTAGCCTGTCAATCAGGTCACAGCTTGATGACCTCATTTGGAGCCGCTAAGGAGATAGATAGCTCTCTAGAGGTGGGACACATGCTCACTTCCTGGGAGACATTGCAGCTGACAAGCCACATGGACCTACGCTAGGGCCCTGAGCTGGCAGAGCCACGTGAGGACCCCTGCCAGTGCTGAGATGCTTATAATGCCACTGGATCCATAAGACTTCCCACCCACTGGCCTGTGATCTTCCTGCAATCGACATCATTGCATGGCTGTGTAAGTCTAAGGAGGAATTTATTCAATTGCTCACATATATAAAGCTCTCTTTTACACATGTGAGTGTCTGAATTGGCCATAGGTACACTTACATTGAGAGGCTTCTGTCTCAAGAGCCTACATCAGTGATTCTCAGCTTTGATTGCACATTGGAATCACCTAGGCATCATCAAAGATATTGATATCTAATGCCACCCACAGAGTCTAGGGAAATTGGTCTGAGATATGGCCTGACTGTGGGGTTTATTTTAGGCTTTCCAGGTAATTGTAGCATGTAGCCGTGGTTGAAAACCAATAAGCTGGGTCAGGGGCTCTCCAAATGTGGTTTCTGAACCAGCAGCACCTGAGGAAAAAAGGAAACCTATCGGGCTTCCCCCAGATCTCCTGAATCAGAAACTCTAGGGATAGAATTCACCTGTGTTTTAGCAAACCTGATGCACACCGAAGTTTGACAATCATGGATCGACGTATTGGTGTGACTTCATTGAATCATCCCTTGTATGTGAATTAGACAATAAAAGGCTAAGTTGTCTCCTCCTGGCCTCTCCCCTGCCCATCATCTGCTCTTCTGCAGTAGCTAGTTTAGGAGCCAGCTGAGAACCTAATGTGGAAGACCAGAGCATATGGTCCACAAATACTTTTCCTATTTCCAGTGAGAGGGTGTGTGCGGCTGGGCAGGGGCTGATGTTTGTCATCTACCAACTGGTTCAAGACACTCAAAGAATTGAGTTTTATAGGTAAGTCTGAGAAGTTTTGCTCTTCTTGAAAAAATGGCAGGTAAGAACTTTGTCTCCCCCATTTGCGTTCCCTCCAGAAGAGATGCCTGAAAAATAAAACACATATTTTGGGATGTGACAAAATAAGCAAAAGGGCAGAGTCGACAACTCCAAGCAAAGCCCTCCACCGAAACCTCAAAGAAACCAGTAGAACTTATCGTAATCAACCTTTCTCAGAATTCTGGAAAACATCGAAGGTTTATAGTGACCAAGTCAACGCACAATCAAGAAACGGGCAACCTACAAATGATGGGAAATTTTGGCAGCATTTTACTTGCCTTATCCCAACCTCTCCACGGCTCTGTGGCAATGATGAAGACGGCAGCCCTGTGTGACCCCCAGTACCGGAGAGTGCAGAGGAGAACTTACTTGAAAATCCTTGTTTTTCTGTTATAGCCTCTTTGGGGGCTATGGTAAGGACTGGTAGAATAGCTTCTCACTATTTCACCTAATTCAGAATCCACTCAGAATGGGAAAGCAGCAGACAGTGCTTGAAAGCACTGTACACTAAATGAAAAACTACAGCCAGCTTATAAGCCAGGGAAGGTGACAAATTCTAGATTCTTCTAAGAATCTAGAAAAGGCAAGAAAATTATTTCTCAATGAAAGCTTCCAGGGGGAAAAAATACAGCCCTGCTGACACCTTGTTTTTAGCCCAGTGACCCATCAGAATCCTACCTACAGCGCTGTAAACTCATACATGTGTGTGGGGGAAGTCAGATCCTTGCTACTAGACTGCTGTCTCATCCCACAGCAGGGCTGGGCCTGCTCCCTGCTGCTGGGGACAATGGTCTACTACTCTCTGAAGCTTGGGACCATTAGCTTGGTTCCTGTAGGAGGGGTTTACACCTTACTGATAAGGGTTCCTATGGAGACCCAGAGACCAACCCCTAGACCACCCACTCATTGCTGTGTAACCTATAGTGCAACCCCTTCCTGTGACGTATGTCTTTACCTGTAATTAGTGGGCTGGATTGCCCCCAAAAAGGTATATAGGTGTGAGTCAGCGGAACTTCTCTCTCTGACCCTGAGCTCCTTGCTGCTCACTCCCTGGTCACTCCCCTCTCCCTTGTTCCCTTTCCCTCCTTCCCTTCCCCCTCTCCACGTGGACCACCAAGCTGGGCTGAGGTGAGCAATGCTATCATGTAACATGCCTGACTGTATTATAATCTCTCATGCTCTCGATGACTTTAATATAATGCTTATATATCTCAACCGTACAATTGTGCATTACTGAACCCAGAAGTAGTATTACTGAACCAGTGAGTTCTAGTACCGGGTGGGGCTGGCACCTCACCCCCCAGAGACAATTTTATTTAATACTACACATGTGGGTTGTTTTAAACCATGGAATTTGTGTTAATTTGTTAGAGCGGTCATAGGAAATGAATACATCTGTTAACCAAATACCAGAAAAGGTAGGGGATGGACTGCAGCCACCTCAGTCGAAAGGTTACCGCTAAGACGTGCGATGTTGTTATTGTTAGGTGCCATTAAATCCGCTCCCATTCATAGCAACTCTCTATACACACGGACCCAATCACTGCCTGGTTAAGCCCATTGTGACATCAAGACACATGGTAAATCATTTAAATCCTCAAAGGAAATACCAGAAAGTGGGGGGGGCGGGGGGGCGGGAACTAGGGTACTCGAAGAACGTGCCTGCATAAGGGGGCAGAGTTATGGAAAATCGTGGACTTAACCAGACACCTTGGGAGAATGAGTTGCTGGGACGGGCTCGAGACCATAGTGTTAGGGGACACCAAGGTCAACTGGCATAGCATAATCCACCAAGTCCATGTCTTACTTTGGTGAGTAGCAACTGGGGTCTTAAAAGCTTGTGAGCAGCTATCTAAGTTGAAAGCATTGGCCTCTCCTTGTCTTGAAGAGGGAACATCAATGAAGGCCAAAGACACATGGAAGCAATTAGTCTAATGGGCTGCACAAACATCATCAGTCTCCATGACCCCGAAACCAGAGGAACTAGATGATTCCTAGCTGTTACTACCAACTCCTCCGAAAGAGATCACATTAAAGGTTCTGAATAGAGTGGGGAAAGATGTGGGCCAAAACTCAAAATCATGAATGACACAAGGCTTGCTGATTGAATAGAGACTGGGGGAGCCCTTAACACTATGGTCCTTAGTCTCCCTTTGGCTTAAAAACCGAACTCAACCCTGTAGTTCAATTTTCAGCCAAGCAATAGTCTATAAGGAGAACAATAATACTATTTGTGTGTGTGCACACCTTAAATAATGGACTATTTGGCATTGAGAGAGCAGCATTTGCCCAAGGACAAAGTTCAGAAGGGTTAGGAAAGAAAACAGGCACCGGAACACGAGGAGGTAGGATGAGTGTCCTTACACTGAGGGGGTTGCAATGAATGATACGAAACAGTGTGTCTGAGCTGCTAAGTGATGGGCTGCATACCTTCACCCAATTCATAATAAAAGGCTTTTAGTTGGTTGTTTTTAAGTTCCTGTATGTACTGGAGAAGTTAGAAATTCATACGTATGACAGGGACAAAACACAAACTCAGAAGTTCTTTTTGTAGCACAAAGGACTCCCAACTGATTTTTGTGTGTTGATCTTATACCCTGTCACTTTGCTGCATCTTTTCATTAGTTCCTGGGATTTTCTTGCAAATCTTTGGGATTTTCTACATAAAAGATTAGACCATCTTCGAATAGAGATAGTTTCACTTCTTCTTTGCTTACTTAACCTGTGGGATGCCATAAAGCAGGCCAAAGTACACATGATCTGAATCCCAAAAGGAGACAGAAAGGGGAGTAAAAAGGAAATTTGAAGAAATATTGAAGTTTCACAAATTTGATTAAATGCATGAGTCTACACATCCAGCAAACTCCAAGTAGGATAAATTCAAAGAGATCTGCCCAAAGGCACATTAATGTCAAACTGCAGAAAGTCAAAGAGAAAATCTTTAAAGCAGTAAAATGGAAGTGACTCATTACCACACTCACAAGAGATCCTTAATACAATTAACAGCTTATTTCAGAAGTCATGGGGGCCAGAAGACAGTGGGATGGCATATCTAAAGTGCTTAAAGAAAAAAATAAAACTATCAACCAAGAATTACATATCTAGCAAAACTATCCCTTAAGAACGAAAGGGGAATAAAGCTGTTACTAGAGAAGTTTTTCTTTTGCTTAAGTTCACTAGGAGAAAAGTGAGCTAGAAGTAATGGAAGAAGGTGGGCTGTATGAGACAACGTCAATATACAAGAAAACAAGTGATCAGAGAGAAAGAAGAAAGCTGTCCCGACAAAATAATAACTTATAAATTATCAAGGGTTCATGAGAGAGGGGAGAGCGGGGAGGAAGGAGAAAAATGAGGAGCTGATGCCAGGGGCTTGAGTGGAGAGCAAATGTCGGAGAATGATGAGGGCAATGAATGTACAAATGTGCTTTACACATTGATGTATGTATGGATTGTGATAAGAGTTGTATGAGCCCCTAATAAAATGATTTAAAAAGAAGAAGCAGCTCTCCCTACTTACAAGGCTCACCACTAGGGCTCTGGAGTCTCCACCAAGTTAGAGAAACAGTCAACACACTTGCTACCACAGGCAAGCTACCACTGATTCTTCATCGTGTCCTTGCCCGTGAACCTGTATCTGCCTTAGAGTCCAGCCCATCACAACACACCAAGGAATTGCTGCTAATTAGTCTGAATTATCCTATGAGTAGAAATTTGTTTCCAGTCTCAGGGCAAGGGAGCTGTAAATTAATCTTTTTGAGTTGTTTGTTTGCCTAACTAACGAGAGAAATATCAAGTCTCAGTGCCTCCCACGAACATAGACAACTAGCTCTCAGTGTGACTAGAGAGCCTTGGCTCAGATCTAGGCCCAAGCCTGTCAAAACAAGTCCCAACTCTATTGTCATGGTGTCATTGTTCCAGTTCATGGTGTGATCCACCCTAAAGAGACTTCACTGACTCATTCAATCCTCCAACAAGACCCTGTCTCTAAGACACAGCCGTCTTCCTCAGGCGACAGCAATGCTTTTGCCATCTCCCACATCCTGTTTGCGTAGACTCCCCGCTGTGTTGTTCTTTGTGCCATATTCCTACCCACAAGGCTGTCCTTGTCTCCACTGGCCCTGCAAGCCGTATCTGTGGTGACACCTCAGGGATGCTCTCAAACAGAAGAGTCTGTTTCCAAAACTTAATTCTGCCGCTAACACTCAAATTCTCTCACCAGACTAACCTTGAGGTCAATGTCTTCCCCCTTATTCAAAACCATTCTACCTTTGCAGTGGTAAGTCAGTCTGCTTATAGCCCTCCAGCCCTCAGTACTGCCAGGTCCGAAACTGCGATGTACAAACCTTATCCAGGTGGGCAAAAGATTGGCTTTGAGGTATGGCTTAAAGAACAATCACCACAAATTGCATCAGACCAAAACCAAGGAGGGAAAACCAAGCAAGCATTGCTATAGTCAATTCTGACACACACCACCACCATAGGGCAGGGCACGTTTTTAAAGGTAGTACATCTTTTTTCTTTTATGTTTTTATTGTGAATTAGGTGATGGATTACAGAGCAAATCAGGGTTTTTTTATATAACAGTTTTATTGGCATCTAATTCACATATCATACAATTCATTTGTTCAGACACATCAACAAAAGTTGTATAACCATCACCATAGGCAATTTTAGAACATATTCTTTATTCTTATACTCATCATTATTAGCTCCCCAATTCCCCCCAACCTTCCCTGTCATGCCCCAAAGGAACCATTAATCCAGTTACTGTCTCTATAGATTTTCCTCTCCTGGATTTGATATGCAGAAAACATTAAAAAATGAAACAAACAAAACCTAACAACAATAACAAAATAAAATACACCCCCAAAAAGCAGAAAATATTAAGAACTACGACAGATTTGAAATGTATCAAAAGGGAGATCAGATGATAAGGTGTTCAATTTAGCCCAACTGCATTTGCAATGCAGGCTGCCTGAGAGCGAGGTTAGTCACACTCCTGGTCTGTGGTCAGAGGGGATTCACCGGAGACTTCATCCACATGTGTTTCCCCTGTGCATTTTTAAAAAACGGAACAACTTTAAAATGAGTCAAAAGAGAGATCAGATTATAAGGCATTCATTGCATTTTAACCTCACCATGTCCAGGCAGGGAATGTTTACAGAGGCAGGCTGCCTTCACTTTCTCCCCTGGAGCAGCTGCCGGGTTCAAAACAGCAGCCTTCCGGCTGAAGTTCGACTCCTTGCCAAACCAAACCAAAGGTAAACCCACTGACTGCGAGTCAATTTAACTCAGAGAGACCTGCCTAGGTCTCTATGGAAGCAGATACCTTCATCTTTCTCGCCGTGGAGAAGCTGGGAGGCTTAAACCCCTGAATTTTTCTCAGATGAGGGAAGCCCAAAGGAATTTCATAACTTGTCCAACTTTGCTCAGGTCAGAAGGGGGAATGCTAGGGTTAGAACCCAGATTTCTATCACTACGACTTTACTCTAAGCCCCAGCCCCCCGCCCCCCCCACCACGCCCGAGTCAATGCTGACTCATGGTGACCCCCTGCGGGTTTCTGAGACTGCAACTGTTGATGAGAGGGTTTTTTCCTACCAGGCACTGTTACTGGTTTTGAATGCTGACCTTGCGTCCAAGCTTGCCAGATGTTGCCAAGAGCCAAGTGAAAGGCATGGCGATTCTCCCTCAGATCCCTCAGACAAAACTGTAATGTGGCCAACTTTCTAACTTTAACTTCTAGGCTCCAGAACCATGAGACAGGACATGCCGGTTCTGATAAGCCACCCAGTTTGTGGTACTTTGTCCCCTCGCTCACGGCCATCATGTCACGTGCCGACTCAGAGCTGCCCACAGGACGGGGTAGAACCGAGGCTCGCTCTTTACAGGGGCAGAATGCCTCATCTTTTCCCCTTACGATCGGCTTACCACCCGTGAAAATCCATTTCCCCACTAACACGGGTGAAATAATGTACCTTTGCCATGAACAATATAAAACAACGCTCTTACCATACCTACCGTAAAAGAAAACAGAGGTAAAATGAGCACGAAATAATTATGTTGATCTTTAAAGCAGATACGGGGTGAACTGAATGAAAATAAAAGGCAGTGAGGGGGCAGATGGAGACTGAAGAAATCTATGTTCTCTGTTCTTTTAAATGTTCTAAAGGTTCTTAATTCATTTTCTCCCCAGACTCCAAGGCTGCCTTTTTTGCTAAGCTTTGCCTCTGTGGGAGTTAAAAAAAAATGTCCATACCTTACCCTAGATCAGGGGTGGGAACTTCCATATGAGGCCCAAGAAATCATCAACGCTAGCTAACATCGCACACCCCACCAAGGGAAGCAGTGCCAACCGCCACATTACACTCAAACTCCCTGCCTTCGTCGGATCAAGCCAGCTCAGAATGACCCTATGAGACAGGGTAGAAATGCCCCTCTGGGTTTTGCAGACTGTAACTCTGAGGTTTTCTGATTGGTTTTGAGGGTAGACCAAGCATGATGTCCTTTTCCAGGAACTGGTCTCTCCTGACAACACGTCCAAATGGCTTCAGTCAGTCTCGGCCTCTAAGGAGCATTCTGTCTGCACGGATTGGTTTGCTCGTTGGGCAGCCGTCCACGGTCCTTCCCATCTTCTTCACCAGCACCGGTATCAAATGCACCGATTCTTCTTCGGTCTTCCTGTCTCAGTGTCCAACTCTCGCATGTGTACGAGGCAAATGAAATGATCACAGCTTGGTCAGTCGCACCCTAGTCTTCAAAGTAGCATCCTTGCTTTTCAACACTTCAAAGAGGTCTTGGCAGCAGAGTTACCCAAGGCAATGTGTGGGGGGAGGTCAGATGCGCAGGCATTCCCCCACTGAGGGCAATCAGTTGCCAGACTGCTGTCTCATCCCTCCACAGGGGTGGGCCTTCTCCCTGCCTCTGGGGACAATGGACAGGCTCCTGTAGGCTGAGTTTTCATCCTACTGATAATGTTCCTATGGAGACCCAGAGACCACCCCTTAGACCACCCTCTCATTGCTGTGTAACCTATAGTGCAGCTCCTCCCTGTGACGTATGTCTCTACCTGTAATTTGTGGGCTGGCTTGCCCCCAAAAGGTATATAGGTGTGAGCCAGCAATATAGAGATCTCTCTCTGACTCTGAGCTCCTTGCTGCTCACTCCCTGGTCACTCCCTTCTCCCTTGTTCCCTTCCCTTCCTTCCCTTCCCCCTCTCTCCACGTGGACCACCAAGCTGGGCTGAGGTGAGCAATGGTACTATGTAACGTGTCTGACTGTATTATTGTATTATCTCTCATGCTCTCAATGACTTTAATATAATGCTTATATATCTCAACCGTACAATTGTGCATTACTGAACCCAGAAGTAGTATTACTGAATCTGAGTAGTAGTAATAGGAGTATCAACGGGTGGGGGCTGGTCCCTCACCCTCCCTCAGCGTCATTATTTTTTTTATTTAATGCTACAGCAATGTGTCTTTGGTCTCTTGACTGCTGCTTCTACCAGCACAGGCTTTCGAAGCAGCTCTGAAAGCCTCGCCTGCTTCTGCTACTTAGTAACTCTGCACCTGAAAAGGGACCTGAATGCTAAGCCCTATTTTCTTCTCCTGAAAAAGGGAAGAGTACTAGTAGATAGTATATGCTACGGTTCTTGTGAGAATGAAGAGAAAATGTCCATCGCCAGTTGTTGAGGTATTAAAAACAAACCAAAAAATGTATGGGCTTCGATAGATAGCAGGCTCATCCGCACGGGCATCTCACAGTGTCCCATACCAGAGCAAAGTGTAGCCTTGAACCACTGCCTGGCCTTGCCCATGGGCTGGGGAAATAAGTAAACAAATAATCAAATAAAAACCAATCTGAAAAAGAACTTACCCACTGCCCTAAACTCGACTCCAATTCACAGCTGCTCCCCAAACCCAACAAACTCACCTCCACGCAGGCGAGTCTTACTCACAGCGACCAGCAGGTAGGAACTGGAAGACATGGGGAATGATAGAAGGCCAGGGTGTTCGTGTGAGAAAGATGATCTGATGCAGAACTAAGTAAACTGAGAAGCCTGAAAGACACACCAGAAAGAGCTAAATCCTTAAATCCCGGTGGCATAATGGTTATGCGTTGGGCTGCAAGCCGCAAGGTCAGCATTCAAAACCAGTAACAGGTCCTTGGTAGGGAAAAAACCTCTCATCAACAGTTGCCATCTGAGAAATCCACAGGGGTCACCATGAGTCAGCATTGACTGCGGCTGCCCGGAGTGGTCAAGAGATGTTTCCTCTCTGGGCATCAGGTGGCGCCAGAGACCTATCTGAACAAGCATGTCTGAAGGCAGTGGGACCTTGGATGGGCGGGCAAGAAAAGGATGAGTCAATCTGATGGCAGCTGACCGTTCGGATTCAAAACCATTCCGATTCACAGCAACCCTATAGGGCAGAGAAGATCTGCCTCTGCGCATGTCCAGGACTGTAACTCTACACGGGTAGAAAACCTCCTCTTTCTCCTGTGGAGTGGCTGGTGGTTTGGAACCGCTGACCTTGCAGATTGCAGCCCGATGCATAGCCACTACGCCACCAGGGCTCCTAACTATGAGCCTAAAGCATCGTCAATAGAATTTAAAAGGGGAGACGTTGGCAATGGTGCAGTAAAAATAGCACCAATTCACCTTTTTTAAGTGTTGCCTGGGAAGGAGAACAGTCTACGCTGGGAGACTAAGACCAGCTCCTACTGGAACGGGTTCGGATCCAGCTTTTGGAAGGTAGATGCCTGCCTGTTTCACTTTTTCTTAACATGTAACCCTACGGCAGGGGCACGTATGTAAGACCATCTTTTGTTCCAGTGTTTGGCTAGAAAGACTCACTGGATGCAGAAAAGGGCTCATGTTCATGGTTACAGTTAATTACAGCCACCAAAGAATTCAAATTACAATCCGCAAAAGGAAAAGGTGCATCAGGTAGAATCCAGGGGAAACCAGACACAGCTGCGAGTGATACGGACATTGTGGAGTGCTCCCAGCAACGATGTGTCCAACAACAAACCCGGTGTTCCCCTCCAAGGACGCTCACCTGGGCCTCACCATCCAGGGGTTTTACTGGGTATTCATCAGACTTAGATTAACTCCATAGCTGATCTCAGGTACTCTGTATTCAGTCCCTGCAGAAGTCAAAGAGAGAAAGCATGGTTCAAAGCCCCTGGCCACATAAAAATAAGTGTTCACCATAAATGATATTGCTAGCAGAAACTATCTGGCCCCAGGTAGACAAGACACTCTTATCAAGCAAGATATTCCAAGAGCTCAGGGATTGGCTTCCAGGAATCAGTGGAGGACCAGTCGGAAGGTACAGTTTGGTCAGCTCATTAACCCTTTCCTACACAGTACTTTTCTAATAAAGCCCCGTCACTGAAAGTTCCTGTGGGAAACAGAAGGATTTCTCCCAAGTATATATGCCAGAGTTAGGGGCTTGCGAATGACTACACACTTGGAGGTCATCAGGAGTAGATTAGGGGTCATTCTCCCTAAGAGCTATCAGCCATCTAGACCAAGCAGACACCACAGTTTAGACACAACAAGTAGGGCCCACTTCCTTCTGATAAGGATAGTAGTTGTCTGTTTCCTTGTAGGAGACACCAGAGAGGTCAAACCCACCCAAGGATGACCAGGGTTAGGCTGCCATCATGAATCTAGGGTCCGCCCATCTTGTCACATGTATACCCCTAGACCTTCCCATTCCTATGGGCACACCCCTAGCTCATCCCCTTCCTGTTACGCTTATGCCTATCATAGATTCCCTTCCTACAATGTGTATGTATGCCTATTGTACTGCCCCTTCCTGTGACATGTGGTTACCTGTAATCATGTCCCCCTAAAGAGATATAACGCTTGGTGAGCAATAAAGAAGAGGCTCTCCCTGGTCCTCGGGCTGGAAGCTCTCCCCGGTCCTCGGGCCCTAGGGCCTACCTGCTCTCACGGCTGGGCTCCCCCCACATGGACAACCAAGCGGGGCTGAGGTGAGCATGCTACCATGAACTGTGCCTGACTCCATTACTTGACTCTTCTACCTCTCATGCTCTCTATGACTTTACTATAATCTTTACTTATTATCGCTGTACAATTGCACCTAATGGACCTGTGATGATTTGTGGGAGACCCTCCCCTTCTCCCCACAAGTGCCTTCTGACGATCTTTGCTTCTTGCATGAAGATAGCCAAAGGAAATCTATGTCTACTAGTCAGTAGCTTACCTGGCATTATGGATACCCAATAAACAAAGAGAAGCCCTTTACGTAGTGCTTCTGAAGTTGGAAGATGTGGGTCTTGGTGTTTCCCCAGCTGTAGCCCGATGACAGTCCAGCCCTGCAGCTCTTTCCACAGACTAGCTTATTCCCAACTGTATCCCTCATCTCTTCTTTCCAACCCTTTATTACTGGTCCAGCTCGTCCAAGACCTCCAAGATCCATTTGTCCCCTCCCAACAAGCCATCAGGGCTTCTGTCCAGAGCCAGGACTAGGAGGAAGCAAGCTGAGGTGCCCCAGATATAATATTTAAGGAGGAACTCTCTCTCAGGGGCAAGCAAGAGAATGTATGCCTCCTTACATTTTTCACTCCAGGCCCCTTACTGACCTCACTCCAATCCTGAGCTCCTGTCTTGCTTTGAAAGCATATGGGGATGGGAACCTCTTGGTTTTGTGTGCATCGACAGGGAATGGGGAACTGTGAGGGGAAGCACAAGGTGCCTAGTCCTGGGACAGAGTTGACCATTAATTCAGCCAACTCAGGTGAGTATACATAAGTTTTCTCATTCTCCTCTTTAATACACGCCATTTTGGAGCATCATTGGAGGTGCTTGGTCGTGCAAATGACTAAGTATTGGACTAAGAACCAAAGTATTGGCAGTTCAAGCCCACCCAGAGATGCCTCCAAAGAAAGGCCTGAGAGTCTGCTTCTCACAGGTCATAGCCATGCAGCACTGCTCTGCTTGATACCAGATGGGGGTCACCCTGTGTCAGATGCTGCTGGATGACAACTGGTTTGGGAGTATTTCAATGAACTCTCCGTGCCAGAGAGCACCGGAAATGGACCCTGAGGACCAGCATGCGCTGATTTTTCCAGGGTCCTTTCCCCAGAGGTAGGAAGCTCCTCACTGCATCGCAGACTCTTTCTTCCATTTCCAAACGACCTCTTGGCAGTAGAAAACTGACCTCCGCTCCGCATGGAAGATGAACAGTTGCAGGGGTAGGGGATGGCCGTACGAGACATCAGCATCTTTGATCCTAGCAGACAAGTAAATGTCTTTAAAGTGTTTCCTGACAAATAGGAATGCTCCCCTTTACTGCTTTTGTCCCCTGGTGTGTCACTCCTGATCAGGAGGAACTGTGGACACAATTTCCTCCCGGTTTACCTTTTATCTCAATTATCCACATACGAGAAATAGAAAGGTGCTACATTTAGGATTCAACGAGCGGCTCTACATAATGAAATAAACACAGGCGTTTTCATTATCTCTTTTCCACAGAGTGGATCCTCAGGTACAAATTGAGCTGACGGTATTCTTTTTTTTTTTTAATCATTGTATTGGGGGCTCATACAACTCTTATCACAATCCATACATACATCCAGTGTGTCAAGCATATTTGTACATTTTTGCCATCATCATTCTCAAAACATTTGCTTTCTACTTGAGCCTTTGGTATCAGCTCCTCATTTTCCCCCTCCATCCCAGTAACCCTCTCCCTCATGTACCCTTGATAATTTATAAATTATTATTACTTTGTCATATCTTACACTGTATGATGTCCCCCTTCACCCACTTTTCTGTTGTCCGTCCCCCAGGGAGGAGGTTATATGTAGATCCTTATAATCAGCTCCCCCTTTCTACCCCACCTTCCCTATACCCTCCCAGTATTACCACTTTCACCACTGGTCCTGAAGGGATCATCTGCCCTGGATTTCCTGTGTTTCCAGTTCCTACATGTACCAGGGTACATACTCTGGTCTAGCTGGTTTTGTAAGGTAGAATTGAGATCATGATAGTGGGGGGCGGGGGGCGAAGAGCGGGTAAGCATTTAAGAACTAGATGGGGGAAAAAAGAACTAGAGGAAAGTGATAGTGTTGGGAAGGTGAGCATCATGGAATGCCAGGTTAATAGAACAAAGTATTCTTGCATTGAGGGAGTACTCGAGTGGAGGCCCAATGTCTATCTGCTACCTTAATAATAAACCTATAAATATATGCACATAGATCTATTTCCCTATCATCATATATATCTTTACATATGTACATGCCTATATTTAGACCTCTATAAATGCCCTTTGCCTCCTAGATCTTTCCTCTATTTCTTTTTACTTTCCTCTTGTCCCACTATCATGTTCAGCCTTCATTTAGGTTTCAGTAATTCCTCTCAGTTACATTGACCTTGATCAGGCCTCCTACACCCTCCTCACCACCAATTTTGGATCACTTATTGTTCCCTTGTCCCTGGGTTTGTTAACACCACTTCTTTCCTCCACCTCCTCTTCTCCCATGTCCCCCCAGAACCTTCGGTCCTGTTGCTTCCTCCTCCAGATTGTTTATCCTGCCTATCTTTTCTAGATAGAGCCTCAGCAATAATAGTATGCACAAAAACAAGACAGAAAAACAAAGCAACAAAAAACAACAACAACAACAAAAAAAACAATGACAAAAAACAGTAAAGCTGGTAAATCGTTCAAGGTCTGTTTGTTGACCTTTGGGACTGCTTTCCAGTTGAGTCTGGTAGGGTGCCACACCCTGTCCCAAGTCTATTTTTTTAAATCATTTTATTGGGGGTTTGTACAACTTTTTTTAAAAATCATTTTATTGGGGGCTCATACAATTCTTATCACAATCCATACATCCATTGTGTCAAGTATATTTGTACATTTGTTGCCACCATCATTCTCAAAACATTTGCTTTCTACTTGAGCCCTTAATATCAGCTCCTCATTTCCCCCCTCCCTCCCCACTCCTCCTCCCTCAGGAATCCTTGATAATTTATAAATTATTATTATTTTGTCATATCTTACACTGTCCGATGTCTCCCTTCACCCACTTTTCTGTTGTCCATCCCCCAGAGAGGAGGTTATATGTAGATCCTTGTAATCGTTTCCCCCTTTCTACCGTGCCTTCCCTCCACCCTCCCGGTATCGCCACTCTCACTACTGGTCCTGAAGGGGTCATCTGTCCTGGATTCCCAAAAGTCTATTTTTGGTATTCCCTCGGGACTTCCTGGCTCTGCTCCCCTTGCTGTTCTGCTGCATGCCCTTAGTGTTTTGCCTCGGTGTGGTGGGGTCAGATCAGGTGCAATTCCCACACTGTGTCTCCAGTGTTGTCCCCTGTAGGACTATGGGTCAGTGAAGGATGTTGTGTCTCATAGTGGGGCCAGCCCTATGGTCCTCTCTGTGCATTGGCTGCTCTGAGCAGGAATATTGTCCTCAAGGCTTAGTGGGCCAGGATGTGCTCCACTCTCTCTTCCTCCCTCCCCATTCATTTGTGTGCTCTGATCAAACATGTCCCTCTCCGGAGCTGTAGCTTCAGTGTTGTCCTCTGAAGTAAATTCTCCTGGGGGGAGGGGTGGCTGGTCACGTAGTTGGGATTGGGACCGGCCCCTCAGACCTCTCTGCTGGTTCCCTGCTTCATGCCGGCCTGTTGCATTCACATCTTGGAGCACCGGGTTGAAGTCTGGTGCCTCTTTCCCTGTGGAGATAGAAACAATACCCTCCCCTTGGGTGGGTCAGTGCCCTGTTCCCCCTGCTACCCATGAGAAAAGAAGTTTTGCAAGGAAGAGAGAGTGGAGCACATCCTGGCCCGCTAAGCCTTGAGGACAATATTCCTGCTCCAGAAAGAACCAGGAGCTGTTTGCTGGGAGTAGAAAACCATGCATTTCTCCCACTAGAAACACAGGGACAGCCAGGAGCCAGGCCAAGTGTCCCAGAAACCAGTGCCATATGAAGAAGGAGCTCATGTCGGCTGGGTCCACAGAGCTTGAGAATATCTTTTGAAGGATCAAACTGTCAGAACAAATTGCTGGTAAAAAGAAGCAGCACAGAGGTTTGGGGGGTGGGTGGGGGAAGTGGGTGGAAGTACAGGTGAGTGAGGAGGTTGGCCTGGGCAGGTGGGGAGTTACATTTCAGGTATTTGGTGTCCCTCTGCTCTTGCCCCCACCTCCCAGTGCAGATCCAGGAATCCTGACAACGTAATTCCCAAGTATTTGTGGGAATCCCCAAAGGATCTCTTACATGTCTCAGTGAACAAGTCTAGATACCTATCTGAGGACTGGACACTAGTTATCTCCGGCATCTCTTCCTGCTCAGGACTCCTTCCACTGGGTACCAGTTCATGTTGGAGCCTACTAACAAGCAAATCAATGGGAACTACTATTTGTCTGTTAAGCACTAGAAACCTGACCACCTACTTTTAGTATAGAGTTGTGAAAGACCAATGCCCCAAGACCTTAAAGATCAGCTAGTCCATGATTCCCATTTTGCAGTTGTGTAAGATTAAGAAGCTCAAAGACTGGAATTCATAGCTCAGGTCAGTATCCAGACCAAGACTAGCTAGCCCCCCAGTGCCAGACTGATCTCCTAGCCTTTTCCAGGTCTGATACATTCTGCAGCATTTGCTTAAAAAATACCTCTAATAACTTGGGTACTTTTTTTTTTTTTACTTATCCAAAGGCAAACTCATCACTGCCGTCAAGTTGATGCCAACTCATAGCAACCCTATACGATAAGGTAGAACTGCCCCTGTGAGTTTCCAAGACTTTAACTCTATTGGAGTAGAAAGCTCCATCTTTTCTCCCAAGGAGTGGCTAGTGGTTTCGAACAACTGAACTTGCAGTTAGCAGCCCAACATGTAACCTCTATGCTCCAACTTGACTCATCTGGAGATGTTTTTTCATCTTTCATTTCCAAAACTTTTTTTTTTATTTCCAACCATTTTAGTGACCTATCATCCAATTTAATCATTCAATCACATCTTTGAACACCAGGCACTCCTGATGGGAGGGTCAGTCAGCATCCTATGTGAGAAAGAAGTTTGGCAATCTCGCTCTCGAGCGTAGACAAAGGACCATGCCCTTGTACCTGGTCATGCTACATCCAGGAATCCATCCAGGAAGGAAAAGTAATGTCAAAATAAGAAAGCCTTGGTTATGGACCTGTGCTGCTGTTGTCTACTCAAGCTCTCTGAACTTCTCCTGAGAACCGAGTGTATCTGTCATCTAACTTCTCCTGAGAACCCAGTGTATCTGTCACCTACCGATTGAGAGCAGCAGGATTTGGGGTTCTTTCGCTGAATTCTAACCAGTCAAAATATTTATAAAATATATTTTCCCCTTTTTGTAACTGGTAAACAGTATCCCACGGATGGTTTGAATTGGCCTTTCCTTGATAATATTACCCAAGAGAGCATCTTTCACGTACGGTTATTAGTCACTTGTATCTTCAAGACGGTTGACTTGCTGAATAATGGTTTCATTCTCCTCCCTCGTATTCATTTGTAATAGGACCTTTGTTATGTTCACACTATGAGCTATTTCTTTTCTCTTAGGGAGCTCAGACAGCATGGTGGGTTACAGGCTGGGCTGCTAATCTCGTCACCAGCCACTCCTCTGGAAAAAGATGAAACTTTCTACGCCTGTGAAGAGTTAGTCTCAGAAACCCATACAGACAGTTTTGCCTTGTGTGGGGTCAGAACTGACTTAACGGCCGTGACTTGGGTTTCTGGTTTGATGAGTTGGTGCTGACTCAGACCCGTAACAACAGCTCCTGTTTGCTGTCCCGACTCCTAGCAACCCCAGTGTGGGCCGCACAGGATTTTAAAAACCACTTAATGGGCTACAGTTTACCCACCACAGGTTTTACCTTTTAACACATACAATCCAGTTGCTTTACAGAGCTGTGTGATCATCACCACACCTTTTTCATCATCCCAACAGAAACCGTGCCCATTAGCACTCACTCCCCCTGTCCCTCAACCCCAACTCTAGGCAACTCCTAATGGGCTTTCTGTCTATAGAGCTGACTCTTGTAGACATTCCATAAGGAACCCTGCTGGCATAGCCAGTAAGGTGTTGGGCTGCTAACCACCAGGTGAGCAGTTCAAACACACCAGGTGCTCTGTGGAGGCAGGATGAGGTTGTCTGCTTCCATAAAGATTTACAGCTTTATTGAGAGCTATAGCGTCTGAGGTTTTAAAGGCTTGAAAGTAAACAAGCGGCCATTTAGCCCAGAAGCAACAAAGCCCACATGGAAGCAGCACACCAACATGTGTGATCATGAAGGGCTGAGGGGATCAGGTAGAATTGGGATCATGATAGTTGGGGGGAGGAAGCGTTTAAGAACTAGAGGAAAGTTGTGAGTGGTGATACCAGGAGGGAAGGTGGGACAGAAAGGGGGAATGGATCACAAGGATCTACATATAACCCCCTCTTGGGGGATGGGCAACAGAAGGGTGGGTGAAGGGAGACTCCGGGCAGTGTAAGATAAGATGAAATAATAATGTATAAATTATTAAGGGTTCATGAGGGAGAGGGAGGGCAAGGGGAAAAAGGAAAATGAGCTGATTCCAGGAGCCCAAGCAGAAAGTGAATTTTGAGAATGATGAGGGCGACGAATGTATAAGTGTGCTTTCCACAATTGATGTATGTGTGGATTGTGATAAGAGTTGTATGAGCCCCAATAAAATGATTAAAAACATACTTTGATTTGAATGGTGAAAAAAAAGATTTACAGCCTTGGAAACCCAAAGGGGCAGTTCTAGCCTGTTTTCAGGGGTCATTAGGAGTCTGAATCAGCTCAATGGCTGTGAAGGAGGCATTTCATATCAGTGGGGATTATGCATTGTGTTGGAGTTGGTTCTTTTTGAAGTTTTTAACCAAATGCCAAAAGCTAAAAAAAGGCGGGGGTGGTTGTGGGCCGGACTTCTGTCTTGTGCGGGTCTGGATTTGAGCCTTCCGGCACAGACGTGGTATTTGGAGTGGAAATGTCACCTCATATTCGTCTCTCTGCTTATTGATCTGAACTTCCTGCCCAGCTCCACGGTCGTTGCTGTGTGTGATGAAGATCAACAGGAATCTTCATTTCACGCCAAAATACAGTCAGTCACGCTTCCCCAATGCATCATGATCCCCACCCCGAACAGCTGCACAAAAAAGCAGGGCTACGACCACCCCCAGCCCCCACCATTCTCTCCTGGAAGTTCCCCCGACTTTCCAGCCCTCCGCGGAAAATCGCGCTATTCCTTGTCAGAGCAGAAACAACATCAATGCCCTTAAAAGGAGCTAAAAGTCGGCTGGAGGATGCCTATGCACGCCACGCCCGGCAGCCTCTTCCTCGCCCACTTGGACCTGTACCCAAGGCGGGATTCGCCCAGGAGCCAGCACCTGGGAGGGTACCCAGGACGGGGTGTCCCCTTGAAAAGGACGCACGGTCCCCTCCAGAAGGCCCCCTCCCTGCCCTGCTCCTCTGTGCCGGAGAGGCACTGTGGAAATAAACGCAGCTGCAAGCTGGGGCCTGAAAAGAGCCACGTCCCTGGCGGTCGCGGAGGTGCGTCACAGAGCCCAAGCCCTCTGTGACCACCCCGGGGCCTGACGGTACAGGGGGACAAATGCGGGCTGAGGGCTAGCAAGCTACGCTTCCGGACTTTAACACGGTTCACAGCGGGGTCCCACCTGAGGAACACTTTCCTTCTCCTTCCTCCACTCAGGGGACTCCACACACAAAGGGATGGAACGCTTTCTGAACTAGATCACCAGGTCTTTCTTCCGAGTCTGCCTGAATCTGGAATCTCCGGAACATCATACCCACAAAAAACCAGTGCCACGGAGTTGGTTCCTTCGGGAACCCTATGGGGGCAGGGTAGAACTGTCCCCTTTTGTGTTTCCAAGACTGGAAGTCTTTACGAGAGTCGGCAGCCTCATCTTTCTCCCTTGGAGTGGCTGGTGAGCTCGAACTGCTGACCTTGTGCTTAACAGCCCAGCTAGGACCCCACTCTGTCACCAGGGCTCCTTTCAGAACATCCCAGCCATGCACAAGTCTTCTCTGACAGACTGGTGGGGGCTGCACATGAGGTGCACTGCCCAGGAGGGACTCGGGATCTGCCTCCGGGCCCAGAGCTGAACTCGCTGAGCTGTCCCTTTACCCTATCTCACCCCTTCTGAGCTCTGTCTCTGTCTCCGCCTCACCCTGCGGAACTGAAAACACACACACACACACACACACACACACACACACACACACACACACACAGCCCAGCATGGCACAGACCTCTGATGCAGCCCTGAAGGGCTTGGAGAATTCAAAGCACGCAGTAGGCATCACTCTTTGTTTTTGAGAAAGATAAGAAACAAGATGAGCAATGAGTTTCCTGCCATTGGTTATAAAACTGAAGTCAGTGCTTTCTTTAGTCTGTATCTTATCTGATAAAGCTGGAGTTCGGGTACTTGTTTGTTCGGTCAGGTGGGCCGTGCAGGGGTGAGGGGCGGCTGGAGGTGGGATGGAGCTTGTTTTGTTTGGGCTTTCTAAAGGGGCCAAGAACTTTTCACTCATATTAAAAAGATTGTTTCAATAATTCTAAAACATGCTACCTTGTAACCTTGAGCCACTGAACGTTGATCTGGAACGCACATTTGCTGGAGTACCGTGTTACAGCAAAGGATTACTTGTAGGAGGCCAACCTGACTCACCCACTTGGTCAGTGTTAGCTTTCTATGACGTCACTGACCTATGTCTTACTCACTCTGCCCACTTCAAGGTCTCTTGAAAATCAGGAATCTGTGGGAAATCATTCCTTCTTCCAAGGAAAACCAGACTCACTGCCATCTAGTCCACTTGGACTCACAGTGAGTCTACTCTAATTAGACCCTCTGAGAGCTACACGGATGAAGATGGCCTTTGCTCTGACGGAGAGGGACCCTTAATGGGGATAACTGAGTAAGAAACACAGATGTGCATCGGTAAATAGATTTGGTTTTTCAAGACAGACATATACATTTTCCCATGGGGTTTGAGAGGAGGGAAGAAAACCTCTCAGCCCACATGGGGTAGAAAGATGAAGCAAGCTTCACCGTGAGCCGGACTTAAAAGAAAGGCAGTGCTTGGCCAGCAGGCACTGGGGGAAGGACCGAAGTCCTTCCAGGATGGAGGAAAGGGTCTCACATGTTGACAGTCTCGTTTGATCACAGTGTATGTTTTCATTATGGGCAGAAGTGGATGCTAAGACAAGAGGTCCACTGGAGCAGGACCCAGGTCCCCTGTCTCTTGAGTTCCTTCCACTACTTTTCATTCACCTGTTTGTGACTTGGGATCCTAATCTTGGTCGCAACCTTGAGCTGAAGATGGTTTGCCTCTGCGGTTCAATAACGGCTGGCTTGGGCTCTGATGCCTTCCCAGGCTACCTCGTTCAGCCTCTAGCTCTGGCCCGCTGCCAAGAAGCTGAAAACGACTGGGCCAGTTAGAGCCTCCGTTTCCTCATTTCTACGCCTCGTGGCATTCATCACACCCACCTGGCGGTAATCATTTCACAAGCCTCGTCATAGCTTCTCTCTCCGACTGGGCTGTAGCCCCCATGAAAGGAAGACCTAGGTCACATTCGAAGTCCCCAACCTCGAGGAACCCAGCCAGGTGGGAATGACAACACAACCATTGTCCTATCACGTGGTACGTGATGGGGATGTACCTGGAGGAAACGTGAAGAGGAAAAGGTACCTCCCACAGACTAGAGAAATGAAGGTTTCTAGAGACCATGCCCAAAGGGGAGTGGAAGCCAGTCAAAGGGGCTCTCACGGTGGCAGAACTGCCAGGAAGAGCAAAGACAGACCCATGGGCAGGAAACAATGTGGGCCCCACAAGACCATGAGCTAGCTAACGTGTGACTGAGAGTGCCAGAAGGCAGTCCGAGGGGCTTTGTGGGATGTATGTCGACATGGATGTGAGGGCGTTTCGAGAAGTCTGTTGAAAAACTGGAATTGAAAGATCCACAAACCTTCTGAGTCCTCCTCGTGTTTACTACACCATTATATCCTCCCAAACACACAGGAAGATGTTTCCCATGCAATAGGCTCATAAATATAGTTTTCTTTTTATCATTCATCATAGATGTGCGTGATAATATATACACTATACATGACAAAACATCCACCAATTCAACCACTTCTACAAGCACACACATACACACACACACTGCCACCAAGCCCATTCTGACTCAGTAGGACAGCAGAACTGCCAGTGTGAGTCTCCAGGACTGAAACTCTTTTTCTTTCTTTCTTTCAAAGATGTTAAAGTCTTTATTTAATCCTCCGATCAGCTCTAGATCCATGGAACCTCAGCGATCATGGGAGGATCCCTGAAGCTTGGTTGTAGAGAGTTCCTTAGTAAGATGGTGAGTCACTTCAGGAAAGAATGACGGAACAATTGGAAATCGTGCTACTTAAACAAGTGTTCAGGAGAACATCACGCCGTTAGCGCCGTGGGGAGAGAGGCCATCGAAGATTGTTCCTGTTCTGGAATCACCAGTGTCCTGAATCCAAAGGAACCGAAACCTCGTGTCTGTGGGCTTACTAACTGATGATTCTGCCCCTTCAAGACTTTCCTCAGAACAAAAGAAAGCAGGAACCTCATGTGTGATTTAGACTGGCTGTCAGACAGGGTTGAAGACCCGATTTTCAACTTATGGGCTATAGCACTAAGAAGTTGCTCTAGAAGGACCTCACTGGGATTTGACACCCACCCACAAGCCATGCGCATGGAAGCGGCGATCACGAAATCATGAGTTGCGTTGAGCAAACCTGCCCCTCAAGATCTCTAAAATGTTGACGAGCAAGGATGTCACCTTGGGACTTGGTGGTTTTGAACTCACAACCACGATACCCCCAAAACTCC
The DNA here is from genome assembly GCF_000313985.2 of Echinops telfairi. Lineage (NCBI taxonomy): Eukaryota > Metazoa > Chordata > Mammalia > Afrosoricida > Tenrecidae > Echinops > Echinops telfairi. The sequence goes on along the minus strand of NW_022105908.1, from coordinate 21,728,864 downwards.
TTTCGTATGCATATTAAAATAAAAAATTTTAAACCTCAAACTCACTGCCGTCAAGTTGTTTCTGACTCACAGCGACCCAATAGGACAAGGTAGCTCTGCCCCTCTAGGTTTCCAAGACTGTAACAGGAACGCTTTGTGGGAGTAGAAAGCACAGAGGGGCTGGTGGTTTTGAACAGCTGACCTAGAGATTAGCAGCCCAACACATACCCCTCTGTCCCACCAGGGCTCCTTTTATAGGTATCGACATTACGTTTACCCATTCGCCTGTTGTTGACAGTTGGTTGTTTCTATCTTTGAGCTGCTGTGAAATGAGCTTCAGGGAACATTGGTCCAGGTTTCTGTTTGCATTCCTACCCATGATGCCTCTGGGTCCATATCATATCTAAGATTGGGATTGCTGGGTCATGTGGTAGTTCTGTACTCCGCGTTTGAGGGACTGCTAGACTGTTTCTCACAGTGACTATATTGCTGGGTGCCATTGAGTAAGTTGCGACCTGTAGCGACCCTTTGTGTGACAACAAAACACTGCCCGGTCCTGCGCCATCCTCACAGCTGTTCTTGTTTGAGCCCATTGTGGTAGCCACTGAATCAACCCATCTCATCAGGGCCTTCTTTTTACTGCCCCTCCACTTTACCAAGCATGATGGCTGTGGCATTACATAATTTCATGTCAACTTGAAGACATAAGTGTTGGATGACTTATGGACTAGTATCAGATTATGGTGTCGTTTCAGACTTACGGACTTGATCTGGACTGGGCTGGGCTGTTTTCTGGATAGAAGGACTTCTTAATATAAAGCTCTTTCCTCTACCTTGAGTGTCACTGGATTTGTTTCTCTGGTCAACCTGGCCTAATACAATGGCCTTTTCCAGGGACTGGTGTCTCCTGATAATATGTCCCACGTACGAAAGGCAATGACTGCACTACATAAATATCTTTTAGAAGCGTAAACCAAAAACATCCTCTGGAGTCTTCCTAAAACAAAACCACAGTGTTGCCTAATTAGTCAAACACGTCCTGCTTAAGCTTCACGATCTTTTGAAACGTTATCTCGATGGGATCAAAATGGACAGGAACAGCAAGAAAGAACAGCTAGGAAGCTTGGGGGCAGGAAGTTCCTGTGGGGGGTGGGGGTTCTGATTCACAGGGACGTCACGCATTACAGGCTGAAACATGGCCTGCTCCCCTGCCATGCTCACGATTGTCCCTCCGTTTGGGCCCACTGTTTCAGTCCCTGTGGACGCTGCGTGTGGAGGAGAAATAACTCAGAAGAGGCGGGTGAGGAGGGATGCCCAGCCCCAAGACCATCTTCCCTGTCGCTCAACTGTACATGTGGGAAGGCTGGATTGTCTGTAAGGAGCCCTGGTGGAGTAGTGGTCAGGCAGTGGCCAGCGAGCTGACGGTGGACCCTTTGAAATCACCAGCAGCTCCACAGCAGCAAGCCCGGGCTATCTACTCCTGTAAACAGCGACATTCTCCGAAACCCAAAGGGTCACTAAGTCAGCACTGGCTCTGTGGCAGGAAGGTGTTTTGTTTTTGCTGAACTTAATTTATATTTCAACCACCACCAAACTGTTAACGGTCTTATTGGGATATAAGCCACAAACCATACAATTGAATAGTTCAGTGTTAAGAAGACTTGTACAATCATTCCCACACTCAATTTTAGAGCATCTTCTTTGTTCTTGCACTTATCGTTAACACCCCATTTCCCCCCAAATCTCCCCTGCCATCCCCCAAGGAACCATCAGTCCAGTGCTTATTTCTAGAGGTTTCCTCTCCTGGATTTCATATAACGACAATTTTTTTTTAAGATAAATAAGTACATGATAGAGGAAATGGCCTCTAAGATTCCTTTCAGCCCAGCAAAGCCAGTGTTGCTGCCTCAGGAGGGCCTTTCAGAGATTTTAATGCCAAATCTGGAAAATTCCAAGGAGAGGATCAGCCCTCATTATGGGCTTTATTTTCTAAAATGCTTGCTCTATCCAAGTATCTATCTGAAGGGGAGGACATGGTTTCAAATCCACCTTAAAGGTAGGCTATATCCTGTCCAGGTTGGCTCTGCCCTGAGTGAGTTGTCCAAACCCAGCCCTGGACTGGAGGCTATCAAGGTGAGGGTGGAACTTTACCCAGGGAGGGGCTCTGGAACCCTCGATTGGGAATGGCCAGATTAACGTGGAAGGAGAAAGATAAGCATTCACATGGACTCTGGCTTCCCTCCTGTAAGACGCAACCCAGGTGCTCCTGAGATAGCGAGGTGGAGACCTGTTGGCAGAGAAGACGGTAAATGCGAGGTGATAGCACAATTAATCTGTGACAGCCTTGTACACGTATGTACCATAGTTCACTGGAGCGAGGCAGAAGAGTTTATCTGGGCACAGTACTTCCTGAATGAAGGGCCTTCAAGCTGCTTACCCCAACGTCCACCCGAGTTCCTCATAAAGGTGTGTCCACCTCCCCACCCAACCCCCAACATTTCAAAGTGAAATGTCACTGTGAGGTTTTCCAAAGAGACACCTTGGTGGCTTAGTTGGAGGAAGTATCTAGATTCCAGGTCATGACTGGTGAAGAGATAAGGACGTTTGGGACAAGTAAAGTCAGGGGTTGGAGACAGTCCTTACCGGGCCATCTGGCCTGGATGTTAGGAGAGAGCTTGTAGAATCACCTCGCTCTCTTGGAGGACGGTAGGTCCCCCAAACTCGCTGTCTGAGAGTCTAGTTTCTTGGTGCTGTGCCCGAGCTCACTGTGGTACAGCCACTGTTCATGTTCACAATGCCAGGGTCAAGGTGGGTGGAAGCCATCAAGTCTGGGGCTGCATGGAAGCCGTAGAAAAGTCCCTGCAAGCCCCTCCATCCGGAGGGGCTTCTCCAGATGAGGAAGGCTCAGGGCCCTGGTTATCTCCCTCAGCTCCCCGCTACCCCAACCATCACTTCTGTCACTTGTACCCCACCTTCTGCTCTTTTGAAAATACTCAGGGTGGGTTCCAAGGTTTGAGGCATGTCTTACCGAGAGCGACAGTGACCTTTATCCCCATGTGTGTCCAGGCAGGAGCCCATCTGGTCTTGGGGCACGCACAGTAGCGCTCAGTGACGTTCTTCACCAACAAGCGAGGTTCTACCACTTCCTACTTGAAGTGTCGATTCTTCAGTGAGCCCTCCACAAAGGGCACTTTTATTATCCAACAAATGACACCGCCCCAGGCACACTTCCTTAGAGCCATAACCCTTCAGTCTGCTCCTGGACATGCTTGTGTGGGGGTCTCCCCGAGATGTTTCCTCGGCGTTTTTCTCACCTCTGCCTCACATTGTTCCAGAGCTCCATTGCCAAAGACATAGGGTGCTCTTTTGTCTCACACGAACTCCAAAGGAAACGCCTGTACTTGAGTGGGTTTCCTATCCCCCTCTGCAGGGCATCAAACCCTAATAACTGGTTCAAAATTAGGGGCCCTGGTGTTATAGTGTGTCCTGCATTGAGCTGTTGGCAGGAAAGTGAGCAGTTCGAAGCCAGCAGCCAATCTGCAGGAGAAAGATGAGGCTTTCCACTCCCTTGAGAAGTTGGTCTCGGAAACCCACAGAGGCAGGTCTGTCCTATAGGCTGCTCTGAGTCAGAAACGACTCGAAGGAATTGACTTTGGTTTGGCGGTTTACAAACAGAGTTGGGGCAGGAGCCTCTGGCCTTGGGGTGAAATGGGATCCTCCTAACAGCCCAGGAGTCAGAGCAGCCCCAAGGGTCAAATCTGGATTCTGTTTACTAACTGTGGGCATTTAGGTAGGTTACTTAACCTTTATGTGCCTCCATTTCCTCATGTGCAAATGGGATAATAATAATCACCATAACCACTCGTAGGGCTATCACAGGATGAAATCTGTTACTATTTTTAAAATAATTCAAACTAGACCAAGGCCTGTTGTGAAAAAAGAAATTTTTTTAAATGAAAACACATGATAAGCCATATACAAGGGTTGGATAAATGTGCCCTTTTTATACTGTGATAAAATATACATAAGAGTTGCCATATTAATCATGGGCAATTCTGTGGCATTATTTACAGCCAAAATATTGTGCAATTATCACCATATTAATCTACAAGTTTTCCATCACCTCAAAAACTCTAGACAAGGTATGTTTTTTCCACTCAAACCCTTCCAGAGTAGCAGACGTAAGATTGCTAAGCATCACGGTGGAGCATAAATGTGATCATATTTGGGTCTGCTGTAGCCTTCCCTTCAGCAGTGAGGCCAACCGGGGGTTCCCTCAATGTCAGGGTCCGATGGGCTCATTCCATCAACAAATGTTTGAGTGTCTCCTGTATAATATGGTGTCAGTCCCTGGATGGCGCACAAGGTTAATACAGTCAGCTGCTAATCCAAAGGCTGGAGGTTCAAATCTACCCAGAGGCAGCTCCGAAGAAAGGCCTGGTTGCCGTACTTCTGAAAAATCAGCCACGGAAAACCCTGTGCAGCCAGTCTGGGGCCACTAGGTAGGAGCCAGAATCAACCAGACGGCAACTGTTTCGTAACGCATGACCTGGAATTCCAGCTTCAACTCAATTTCCAGACTTTTGTCTCCAGGACGAAGTCTCTGAAACTCGGTGAAATTAACACATCGGCATTTCATTCAAAGTCTGAACCACAGTTGGCGGTCAGCTCCAAGAGGAAGTGCCGGTTTGGGACATTGAAATGTGCTGTCTGGTCCCAGCCCTACTCTGCTGGATTCCAAGCAAGCCCTAGAGGTTTCTGGACCTCATTTCCCTCAGGAATACTACAAGATTAAATATCGATAGTGTTTACAGTTTTATAGACAATCTGTATGCATTATTTTGTGACTTAAAAAGCTAATAAAGCCTGTACCAAAAAAAAGTTTTGGTAAGTAAATCAGGGAATTGGATTTAATACTCTCTTCCTTGCCTCTAATCTCTACTGTGTGATTCGATTTGATACAGAGGGAAACCCTGCCTTCTCTGTCATCTCCACCAGTTCTCCTGTGGTTTTGGTCTGAAGCCTGTCTTAAGTGCTTCTCTGGCATGTACTGTACTGTGGTATTTCCCCTTAACAGCCAGCCAAACATACAGAGTTTCCTCAACACTGTTCCTCATCATTCTTTGCCCTCTGGAGTCCCCACGCCCTGGGCACAGTAGTGGAAGGGGGTGTTCAATGAATACGTGAGCACACGCTCTCTTGCTGCCATCGACTCAATGCCGACCCGTAGAGGCCCTACGGGCTCTCTAGGACAGGGTAGACCTGCACCTGTGAATTTCTAAGACTATCCCTCTTTATGGAAGTAGGAAACCCAGTCTTTCTCATGGAGCGGCTGGTGGTTTTGAACCGCTGACTTTGCCGTTAGCAGCCCAGTGCGTAACCACTATGCCACCGGGGATCCTGAGCAAACATTTTAGGGCACCTTTTTAGGAGATAGCAATGGATCCACGAAAACCAGACCCACTTTGGCAAGGACATATTGGACAAGGGTCTGATCTCTAAAATCTGTAGAAAACGTCAACCCCTCAGCAAGGAAAAACAATTAGCCCAACTAAAAGTGTGCGGAGGACAAGAACAGGCAGTTTGTTAAAGAAGATATTCAGGGGCCAACAAACTTAGGAAGAGATGATTGAGATCACTTGCCGTCGGAGAGATGCAAATCAAAACCACCACGAGAGACCGTCTCCTCCCAGAATTGATCCCAGCAGTGTTCAAAAAGGCAGCAAACAGCAGATGCTGGAGCGGCTGCAGAGAAATTGGAACCCTCACACAACTGCTCACAGGACAAAACAGGAGCTACCCTGTGGGGAGCGATATGGCCCTTCCTCAAAGAATTGTGATACCCTACAAATAAAGAACAAAGCATGAGCAGGTATAATGTTCATTGCAGCAGGATCCACAACAGCAAAAAGGGGTGGGGGGACCCTAAATTCCCATTGTGGTGCCTAAACACAATGGAATACTAAGAATGGCTGAAGAATAATGATGAAATTGTGAAAGCTCTCACGGCCTGGATGGATTTGAAGGGCATGTTTCCTTACCCTCGTAGTGTTATAACTGCAAGATCAGCAGTTCAAAACCACCAGCGGTTCCCCAGGAGAATGATGGGGCTTTCTAAACCGGTAGAGTTGCAGTCTCAGAAACCCACGGGACCAGTCCTAGTCTGTTCTCTTGGGTCACTGTGAGAATCTTCTCAAAGGCAGTGGGACGCTGAGCAAAGTTAGTCAGACGCAAAGATAAATATTGAATGAGACCACTACCATGGGGAGAGAAAAAAAAAAAAACAAGAAAAGGTTTTCACACCAAAGCCAATAGACTTTGATGGTAATCAGGAGTGGGGGGAGAAGAGAAGTGGAAGTAGGAGGGTGGATCAGCATGGACTTGGGTGAAGGAGAAGAAGATGCACTATAGGAGGGAAATGCTCACAAAAGGGGGAGTGGGGAGGGCGGGCAAGACAAGCCATTGAGAAGTTTGATAAATTGTTTAAGTTGTTGAATGCCAACATGAGGATCTGATATATAACGCCCACCTGATTCACAATAAAAAGTGAAAACAAAACAAAACGTTCTGGAGTGAGTTCTGGCTCACAGCGACCCTACGGTACAGGGTAGGACTGCTCCTTAAGGTTTCCAAGACTATAAATCTTTATGGAGCAGACAGCCTCATCTTTCTTGCGTGGAGGGGCTGGTAGGTTTGAACCGCTGCGTCAGCGGTTCTCAGCCCAAGGCAGATCCCACAGCGCCACCAGGGCTCCTTATGGATGCATTGGAGTATGAGAAATGTAGATTACTTCCATCTTCGTCATTCTTCTTCGCTGCGTTTGCTAGATTTCAAACAAAGCAAACCCCTCTCCATAGGCACATCGTTTCCTGTAAGGTTGCTCCACGTTTCGCTTTTATAAGTGGCTCAATGCAAATGCTCCGTCTCTTCCCTTTAAAAATCAAACTCAAAAGCACACACATTAGGAAAATGGTGACCTGGAAACCGACGATGAAAGTCGGTCCCCCTGGCCAAACTAGGCAACAGCGGGAGCAGGGCCAAAAGCCTGTGCCATTCCAATCCGGGGAGGCACCCTGCCGCGCTCCACTTGTTCCCAGAAAAGGGTAGCCGCGTGCGCCGCCCAGCTTCCTGCGCATGCGCCTCCTCGCGCCCAGCTACCGAAGACCTGAGCGCGCACGATCTCGGAGGCGCGCACGGGCGCGCTCACCCTAGACTGTGGTCGCGCAAAAGCTATTTTTCTGGAGAACAAGCGCCTTTTCTCCCCCTGGCGGACAATAGTGAAACAACCGCGTTTGGGGAGGAAGTTTAGAGGGTGCGGGCCTTGCCCAGAAGGAACCATTTGTGATGGACCGCGTTTTGCAGCAGCTCCCTTCTTTACCGGAGGCTTCAATTCTAGTTTGCAGGGAGGAAACCGGGAAGGTACGACCCTTGAGCCCCTAACATGTGCTAGGCCCTGTACCTGTACTATAGCATTCAATTGTATTAGTCCTATCTATTTACTTAAGACGATTGAGACCCAGGGGAGAGGACTTAGCCAGAGTAATGCGCCTAATGACAAGGCTGGAAACTGGGTCCCTGCGCTGATTAAAGAAAGCCCTAAGCTGCTGGGAACGGGGCTCTGTATTGAGAGAAAGAAAAGAGAGGCCTCTGGGGCTGACAAGACTCTGCAAGAAGGCTCAGGACAGCTTCTGTGTCACTTTCAAGGGAGCTTTAACAGACCGTGAAGGAGGTTCCCTGTGGCTGGCAGCCAGGTTCACTCCTGCACTACGAATGCAAAGCATGACAACTGTCCAGGCTGTCCAGTGGGTGTAGACAGGCAAGAATCTCACGATAGCCTGGGAACTTAAGCAACCCAGAACAAGGCCTTCCCAGGTCTCTGAAAACGTATTCCTCCTCCTTCAGGGAGCCCCGATGACACAAGGGTTACAAGTTGGGCTGCTACCTGAAAGTTCAGAAGTTCAAAACCATCAGTCACTACTTGGGAAAAAGATGAGGTTTTCTACTGCTGTTACCAGGTGTTAGTCTTGGAAACCCACAAGGGCAGTTCTGCCCTATCCTATATGGCTCCTGGATTTGCACTCTAAGGTTGCAACCTAAAGGCTGGCGTTTTGAACCCAAGGCCTGTCTGTAAAATCCTCAGCCAAGGGAACCCTATGGAGCAGTGCTACCCTGTGGCATACACATGGGATCGCCGTGAGTCAGAATCGACTCAAAGGCAATAGGGTTGGCGTTCGTTCATTTGTCGATGGATTAAAGAGGGTGGAAGAGAGGGGAAGGAATGGGAGGAGCTGAGATGGAAAGTTTTATTCATAAAGCTTTCAGGAACATCACAGTTTAATGTCAGCCCCTAACTCACCGCCATGGGGTCGATGCCGACTCAGGCCCTACAGGCCAGAGAAATCTGCTCCTTAGGGTTTCCAAGACAGTACAGTGAACCCTTGCCACTTCGCGTGGCTTCACTCTATCGCGGTTTTTGTGTAACAGCGCATGCTCTGTCATTACTGCCACTGATTGGCTCATACTGTACACGCTTGATGCCATAAATAATATAATAAATGATAATTGTAACGTTCAAAATGTTTTACTGTATTTTCCCATTTTCGGTTAATAAATTGAGTAATACGAGTGTAATGGTGACTAAAGGGTGTTTTTTCATGTCCTCTATGCTCTAACTACGAAAATATTTGATTTACAAATAAGGAATCCCACTTCGCGGAATTTCATTTATCACCGTAGGGTCTAGAACCGATTAACCGCGATAAACGAGGGTTCACTGTACATCTTTATGAGAACAGACAGCCTTATTAGGCTCCCCCAAAATCATAGAATTGTTTAGGAATGAAAGCGTTTCTGTAACACTCATCGAGTGACCAGACCTTGATATTCTCCAGATGATGCCAACTCCTCTTGCCTCTCAAGAGACAGAAGTATGTGCTAAGAACTTGTCTAATGAGGTGGAGGCTGCTGACCTCCAGCCTGAAGAGAGGTGGCGACACTAGCTGCATTTGGTTAGATAGCAGAGATGTCAGTCATGAGGGAGCAGAGTCCCAGGGACATGGGGAGAATTTGTGAGAACTCTGTATGACTTGGAGACAGCCTACCTCATGATATATTCCCTAAAGATCTACTGACCCTGGATGAGGACCTCAGGGTAGAACACTGAGATTCATCAGGAGCTGGTAGATCTTTGAGAAGGGTAAGTCAGACCTCCCCACTGTGCACCTAAAGGATACTTAATGCCTAGCAGGACAGCCTGTCCAATTAGAAGCCATGGCTCTGAGAGGTTATTTAAAGACACCACCAGGGGAGGAATCAAAAAGTACTGGGATTCCCAAATGTACTCAAAATCAAGGTAGAAAAACTCTGGGTGACAGAAGTTTTTAAATGTCTGAATACAGAACAAAGGAAGAAGGCTTCCAAAGAGAGAGGTTTCAGAAACGTGAATCTCCAAGGAAGCAAACAAAGGTGAAATTCTGGGCATGTGCAATGGAGCGCGCTAGAAAACTGGCCTGCTTACTGGGTGGCTTCTGTTTGGGAGTCTAAAGGAGACCCACAAAATAGTGACTATCACTACTTTACAGGGCAACTTGGGAGAGCTCAGAAATGGGGTGGGGTGGTGGTGGTGGGCAACCTTGTCTGAAATACTTGGACAGGCCCCACGTGGAGGGTGGCAATGAGGTTTCTGGCAGCCCTGGAGGTGAGATGGAGCCTGTGCTTTGGTTGGCTGACCTGGGTTGGAATCTTAACTTTGCTCTTAGATCTGTGTGGCCTTAAGCAGCTCATTATCTACTGAAACCTCAGCGTTCCCATTTGAAAAACAGGGAGATAAGACCACCGTTTAAACTTATTGTACAGGGTTACTTTCAGGAATTAAATAGTATGCATACAGAATGCTAGTGCCATGATTACATGCAGCTCAGGATAGATCAATGAATACTAAAGACTAAACAAGGCCCATCCAAAAACCCCTCTGCCATCAAGTTCATTCTCATAGCAATCCTAGAGGACATGGTAGGACCCCAAGGCTGTAACTCTTTATGATAGTATAAAGCTTCAAAAAAAAAAAAGAAAGTCTCGTCTTTCTTCCTAGGAGCAGCTTGCAGTTTCAAACTGCTAACCTTTTGGTTAGCAGCCCTGGGTGTAATCTCTATGCTCCTACAAATGAAGCCCGTAAGCATGGTAAAGGTTGATTTAGATGGCTGGACAAGTGGATAAAAATGATAGACAATGGCTATTTCAAAAGGCAGAGTCTTTAGGGAAAAACAATTGGGCTGTGTTTCAAAACAGGGAGCCACCTTTCCCAGCGAGGCCCCCCTGCCCTGTCTGCACCGCTCAGCTTGCTTTGAGTTTGTCATTTTCTTGTTCCCATTTAAGTAAGTCTCCTCAACCCGAGTATAAACCGCCCAAGTGAGCATTCGCCAAACTATCTATTACATTCCCAATCTCGGTCACTGCTGACAAGTCCCTGAAGACCTGGCAGTGCCAAGTGCCAAGGAAAAGGTGTGAAAAGGGTGCCAAGGAAAAGGTAACGGCATCGGGGTGTGGAAACCAAGAGGCCACCTGCTCTCGCCTTGCCCAGAGCTGTGGTTTGGCTGCATCCAGACACCTCACTGCTGGAATTAGGAAGCGGTAGAGCGGCAGCTGAGATCAGGCAGGAAACCCAGGGATTCCTCTAGCCTGCCAAGCCTACGCAAGGTGGCCTGCCATGGGCTTGTAGATCCTAGACAGAGCATTAAAATACACAGGCAGTATCCCTATTGAAGAGTCTTAAGACAAAAGAAATCCTACTTGGATTCTTAATCGACCCTGCCGAAAGGCAGGTCACGCGGTGAGATGGGAAGGCGATCATGTTAACAAAGACAAGACAGAGCTTGGAGAAACCGTGGCTGTTTGACAGGGAGCCCTGGTGGCATAGCGGTTACACATTGGCTGCACTCTGTAAGGTCAGCAGTTTGGAACCACCAGCCGCTTCTCAGGAGAAAGACAGGGCTTTCTACTCCCGTTAACAGTTAGTCTTGGAAACTGCCCTGTCCTACAGGCTGCTACAAGGGACAGCAGCTCGATGGCAAGGAGTTTGGTTTGGGTGGCGATTTGGGTGGTGCCATGGGAGAGTACAGCACTTCCCCAAACCCACCCGGGTCTTGTCCGGAGGGAGCAGCTAGCTGGGCATCGGTGGGCAGCTGTTCCTCCACCTCCTCTTGGCAACACCCAGCCGTTGTCCAGGGAGGGGGAGCAGGGGCGGGATGGGAGAGGCAGAGCCGGAAGCTCTGGGTGCATGAAAGGAGGCAAATGTAACAGTGTGCAGCCTGCCGAGGAGACCCACTGTTCTGAGGGGCACGGAGCAGGTGAGCGCCCGGGGAACCCCTGGGACCCCTCACCGAGCGGAGCCTTTGCTCTGCCATTCACGCCTCCATGACACCCCCACCCCTCCATGACTGAGGCACAATGCCCTGTTTGCTATCCTTTATTAAGGGCCCCATACCCTCATGGGACTCCAGCCAAACCAGACAGGTCCCCCCAATATAGCAGGAGGCCTGGAAGGGAAGGGGAATGACTCATGATCCCACCACACCTCCCTGGAAACAGAAACCCACCACAGACAGACATACAGAAGGGGGCGGGGAAGGAGAACTGGCCTCACTCCAGGCTCTAACCCTAACCCCTAACTTGAAAAGCAAGTCAAACACTGGCTATGTAGCACCCCGGCCCTCCACCCCCACCCATAGCAGCGTTGGTGGGACACCCCCTCCTCTGTAAGGGGTGCCCCGAGGGGCTTCCCATCACTCGTCCTCCACTTTGGTTTGCTCCTGGCAACTCCGTGCCCTGCCCTCCATCGGCCTCCGGCCTCACCCCTTCATCTTCTATCACCTGCTCGGACCTTCACTCCTCTCGGGGCCTCCCTGCCCAGGGTCTCTGGGGAAGCAGTGTCCCAGGCGTCCTCGCTCCTCCTTGCACAGGCCTGGCCAGACCCTCGGCCCAGGACCTGGGGCTCACACGGCCCCACTCTCCTTGAGGTCAGGGGCTGAGCGCTGCCGTCTCATCCGCGGGGGTGTAGTGTAGGGGGGGTAGCGGGGCCCCGGAGGCCTCTGGGCAGGGTACGGCTGGGGCTGCTGGGGGTAATAGTTGTGCTTTTTGGGCTGGAAGTGCTGGGGTTCCGGTTGTGTGGAACCCCCTCCACGGGGTCGGCC
>NW_022105908.1:21695444-21716494 GCF_000313985.2 Echinops telfairi | reverse complement strand
AGATTCCCGGTGCTGGGGGTTGCTCTTGAAGGGGAAGCGCAGCTTGCAGTCGTGCGGGGGCACGAATCGGGCGGGGGGCCTGCGCAGCCCCCCACCACGGCCCCCAGAGCCCTGCAGTCCCTGCAGCCGTAGCTGCTCCTGCTTGAGCCAGCGGAGGCGGCCACGCCGGAAAGCCGGGTCCTCCTCCATCAGCCGGGACACCCGCTCCAGGCTCGACAGGGGTGGCGAGGGGGGCCGGCCAGCGGGTGGTCGCTCTCCGGAAGCAGCCTCTTCTATGGCCTCAGGTCCTTCGGGGGAAGCCCAGGAGGCCTCTTGGCTTTCTTCATTCTCATCCTCGTGATCCTGGGGGAGGAGGGATGTGCGAGAGAAACAGAGGGGATATGAGGAGAGCTGGGAGAAGATGGTCCGGGAGGAGTCCCTGGGAAGGGAGGGCGCTGTGGGAGTGGGCAGAGGAGAGCCAGCGGGTCTGCGGGACAGCCCTTGTCCGCCACTTTCTAGTGTGGCATCCGCAGGCCTTCGGCTTGTAGCGGTTGCACGTCTTATGGACAAAGCTGACTGCTGGCAACACCCGCAGTCCCGGCTGCAGGGAGCCGCTGCCAGGAGGGAGAACCATTTCAAGCAGGTGCTGAGAACTGGGCCCCGCACGGAGCAGGCCCTCGGTAGAGAGCTGCCCAATGGAACACACAGAAGAAAGCTCCCTGCTACCAAAGGGCTTACATTTCCGCAGGCTGAGAGAGCAGACAGGCAAATCCCACGTCTAGGAGGAGGTCTGTGGGAGAATGCCAGCAACGTTTCATCCTGTTTCTCCATGGACAGGATGAAGGCCCTATGTAGATGCTACACACACACACACCACTATACACAGATACGCATGTACTCCAAGATACAGCATGTACCTGAGAAAAACCAGGGTCACTCTAAAAGCAGCTCTGCTACCAGGGCTGCGGTCCAGCTGCACGTGGGTTTGTTTGACACAAAAGGTCTTTAACCATGTCTCTGTGGTCCACAGCCACGATGCCTGCAGGCAAGTTCTCTCAATACTCTTGTTACAGTGCCTCCAAAACAGGCCCGATCACAATGGGGCTCCATGGGCTGAGCCAGTGGCATTCAGGATGCTCGGGTGACTGTTTTGGGGGACATTCCTGAGAGGGACGGAGGGTAGACTTAATCCCAGGGTGAGCCAGGGGCTGGCTGATAAAGAAGTTAGAAAGAAGTAGAACTGACTGATGGGGAAAGCCTAGCTAGTTGGGCTGAGGACTTTGTTCTAGCAGGACAGCACCCCTGCGCCTTCTTTGGAGGGTAGCAAGGGCTGTCCTAGACAAGTCCCTGGGGAGACCTTAGCCCAGCCACCCTACAGTCCTGGTCCTGCCCTTTCAGACCCTCAACTCCGCGGGCGTAGACAAGGAACATGATTTGAGTCCTCGAGGATACCCAGACTGCTGTTGTGATATGGTGTCAATCTGGAGTATCTCTGGGAAAGGGTTGGAGAAAGGGAACCATCTTCACGAGTGCTGGGCCTAGGCCAAGGGCATGTTGAGAGACCGCTTCGCCCTTGGCCATTTCTGTTTCATAAAGGCTTCGATGATTTTGCAGCGATGTTTGATGCTTTTTCTGACTTACCCTCACACGTATATGTTGCTGTTGGTTGCCGGGACGTCAATCCCATGTGTGCAGACTAAAACTGCATCAGAGGGTTTTCAAGGCCTCTGACCCTTTGGCAAGGAAGGCCTTTCTTCCTCGGTGCCACTGAGTGGATTTGAACCACCAGCCTTTCAGCTAGTACTCAAGCACGTAACTATTGGGCCACCCATGGATTCCATGTTACACACACACGATGAACACACATACCATGCACACAGACATAGGGCAAGAGAAAAGCTCAGGCACAGTGAAGCGGTGAGAAGCAGAGGGCAGGACGGCCTTGTTGTTCCGGGTCTCACATCTGGCCTGGGCTCTGTCTTTGACTGGGTGCCATCTTCCCACTTTTCTATCACTCATTTCAGCGCAAGACAGGCAACTACATTTTCCCTGACAGGGGGCCTGGTGGGTGGCACGTTACCCATTGGGTTGCTAATCACAAGGTCAGCAGTTCCAAACAACCAGTCATACGATGGGAGAACAATGAGACTTTCTGCTCCCATCTAGATTTACCGTCTGGTAAAACCCAGAAAAAACCATACCCAAGGTGAATGGGGGGTGGGGGTGGGGGGGCGGCGTATGGAATGGAGACCCAATGCCCATCTGTAGACAACTGGACATCCCCTCACAGAGGGGTCACAGGGAAGAGATGAGCCAGTCGGTACAGTATAGCACAGATGAAACACACAACCTTCCTCTAGTTCTTTGGTGCTTCCTTCACCCCACTATCATGACCTCAATTCTACCTTACAAATCGGATTAGACCAGAGCATGCACACTGCTACAGAAAAGAGCCCGCAACACAGGGCATCCAGGATAGATGAAGTCCTCAGGACCAACAAGGAGAGTAGAGATACCAGGAGGATTAGGGGAGGGTGGGAGGAGAAAGGGGGAAACGATTACAAGGATCAAACTAGAACCCCCTCCCAGGGGGACGAATAACAGAAAAGTGGGTGAGGGGCAATGGAGAAGGATGTTAAGACATGAGAAAAATAATCTATAACTTATCAAGGGTTCGTGAGGAAGGGTGGGTGGAGAAGGGGGGGGGGAGAAATGGGGAGTGAATATCAGGGGCTTAAGTGGGAAGAGAAGGTTTTGGAAATGATGATAGTGGCATTTGTGCAAATGTGCTTGACATACCGGAGGAATGTATGGATTGTGATAAGAGATGTAAGAGCCCACAATAAAAGTATTTTTTTTTAAGTGCTGAAAAAGTTGGCTTATACACGAGTATATATGGCATTTAGGTTTTATTTTGTTAGTTTGATAAAACTTGATTGGCTTAATTTAAAAAAAACTACCATAAAATAGTGTGATTAGGACTAAACTCAGTAAGAATGAGTTTGGTTTTTTTAATCTTTATTAAATTTTTTAAATTTTTATTTAATATTAAAATAAAATGTCTATGTGTTTTTAACCTAAAAAAAAAAAAAAAAGATTTACCATCTGGGAAACCCATAAGAAACCCTATTCTATTGGGTTGATAAGTGTGGGAACTGACTCGATGGCAGTGAATTTGATTTTGGTCTCCGACAGGTTTCTGTCTTATATAGATTCTGGCTTTCTCGGGTTTTACCATGTGCTCCCATGTGGTGTGTGGGTTTACACACTGCAGACACACACAGGTACCCTCTACCTGTTGTCAGGTGGAGACAGGCAGCAGAAGAGAGGGACACAGTTGACCTGAGAGTGGCCACACTGAAAGGGTGGGAGGGATTCACTGAGAAGTGATCTTCTCAGCAAAGACTGGAAGTAAGTGAGGGAGCGATGTGGAAGTGAGGGGCAGCCTTCTGGGCCAAAGGAACCATGGCAACAGAGGCCGTGAGGCAGGAGCAGGCCTAGCAAGTTCAGGGAGCATCCAGGAAGCCAGTGGCGATGGAGTAGAGTGAGCAAAGGGAGAGGTGCAGGTGAGGCCCGAGGGCTGAGTGGTCAGCAGCCAGGAGCTGGTATCAAGACTGCCATCAGGCTTTCCCCGCTCGAAGTAAGGTAGACTGGAGGAAACTCTTGGTTTAAGCAAGCCTGGCCACTAATAATGCCTGGCACGCAAGCACACATATTGACTGGCAGGATGAACAGATGCAAAATGGGGATGGGCGATGAAAATCATTGCATTATTGTGGGGACTACTAAAGGAAATCACGCAACACAGAGCTCCCACAGAGCTCCCACAGAGCAAGTGGTCACCCACAGGGAAGAGGGGTGCACAGTGGGGTGTCCACCTATGAAAACACCCACTGAACTCGAACTTAATTATTAAGTGCGTTCCGTCAGTGATGCTCAAACGTCAAGGTACCTCAGCATCATCACCAAGGTAGCTTACCATGAAGCAGAATCCGCCCCAAAGATTCTGAGTCTGTAATGTCTGGGGCAGGACCCAGGAATTCATAACTATACCGAGAGAAAGTGTGTCAGGTGCAGGTAAGACATGGCCTAATGAAAGGGAACCAGAACTAGATGGTGCCCGGCCGCCACCGCCACCATCAAACGCTCTGAAAGGGGGCATATTAGAAGGTCCTGGAGGGAAATGTGGAAGAGAACTGGCAATCAGAAAAGGGACCAGACCCACTGGTCAAATGGAGGCTGGCTGGACGCCCCAGGAGCAAGGCCCTTAAGTCCCCCTTCAGGTCTAGAGCTACCAGGATAAGTAAGCCACTGAAGATCAAAGGACAGCATTTACCCAAGGATGGGGGGTTGGAGAGGCGGAGGGTGGAAACAAGAAGCAAGGGAGGAAGGGGGCCAGGCCAGCATCCATTGTGGGGAGGAGGGGGATATAAGAATGAGCAGAAGCAAAATGCGTACAAATTGTTGAATGTAAGCCTTCGGGTAATCCGTGATAAAAAGCTGGAGGTGGGGGGGTGGGAGGGCAGAGCTGGGGGCGGGGCGGCAGGGCCTCCTTACCTGGGCGAGCGGGATGACCCTCTCCATGCGGAGCATGCGGTCCCGCAGGGCCTGCAGCTCGCGGTCCTTGCTGCTGTTCTGCAGCTTCACCTCCTGCAGGATGCCCGTCAGCTTGTCGATGTGCGCCCGCAGGTCCTCCACCTCCGCCCCGCGGGCGCCCTCCTCGCCACCGCCGCTGCCGCCGCCGCCTTCCTCCTCGCCCACCGTGTCCCAGACGTCGCGGGCCACCGCGCGCCAGGCGTCCCCCGGACCCTCGGCCTTGCCGTAGGTGCGGCACAGCTCGCGCATCTTGAGGGCGGCCAGGGCCTCGATCTCGGCTCGCCCGTGGCGGAAGTCGGCCAGGGCCACCTCGTAACAGATCTCCTTCACCGCCTGCATCTTCAGGTCAGCCATGGTGGCCCAGCGGGGGTCTTTCCCCTGCAGCCGGCGCCGCTGGGGGATCTGGTACACCCTGCGTGGGGCCCTGCGCTTGCCGCTGCTGGGCAGGCCGCAGCGCTTGACGATGGTCTGGACGGTGGTGGGGGGCAGCTGCTCCCGCAGAGAGGAGATCAGCCGCCAGCTCTCCTCGCAGGAGCGCTTGTCAGAGTCGTCCCCGCTGTCCGAATCCGCATACTGGGGCAGAGGGGAGAATCAAAGGCTAAGGCCCGCCTGCCCCCTGTGGGCGCCAAGGGCACCAGAAACACCCCTGTCGGAGTGCCTGGGTTCAAATCCTGCTCCATCGCTTACTAATCACCAGGGGCCCTTGGACAGGCTGCTCAGCCTCTGATGAGCGTTTCCACCACGCAGAGTGGATGCATGCAGAGTCACTTAGAACAGTAGCTGGCATGAACGTGATCGGTATGCATTAGCTATGGAGTAGTGGTTGCACCGGCCACTAACCACAAGTTAAGCAGTTCAAAACCACCAGCTACTCTATGGGAGAAAGTGCTTTCTACTCCAGTAGCAGTCTCGGGAACTCACAAGGGCAGTTCTACCCTGTCCTGTAGGCTCACCATGAGTTTGCCTTGACTCGGTGGCATTGACTTCTTTTTTTTATACCGAGAACAAGAACCCCTGGAGCAGCGGTTCTCAACCTGTGGGTCGTGACCCCTTTTGGGATCAAAGGACCCTTTCACAAGGGCCGCCTAATTCATAACAATAGCAAAATGGCAGTGAAGTAGCAACGAAAATAATTTTATGGTTAGGGGTCATCACACATGAGGAACTGTATTAAAGGGTCACGGCATTAGGAAGGTTGAGAACCACTGCCCTAGAGGGTCTCTATGAATTAGAATCAACTCTACAGCCTGGGTTTGGTTGGCTGTTCTATATTTAAAGAAAAATTATAACTAACAATGCAGATTAGTACTTGGATATGGTTGTTGCCAAGTGGCCTCTGGACTCATGTACAATAGGATCTGACCATTGTGTTTCCATTGACTAATTTTTTTTTCTTTTTAGAAATAGACCGCCAGGCCTTTCTTCCTAGTCACACTTAGCCTGGAAGCTCCGCTGAAACCCATTCAGTATCCCGGTAACACACAAGCCTCCCCTGACTGACAGGCGGTGCTGTGTATGAGGTGTACCGATGGTCCTGCCTGTCAGGTAAGGGAACATTCCACTGGGTAGTCACACTGGGATCTGGTGAAAGGACCCAGCATCCACCAGTGCCTGGGAAACCCTGGTCAACTGGGAGGGGCGTTAGCTCCCTGTACATCCTGGTTTCTTCTTCGATCACAGTTCTTCCAAGCTCTCCTCCCCAGAGACCAGGCCCCACCCTCATCCCCATCCCCACTTCTGCTCCGGCTCCGAGCAGGTGATTAAAACTCTCCCCAGCCTCACTGCTCGTCCACTCACTAGCCCGTCCCGGGCCTCTGCACACCCACCGCACCCCAGCCCCGGGCCCTCACCAGTCGCTGCTGCTCCAACAGAAGATCGGCCTCTTCCTTTTCCTTCCGGTACTGGTTCTCCAGATCCTGCAGCCTGGGTTTGGGGAGGGGGGCAGAAAGAGCTGTATGGGGTTCAGGAGTCACTTCAAGGGGTGACCAACCACATAGGGATGCTGGGGGCGGCGGATGGGGTCCACAAGGAACAGCCTCGAGGGACTGCATGCAGGTGGGCTGCCCAGCACCCTTCCCCGCACCTCTTCTCCATCTCCAACTTGATGTCAATGCCCTGCTGCTCCAGCAGCTCCTTCTGGGCAAAGTTCCAGTCGACAGGCTCCAAGGGGGGCCCCGGGGGCGGGGGGACCCCTCTTTCCCGCTCCAGCCGTGCTTGCTCCGGGTGATTGAAGCGGAAAACATGGTTCTTGCCCATGACAATCCTATTCCCTGGAGATGGGAGGAAGGAAATGTAGAGTTGCTGCCCTAGAGCAGGGAACTCACCCCCAGGTCCACGGCACCTAACACATGAGCCCCAGGCCTGTCCGCCCCCCATCCTCCATCATGCCAAGTCCAAGGGAGCTGACACCAGAAGCCACTCTACCCCTGCTGGCCAGCCAAAAGAGACACCGACACCCTTCTCTCCAGCCCAGCAGGTGGCCCCCAGACCAGACTCCTTTCTCATGACAATCTAGTCCTGTCCGCACAGCCCCATGCCACTGCCTATTTTAGGGTCTGACCCATGAATTTACCCAGAAGGCTCAGCATGGGACTTGCTACCAACAACCATGCCCAGGACCCTCCCACCACAGCCCTTCTACCTGACTTCAGCACCAGCGGCTCGGCCACCAGCTTCCCATTGACGTATGTCTCGGCCCCTTCACACGGCTCCAGTGTGACCACCACTGAGCAGAGGGAGACAGGGCATGGGGAGATCGGATTATGGGGAGAGGTTGGGTTGTGGTCATGGACTCCCCCCTTGCATTGGCTCCCCCCAAAACACACATGCGCTACCACTCCCACCCCTAGTACCTGTCGGGGTGCCAAGGCCCCTCTGGTGGCAGGCAGCACAGAAAGGAAGAGCAGAAGGAGGGTTAGAGCCCCAACTACAACTCCCAGAAACCCCTGCAATGGCACGCTACCCACCCACCACCACGGACCCCAACCGAAGCTTGGAAAACCATTCTCAGGAGGCTTCATCCCTCGTGTTCAAAGGGATGGCCCTTAACTAGTTCACACCTCGTGTTCTAGTGGACATCTGCCTTCCAAATATCCATTCCCTCCTTTCCAACAATATGATCCCTGACGGGGCTGGGATTCTTCTAGCAGGTCCCATCTCTTGGCCTCCACACCTCTCCCAAACAACGCCCTGGCTCATCCGGTGCAACCCGGCTAGCATATCACTCTTCACAAGACAAGATAAAGTCAAGCCAACCCACATCTATCCAGTTGCTCCTGTGAAAATTACCACGACTGCCACTTGCTGGGGACACAAAGGTACATGCCCTTGAGGACTGGTGCCTCTTATCACGGAGGGACTTCTGTACCCCAGAGAACCAGACACCTCAACTTCTTAGCTGAGGGACACTGAGCAAGTCGTCTAACTGCAGTGAGCTGCTGTCAAACAAAGCTTCCTTTATAGAGTTGTTGAAAGACCCGCACAAATAAGCCATAAAGTGACGTGCAGACTCCTAATGATCGCCTCCAACTAAGCAGCACACAGGTTCGTAAACAACGTCACCCCGGAGCCCTGTGCTCCTTGCAAGCACGAACTCTACGTGAGGTCAGACGACCCGCGTTGACCCACTGCGGAGATGGGGAGGTCAGGGTGAGGCAGGCAGCGGGGAAGCTGGATTGACAGGACCGGAACCCTGGGAAATGCCAACGCAGGGTGAAAATGGTAGCCAGTTAACACTGCACAGTTTGTATGGGTGCTGCTGCCAGCTCCCACTCATAACAGCCCCATAGGAAACACAAGGAAGCTCTGCTCGGCCCGCGTCATCCTCGCAGTGGTTCTGTGAGAGCCCACTGTTGCAGTCACTGTGGACTGAGGTTGCTATCTGAGAACCCAATAGGTGGTGCCAGCTTTTGCCAAAATCTGAATAAACCATTTCTGAAGGAGGACATGCAAACGTGATTTTTGGTTATTGTAGTCATACATGTAATACACCCAGAAACCAGAATTCGTTGTAGCGCCAGGCAGTGTGTGCCACTTCTCCCTCCTGGGCATGAAGGCTGATGTGGGAGAACAAAGCAAGCAGAGAAAGACCAGTCTGGGGCCCCGGAAACCAAACTCATCTCCATCGAATCAATTCTGACTCATCACGACCCTGCAGGGCAGGGAAGAACTGCTTCTGTGGGCTTCTGAGCCTCCAACCTTCCTAACACTGCGACCCTTTCATACAGTTCCTCATGTGGTGGTGACCCCCAACCGTAGAACTATTATCGTTGCTACTTCTTACTGTCATTTTGCTAATGTTATGCATTGGGACCCCTGTGAACGGGTCATTCGACTCCCAGAGGGGTCACCACCCACAGGTTGAGAACCGCTGCTAACCCTTTAAGGCAGAGAGAACCTCCTCGTCCTCCAGAGCAGCTGGTCATTTCGAACTGCCGACCCTGCAGGCAGCAGTCGAACTCAGAACGCTCTACACCCCCAGGCTTCCTTCTGTTTAGGGGTACAGGGCTGGGAATGATTATGTTGGCCCACTCTTGCAGGGAAGGGAGACTGACTGCAATTGGGCAGAAGTGATGGAGACGAGGAAGAGGGCAGAGAGCCAGCTGGGAATATCGCCAGGTGGTGGCTGAAGTGGCTGTCCTTCCCCACCCTTACTTCCCAGGATGCCCCAAATGCATTCACTCATGCCACAGAGGTATTGAGCCTCCCATGTGCCAGGTCCTATCTTAACCAAAAGACAAGCAAAACAAATGTGTGCCCGTCGAGTCGATGTTGGCTCCCGGCATGCTGTCGGGCTGAGCGGAACTGCCCTGGGGGTTTCCAAGGCTGTGATATTCGCGGAAGCAGACAACCTCCTCTCTCTCCCGAGGAGTAGACTCAAAATACCAACCTTTCAGGTAGTAGCCAGTGCTTAACCACTGCGCCACTAGGGCTCCTGGCACTCTCTTACCAAACTGCCACCAAGTCCATATGGCCGGAGAGCAACTCTAGGGAGAGCGAGGCTGCCTCGGCATCGAACTGCCCACGGCAGCAAGCCGTTACAGAAGCAGACTGCCACATCTTCTGCGGAGTGGCTGGTGGACCAATGGCTGACCTTTCCCTTAGCCACTGAATCACTGAGCCGCCAGGGCTCTCGGGCCCTATCTCAAGTCTTGGAAACAGAATAGGAAAGAGGGGGGAAAAAGCCCCAACTGCCGTGAGCTTATCTCTGGCTGCTAAGGCAGACAATAAACAATAAGCAGTCTGAAGTCCAGAGGGAACAGGTGTCAAGACAGGAGGGGACCTCCTGAGACCAGGTGAGGAGATGAGCGCCCAGCCAGGTCAACTTTCTCCGCTTTGCGTCCAGGAGGCCACAACCTCGGCACTGAGGCGGCACCAGGCGGAGCTGGCATCCTGGGTTGGAATCCAGTTCTGCCATCTTCTAGTGGGTGCTCTTGGGGAAACCACCTGAGCCCCGAGGGCGCTGGTTCCCTCACCTGGGAGCTGTGTGAAAGTAATGTGCAGACACAAAGCGACTCCCTAGTAAGTCGCCATCAGTCTTCTCCTGCGTTGGCTGGCGTCGTGGGTTATGTGAGTTCACAACCGCCACAAGGTCCACAGTTCATGACCACGGACCACTCCACACGAGAACCCCCAGGGGGGCAGTTCTCGGTCCAACAGGGTCCCTGTGGGTCAGAATGAACTGGATGGTTTTGAGTTTGGCTTGGCCCACGCTGTCCCCCACCTCCAGGCCTGCCTCTGGCAAAGTCTTAAATCTGCCCCAAGAACCCAGAGATGAACCGCTGCCCCAAGTCAACTCCTGCTCGTGGCAACCTCGCGTGTGCTGCAGCCGTCCTGCTCCGGCGGGTTCGGTGGTCCGTTCTGCTTAAGTGGATTGCCAGGCCTTTCTTGAAGCGCCTCCGGGAGGATTCTCCTCTCCATCTTTTCCACGAGCAGCCTAGTACACTGCTTGCGCCAGGGACCCCACAAGAACAGAAGCCCTAGATGGGCACCTTTTATAGCCCTGCTGGGGAGGCACAGCATCCCTAGCTGCTTTCACTGGCCTGTAACAGTTTCCCACAGGTGTGCCTTATCTCCCCAGACACTTCTGGAGGGTGGGCTCACCGGGAGGCCTTGGAGGGCTCTGCTATCTCCCCCAGCACCTGCTCCAGGTAACCGCAGAACAGAAACTTGGCAACAACTCACTGCCCTAAACTGCGGTGGTGGAATGTTCACCCACAATGCCAGAGGTGTTTGCTGGCACCGAACCAGAACGACTGCTTCATCTGCAAGCCCTGGACTAAGCAGACGCTCCACGTGCCTGCTCTCCACCTGAGATGTTCAGCCACCTAGTAGAAGTTTCCCTTCTTTTAAGGGTTCACTCAGCCCCAAAGTGCGAGAAATTCTGGATTTCAGAACCACTTAAAACCTGTTTCTGCATGTTCCTCCCTTTTGATTAAGATTTGTCATTTGAATCTTTGCTCAAGATATTCAGCAAGTTCAGTAAAGGCATCCGGGCACTATCTTTTTCTTCTGGTCTCCTGGCAAAGGCGCCCATCGGGCACAGGTCACACACCCTCCCCAACTCTGGCTTCTCCTCCTCCCTCCGTGGCTCTAGGTGAGTCAGCCCAACTGCTGTGCCCTGCATGGCCACCTGCAAGCTTGTCACCCCCGGGCACCACACAACAAACTAGCTGGTAGGGCAGAAGCACTAAACATGTTATTTAGTCTAATTAACCAGGATATCCTATAAAACCATAATCCTAACCGTCAAAGCCAAGAAATGAAATCCCACGAGGTGTTTGGTGTACCCCAGCAGCTTCAGCGGCAACTCTTTTTGTCGCCGGCGTTGAAAGTTTCTCTCACAACTTTTTAGGACTGGCTGACAGTGGTGACATCTATCGGTGTGCAACTCTACCTTTAATCACTGAGAGCCACACCGAGTGCTGCCTACAGAGAGCTCCCTCCCACCCTGGTGACCACTCATAGACATTCGTTGTGCTTGTCAGTGATTGATTTAGGGGAAGCAGAACACCAAGCCTTTCTTCGCTGCCACCTTACAGCCTGTGGCTCCTGACAGCTTTGGCTACTCTGACCATATAAGGGAAAAACTTCTTTAAAGGGTTTGGAACCAGAGGGATTACTCGGACCAATTAACTCCCAGAAACTTGTATGGTCATAGCTCAAGAAGCACAAAGATGTTCCAAAAAGATGCATTTAGATAGGCCACAAAAACAAACGCAGGTTTCCATTGGAAAAGAGAAAGAGACAGACAGACGGACCGACCAGGGTGTGGTTCCAGGCTGGGGGAATCAAAGAGGAAAGCGGGGACGGCTTCCTCACCAAACTCTCGCTTCCGGTAATGCTCCACTTTACTCCGGTTTTGATTCACGGGCCCTCCCTACTCTCCGACCATTGCAGTGGTCTGCTCTCTCAGGGTCGGTGCAGATGGCCAGACCCTTGGAGCCCGCCCCTCCCCCTACTGCTTACCCATCAGCTACAAGCTCCTCGGAGGGCAAGCACGTACCACCTGTTCACATGGCCCCCCAGTGCCTGGCCCAGGCCTCTGTGTCAGTGTTGGCCAGACCCCCGCACTCCCGCAGGCGTTACCTTCTCCGTCCACCTGAGGGATGCTCCGGAACAGGCAGTGCTGCTCCTGGATGAACTGCCCAGTCAGCTTGATGTCCACATCCACCTGGCCTACCCTGGGGAGCAGCACCAGGATTCTCTGAGCGCGCGTCGGGGTCTGCCAAGCCCGGCACGAACACGCGCTCAGTCCACTCAAGGAGCCCGACCTCACGACCCCTCTCATGTCAGGAGAAGAGGGCTACACAGCGGGGCAGTGATGAGTAGGGGGCTAGAGCCCGTTTCTACGTCACTGTGTCATACGACAGCAGCGAGGGTGTGGGGAGATTACTGGAGAGAGATGGCTTCCCTCAGCAGGGGGCCTTCCAACCATCCTTTGCGCCAATCCCTCACTCCCTACCCTCAATGATCACCCAGGATGGACAAAACACCAGTGGGGGGCAGGGAAGGACCCTCGCCCCTTGAATGACAGGAGGTGACATTGGAGACACAAAGGCCCAGGGGGCTCATTAGCACAGGCCGGGGAAGCAACAGGGGGCTGGGCCTTGTTTCCTTTCTCCTGCCCCTGGGGCAGTCGCACCAAGATGCCAAGGCAAATGGTGTCGAGAGTTATTGAAAGACGTTCCGAGATGACTCTTCAGCTCTAGTCCGCCAGGAGCTCTGCCCACAGCACCGGGTCCATTTGGTCCCAGGAGCCAGTGGGCTCTCACCAAAGGGAGCAGGTGGAGGCAGACAGGCTCAGCAACCCTCCCGGAACCCCTCGGGGCAGGCAGAGCTGTGGGGCAACTTTCAGAGATCTGTGGTGTCTCCAGCGAGGTCACCGAGGTCACCGCGAAAGGGAGTCACCACAGTGGCCTCTGTGGGACCAAACCCTGCGGAAGAGGCTGCCCCTGAGGCCCGCTGAGCAAGCGCTACCTGGTGACTCCATCTTTGATGTGGTAGAGCAGACATTCCGACATCAGGGGGTCTTCATTCAGGTTCACCAGGTGGGGAGTCTGAGGGGGAGACAGGAGCCAGTGGTCAGGGGGAGGATCATGAGAGCCAGCCAGGGCGGGGTCCACCAGGGGGGAGGGAGAGCCACAAGACACACCTGCGCTAGTTTCACTCTCCCTTCCGGAGAAGCGGCCTGCCCTCACGCCCATCATCATTCCCTCTGCCCAGAAGGACCCCAGAAAGGGCAAGGGCGTGGGCTCCCACTTCTCCTCTGTACCATCCAAGTGGCTCTGCAGACCACTGACTGGGGCCTACCCTACGTCTTCCACGCTCTCCTCACACGCAGAGGGCCTATGAGAGAACCCCTCCCGGGGGCAGCAATCTTTCCTGGGGCTGCTCCTGTCAGAAACGCCTGGACCCCAGGGGTTCCACGGACTGGGACCTTTGGGAACTGCCTGCGCCTTTCTCTTCAGTCCCTACCCCTCCTCCCTCCGGTCCCCGGATCCCACCATTCCCTCTCTCCAAAGCTCACTGGCAAGTTCCAGAGAGAGCGAAGGCAGACTGGCCCTCCCCTTCCCGAAGCTTGGATTTCTTAGGAACACGCAGGACATTGCCATCCATGTAAGCGATCGATCGCACTGTAGAAGAGCAAGCAAACCCGGGCCTCACACCAGCCTCCCCTGCAGGCCGTCAGGCTCAGGCCTGGTCCACCCCTGCCCTGGGCTACCTCAGCACTCCTGTCCCCAGCTGCACAGAAACCTCAGCACACTCCTGTCCCCAGCCTATTGTCCCAACTTCTCCATGTCGCTTGATAGGATTCTGAGCAGCACACAAGTCTGTACCTGCTACACCACAGCCCACTCGGGCCACCAGCTGCCACATCTGCTGCCTCCGGTGGAGCCTGACTGCCCAGGCCACATGGCCCCCTGGTCATTTCCCTTCCTCTAGGATCAGAGCGGTCTAGCTGGCACCTATGCCCCCTGACTTTGCAGCCAGCTGTAACCCTTCCAGCCTCCCAGACTGCAACCCCCTCTCCAATTCCATGCTCCCAGCTGGAGGCTGCTGAGCACTCCCCCCCAGAAGCAGGGCTCCTGCTCCCCTGATCATGGACCAGTCTCCCTCCCTGCCCAGCCCCCCCGTCAAAAATCACTCACTTCCTTCAGTCAGTCTCAAATGCCACTTCTTCCACGAAGCTTTCCTGAGACTTCCACCCAAACTCAAGCTCCCCTGACCTGGCTCTGTGTTCCACGGATTTACGGTGGTCATTCTACATGAGACCCCGATCGCTCGTGGGGGCAGAGGACAGAGAGAAGTCCCACCCAGGTGCTGCTGTTAAGGAAACCAGAGTCAACCTGAGGAGCTAAAAGTTGGCATGGAAACTGTAGCGGGGAGAGGCGATGCCTCATTAAAGCCTTCTGATCTCCCCGCTCCCTCACAAGTGCATTTCCTCGCTCATTCCTCTGCTCCTGGAGAGTGGTTCACTGTGTCCTGGGAGGGACTCCCTGGCCAAGCAGGACAAAGTGAAGAACAATGGGAGCTTGGGTGGGGGGAGGGTAAGGCCTGCACAGACGCGCAGGGGCGAGGAAGCGCAGGGAGGGTGGAGGGAGAACAGCCTGCGGTTTACAAAAAAAAAGAAAGACTTATGCCCACTGAGTCTGACTCACAGCGACCCTATAGGGCAGGGCAGCAGAACTGCCCCTGTGGGATTCCAAAGCTCTTTATGGGAGTAGAAAGTCCCATCTTGCTTCTGGAGAGCTGATGGTGGTTTCGAACTGCTGACTTGCCACTAGCAGCCCAATGCATAACCACTGACCCACCAGGGCCCATTCTTTCTTCAGTCCCTCACCCCAGACAGTGAGCTCAAGGCTGCGCTTGGAGCACTCCATGTGTCGTCCCCCCCACGGGGGCGCCCCAACGTTCCCCCTTTCTCCCACAAGATGCTCAGGACACCTCCCCTGCTGCCACCGTGTCAGGCCTGAACAGACGGCAGCACTGACGGACTCTGGGAGCTGAAAGGGAGCAGCCCCTGGGGAGAGGGAACATGATTTGGGGCAGTGTTTTTCAATCTCTGCTTGGCCCCAAAAGTCTTTGTTCACATGAAACCTTAACTAGAAGCCCAGGCCTGAAGCAGATAAGCAGAGAGCTGCTCAGGTCGAGACTGGGGGGTGGGACCCAGAGTCTGTGCCTGCCTCTCCGGGTGTAGCCTGTGAAGGAAGCTCCTTAAATCTCGAGTGAAGAAACCCTCGGGCCTGGCCGAGGGGTCCCAGCAAGAAGGGGCTTTGCCTAAGGGTCTTTGTTCTCTAACCAAAGGCAGCTCTCGACCCTTAGGGCTCAATTCCCCATCCAACTATTTCTGGGTGGGAGCTACTGCCCCCGCCCCCAAACCTGTTGCCCACATAAGCCGAGCCCCTCTCCCCTCAGGAACACCCAAAACACTTCAACAATTCGAACCATGTTCTTCCTCACCACCTGAAGACCCCCGTTTTCACCCACCAGATGGCAGAGATCAGAAAGCCTGATGGCCCAGGCTGCTGCTCTCAGAGCACAAACTAGTATGGCTGTAATGTCTTTAATGGCTGCATGTGACCGCAGATCTCCACTTCGAGGAACGCAGTCAACAGACAAGAGACCGATGTACAGGACCGTATCGTAGCACTGTTTGTAGTAGCCCGGGACTGGAGGCAACCTAAATATCTCTCAGTTGGACGCTGATTGAATAAATGACCCGACAGCTGTACAATGGAATCCTCAACAGTGACGAAGAATGAGACAAGTGTCCTACAGACTGGCGCGGACAGAACACGGGCAAAAACCAAACCCACGGCCATGGAGTCGACTCTGACTCAGAGAGGCCCCAGGGACAGGGCAGAACTGCTGCTGCCCTGTGAGTTCAGGGCCAGAACTCCTGACGGGAGTAGAAAGCCCTTCTTTCTCCTGCAGAGCGGAACGGCAGGTGGTTTCAAACTGCTGACCTTGTGGGTCAGCAGCCTAACTCAGAGCCACTGTCACCAGGGCTCCTTGTGGACAGAAGACAGATATGGGAGAAAAGGACGGTGTCAGACGTGCAGCCACTCCTAAGAGGGAGGCTGTGCGTGCGTGCAACCTGTGCAGCCTGTTCTTCCAGGTCTCCCAAGTCATCTTCCCTGAACAAGGCCCAGTCGTGGTTAGGCACTGGGCTACTAACCACAAGATCAGCCCCTCGGCTCTTGAGTTTGTTGAGCTTTTGAATGTCACTCCTGCCCTGCTGCCTTCCTCCACCCCCCTCCCCTCCCTTCTGCCCAGACTGACTGAGCACGTGTTTTGTGGCAGGCAGTTTGCCAGGCGCTGCCGAACCCTGCTCGGCCCCAGGACTGCCCGGGCGCCTTGTGTTTGCGTAGTCTGGTGGTCTCCCTGCTCATCTCCACCCTGCACAGGCCATTCACCTTTCAGGCTTCACTTTCCAAGCCAGCTTCTCCAGGAGGCCCCTTTCCGCAGGCCGCACAGAGGCCACGCTGTGTTCACGGGCGCTGTCTTACGATGTAGTGCTTCCGCCCCCTCTGTAGCTTGTCTTCTGGGTGATCCTCTCTCAATTGCTACTTCTGTAGTTTTCTTTTTGGTTTCCCCATTGGTGAGACATGTGCAGTCCCCTGATGGGACTGGGCTGCTAAACACAAAGCCAGCAGTTCGAAACCACCAGCTGCTCCTTGGGAGGAAAACAGGGCTTTCTAGTCCCGTAAAGAGTTACGGTCTCGGAAACCCACAGGGGCAGCTTCACCCTGTCCTAGAGGGCCACTCTGAGTAGAGTCGGCATGTGAATTTTTGAGAAAACATGCGCAAGGTACCAAGTTCCAATCACACAAGAGACTATGGGGAATGAGTCTCTTTCCCACTCCTGGGTTCTGGGCTTGGCTGCTGACCAAAAGGTTGGAGCCTCAAGTCGACCCAGAGGTACCTTGAAGAAAGGCCTGGCCATCTATTTCTAAGAAATCAGCCATTGCCAACACTCCGGAGCACAGTTCTACTGACACACACACATGCCATCACTGAGTGGGAATCCTCTCCGTGGTGACGAGCTAGCTGGCTCCCCTCTTCTCTACAGCCAACCACAATCATCAGTTTCTGGCGAATCCTTCCAGAGAACAATTCCTACATGTGTGAGTTGATGTTTGTGGACACCTAGTCTAAGCAGCTCTTAAACCCCCCCCCCCATGGGCAGGGGCCCTGACATCTCTGGTCCCCGAGTCCCTGGCACCAGGCACATCATAGGCTCTTGCTCTCCAGCTCACTCAGACAGATGGATAAAAGGAAGCAGGCAGGTATGGTTGGACAACACAGAGGGGAAGGGACAGAGACGAGCCAGGGACCATTCAGAGATCTCAGGGGGTGCAGGAGAGGAGACCAAGGTCAGAAGCGCCCCAGTCTCTAAGCGTCCAGGGAGCTCCCTCCTCGCTCAACTTGTCACCCACCTTCTTTGGAGAGAAAACGCCCACAGTTCCTCCATCTTCTCGCACAGCCACCCCCATCTCAGCCAGCAAGGCTTCTCTGTGAGCAAAGGGGGGGACAAATGGCAGTTTTATCATTGAAACCCTGGCCTCCCCACTCTACTCCTCCTTGGCCTCCACCCCAGCCCTGCACACCTCTCCATCCTCAGGGCTTCCGTCTTGCGTAGCTTCTCCTCCCAGGTCTCATTCAACTCAGCTATAATTTTCTCTGTCTCCTGGGGGGACACAAAGACAGGCAGCGATCGGGACAGTCTAGGACAAGCGTCTACCACAGGGTCACACTACTCCAGGGATTCCGTCTCTCTCTACAAGCCCTGGTTTTGGAGAACTGAACTTCCAGCAGTCCCCTGAGCCCCACGCGTTCCCCGGTTCAGCTTCCCACCTGCAGCCTCTCCATGGCCTCCTCGGGCCCAATCTGGGGCTCAACATTGGGGGAGAATGGTGGCTCCAGCTCCCCATTGTGTGCCGGGGGAGACAGGGGTGAAGCCGGGGCAGAAGGCGTCGACACTGCAGGCAGAGCACCTCCAGGACTCCCCTCTTCCACCTTCAGGTCTGTGAGGGACAAAGAGGAGAAAGAGGGAAGAGGGAGGGAGGTTGGAGCTGATCAGAGGCCCAGTGAGGGCCAGGCGCTCCCAGGGCACCAAGGACCTCCGATGACATCTGGCCACCTCCAGGCAGGGACCTGCCGTCCTCCTGCGGCCATTATGCTATGCCATTGAGTTGATTCGAACTCATAGCAACCCTACAGGAGAAAGCCGAGCTACCTAGGCTAGACTCCTTACAGAAACAGGTTCAAACCACTGGCTTCTTTCAGCTGGAACCCAGCGCTTAACCCCTACACCCCCAGGGCTCCTTCCTTCTCCTGTCCTTGTCGTCCTCAGGTGCCATCTGGTCAGTTCTCAGAGCAACCCCTTGTATAACAGAGCAGAACACTGGAGGGCCACGTGGCACCCTCACCCATGGGGTGTTTGAGCCCACGGCTAGAGCCACCGTGCCACTCCCTCTTGTCCAGGGCCTTCTCTTCGCTGCCCCTAATTTCGCCAAGCATGATGTCCTTCTCCAGGGACCAGTCTCTCCTGCTGACATGTCCCAAGAATGTAAGACAAAAGTTCTCGCTACCCTTGCTTCCACGGAGCATTGTGGTACACTTCTTCCAAGACAGATTTGCTTGCTCTTACAGAAGTCTCAGCGGTGTGTTATACTCGTCCCCAAGCCTACAATTGACTCAATTGCACCAAGTGCACCAGTGCTTCTTCGGTCTCTTATCCACTGCCCAGCTCTTGCACGTATAAGGCGATTGAAAACACCTGGGCTTGAGTCAGGTACACCTCAGTCTTCAAGGGCCTTCTTGTTCTTTCATGCTTTAAAGGGTCTTTTTTTTTTTTAATCATTTTATTAGGGGCTCATACAACTCTATCACAACCCATACATACATCAACTGTGTAAAGTGCATTTGTACATTCATTGCCCTCATCATTCTCAAAACATTTCCTCTCCACTTAAGCCCCCGGCATCAGGTCCTCATTTTTCCTCCTCCCTCCCCGCTCCCCCCTCCCTCATGAGCCCTTGATAATTTAGAGATTGTTATTTTGTCAGATCTTGCCCTGTCTGACGTCTCCCTTTACCCACTTTTCTATTGTCCGTCCCCCAGAGAGGAGGTCACATATAGTTCCTTGTAATCGGTTCCCTCTTTCCTACCCACTCTCCCTCTACCCTCCCTGCTTCGCCACTCACACCACTGGTCCTGAAGGGATCATCCGCCCTGGATTCCCTGTGTTTCCAGTTCCTATCTGTACCAGTGTACCTCCTCTGGTCTAGGCAGACTTGCAAGATCAGATTCGAGTCATGGTAGTGGGAGTGGGGAGGAAACATTTAGGAACTAGAGGAAAGTGTATTTTTCATCGCTGCTACATCGCCCCCTGACTGGCTCGTCTCCTCCCCGAGACCCCTCTGCAAAGGGATCTCCAGTGGCCTACTAATGGGGGCTCATACAACTTAGAGGTCTTTTGCAGGAGATTTGCCCAAGGCAATATGCTGCTTGCGTTCTGGACTGCTGCTCCCACAGCACCGATTGGGAATCCAGTAGAAGAAGAGCCTTGACAAGGGCAGTCTTTCCCCCAGTTTTCAGGATGTCGCTCACTGCGCTAGTCGAGAGAATCTCTTTTATCTTGGAGTGTGACCCACGCTGAAGGCTGGAGGATCGGATCTTCGCCAGTAACTCTTCACTTTCAGCAGGCAAGGTGTGCTGTCTGCACATCGCAGGGAGCTAATGAGTCATCCTCCAAGCCGGATGCTGCCTTCTCCTTCGTAGAGGTCAGCTTCCTAGCTTATGTGATCAGCATATAGATGTAGTCAAAGGATCCAATCCTGGCACAAAAACGGGCACCAAGGCTCCGTTAACAAGCCAGTGCCACTCCGTGAGATGAAATCTGCCTCAGGTTTTCGCTTCCACCCCGTGAGGTACAAGAGATCACACGGCATTTTTCTCTGCCTGACAGCCCTTCAAACGGTGGAAGGCAGACAGCCAGCATGGCCGCCTTATCCTCCTCTTCCGTTTTATGCACGGCTCCAAGTCCCTCAGCACCCTGTATGCCCTCCACAGGCTGGACCCAAGACTGAATGAGGAGTCCACCTGGGCTTGTCCAGCGTGGAGCATACACCTCATAGAGCAGCTGCTTTCGACGAAAGAGGCCGGACATTATTGCCCTTGAGAACGACTTCACTGTTGGCTTCTATGATGCTCATGATCAGCTAAACCCTTGTTGTTTCTAGCAGAGCTCCGCCAAGAATATTCTTTATGATTTATTTATTTTTAATGCAGAAATTGACATCCCTCCTCCTGTCATTGTATTGGTTCCAAGAGCCTGTCAAGGTCCCTCTGAATCCTGACTCCCCCAGGAAAATAAGTCCCTCCCAACTTTGTAGTCTCCAAGGGTGTGAGAAGCCCCAGCTCCACGCTGTATCCAGGCCACTGAGAGCAGGAAGGCTTTCACAGCGGGCGGGCCCTCCCCACCTGAGGACTGGGCAGAGGCAAGTGAGGAAGGACAAGGAGTGGCGGAGCTGCGCTCTCCAGGGTCTCTCACCTCCCAAGGCGGAGGCTGAGAGCCCCTGCACCAGCAGCAGTTCCCGCAGCCGGGCCACCTCCTCCTGCAGCTCTCGGATCAGCCGGGCATTGGGGTCCTCGTTGATGACAGCATTGCACCGGATCTGCTTGGTGCGGTCTGCATACCTGGTGTAGGTGTGAGAGGCCAGGGTGAGGGAGGCCCACAGGGGAACCTCTGGCCTGTGACCTAGGTTCTGCTCTCCCACCCAGGGGCAGGGTTGGGGTCCACCCTGTCTCATGTGCAGGGTCCTGGGAAGCTGGGCTCTGAGTCCTCGACACTTTTTGTCTGCTGCCCACACCTGCCAGAGCCTGGTGCCCCACCTGAGGGTGCTAAGCGTTTCCTCATAGTTGATGTCAGCAGGGCTCAGGGCTGCAATCATCGCGGTCCGTGAGTT
>NW_022105908.1:21689331-21695344 GCF_000313985.2 Echinops telfairi | reverse complement strand
AGAGCAGACCCCACGTTCCTAGTCAGCCTGGGTCATGGGGTCAAAAAGGCCCTCAGTGCCCAGGTAGGGAGCAGACATGACCCAGGCGGGCAGAGCGATAAGCTGTGGAGCTAACCATGCAACCTGGGACTCAGAGCGTGGGAACGAGGCCAGAGAGACACCCGAGATGACAGAGCGGAGGAAGATGAAATCAGCAAAGGGGTGGGGTCAGTGAGAGGTCACGGGGTGCCAGGTCAGTAAGGGCCTTGGCTTGGCAGAGAGGGTGGAGCATCAGGCCGTTTTTTGCAGGGTGGCCTCGGGGACAGCAGGAAAGTGAGACAAACGAGAGGCAGTGGTCAGCAGGACAACTGAGAAACTGGAGGTTCTCACTGGCCAGGGGCTTTGTCAGATGAACTGAGCGGAGCTGGCAGACCGGCTGGTGGGACGGGAGCTGGGGGGGGGGGGCTCACTCACCCAGATTCTCCTTGAGCAGCCAGGTGAGCACAGAGTCCCTGTAAGGGATAAAATCTGACTTCCGCTTCTTTGATTGCTGAGAATGGAAGGTGGAAGAGGTCAGGGGGTGGGGGCGCACCCCTTTGCCGCTGGTCCCAGAGCCCCAGCTCATCCTAGCCGCCAGGCCTTACTTACCATGTCCGCAAGGGCCGAGATCACCTTCCCCAGCGTGGTCAGGGACTTGTTGATGTTGGCGCCTTCCTGGGAGAGGAGGAGGAACATAAGGTGTGAGACCCCTTCGTCTTCTACCTGACTCTACTTCCCCAGCCAGAGACCCAGGCTCAGCCCCAACACGCCCACCCATCCCCAACTCCTTCAGCCCCTCTCACCTTCAGGCGCATGCCCCGGGCCCCGGAGGAGTCAGCCCGTTCGCTCCCAGCAAGGTCCACCAAGCTAATCTTACTAACCTGCGGGCGGAGGAAAGAGGCAGGAGGTGACTGGGCTTGCTTGGTGGGAGACAGGGCAGGGAAATCCGGGGAATGTATAGTCAGCAGGCGTTTGGGTAACTAATGAAGGAAGAAAAGCCAAGAGGGGGTGCAGGAAAAGGAATGGAGAAGAAAAAATACGTGGAAGCAAGAGTGACGAGTTGGCTACACGCTCATTTCTTTCACTTAGCCGTTTGCAAATTGGTTTGGCCACAGTGCGTTAGGGCAGGGAACACGGTGAGAGCCCAGCCTGCCTGGAGAAGGCCAGTTAGAGGGAGAAAGCGGCAAAGGAGAGATTGGAACATAGTTCTTGGGGGAGGAGAACAGAGCTGTGTATGCGCAGAGCCCTGGCCTGGCCCAGCATGGACATGGAAGGAGGCAGGGAGGCAGGGAGGGAGGGAGGGAAGCAGCCAGCCCTTTCATCTCATCATTGTTGCTGCCACCAGGTGGGGTGGGGACGACGTGCGGCTGGGCTCCCACCTTCTCTGAGTCCAGTCCCGTGAGCTGGTCGTGGCAGCGCTGCGTGAAGACAATGGTGAAGACGGCATGGGAACGGCTGCTGGTCTCGTTCATGTTGGTGGCAGCCACGGTCCTGGGGGAAAGGAGACAGGGTCAGAGGCCTCCTGCCTCTGGTCTCCTCTGCTCGGTCCCCTCTCCCTCTCTCCGCTAGCCTGTCTCACCGCGCCTTATTGCCACAGTCCATGAGGTCAGCGATATCTGCGTAAGAGGTCACAGCCAGCTTCGACAGGTCCTGCACGTAGGGGCCCAGGATGGGGTGTTCCCGGACCCGCAGAGAGCCCCGGCTCTTGGGGTTCAACAGGTCTCGGACTCGTTCGCAATAGATCTCCATGTAACTCACCTGTGGGAGCAGCCGAGGAGAAGTAGCAGAGCTGCAGGGACACCAACCGGTGAGGCCACCCTAAACGCCACTGGCCAGCACCCAGGTCCCAGCCTCGCAGGGTGCCTGGTGCTCCACAGCTCCCCGTCGACCAGTGCACCTGATTTCCCTAACAAACAACTCTACCAAGTGGCCTCCGTGTCACACATGAACACACTCCGGCCCTGAAGGACCAATCACTGGTCCCCCAGTCACAGTCAGAAACGGGTAGAGCCAGGACTCCAGCCCGTCCTCAGTCATACTCGCTCGGCTCGCTGGCCTGCTGCCCACCTACCACGCACACTCGGGCTTACCTCCACAGAGTAGGACAGCTGGGCACTCTGGTTCTGATTCACTCGGGAGAAGAGGTCCTCACAGAGCTGGAGAGTAAGGGGGGGCACAGAGCTCCTATTCCCGGCACACCCACAGTGCCCAGCACCGGGCCCTGCCCTGCCCC
Organism: Echinops telfairi; assembly: GCF_000313985.2. Lineage (NCBI taxonomy): Eukaryota > Metazoa > Chordata > Mammalia > Afrosoricida > Tenrecidae > Echinops > Echinops telfairi. Next base: position 21,693,093 of record NW_022105908.1, on the reverse strand, counting down.
GTGGGACCCCTCACACCAAACCTCGGAAAGGGGAAGGGGCATCACCATTCTACAGATGGGAAGATTGAGCCCCAGAGAGCCTCACACTTGCCCAGGGTCGCAGGGCTAGCATTCAGGGAGCCAGGATGCACACTTAGGCTGCAAAGCCTGCACCCAGGCGTCCCGACTCCAGAGAACCGGCGTCAACTCTCAGCTACCCAGGATGGGCTTTCCCTGCGCGCAACGCCTTGATGGTAGTGCACAAGCCTGGAGGGGAACTAAGCCTGAAGACATTTATGAGGCCAGGTCAGGGGTAGAATGAGGAGCGTTCGAGGCCAAGGGTTTCTCTGTCTTCAACAGCCTGGCTCCTCTCACCAGACCTTACTGCCTTCAACTGGAAAAAGAGTCAATCCCCAAAGGGTCCTGGGTCCCTAGGTTACAGCCCATGCTCTGTCACATCCCCTATCATGAAGCCGCGCAGACAAGCCAGGCCAGTCCTTGCTTCCCTCTGGAGCAGCTGCCAATGTGCATGGCCTCCCCACCCCAGCCCCCACCCCACCCAGACTGCCCTGTGAGGTCCCAGGCGTGTTACCTGGGGCACAATGCCCTGCTGCCCCGGCTCCTGGCGCCCCATCATGGTGTAGGACTTCCCGGCCCCGGTCTGCCCGTAGGCGAAGATGCACACGTTGTAGCCTTCGAAAGCATGGAGCAACATCTCTTCGCCGATGTCACGATAGACCTGCTGCTGAGACGCAAACTGGGGGTCCTCCGCCTGGAGGGAGGGGGCAGAGAAAGACAGCCAAGGACCCCGGGATGACTGTGTCCTTAAGTTTCTGGATCTCCAGAGTCCTGTCCCCATCATCAATCACTGCCCAAAGGTCCGCCCACCTCCCACCATCATGCCCTTTCCCTCTCTAGAAAATCCCATCCACCAATTTCCTGCCAATCCTCAGTCATCCCAAGGGGTCCTATCTCCCCCAACTTGGTCTCTATCACAATCTAAGGGGCCTCCTCTGCTACCATCACCCTGGGAGCCTGGCCGCCCTCACCCACACCCCCACCCCCACCCACACCCAACTCCTTGGTGGCCCATTTCCCAGCAACAGCCCCTCCCCGGCCCCAAATGCCCTGCCCCCACTGTTGCACTTCTTCCCAAGCCAAGGCCTCACCGAAGTATGTGACCAGTAGGAGTAGTCGAAGGTGAAGCTTTTGGGGGCATCCTTGCTCTGTTTGGGGTTGATGATGGCTGAGGGGCGCAGGAGAAGGCAAAGAGAGGAGGACCAAGGTCAGGTACTCCCAACCTCTGCCCACACCCAACAAGGTCCCAAATCCAGGTGCTCCCACTCCCACCACTGTCCTAGCTCTTCGCTCCCCTTTAATACTCCCAACCCCCTCCAGTCACCAAAGCTAATTTTGGCTTCCCAGGACCCGCCCCCACTGAGCTGCCTTTCTGGATTGGGCAATGGAGGGCGCCAGGCCAACAGTTCCCCTCCCAGGGGCACAGAAAGGCCAAATTGCCCCAGCACTGCCCTTACGAGCACCTGCTCTGTCCGTGCCTGGCCCAGGCAGGCCCCTGGTTCGGCCCATTGGGACTGGCCCGGGTCGGAGGCCCAGCTCTCCTGCTGTGCCCAGCCAGGCCTTGGGACTCACTCACAGGTGGTGTTGCCCTGCACGCTGACCACACACTTGGCATCGTGGCTGGTCTCTCGGGCGTTGAAGGGACGAACCCTCACGGCCACTTTCACAGAGGCACCAGCCATATCTCCAGATACTCCCACCCTCTTCAGCTAGAGGGCAGAGAAGGAAAGGGTAGTTAGAGCCCCTCGGGGGACCCTGACATTGCCTCTTAACTTCTCCCAAGAGCCACCTCCCCACCACCCAGAATTTCAAGGACCCAGTTCCTGTCCCCCTAGTATCTCTCCTGAGAAAACTCCAAAAGTGGTCCTGCCTCTCGCCCAAGCGCATCCCTAGGCCTTCCCTCTGACTTACCTGGCGTCGTGGCCCCAGATCAGGGGGTCTGTATCAGTTCTGGCTGCTACCGGCCCTCGTAGGAGGAGTCCCATCCTACGCTTGGGGCCTGGCCACTCCAGCTGGGGCAGCAGGGAGAAACCCTGTTGGTGGCGCCGAAAGAGTGGTTAGAAGGCACAGGTGGCTCCAGAGGCCTGTGGGGGGTGCGTGGGAGGGGGGCACTGGGAAAGGTGAAGATGACTGCCCCTCCAAAGGAGCCAAACGCAATGTGAATCCAAGGGCACAGACGGTGATATTTTTATTCCTGGTCACTCACAAGTGTACTGAACATTTAGATAAAGGAGAGAGAGAGACTGAACAGAGGGCAATTCCACGACACTGAGGCGGGTGGGAAGAGGGCAGAAAGCCACAGGCACCAAGAGCATGCGGGAAGTGAGCGAGCTGACAGGCTGGATGGAGGTGGTGCCAGGAAAGGAAAACTGGGAAGAGGAAGGGAAGGGGAGGCACAGAGGATTCCAACCAGACAGGAAGGGAGCCCAGGAGGGAGATGGGCTCCCAATTCCGCACCGGGCCAGGCTCCCATCTCAGGCCCACACACGGCGAGGAAAGCTGAGGGGCTAAGTTCCTGGGGTCAGCTGTGCAGACCAGGACAGGGACAGGGACATGGACACACACACACACACACACACACATACACAGCCTGCCTCATGGGCCCCAAACCCCTTTCCCAGTCCCTCAGCACTTCCTCCTCAGGATCCAGGACAATGGGCAGGGCAGGGTGGGGTCATCCTGTATCCATCCCAACAAACCCCGGTGCTCCTGCTGGGGACGGACACCTGTGACTTTGGGGGGCAAGAGAACTCCCCCAAAGGGGAGTGAGGGGAAAGGAAGGCAACAGTGTCGGCTGGGGCCGCCTGGAGCTAGTGCTATGGCGTGTGTCCGCTGCTCTGGGGAAGGTGCCAGGCTGGAGCCCAGGAATGTGGGTGATCGGGTGCTCACACCCTGGGAGGAGAGGCTGAGCAGCCCCCGCCCACGGACCGCAGGGTGGAGGATTCGGGGATGCCCGGGCCCTTAGCAGCCCCAGAGAACCCCAAGCCCTGTCATGCTGGGCCTCACCTCCTTAGGCTTGGCGGAGCAAGGCTTAGAAGAGGCGAGAGAGGGATTAGTCCCAGGACAGGAAGGGAACTAAGGAGACCCCAGAAGCTATCTCAGGAAGTACAGCCCTGACCCCAGACACAGGGATGAGGCACTGGGGGGGTAGAAGAAGGGACGCACGCCACGGAAGCACCCTGGCCGGCCGAGGGTGCAGGCAATGCAGAGCAGAGGTACAGAGGGGCTAAGGCTGGGGTCCGGAGGGGACCTCGGAAAGGCACCGTGGGGGACCGCAAGAGCCGGTGTCTGGGGTGGGGCCGATCAACCCGAAAGGGGGCCTCGGGCCACCTGTACCCAGCCTCCCCTCCCCCGGCAGCTGCCCCGCAGGCCTTGCCCCGGCCTCTCTGGGCGGCCCCTGTCCTCCTGTCCAGCCACCCGACGGCCGCCCCGAGCCTGGCTGGCACCTCTCTCCCCCTCCGCGGGACAAACAGCACATGATCCCAGCTCCCGCGCCCGGCCGTGCCCCGCCGGGTCGTGCGCGCAGGGACCCCGTCTCCCCCCATCTCTCAACTCGACACATTCCTCTGCGGGCACCTCGTCCCTCCCCTCCCCCTAAGCTCTCACCTCGTCGCAGCGGGGCTCCCGGAGCCGGTCGGCAGAATGCAAGGGACAAACGTTCCGGTCAGCGGAGGACGCGAGCCGGGAAGGTCCGGGGCCGGCTCC
>NW_022105908.1:21672053-21689102 GCF_000313985.2 Echinops telfairi | reverse complement strand
GCGCCGTCCGGAGAGGGAGCCGGGAGGGGTAGGGAGCGCCCGGGACTACTCTTGTTAAAGGGGCAATGCGCCCGGCACCGCGGGACCCACCGGATGAGGCCCGGGGAACTTCGTTGGTGGAAGGAGCAGGGCGAGCTGGGTGCTGGGGTTAAGGAGGCTCGTCAGCATCCTTGGGGCCGGGAAAGCTGGGGTCGGACCCCGGAGGGGACTCAGGCCCCCGGCAGCCGCACTCGCACCAGCGCCCGCGCGTAGGGGGCGGAGCCTCCCTCGGCCCCGCCCAGGAGGTGGCCCCGCCCAGGCCCCGCCCCCGGCGCGCGACGCCCGCCGGCTCCGCCCTCAGCTTTCAACACCGCGTCTCCGGGCCGGCTGGGCTCGTCGTTCTAGAACTCGCCGCGCAGCCGCCTCAGGTGCTGTGCCCAAGTGCAGTTTGCGGCAACAACACCGTCCGGGCACGCTGCCCCCGCCTGCCCCTCGGGCGCGGCCGTCCGCTCTGGGCCCGGTGGTGGCCGCAGACCGCAGCAGCCCCCTCAGGCTTGGCGGCGCTTCCGGCCGGGGCCGTTCTCACAGGCCCACGCCACCCAACCTGGTCCCCTCAAGCATGGGTCCGCCACCTCCAGCAGGAGGGCCTCCTCAGGCGCCCAAATCTGTATGCCCTCCGCCACGGCTGCCCCACTGCATCTGCTAGGGGCCAAGCCACCCCTGCAGGCCTGGCGCCTGCATGCGGGCCAGGGTTCCCCAAGGGCCGGACCCAGGCCAGCGCCCTCAGCCCAGAGGCATCGCTCCCTCCTCGGGGTCTTCATCTCCTGTCCGGCCCTGCTGTCCTCCAACACTGTCCATCCGATGCCCCACCCCATCCTGCCCAGCGGATCGCTGTCACCCACTTGGGACCAACTGAACCGACCCTGAGATCCCATTTAGACTCCAACCATCAGCAGCTCCACTGGAGAAAGGCTTTCTACTCTCTTAACCTCTGAGAGTTCGTCTCAGAAACCCCACAGGGGCAATTCGACCCTGTCTTACAGGGTCCACACGTCTCAATCGACTTGATGGCAATGAGTTTAGGGGTTCTGTTTGTTTTTTATCGTTTTCCCATAAAAGCCCAACTTTATGTCTTAGTGACCTCTGGTGGCTTAGTGGGTTAATTTTGGGCCACTAACCACAAGATCAGCAGTTCATAACCACCAGCCACTCTTTAGAGAAAAGATGGAACTTTGACTCCCGAAATGAGTTACAGTCTGGGAAACTCACAGGAGCAGTTCCACCCTGTCCCATAGGGTCACTGTCAGTTGGCATTGACTCAATAGCAGCGAGTCTGGTTTTTGGTTGGGGTATTCAGTCTCCACCTGTTACCCTTCATTTTATCATGTCCCCAGTTCCGTCACTTAACTACCAACTGTACTGTACATTGGCTTCAGAAAATGTCTTTTACTATTACCATATCCACTTTTCCTAGGCTCTTTATATCTTCCATCTGTATGTTCAATGGATATATTCTAGAAATAACCAGTTAAGATCTGTTTTTATGGGGGTGGGGACCTGTATACACTCTCCCTAATCTCTAAATCTGTTACTAGTCTCCTCCTTGAGCTATTACATGAATGGATGATTCATTTTCTCTTATCCTCCCAAAGCCATGGAGGAGACGGTCCAGCCACTCCGTCCAGTCATGCAGGTACAGGAAGATGGAGACTACATTATCCCTTTTGCCAAGTGAGTCCTCCCCACTCAATAGAGTGACTGGGAACAGGATGGAGGGTAGATCGAATGCCCAAGTCTTGCCCTGACGGGTGGGAACTAACAGGAAGTCTCATTCATTGAGTGATGATTCATTCATTTATTCAGGACATGATTTTTAGGCACTAGTGTTCTAGGCACTGTATTAGATTCTGAAATCCAGGGCCTGCTGCCATACAGCTTACATGCTAGAGGGAGGCAACAAAAGGTATAAACAGGGGGGTTAAGTGGAGAGAAAATGTTTTGAGAATGATGAGGGCAATGAATGTACAAATGCGCTTTACACAATTGATGTGTGTATGGATTGTGATAAGAGTTGTATGAGCCCCTAATAAAATGATTTTTAAAAATAAATAAATTTGTGAAGTAATTGAAAAGAAAGTGACCCCCCCAAAAAGGTATAAGCAAATGTCACCTCAACCAATGTTAATTATTATGAATAAAACAAAATCGGATCTTAGCATCGTGGAAAATAGAATGCTTAGGGGACACAAGATTTGATAGAGTAATTGTGAAGGACTCCTGGAGAGATGAGTTTGAATCGAGACTTGAAAAATGAGGAGGAGCTAGATATAAGAATCAGAAGCAATTTAAAAAGGACTATCAGATGAAAAGGCCTTAAGAAGAAAATAAGCTTGGGAAGTTCCAAGAACAGGAAGCAGGACCATAAAACTTGATAGTGAGCAAGAGAGAATTTGGCATAGTGAGTTACCCATTGGGTAATCACAAGGTTAGCACTTCAAAACACCAGCTGTCTGAGGGTCTTCTAAGGATTTAGTCTCAGAAACTCACAAGGGCAGCCCTACTCAAATCCTGTAGGTTTGATTTGAGTTGGAATTGGTTTGATGGCAGTGAGTGAGTGAAAAGTAGGCTAAATCATATATACCCTTAAAGACCATCGAAAAGACTTTGGATTTTATTCTAAGGACAGTAGAAGTCATTGGAAGGTCTTAAGCAAGAGAGTGACATGATCATACTTTTTTTTTTAATTACGGAAAATTTCAAATAAGTACAAACGTAGAGAAAACAGTATAATGAACTCAATATACCCTTTTTGTTCCACTTTGTTATCTGTATGTGGATGATCTTTTCATCTATACACCCAGTTGATCCTCTACTTCCCAAATTATTTTATTATTTTGAAATACACCTCCAACCTTATAGAATTTTTTACAATACCATTTTATTTACTTTTTGCCTGCCTCTTCATCCAAGTTAAGTCTACCCTCTAGTTAGTAATTCACTCCCCCTCGCAAACCTAGTGTCATTTCGTGTGATCATATGCTAAGAGAGATTATTCTCACTGCTCAGAATCAATAGTTAGGGTGGTGGCGGGGAGGGGAGAGGTGGAAACGGGAGCAGGGAGAGGAGATTATTACAGAAGTCCAGGCAGGGGGGAGGTGGCCTGGAGTAGGGTGATGGGCATGGAAATAAGAGGTGGTCACGTTTGGGTATATTTTAGGTACAGAATGGGACTTCCTGGTGGCTTGGCTAGAGGAAGTGAGGGAAAGCAAAGGCATACGATGGCTTTAGCCCTGGGACCCGGGAGTGTTGTTGAGATACAAGTGGCTGAGGAGGAGATGTTGAGGGCCAGTTGAGCCTGCAAATCTGGAGCCCTGGGGGGAATCTAGCGCTCAGAGTAGAGATTTGGGGTTATCCGCACATTGGTGTTAACATAAGATCATGAAAATGGGTGGTCGCCTGCAAGGGGACCACTCAGATACCACTGTAGGGATGGGCTTGCCGCGGTCGTTCGTTGGAGGTTTTGGAAATGAAGAGTGACTTTTTCTTTTTTTTTTTTTAACATTTTATTAGGGGCTCATACAACTGTTATCGCAATCCATACACACATCAATTGTGTAAAGCGCATTTGTACATCATTCTCAAACATTTTCTCTCCACTTAAACCCCCGACATTAGGTCCTCATTTTCCCCCTCCCTCCCCGCTCCCCCCACCCTCATGAGCCCTTGATAGTTTATAAATTGGTATTTTGTCATATCTTGCCCTGTCCGACGTCTCCCTTCACCCACTTTTCGGTTGTCTGTCCCCCAGGGAGAAGGTCCCATATAGTTCCTTGTAATCGGTTCCCTCTTTCCTACCCATTCTCCCTTTACCCTCCCTGTTTCGCCACTCACACCACCGGTCCTGTAGGGCTTATCCACCCTGGATTCCCTGGATTTTCAGTTCCTATCTGTACCAGTGTACATTCTCTGGTCTAGCCAGACTTGCAAGGTCGAATTCGAGTCATGGTAGTGGGAGCGGGGAGGAAACATTTAGGAACTAGAGGAAGAGTGCCATTTTCAAACAGCTCTGCACATCACTCATGGCCTAGAAGGATAGCAGTCCTTCTCAGATAGGAGAGACCAAGGGAGGTAAGCAGAGGCTCTACTCTGCCGGATCTGTCACACTTGCTAAACACGGTGTTCTCTGGCTTAGAACCTTGAGATTATTCAGTAAGACATGAGGCTCCAACAATTAATTGCCAGTCTCCTTTCAAATAAGAGGCCTCACCACCACTGTTCTCAGCCGAAGTTGATAAGGGAGGAAGCCTGGGAAAGCTCAAGGGTCCCATGGAGAGACAGGGCTTCTGAATCCTTGGTGTGAGCAGCCTCTGCAAGGGAAAAGCCAAACCTGAGCCTACCTTGTCCTCGCCTCAGGTGTTCCAGGGTGGTCAGTCGATCGCCACTACTCAGCTCACCTGCTCAGAGCCTCAGAATGACGCCTCAGCGCTATGGAGACATCTTCTGGGAGAACCTTAGTAAAAGGCCCAGGTGGGTTGTGAGAAAGAAAATGGGGAGGAACTGGACGTGGGAGGGGTAGCCGTACAATTTCAAGCTACCCATATAGCCATAGGGATCATTGTCCCACTGGGGGTGGACAGTTGATGGGTGTCAGGTCTAGGGAATCACGGTTGGGAAAGGTCATTAGAGAAGCAATACTGGTGGGGCTCTTCCCCTTGTAAGGAGCCCTGGTGGTGTAGTGGGATACAAGTTGGGTTGTTAATCACAAGGTCAGCAGTTTGGACCCACCAGCCAGCTGCTCCTCAGGAGAAAGATGAGGCTTTCTGCTCCTATAAAGGATTCACAGCCTCTGAAACCCCCAGGGACAGTTCTACTGTCTTGAAGGTTTGCTATGATTCAGAATGAGCTCGGTGGCAATAGGTGGTGGTGGCTCCTCCCTGCATTAGCCTACTTTTTGTGTTTCACAGCCCCATCTGGACGGAGGAACGGTGCTTTCCACCTGTGCTGGTACGACAACCTCACTGTCTTTCTGCACTTCTCTGTTAAAAATATACCCATAGTCATCATTCCCAGCTCCCCCTATTACCCCTTCCCTCTGGAATCCCCTCCTCAACCAGGCCACTGACCAGGCCCTCCTTTCTGTGAGTCAGTCAGCATGTTTGTGTGATCGCCCCAAATCCTGCCTCCCTGTGCAGTTCAAGCTCCCTTGTAAGACCGACTGCTCTCTCGCACCTTGTCCTCTGTTCTCTGGCTGAGAGCCTCTGGTTGCTCCCAGCCACAGGTCGGCTTGTACCCTCCGGAGGGACTCCCACCCCCTGAGATGCTTTGCAGAAGAAAGAAAAGGAAGCCTCATTCCACAGGAGTCCAGCAGGGACCTGGGGGTGTCCCAGCCCGGGTGAGGGCTGTGACTTATCACCTGGAGGATCTCCGGCGGCGCCAGGGAATCATAGATGAGTAAGGAGGAGAGCAGTCTGCCCTCTGAGAGTCAAGAGGGGCAGGATGGTGTGAGCAAGGAGAGCTTGGAGGGAACTGGAGGTTGTTCGGGGGTGAGCCCCGGCTTTTTGTGATTGAAGCAGAATTTCCAGTGTAGCAAGAAGGGGGCTGAGGGATGCAGGTGAAGCCACACGAAAGCACACCATACAAGAGAGTGGGTAAGAGGAGTCACCTCTCGGTGCCATGGCTGAAAAGATATCACTAGTGGTTTCATGCTGGGCTGCTAACCTCGAGGTCAGTAGTTCGAAACTGCCAGCCAGTCTATGGGCGAAAGACAAGGTTTTCCACGCTGGTTAACGAGTTGCAGTCTCAGAAACGCACAAGGGCAGTTCTACCCTGCCCTATGGTGGGAATGGACTTGATGGCAGTGGGATTTCCGATGAAGGGGCAGAGAGTTAGAAGACCAATGACAACACCCCTGGGTCCCAGCAGGAAGTTTTTCCACACAGAAGGGTGAGGAATGGAAAGGCAGGGTGTCCAGGCACCTCTCCTAAATCTCAAGTCTCCACAGACTGAAGAAGGCCCAGTGGGGCAGCTCCGGGGCACCATCTGAGTCCCTTGTGCTTGGTGACGAGGGCCCAGGCTTCCTGGACACCGCCAAGGGCCTTGGTCTGGAAGAGGAGAGGGCAGTAGGTCTGCGGGAAGTCGGCCATCCCCTCACTTCTGGTGGGGCCCAGGTATGGCTAGCGTGGCGGAGGGCATGTGGACCCCTGATTTTGCATGGAAAGGCTGGGCAACCCCATCTAGGATTTGAGAAAGCCAAAAATTGAGTAGGTGGGAACCAGACACTTGAAGGTACGTACCTGAGTTTGGGGACTAGGAAATCTGGAAAGCGGTCTAGATTTCCATTCCTTAAAAAGTAAATGTTGTTGTAATTTCTCTCATCTTCACAGCTGCTTTGGTCTCCCTGGAGTCCCCGGGGCCAGGAGTCTTGCCTCTACAGGGGACAGCGCTCCCTGCCCTCCTAAAGCCTGGCCACAGCCACAAGACCCCTGTTCAGGCCCTGGGAGATGGAATTTGGGTCTGAGGAGTAAGGAGAGTGTCCAGGGCCCAAGGTAGCTCTGCTACCTCCTGGATACCAGCCTAGCTCCCCGTTTCTGACGTCCAGGTCTTTTCCAGCTTCCTTGGTCACCGTTGGGCGTAGGCATTAGCAGCCCACCCCTGCCCAGGAGCGCCCCCAGGGCCGCCCCTGGTATCGTGCTTTCTTCTCGGTTCTGTTATTAAAAGCAAGCAAACGGGTCCTGGTGTGTCTTTCTGTGTGAAGCAGGGATGGAGGGACTAATGGGGAAGGTTTTTTGTCCCCTTCTCGAGGTCCCATCTATAACAAAGTTGGGACGCGCCCCCTCCCCCAAATTCAAGAAGAAAAGCGCGGTCCTGGCCCAGCCCCTCGGCTGCCAGCACCTGCTGGCTGCTCCCGCCCCTTAGTCCGCCAGTCTGTCAAGCTTCCGCCTCCGGGACCCCGGAATCCTGGCCCCCAGCACTGTGCGGCCTTTAGAGGCGTCCCAGCAGCCAGTCCCTCGGGCTGGCTCGGGGCCTTGGAGGCCCATTCCCGCCGCCCAGAGCCCTACGTATGCTGACCCCGAGTTCCCTTTCCGACCCCCATCCCCTTAATTGGGAGGCCCCGCCCCGTGCGCCGTGACGCAGGACGCCGCTGTCAGCCGGCGCCGGGAGGGGGGGGTCGGTGTGGGGTAGAATGGCCGCTGCTGCCGTCACCCGCGGGACCCCGGGAGGTAAGAGCCAGGGCCTCTCGCCTGCCTCTCCGCCCCCGCGCCAGGGGGCGCAGCTCCACCCGGTACGGCCGGAGAGCGCCGCGCCGGGACCACCGCCCCTCCCCCGGCTTCGCCCCCACTCCCGCTTCCGTCCTCCTCCCCCGCGCCAGGGGGCGCCGCTCCGCGCAGGGTCCCACGGCGGAGCTGCTCTGCCGGGGACTGGACCGGGGACCCCGGGGCCCCGGCACTTGCACTGTCCCTCGCCCGCCGCCGCGCGCTCGCGGACTTTGTCCAAGGCTTCTCCAGAACATCGTAAAGTGCAGGCTGGACCCTCTCACTTCGGAAGGCCTCCGGGGACCACCGCCCCGCGGACCGGGTGTCCGAGTCGGGCGCCGCCCCGGGCCCGCTCCGCACCCTGGCAGGCTGCCGAGCCCGGAGTGCGCACCTGCGCCCTGGGGCGGAGTCCTTCCCCCAACTCCAGCTTCAGTGCTTAGAGCTGGGATGGGCCACCTCCCCCTCTTCATCCCGGACACCTGGCGGAGCCCGCTCCTGAGCCTCCTCCAGCTTCCATCTGTTCCCCCACGAGGGTGGGGGCCTCGGGCGGAGCTAGAGGGGTAGATGGGGTGACGGGGGGGGAGGCAGAAGGGTGCTGCGGAGGGCCTGTTAGCCTAAGGGTGCAGAATTTTTCCTGAGGGTAACAAGCAGAGTCCTGGGCGTCCAACCCTAAATTCTGCCAGAATCCCAGCAACCTGGACGCGAGAGTAGATTAGCATGGTTATCAGAGCTGCCCTTCCCCTTGGAAGAAGGGACTCAGGGTGTGCCTTCTAAGGCTCTGCTCTCGCCCTAGCATTCTGATTCTTCCGCCAAACCAACCTCCAGGACCAGAGGCCCTGAGTCCCGGCCCCCAAGCAGCCCATAGCACCTATGTGGCGGCCCAGCCCTGCCTCCTCCCCTGTCCTCTTTCCTGATACAGGCATTTCTGTGTCCTTGCCACCTCTGCACTTCCATTCTCGCTCTCCCACATCCTAGCCCATAGTCCAGCCCCTTCCTCCCGCTTGCTTCCTTTCCAATCTACCTATCCAGTTCTGTACTCTCCACCTCCTCCTGGGTTGGGGGTGGGTGGGGAGCTTCTGCCATGACCTTGTTCTCTCCCTTGCCAGCACAGACTCCCCCTCCCCCCGGCCCCTCAGGCCGGGGGTGACTGTGCCCCCTGAAGCCCTCACCATGAATTCCAAGGACATCACTGAGGTTGCTGGTGAGTTCACAAGCCAGGGTCCTAGTGTGGGCGGAGCCATTTTCCTCTCCATGCAGGGGGCGGTGGTGGTGGTGGGGATGACTCTAATTCTTGGATCTCCTGCTCTGCTTTCCTTGTCATTGCCTCAGTTTCCCCTTCCTGGTGAATGCTTGCCAGCCCCTTTCTTTGGGCTGTCACTGAGCTTCCAAGTGATGCATGGTTTCCACCTTCAATTTTCCTGTAGAGAACAGCCACCACCTGAAGATCTTTCTCCCCAAGAAGCTGCTGGAGTGTCTTCCGCGCTGTCCCTTGCTGCCGCCAGAGCGGCTCCGGTGGAATACAAACGAGGTGTTCTCAGGAGCCTGGGGACTGGGGCCCCGGCAAGGCCTCAGGGGCTAGAGGAGGGGGACAGGGGCTTGAAAAAGCAAGATGAGGCTGAAAGGGGGGTTCACACTCCTAAAGGTACAGCACCATTGTAGTCTCTTTGTAACCAAAGCCAGACCCACTGCCATGAAGCTGGTTCCCACAGTCACCCTATGGTAAGGTGACCAGATTTAAAGCGGGATACCATTGACGGGGTGGGGTGGGGTGGGGTTCTTGATTAAAAATTTAGTCTATATGGACCAAATAGACCGTTCCCTAGCTTGTGCATTCTTTCCAAAAATCGGGACTTTTTAAACCGCCAAAAAGCAGGATGTCTGGTCACCTTACCCTATGGGCCCGTCTGGAGCAGACAGCCTCATCTTGCTCTTTCAAAGCTGCTGGTTGGGCTTGAACCCACCGGCCTTACAGTTAACAGCCCACTGTATCACCCATGGCTCCTTTGGGGATTAGAGGAGAGACATAAAGAGATGAGCTTCAGAAGAGCCCATGTCTTGGCATCTACAACTAAGTGACACAAATAGTTACCATCTATGTGGGTCACAGTGATAGGTACCGTCTATGAAGTGGTTCTTCCTCCTGCACTGTCTCCTTCACTGTAGTTCTGTGACGATGCTGGCAGATAGTCACTGTGTTTCTCCCCATTGATCGAGATGAGAAGACAGACAGGTCTCGTGGTTTCTCTAACTCCCTCCCGAGTTGATGCTTTTAACCATCACTCATGCTGCCCTCCCTGGATGGCAGTGTCTTTATGTTACCTACCTGTGTGCTTCCTCACACAGGGAGCTCAGCCTCCAGAATAACTCAAACTCCCTGCCATTGAGTCTGTTCCGACTCACTGACCTTTAAGACAGGGTGGAACTACCCCTGTGGGGTTCCGAGACTATATCTCTTTATGGGAGGAGAAAGTCTCATCCTTCTCCCTAGAGCGGCTGGTGGTTCCAAACTGCTGACCTTGTGGTTAGAGCCCAATACATCACCAGGGCTGGTCTGCATGTAGATAGTGCTTGGTAATGACTTATTTGATGTTACAAGAGAGCCACCAGGCAAAGGGGACAGGTCCATGTTCTTGTAAGTGCTAGCGAGCCTCAGGGAATGGCCAGGGTGGTCAGCAGGACATAACAGACCATCTGGAAAAGGACTTGGTCTGTTGGACTAGGGTTTCCAGACATGGGGTTTTGTGCAGACAGCACTCCAGGCTGATAGAACACTACCAGTATTGAGGTGGATATGGGTATTGCAGACATGTTAAGGGAAGAATACAAGGACCAGGCAGGAGGGGTAGGTGCACTGTAGGTAAAGGATGTGAATGCTGGTTTGATCCCTGGTCAAGGGAGTCGCACAATGTCAGGCCAGCTCTCGAGCTCTCTGCCAACTAGCTGATTCTGACTCACTGCAACCCTCGGAGGCTGTGAATCTTTATGGGAGCAGAAAGTTTCATCTTCCTCCCATCGGGCTAAAGAATCTGGAGTTATTGGCATTGCCAAACCATTGGTTGTGTGTGTGTGTGGGGGGGGGATTTAGTCAGGAAGTGGCAATAAAAATAAAGGGACTTGGGCAGAGTAAAATAATAGGCACTGTGAAAATAGATGAAGAAGAACTTGAACCTAGCCCCGAGGCAAGTGCCCTCATTAGAAGAGATGAAGGGGGCACAGTGGAATCATTGTCTGCAGTGGGGTTCTTGGAGGGCAGTGGTCCTTGCTGGGTCCAGACACCTGGAAGCATCCTCCAGAACTCAGCAAGAGTAAGACCAGACCGAGGGGATGCTCAGGCCAGGGGCCACTCATGAGTCCCTCCTCGCTCACCTGCAGGAGATTGCCTCCTACTTGATCACCTTTGAGAAGCATGATGAGTGGCTATCCTGTGCCCCAAAGACAAGGTGAGAAAGCGAGCAAAGGTGGAGAGTGGCAGCGGTCAGCGCTTCTCCTGGTCACAGCACTCGAGACCAACCCTCCTCTCCCCAGGCCTCAGAATGGCTCCATCATCCTCTACAACCGCAAGAAGGTGAAATACCGGAAGGACGGTTACCTCTGGAAGAAGCGGAAGGATGGGAAGACCACCCGAGAGGACCACATGAAGCTGAAGGTCCAGGGCATGGAGGTAAGAGAGCTGGCATCCATTCTCTGCTTCCCATCTCCCTCCATGACCCAACTCCTCAGGACTTAAGCCATAGCTCCCCCTCACACACACAGACTCGGCCCTCCCCACCCCCATTTCTCTCAACTTTGCCTCAGGGCTCCAGGTAATGAGCCCCTCTTCCCCACATCATGGTTCCTCGCCTTCAGTGCATCCTTGCCCTGCCCTGAAACTTCTATAGAGTCCCCTCCTTCAAATCTACCCCCCTCCTTCTCTCCATCCCTCACCTGTGGCTCAGGCCGCTGGCGTCTGAAATCAGAGGTGGGGGCTGGGTGTGGGTGTGGGGAGAAGGTCCCAGAGGAGCTGGTGGAAAGATGGGGATTCCTACAAAAGGACTGAACGGAGGAAGAGTTTGGGGAGCAGACTAGCCCTCCCCCCACCCCAGCCTGTCTCCTGGCAGTGTCTCTATGGCTGCTACGTTCACTCTTCCATCGTCCCTACATTCCATCGGCGTTGCTACTGGCTGCTCCAGGTAAGGACTGACTTGCTCTTGGTCCGCTGCGCGCTCTCAGATTCCGTGTGGGAAATAGGATCTGAAAGGATGAGGTGTGGGTGTGCTGGGGGAGGGGGATAGCACCCAGCTTCTCAGTGCTGGGACAAGAGCCTGGGAAGGAGGGAGAGGGAGGCTGGCGAGGAAGAGAGCCAGACCATGGGAGTGGGGTTGGGAAGGGGTGCCCTGGAAGAAATGAGGACAAGGAAGCTGAGCCCCCAAGAGTTCAGGACCCCCACATTCCCTGTGTGGACACACTTTTGTTCCTAGAACCCTGACATCGTCCTTGTGCACTACCTGAACGTTCCGGCCCTGGAAGATTGTGGAAAGGGCTGCAGCCCGATCTTCTGTTCCATCAGCAGCGACCGGCGGGAGTGGCTCAAGTGGTCTCGGGAGGAGCTGTTGGGGCAGCTGAAGCCCATGTGTAAGGCAGCAGAGCGAGGGTGGAGCAGGGAAAGAGGTGCCACTCAAAGGGGCCGGGGTTCTGTGGTTTCCCAGAAACCTGTGGAGGGACCATTTTCCTCCAAGCCAGGATAATGGTCTTCTGTGGGGGGTGCTAGGTGCCCTGGTGCTTTGCAAGGTGGACTCTGGAGAAGCGGCTGGCTGTGAGCCACATGTCCCAGCAGTCTTGAGGCTGCTGGCCTCTCCCTGTCCATTCAGCCAGGAGTCTTGGGGCTTGAAGGAGCCATCCAGGTGCTCTGGAGGCAGGTTTTTGGGTTCCCTCAGTACCTCCTTCCCCATTTCCCTCTAGTTCATGGCATCAAATGGAGCTGCGGGAATGGGACCGAGGAGTTCTCGGTGGAACACCTGGTGCAGCAGATCCTGGACACACACCCAACCAAGCCCGCACCCCGCACCCACGCCTGTCTCTGCAGTGGGGGCCTGGGTGAGTGACCCTGACGCTGGCCCTCCCTCCCCCTCTGTCCACACTGCACTCCCACCAGCCACGGGGAAGCTGCCGTGGTGGGATTTGCATGCTGATTTGCAAGTCCTTTGCTTGTCCCAGAATGATGGGCCACGTGACCGAAGGCCTTCCCATCTGGGCACACACTGGTCCCTGCTCCTTTTACCAGGAACTTCTGGCAGCTTGCGCAGCTTTCTGCCTTCTACCCTTCGAGGCCCTGGCCACCTCGGCACCCCCGTTACTTCCAGCCCTGGCTTACTCCCAGTTGGCACCTTCTCAGTGCTGTTCATTGCCCTTTTCCCCATGGCATCGTTACTGCTCCAAGCCTTCAGCCCTCCTTTGCAGTGCTTGTTCCGTTTTGTTTTTGTGGTGGGGGAAGGGGTGTAAAGTCCGGAGAGGGGGGAACCTTTGCTGCCTCCTAGTGGCCATAGTTAGCACTACACAATTGGGCTCTAGGAGTCCCAGGAGCTTATATAAAGGCTTCCAGAAGGTCAAAGGAGCCGGTACACAGTGGTTAGTGCTCCACTGCCAACCGGTTGGCAATTCAACCCCATCAGCTGCTCCCTGCTTCTGTAAAGATTTACAGCCTTGGAAACCCTCTGGGGACAGTTCAATCCTTTTAGGGTCACTGAGTTGAGTTCCACTCCAATGGCAATGTTTGGGCCCAGTAGGGGAAGGTTGGAGAAAGCTGTCTTACCCTAACTTACCTTGCCCCTCTCCACTCCAGGTTCTGGGAGCCTTACCCATAAATGCAGCAGCACGAAGCACCGCATCATCTCCCCCAAAGTGGAGCCCCAAGCGCTGACCCTGACCCCTATTCCCCATCCCCCCGAACCCCCCCCACTGATAGCCCCACTGCCCCCAGAGCTCCCCAAGGCACATACTTCGCCATCTTCCTCCTCTTCCTCCTCCTCTGGCTTCGCCGAACCCATAGAGGTCAGGCCTAGTCCGCCCACCACCCGAGGTTCCTCCAGAGGTGGCACTGCCATCCTGCTGCTGACGGGACTGGAGCAGCGGGCGGGAGGCTTGACACCCACCCGGCACCTGGCTCCCCAGGCTGATCCCAGGCCCTCCATGAGCCTGGCTGTGGTGGTAGGCTCTGAGCCCTCTGCCCTACCAGCGCCTCCCAGCCCTGCCTTTGATCCTGACCGGTTCCTCAACAGCCCCCAGAGGGGCCAGACGTATGGAGGTGGGCAGGGAGTGAGCCCAGACTTCCCCGAGGCAGAGGCCGCCCTCGCCCCGTGCCCTGCCCTAGAGCCTGCGGCTGCCCTGGAGCCACAGGCGGCCGCTCGGGGCCTTCTTCAGTCCACAGGAGTCGGTGGGAAACGAGGAAACTGCTTCTTCATCCAAGATGATGACGTTGGGGAGGAATTCAAGGCCCAGGGGACTGCCTCACGGGCACCTTCTCCCCCTTCTTCACCCCCGCCCTCCCCTGCCCCCCTCGAGCCCTCGAGCAGGGCCGGCCGAGGAGACGCCTTGTTTGGAGGCCCGGGTGGGCCCAGCGAGCTGGAGCCCTTCAGCCTCGCCCCCTTCCCAGACCTCATGGGAGAACTCATCAGCGAGGAGGCCCCGAGCATCCCCACCCCGGCCCTGAGCGCCATCACAGACTTCTCCCCAGAGTGGTCCTACCCAGAGGTGAGTCCCCTCCCTGACTGGCCTCACCTGTTTCCTGGGTTCCCCAATAGGAGTTGGATCAACTATGATTCCTTTCCCTCCAGTGGTCTGTGACCCAGTGTCCCCGTGTTTTCCTAGTTTTTCAATTTTCCGCCCAGCTTCTTTCCTGTTTCTCTAGTCCCCCCCACCAGCTAGCCCTTGCTCCTCACTCCTCACTTGCCCATGCACCCCCCACCCCTGGGAACTCATTCCCTTGGTGACTGTTCTCAACCGGGAGGAAAGGAAAGCTTGGCTGCAGACTGCTGCTTAGCTGGCTGTGTCCAGCAGGGGCAAGAAGTTCTGTTTTCAGTTGCCTGGGCAGACAGGAGGAACTACGAGGCGATGCCCATAGATCAGCTCCTCCCTGTGAGAGCTTCCTCTTGAGCAGAGCTTTCTGCAGATGAGCTAGCTTTGGGGGAGGCAGCAAGTTCCCCATTTCTGGCTGATTCAGAGAGCGATTAGGTCACCATTTAACAGGAATGTTGGGGAGGAATGACCCTCTGACCTCACCCTGCCAGGCCCTGATCCTTACAGACTAGCCCCAGAGCCTGGCAGGCAGTAGATACTCCAAGGGTCTGAACAAACAAATGAGTGCGAGAGTGCGCATGCGGAGGAACACCCAGCACACCTGCCCCTCAGCTGACGCTCTGGCATCTGTCTGCAGGGTGGGGTCAAGGTGCTCATCACGGGTCCGTGGACTGAGGCCACCGAGCATTACTCCTGTGTCTTTGATCACATTGCAGTGCCAGCCTCTCTCGTCCAGCCCGGTGTCTTACGCTGC
Organism: Echinops telfairi; assembly: GCF_000313985.2. Classification (NCBI taxonomy): domain Eukaryota; kingdom Metazoa; phylum Chordata; class Mammalia; order Afrosoricida; family Tenrecidae; genus Echinops; species Echinops telfairi. The sequence goes on along the minus strand of NW_022105908.1, from coordinate 21,674,345 downwards.
TACTGCCCGGGTAAGGGGATTGGGAGCAGCCGGGGGAAGCAGGCACTGGGGACGAATGGCCTTGGCCTTGAGGGGACAAAGAACTCACGCAGTCTTGAGGCCGAGCTCCAGGTGCCCCCAGCAGGTAGAGGAGCCTGGGTTTAACTACCAGGAAGTCCAGCTTCTAGTCCTTTCTTGGGCCCTTGGCCTCCACTTTTATTAGGTCAGGCATTTGGCCCCAGGCATCGCTGGTGTCTGTCCCAGTTCTCTGGTCAATTGCTTGGACTCTCTTAGGAAGCTCTCTTAGGAGAATGGGCAGTGAGAGCGGTCCCTTCTCCTTTGACTAGCCCAGTGACAGAATGACACTGGCTCCTAGACCTGTATTGCCCAGTATGAGCCACCAGCAGTCCGTGTGGCTATTTCAATGAGCTATTTCCTCAGTCCAACTACCCACATTCCAAGAGCAAGGGGCTGAGCGGCTGGGGCTGCCGTAGCCAGCAGCGCAGGTACAAAGCACATCCCTGGGTGCAGGACGCGTTCCATTGGGCAGTGTGTGTCCAGACACCACTGCTCAGCTAGCCGCCTCCCTTACCTGGCCATAACTTCCCTTCCCCGACCTCAGTAGCAGGCTCATGACCTCCGGACTCTGCTCCTAGGGGGCCGGGGGTGGTATTCCCCCGATTGTTCAGAAAATACAGGATTCTCTGGACCCTCCGCTTCGAGGCCCTGTTGCTGGATCATGACCACCCAAAGGGTCTTAAGGGCCCATCATAGGCTTTAGTGCTTGAGTGAGTGGAACCTCTTTCCAGTCCGGCCGAAGCCACTGACACCAGGACCTCTGGAGTGAGAGCCAGGGATGGTGAGGGTGGATCAGATTTGTGGCTCTGACCGAGGTGGCAATTCAGGGCCAGAGCAGAGTGGCCCTCTTGCCGACACCACCCTCCCCAGCCCACGAGGTAGGGCTGGTGTCCTTGCAGGTGTCAGGGCGGGAGGGGCCCCTTTCTGCCTCCGTGCTTTTTGAATACCGCGCCCGCCGGTTCCTGTCGCTGCCCAGCACTCAGCTTGACTGGCTGTCCCTGGACGGTGAGTACCTGGCCCTCAGAATCCCATCTCGCTCCACGCTGTCACACCTCTCAGGGTTCAGCTGGCCCACCAATTCCCCACTCTCCTTTCAACCCTATCAGGGGGCTTCCAAAAGCTCATAGCAAAATTCTATGTGCTTTTGATTCCATCTTTCCCCTTTGAAGCCCCACTTCTCAATGCTGCGGCCAGTTCTCCTCCCTTCCTGTTCCTCACAAATCTTGGGCTCACCTTTGTCTAGCTTCTTGAGCCCCGCCCTCTCCATCCCAAAGGCAAGAAGGGCCAAGAGGCCGGGGGAGGGCCAGGATCTAGTCCAAAGCAGGGGTTCTCAAACTTTACCTAGGCATCAGCTTTTGCCGCCCCTCCCCCTCCGTCATTCTAGTGCCCACCTTGGGACAAACCGACCAAGAGTGATATCTACACAACACCCGTGTACACTTACACATGTTATAAAAGTACACTCTCACCATAGATGGTTTGGAAATTACAGAAAAAGCATAAGTAAAAATAAACCCGAGGCGGCTTCAAAAAATTGATGGGGAAGATCCCATTATCTTTCAATTCCATTTCCTTGTGAACTTTTCAAAGCCTCCCGCCCCCACCCCCCGGCCTGTATTTATTTGAATCTGTGGGGCTGTTTTGTCGCTGGTACTGGCTGTCCCTCCCTGTGGCTTCAGGAACAGCTTCCGTCTATTCCTGCTGCCTGCCTAGGTTTGCGTCCGTCTGTGTCACAGCTCTGCGCAGGCTCTTGTGGGGCCAGTAAGTCTCCCTGCCCCTTTGTGCCCGAGTCCCACTCAGGGCCTCCGCCCCGTCTGTCTCAGCCTCAGGGTGTCCATGCCCCACGAACCCGTGTGTACTGGGTCAGCCTCCGGATTCTGCCCGGCTCTCGGCCTTGGGTGTCTTTGGGCCACCTGTGTTCTGCGCCTGCCTTATCTGTCTCGCCCTTTCCCCTTTGGCTCTCACCTCCTCCACTCTTCTTCCCACTCCCATTTCTGCAGTGTCCCAACTGCCTCACTGTGTCCCAGTGTCTCAACTCCCCCTTTTTTCCTCGTCTTTCTTAACGGCAGGTTTGGTTCTCTCCTCTGGTTCTTATTTGTCCTCCACCTGTTTAAAGAGCCCTGGTGGTAGCCTGTGTGATCACCAGGTGTCGAAGGGATGAGATATCAGGCATCAAAGAACAAAAAATCATATCACTGTGAATGAGGGGGAGTGGGGACCCAAAGCCCATCTGTG
>NW_022105908.1:21651512-21670988 GCF_000313985.2 Echinops telfairi | reverse complement strand
GGGGGGAGGCATGGACATGGCTATTCATCTGTCACCTTCCCTTCCCCCACCAGCCTCTTTGTGGACAGCTGTGGGGGGCCGGGAGGAGGGGGCAGTGCCTTGACATATCAGTCCCTGAGCTCTTTTGGCCAGTGGTTAACAAAGAGGAGGGACCCTGGAGTCCTTCAGCCCTACCATGGGGGACAAAGGTAGTGTCTGGGGCCAGGAGGACTGGCAGAACGTGTCACCTGGCAGAGGTGGGATCATGTGTGGATGCTGTGGTTTGGGGTGGCTGTGGGCTTGGCGGCTGTTTTGGAATTCCTACTCTCTTGGTAACTTCCAGGAAACTGCTCTGTGCGTCCCAAGTCCTGGTCCTGCTCTGTGGGTGGTGCTGAGCCGGGGGAGCACTGAGTGCCAGTGGGCTTCATTCAGGTGTGCGGGTAAAGGAAGAGGAAATTCCGTGTCTTCACCTCCCAGGTCTTGGGGCAGGTCAAGCTGTGGTGTTCAAAGCCTCATCTAGACCCTGCCGCCTCAGCCTCCCACCCCCATTTCCCCACAGACAACCAGTTTCGCATGTCCATCCTGGAGCGGCTGGAGCAGATGGAGAAGCGGATGGCCGAGATCGTGGCAGCCGGACAGGTGCCTTGCCAGGGTCCCGACACTCCTCCAATCCAGGTACTTCCATGCGGAGGTCTGCGGCAGAGAACAGAGAGGATCTTTCTAAAGAAAGTGACTCCAGCATATGACTCTCCTGTCCCCAGCCTCAGCCAGTTGTCCCTTCTCCCTGACTGACGTCACCTTGCTCCCACCCCCACCCCACCCTGTGGCAAGAGTGGCTATTCTGGGCACCCTCTTGGCATGACAGGCCTCTGACTATTTCTGGTCTGAAGAAGGGTGGAGGTGAAGGCAAGGGTGGGGGAGGGAGGCAGGAGAGTTGGGGCTTTGACGCGCCTTGGGTCCTGAGTCTCTGAAGTAGGAGTAGTAAGGAAGGGCTCAGAGGAACGTGGAGTTCCGAGGGGGAGAAGCCATCTGTGTACTTGCTGCTAATCTGAGCCAACATGAGGGCACAATGGAGGGGGTGAGTGGGGGGGGATGCGGGGGCGAGGCCTGGCTGCCAGAGGGGCTGTTGCCGGTTGGCTATGGGAGTGGGGGACACTGAGGCTACATGGGAACCTAACTGGGAGGACACATGGGTGTCCTAACTAAGGAGGGGGGGCTGTCAAGAGGTCCTGGTGCTAGTCTCAGTGGGAGTGGGGGCCAAGAAGGCAGAGTGAGCAGCTGGGAGGACTCATAGGGCCAAAGCCATCCCAAACCAGGGCCCAACTCTTAGGTCTCTGCATAAAGGCATGTGTTCTGCAGGATGAAGGCCAGGGGCCCGGGTTCGAGGCCCGGGTGGTCGTCTTGGTAGAGAGCATGATCCCACGCTCCACTTGGAGGGGTCCTGAACGCCTGGCCCATGGAAGCCCCTTCCGGGGCATGAGCCTTCTGCACCTGGCTGCTGCCCAAGGCTATGCCCGCCTCATTGAGACCCTGAGCCAGTGGCGGTGAGCAGGGGTTGTGGGGAGGGGACCTGGGCAGCCTCTGGGACTGTGTAGGAACTGAAAGCCCTGGGGCCCTGTTAAAAAAGAACTGGGGCCTTTTTTGGGAGGAGGGGGAACTGGAAGTGGACTTGACACTTTGATTCCTTAAAGTGCTTCTAGACAACTTGCTTCCCTGCCTCTTTTCTCTGGGATGTTCCCATTCTGCCCACTTCCTCCCTTCACTGGGCCCTGCTGTCCCTCTCCCCCAGGAGTGTGGAGACCGGAAGCTTGGACTTGGAGCAAGAGGTTGACCCGCTCAACGTGGATCATTTCTCCTGTACTCCTCTGGTGAGTCCACTGGACTCCTGAGTACACATGGGAGACAGTGCAGCTGAGGGCCAGGAAAGGGACAGGAGTTGCAACCTAAGGGGACACATCTCCCCCTCCCCCTCCTGCCTTTGTCCCTCACTGTTCCTCAGATGTGGGCTTGTGCCCTGGGACACCTGGAAGCTGCGGTGCTCCTCTTCCGTTGGAACCGCCAGGCGCTGAGCATTCCTGACTCGCTGGGCCGCCTGCCCCTCTCCGTGGCACACTCCCGGGGTCATGTACGCCTGGCCCGCTGCCTTGAGGAACTGCAGAGACAAGAGGCTTCCACCGAGCCCCCGATTGCCCTGTCACCACCCTCCTCCAGCCCGGACACTGGTGAGGGCTGCCCCGACACTTTGGGGGAACCATGTGGGTGGGAGATTAGGCCAGGGCAAAGCCAAAGGGCAAGAGAGAGTGGGAGAGGAGGCAGAGGCAGGGCAAGAGCCAACAGGAGCCCGAACAGACAGCGCAGCAAAAACCACCGCGGGTGGGGACGTTGAGACTCCTCGCAGGGGTGCGGGTGGCTCCTGCTGCCCTCACTCTCCCTCATCCTCGCAGGTCTGAGCAGCGTCTCCTCGCCCTCGGAGTTGTCAGATGGCACCTTCTCGGTCACATCGGCCTATTCCAGTGCCCCAGATGGCAGTCCTCCCCCTGCCCCTCTGCCAGCCTCTGAGACGATGATGGAGGAGATGGCCCCAGGCCAGCTATCCTCTGGTGCCCCAGAGGGCCCCCTCCTCCTCATGGACTTTGAGGCCACCAACCTCAAAGGGCCCCGGCCCTCCCATGGTCCTTCCCCATCAGCCCCGGAGGAGGGGGCTGCCCCAGAGGAAGTGGACAGCCTGCCCACCGTTGATGTGATCCCGGTATTACTGACAGGGATGGCGTCAGGAGGGTGGGAGACGGGTGTGCTGACCTGGTCGGCCCATGAGACAGAATCACTCGGGCTTCAGTTTGGGAAGGGGCCATTCTCACCCCCATTTGGACGCAGGCAAGTTAACAGTGTGCTCCTTTGTGGCCTAGTGACTCAAGACAGCATGAGGCACTGGAGCCTGGAAGTTGTGGGGCATATCTTCCGTTAGAGTGAGGTTGTAGGGCAGCTCATCTGTTGACCCAGAAGGGCTCTGGCTCTTGGGGAAGCAGGGTGACAGAGGAGTCCGGCAGTGCATAGGGGCAACACCAAAAGAGGCTCATGGAGTGAGGGGACTCTGCAAGACCACTCTCCAGCGTACTTCCCTGCTTAGGACGTGCCTGCTTTAGGCAGCCACTGCATTAATGAGGCAGCAAAGTCTGTGTGTCAGAAATGTGGGGGCCGGCACAAGGAGAGTGGCCAGCAGGAAGTGTTGCAGAGGTCAGGGTGTATGGTTGGCCAGCCCTGGGCCGGTTCTTGGAGAGCAGAGGGGTGTGGGGCCTTTGTGGCCAGGACCATGGGCAGACCTGGATGGACGGGGTGGTGGGCATGGAAAGACAATAAAGTCTACATTGGCATAGCTCCTGAGCCCCCACTTGGGAGTATGTCCTTCCTACCCCACTTCTCCCACAGCTTTTGAACATAGATGGCTGTATCCCTAAGTCCTAAGTACAGTAAGTACAAATGAATGAGCCCGGAGCTGTGGCCTACAAGATCAAGTGAGCAGAGGGAGCTGTCCCGGAGGCCTTGGCATCTAGAGGCGAGAGCAGGATGGGGCACGCCCGAGGCCCAGGCTGTAGCTTTGGCAGAGTAGAATCCTCTGGTCATGGAAGCCCCTCAGGTGCTCACTCAGTGGTTCTTTTGGTCCAGGTGGACATGATCTCACTGGCCAAGCAGATCATCGAAGCCACACCAGAGCGGATTAAACAGGAGGGCTTTGTGGGGCTGCCAGAAACCAAAGCCCCACTTCGGGAGCGGACAGGGGCCATGGGACTTAGTGAGACCATGTCCTGGCTGGCCAGCTACCTGGAGAACGTGGACCATTTCCCCAACTCAGCCCCTCCTAGGTGACCAGCTTGGGACAGAACTTCAGAATTCTAAAGGGGAATATGGGAGGGAAGGAGGAAGGGGGAGGCTTCCCACAGCCCTTCTCCCTTGAGAAGGGGTCTGGCTTCTCAACTCTCTGGCTGGTGCTTGGGTGGGGGCAGGGGGTTCTCCCTTCAACTCTAGGTCAGAGAGAGCCCAAATGCTCTGTGACACCCTCTTCTCCCCACCCCCTGCAGCGAGCTGCCCTTTGAACGGGGCCGCCTGGCTATCCCTCCCGCACCTTCCTGGGCAGAGTTTCTCTCCGCGTCTGCCAGCGGCAAGATGGAGAGTGACTTTGCCCTGCTGACGCTGTCGGATCACGAGCAGCGGGAGCTGTACGAGGCTGCCCGAGTCATCCAGACAGCCTTCCGGAAATACAAGGTCTGGGCCGGCTCCTTGGGGAGGGATTACCATCTACATCAGGGAAGAAATCGAAGTGATCTAGACGGGCCTTCCGTGGGGGAAGAGCCAAGGGGCCCCTGGCAGGTTAGTCATTAGGCAGGACATTAGCCTCGTGAGCACGTGGTGAGACTTCTCATCCCACTAGGGCCGGCGGCTGAAGGAGCAGCAGGAGGTGGCAGCCGCTGTGATACAGCGCTGTTACAGGAAGTACAAGCAGGTAAGCCCCTTCTGTGGGAAGCCTGTCCTCTGCCCCACCTCACTTCCCAGCCCAGAGCATCCAGGATGCTGCGGGCCTTTTAACTCCCCTTCTCTCTCCACAAGCTGACCTGGATTGCACTTAAGGTATCAGGCATGAGAGCTGGGTGGGGGGTGCGAGGTGGGCCCGTGGTGAATGGGTCTTCCCAAGAGCATGGGGTTTAGAGAGCCAGTAAGGCACCAACTGAACTTGGGGGGTGGTGTTGTTGATATGACCTGCAGGGTCTTAGTTCGCTTCAGCCTGCTTCTCCTCCCCACCCCTGCAGTTTGCCCTCTACAAGAAGATGACCCAGGCAGCCATCCTGATCCAGAGCAAGTTTCGCAGCTACTATGAACAAAAGCGGTTCCAGCAGAGCCGCAGGGCTGCCGTGCTCATCCAGCAGCACTACCGCTCCTACCGCCGCCGGCCCGCGGGTGCCCTGCCTGCCAGGAGCAAGTACGGCCCAGGTGCCCCAGCCCTGTGCCCACCCACTGAGCCCTGCCTCACCACCCTCCAAAGGGCCTTGGGGAGATGCCTGGGTGCTTGGCAAGGCCTCCCATCTTTGTTTTCTCTCCCAGAGGCACCTTTCTCACTAAGAAGCAGGACCAGGCAGCACGGAAGATCATGCGATTCCTGCGACGCTGCAGACACAGGTACTGGCACCGAGCTCCTTGCACTGTGCTCCGACACCCCAGCCCACCCTCCACAGACCCGCAACCTCAAGTCTCCTGACACCCTCCCCTCCCTGTGTCCGCAGGATGAGGGAACTGAAGCAGCGCCAGGAGCTGGAAGGACTTCCCCAACCCGGATTAGCCACCTGACCACCCCAGGGCGCTTCTTGCAGTCTTAACCAGGGAGGGCCTCCCGGAGGAGGGGGAGCCCCCCCAAGTCGGCAGCTTTGCCCCCTTCACCTTTGTGGGAGCCCTTCCTGGGTCCCCACCCTGGTCCCCTCTCCCAAGTGCTGAACGCCCGCCCCCCCACGCCCTCCTCACACCCTGGTCGTACCTCTCGATCACCCCCACCTCCCCACCCTGGCTCCAGAAGACCTGGGCCCCACATACCTGCATCTTCAGCTGTGACCTACGGAGCCCTGCCTGCCCCTTCCCCGCCCCTCCCTGCCTGCTCCCCGGACTCGGCCCCCTCCTGACTTGCCTTATTTATTATTTGTTCGACTCGTCTCTGAATGTATCAGCCACAGCCCCCACCTGCCTTCGCTGCGGGCGCCCCTCGGGTCGCGAGGCTGCCCATGCCCCCACCTGGCTCCGCATGTTGGCGTCCGTTCCCGTCCTGCCCCTGTCTCCCATCACCCAACTCTGGCCACCAACCTCGGGGAGCCCCCAGGGTAAGGGGGCTGTACAGGAACGCGTTGCGGAGCCCGCCCCACCCCGAAGGGGACGGGGCTTGTACATAATGTACCATACAGAGTATAGTGAAGAATCTATTTAAGGCGCCGCGGGGAGGCCGCACGGCCAGGCTCGCGGTTCCCCGGCGCGGCGAGGGCCTCCTGCTGGCTCCACCAGCACTTTGTACGTGTGCATGGGCTTGGTTTATACGAATTGCCATTAAACATCACTGCACCAGCCAGCCTCCGGCCTCTGTCTGTGGGGGCGGGGCCTGGGCGGGCCTCGGAACGGCGCCAGACGGGGCGGAGCGCGAGCCCGGATTTTCGCCTTCCGACTCGTTTCCGGCCTTAAAGGCATTGCGCCCTTCCCTTTAAGACGCACCGCCTCCTCTCAGTCTCTCCCAAGATGGCGGACCTACTGGGCTCTATCCTGAGCTCCATGGAGAAGCCTCCCAGCCTCGGTGACCAGGAGACTCGGCGCAAGGCCCGAGGTGAGGATCCCAAATTCACAGCCGCCTCTCTTCGCCTAGTTCTCAGGACCGCACGCTTCCCTCTATGGACGCTCCTGCCTCCTCAACCTTGAAAGACCCCTCACAGGCCCCCTTCCGCGCCCCCCAGAGTCTCCCAACAAAGCTGTAGACCCGCCCGCGGTTCTTGGCGGACGAGGATTGGCTGTCTGGGCCATGGCCCCGCCCTCCTCCCGTTTTCCCTTCCCCTGGCTTCCGCAGTTCTTGTTTTCAATTAGTCTGCCGGCCTGCCTGTCCGCTGCTGGCGTGCCCTGACTGGTGGCGTGCCTCTAGCCCCACCCATCTCATCGTCTTCCTCTCCGCTTGGTCGGATTGGAGGAGGGAGTATTTGGCCGAGGCTAGGCTCCGCCCACCTCCCGGCCCGCCTCCCACCCCCCTTGTCTCGATTGGATTCGGGGCCTGTCCATTCACTGTCCTTTCACCTTTATTGGTTACCTCAACTTAAAGGCCTACCTCCTAAGTCTTGGTCGACCTTCTCGGCTGACCCACCCTGCCTCAACATCTTCAATTGGCTGCTGGGTCCTCTTGGGCCCCTGAGGCCCCTCCTCAGCTTTGCTTTGTAGCTTTCCACGCCTAGGCGGACCCGTGGTGTTGATTGGACGGATGGGACTGTCCCGGGCCTGTCCTATTGGCCGTGGTCCCCCCGCCTGTGTTCAACGTGGGACTTCCCTCCCGGCGGCCCCAGGAATTGCGCTGCCCGCGTTGGGTGCGGCCAGGGTGGTGGTGGTCGAGGCCGCCTTTGGGCTGCTCGCTGGGCGGCTGCTTGGGAACGAAACTGGCAGAAAGAGCTCAGCTTCCAGCCCCGCAGGCCTAGAACAAGGACGCGCCTGCCCCGCCCCCACCGGGTCCCGTTTGCCTGAGGGGAGCCAGAGCAGGCAGGGTGCCTTCGAAGAGGCTGCTTAGTGTCCAAATGCCATCCATCACTTACTGAACGCCTGCAGTGCGCTGGGGGCCAGGAGTATCCTCAAAGAGGCCGCAGCCCCAGGCCCATACACTGATGAAGCACCAACTAACTGGATAATAAATGCTATAAAAGTATTGCCTCTCTTTCCCCTGTGGAGGGGGGAGGGGGCCTCCCAACCTACCGTATCTTGGTCTGTGAGCCTGGCTGAAGAGTAGGTAAGAACGCAAACCCACTGCCAGCACGATGACCCTGTAGGACAGACTCAAACTGCCCCCTGGAATGTCTTCAGACAAAACTGTCATACAGGCGGGCAGACAGCCTCCTCTCTCTCCCACACTGTGGCCTGTGGGTTTGAACCCTCTGATCTTGGGCTAGCAGCCCAACAATTAACCCACCGTGCCAGCAAGGCAACTTTCAGGGAGTGGAACAAAGGGTTCCAGGCAGAGGACTGAGGAGGCGATGGCACCATGGGAAAGGGTACATGCTCACTAGCCACACATGACAGTAGAAGGCTCAAGTGCAGCGTTTCGCCACTTGCCCGAGGTGACCCAGCGAGTGACACGGTTTCACTGAGATGTAACTTTGGAGCCAAGGCTCTTCACCATAATCCCTTGCTGCCTCCCTAGATGGAGAGCGAGGACTCACAGCATTTAGAGAAGCTGTCAGTGGCGAGGCGTAGGTGTGTGGTGCTGAAGATAAGTGCTCTGGAGTTGGGGAGGGGGTGCCCGTGCAGCGGGCAGTTCTAGCTGGGCAGGCCCCAGGACCACAGTGGGATCCCTGCCTTTAGGAGCACAGATTCTAGCAGGGGAGCCTACCAAATAAAAAGTTGCATTATATTTGTTCTCAGCACCTGCTGGAGTGGGTGTCGGAAACAAATGCTCTTGGAGCTGGAAGAAATGAGTAAGTGACACATGGCCGCTCTCAGTTTGCAAGGAGAGGAAAAGCGTCCCCTGCAGCAGGAACAACATGTGCAGTGGCATGGGGTGACTAGGAAAATGGAAAGCCGTTCATTGCAGCTGGAGGGATTCAAACCCTGAGGGAGAAGTAGGCTCTGAATGTATAAAGGATGTGAAAAGGCAGAAGCAAGGAGAGGGCCGATGGGGGGAAGAGTGGGAGTGGGGAGGGCCATATGTTCCAGGCCCCAGAGGCAGCAAGTTTCCACTGTGGGGGCAGACAGGAGTAGACTGTGGCCTGCACTCCTCCCCATAGCGCCCTGCCCCAGGGCCAGAAGGGGGCTGGTGCAGACGCAAGAAGGACGTGAGGGAAGAGGGTTCAGTAAGATCCAAAGATGGGGTGTTCCTTTGCAGCTACGTTGGACACCGGTAGTCCCCAGGAGCAGAGTCTCAGATGAGCCATTTCAGCTTCCTCCTGCTGCCTCGTAGAAGTAGGAAGTAGGGGTGTTTCAAAAGATAGGAAGTTAAATAATTTCCCCCTTGCTAGGTAGACAATGAGATGATAACCTCTTTGAGGCCACAGGCTTGGCTTGTCTTCCTCACCTCCCCAAGTTCTTGGTTTCTATTGTTCTGAGTATGCCATGTGCGTTAAATAAATGTCTGCTCATTGGTTTCCCCGGTGGGGCTGGGAAATGGGGTTCTGATCTGTCACCCCTGCTGAACCAGGAGCCCCTGGACAGCAACCCCGGGTCTCAGTCATCTTCGGGTTCCAGGGCCGAAGATAGTGCCAGCTCTATAGAGCAGACGTCAGTAACTGCTGGTGCATGCACCGCCTGTCTGCTCTGGCCAGCCACCTCCCAGACTCCCTATGAAGCTCTACAAATTCTCCTTGCTCTCGCCGCTCACCGTGGCCTCACGCTGCCATCATTTCTCGCCCCCAGAGCAGGCTGCCCGCCTGAAGAAACTTCAGGAGCAAGAGAAACAGCTGAAAGTGGAGTTTCGTAAAAGGGTGAGAACCATTGGAGAGGTCAAAGGCGGCCCACAGGAAGGACTTCCTTAGAATGGGAAGGCTGAAGGCTCTGCCGTCTCGAACACGGCTCAGGAGGTGGCATGAAGGCTGGGAAAGGCGTGGGGAGGTCAAGAAGGCCCAGTCGGGAGTGGCGCCATCATGTTATATATTCTTTCCTTTTCCCTCTCTGGAGATGGAGAAAGAGGTATCTGATTTCATCCAAGACAGTGGGCAGAACAAGAAAAAGTTTCAGCCGATGAACAAGATAGAGAGGAGCATCCTGTGAGTGTCCCCAAGCCAGAGGTGGCAGGGCCTGGGGGGCTTGAAGGGCCCAGTGGGAAGCCCTTCAGAGAACAGCACTAGGAACCCCCATGGCTCAACAGCTTCTATCTTGTCCGCCTTCCCTCTCCAGACACGATGTGGTCGAAGTGGCTGGCTTGACATCCTTCTCCTTCGGGGATGATGATGACTGTCGCTATGTCATGATCTTTAAAAAGGTGAAAGGCCTGAGGTCCTTACTCCCTCCACTCCCGGTTTTTGCCTGTGTGCCACCCCCCACCCCACACACACACACCCTCATCTCCCCTTTGTGGAGGAGACAGAGAAGACATTTATATGGGACGGGCCTTGTGATCCCCTTCCTCAGGAGTTTGCACCCTCAGATGAAGAGCTAGAGTGCTACCGGCGCGGAGAGGAGTGGGACCCCCAGAAGGCTGAGGAGAAACGGAGGCTGAAGGTGGGCTTTAGTGACTGTCCCTGGAGACTGACAGCCAACCGCCGGCAAGGGGCCAAGGTTCAGGCTCCCAAGCCTCGGTGTCCTCCCTGTGCACATCTAGGAGCTGGCCCAGCGGCAGGAGGAGGAGGCAGCCCAGAAAGGACCCGTGGTGGTGAACCCTGCCAGTGACTACAAGGACAAATACAGCCACCTTATCGGCAAGGGGGCAGCCAAGGATGCAGCCCACATGCTACAGGCCAACAAGACCTACGGCTGTGGTGAGGGCACAGTGAGGAATGGGGAGGGCTGAGGGAAGAGCACAGCATGTGGGGAGGGGCTGTGGAGGCAAGGCACAGGCCCCCAGGCACTCCCCAGCCACCTCTTCTCTGTCCCCAGTGCCGGTGGCCAACAAGAGGGATACACGCTCCATCGAAGAGGCCATGAACGAGATCCGAGCTAAGAAGCGTCTGCGGCAGAGCGGGGAAGAGGCGCCACCTACCTCCTAGGCACCCTAGCTCCCCCCAGGGCAGGGCAGGGAGGGACAAGGCTGCTGCTACAAGAACCCATCCTAGAGCCCCCACCTCTGTTCCACCCCCCTCCTCTCCCTTGGGCTGAGGAGGACAGGTGTTTGTGTCACTGCTGGAGTCTGGACATGTGTGTGGTCTGTGTCTGTGTGCATGTACGTGTGTGCAAGAGTGAATGCACAGGTGGCTATTTAATCTGTATTATCCCCCATTCTTAGACTCCTCTTCCCCCAGGGGTTACGTAACATTCAATAAACACTGTTTGGCCCGGAGTCTGGCTGTTTTGTACGGAGAAGGGCGTTCTTGGGGTCTCTGGCAGAGAGGAAGCGAGATAACTTCAGGTCAAACAGCACAGAAGTACTGTCTGTACAGATGCTGGTTTTATAAAATACAGCCTTTTAAGAGCCATGCTCACTACCACTAGGATACCTGGCTCGGGTCCTTGTGACCTGGGGTGTCATTTAACCCTCCCTAAATGGGGCAATCATGGTGCCCGCCTGATGGAGTTGTTTCCGGAATTCCACAGAGCACAGTGTCTAGCTTTCAGAACGGTCGCTGGAAGCCCCACAGAAGTGGACGTGGCTGCCATCACACAGTCTTTGGCCTGCAGCTCTGCAGTCCACTGATGGACTGACTGACGGGCCCCTCTGGTCTAGCCTCCAGACCCTTGGGCCTCCACCCCTGCTCCCCTTCTGGAGCAGACTCCTTGTTCCCTCATTAGCTTCATTCACATATGGAACCTGCTTCCATCACCTCCTCTCAAAATGTGGATTTTTCCCTTTCGTTCTAGATCCTGCCCAACTTCTCTGTGACTGAGTCCCCCTACTTCCTGGTTTCAGGAGATTATGCATTTGTTCTCTGCCTCCCCAGACCAACCCTCCTCCCTCCCACAGAGCAGCAGGGCTGTATTGTGGGCATCAGTGTTTATTTCCGGGGAGAGGCTCCAAGGCCTGCATCTGTCCTGGGGCGGGGGGCGCCTTGGGTCTCCAGCTTCTCACTTCGCCTTCGGGTTACGGAACTTGCGTCCAGCAAAGACAGCCTGGTCCCCAAGAGCCTCCTCGATCCTAGAGGGCAGAGAAAATCAGCGCTGCTGCTAGCCAGCCTATCGGCCTGGGTTCCTCCGGCCCACTGGACCCATAGTACCTCATGAGCTGGTTGTACTTGGCCAGGCGCTCTGAGCGGCAGGGGGCACCGGTCTTGATCTGAGAAAGAAATTCGAATTCAGAAGATGGAAAGAAGGGGCTGGGCTGGGTCCCCAGGCCACAGACTGGTGGTATCTGACCCAAGGCCAAGGTCCCGGTCCCCGGAGGGAAGACAGTAGAGAGGAGTCAGGCGTACCTGTCCAGTGCAAAGTCCTACCACCAGGTCAGCGATGAATGTGTCCTCAGTCTCCCCGGAGCGGTGGCTCACCATCACCCCCCAGCCATTAGACTGAGCTAGTTTGCAACTGAATAGAGAGGGACTTGATCAGGCCTGGGGGGAGCTTCAGGGGAAAGGCCAGCAGCCGAGGAGCTTTCCTCCTCCAGTCTTGGGCAGTGCTGCCCAGCGAGGCAGTGGCATTTTGAAAAGGGCGGTGACTGACTTCTTGGGGGAAGTGGGAGGGGAGGGGGACTCCCGACTTTGAATATGGGCTCCTGGGATGCTAGGGGGAAGAAGAGAGAAAGGAATGGCATCTGGTGGTACAGAGGAGCATGGCAGAGTCACATGGGCCAAAAGTCTTTGGGGTCAGGAGGGTTCGAATGGGGCAGGGGTGGGAGGGGGTGGACCTGGAGTTTGGGGACAAGGTTGTAGCTGGAGTGGTTGGGACAATAAGGGGACTAGGGGGAGCCCTGGGACCAGCAGTAACTCACGCCTGAATGGACTCCGTCACAGAGCCGATTTGGTTAACCTTCAGCAGCAGGCAGTTACAGGCCTTCTTCTCAACGGCCTGGGCAATCCTCTTGGGGTTGGTGACAGTGAGGTCATCTCCCACAATCTGGATGTCGACCCCCTTGAGGAAGGAGGTCCAGGTGGCCCAGTCATCCTGATCAAAGGGGTCTTCGATGGAGACAACTGGTGGGGTTGGGGAGCACAGTCAGCAGACAGAGGTCAGAAAGGGCCTCGTGGAGGAGTGGGAGCCAGAAGACTGGGGAGAGACAGTGTTCGGACCCAGGACTGGAAGCACCTGAGGTGGCGGTGCTGGAGGGCAGTAAAGTCCATGTTTATGGACAGTGGGTGGGGACTGGGGCAGGGGCAATGAGGGGGTCTCACCAGGATAGTTCTTGATGAAGCTCTTGTACAGCTCCCCCAGTTTCTCCCCAGTAATGTGCCGTGCGGGGTCATCGGGTGACTTGAAGTCCAAGTCGTATTTCCCGTTGCGATAGAACTCGGAGGCTGCCACATCCATGCCAATCACGATCTTGTCTGGGTAGCCAGCTGCTTGGATGGCCGTCTTCAGCAGCTCCAGGGCTGGGGGTGGGGGGCAACAGGAGAGGACCTGAGGCTCGAGGGGTTCCCTTTCTGTAGTCCTCATCTCTGTGGGAACCCTGGAGGTCTGCTCTCCCCAGTGAGTACTGACCCTCGTTGTTCTCCAGGATGTTGGGTGCAAAGCCGCCTTCGTCACCCACATTGGTGGCATCCTTCCCATACTTGGACTTGATGACCCCCTTGAGGTGATGGTAGACCTCCGCACCGATGCGCATGGCTTCCTTGAAGGAGCTGGCCCCCACGGGCAGGATCATGAACTCCTGCATGGCCAGCTTGTTCCCCGCGTGGGAACCCCCATTGATGACATTGAAAGCCTGGGAAGGGGATAAGAGTGCGCAGACCTGGAGTAGGGCAGCATGAGGCGCCCAGGAGGGCTGGGGTGCCCCGGTGGCATTTCTCGCTTCCCTATTGGGAGCTGAGTAATTTTACTACTCTTCGT
Source organism: Echinops telfairi (assembly GCF_000313985.2). Classification (NCBI taxonomy): domain Eukaryota; kingdom Metazoa; phylum Chordata; class Mammalia; order Afrosoricida; family Tenrecidae; genus Echinops; species Echinops telfairi. Next base: position 21,657,674 of record NW_022105908.1, on the reverse strand, counting down.
TTCTATACAATGGGAATAGCACCTACTTCCCTACAGGATCTTTTGCTGATACTTGAAAGCAAGCCCATAGGGTGTTCCTGGTACATACTCGTGACAAAGGGGACAACAGGAATAACTAATGCTTATGTAACAGGATTGCTGGGAAGTGGAATCAGCACGTTGACCGTGCTCTGTGCCAGGGACGATCCCTGGGTGGTGCAGTTCACGCTTGCTCTGCTAACTGAAAGGTGAGCAGTTCAAAATCTACCCACAAGTAAGGAAGAGAGGTCTGGCTAGATAGTTCTGTAAGCTTTTCAAGCCAAACTCCCGGCCACCCAGTCGGCTCTGACTGACAGTGGCTCTATACAACAGAGGAGAGCTGCCCTGTGAGTTCCTGAGACTGTCACACTTTAGGGCAGTCACAAAAACCCTGGCTCTCCCTCGGAGTGGCTTGTGGTTTCAAACTGCTGACCTTGTGTTTCGCAGCCCAACACACAACCACTACACCACCAGGGCACAGGAAACCCTATTAAGTGAAGTTCTGCTCTAAAGCACAAGAGTCACCATGGACTGGAATTCTCTCAGAGCTGGTGAGTTTTGTTCTGTTTTGTTTTGCTTATACATTACAGGTAGTCCCTGTCCTAGGATGGAGTGTCATTCCTAAGTCAGTTAACTAGAATACCTCTCTCTTTCGTTGTCTTTGGGGTGTGGTGTTAGAATAAAAGCATTAGCAAGCTGTGTGCTGCTGTATATAGTACTAATAAGGCATTTTTTTTTCTTCTAAAAATAGCTGTAAATGTGGTTTGTCCTAATTGCATACTTCTGAGGGGGCTACCCACTTTGTATGAGCTCATTTCATTCTTAAAACACCCTACGGGGTGTGATGTAGCAACGATGAAAAATACAACTTTCCTCTAGTTCCTAAATGCTTCCTCCCCGCCCTCACTATCATGATTCGAATTCTACCTTGCAAGTCTGGCTAGACCAGAGGATGTACACTGGTACAGGTAGGAACTGGAAATACAGGGAATCCAGGGCGGATGATCCCTTCAGGACCAGTGGTGTGAGTGGCGATGCTGGGAGGGTAGGGGGAGAGTGGGTTGGAAAGGGGAACCAATTATAAGGATCTACATGTGATCTCCTCCCTGGGGGACCGACAACAGAAAAGTGGGTGAAGGGAGACGTCAGACAGGGCAAGATATGACAATAATAATTTATAAATTATCAAGGGCTCACGAGGGAGGGGGGAACGGGGAGGGAGGGGAAAAAATGAGGAGCTGATGCCAGGGGCTTAAGTGGAGAGGAAATGTTTTGAGAATGATGAGGGCAATGAATGTACAAATGCACTTTACACAATTGATGTATGTATGGATTGTGATAAGAGTTGTATGAGCCCCTAATAAAATGATAAAAAAACAAAACAAAACCCTACGGGTAAAGTTCTATGCTGACCTATAAGATCACGGAGTCAGAACTGATTCAATGGCAAAAACCAAACAAACAAAAACACCCTCACTGTCATTAAGTCAATGGCCGCTGATAGCGGGATAGGACTATAAGACAGAGCTATAGGACAGGGTACAACTGCCTCTGGGAGTTTCTGAGACTAACTTCACTGGAGTAGACAGCCTCAACTTTCTCCCCAAGAGCAGCAAGCTGTAGGTTTTGAACTCCTGACCTTTCAGATCGCAGCCCAACTTGTAACCACTGCACCACCAGTGCTCCTGACTCAATGGCAGTGGGCGGGCGGGGTGGGGTAGGGTGGGGGGAAGGGGTATTATTACCTTATTTTACAAAGGAAGAAATTGAGGCATAATACATGTGTTGAATATAGAGTTGCTGTGAGTCAGTATTGACTGGATGGCAGCGTATGCATAGGTGCACGTGTATGTGTACGTGTGCAGAGAAGCCCTGGTGGCAGAGCAGCTACACTTTGGGCTGCGATTCTTTAGGTTGGTAGTCCGAAACTAGAGAGAGAAAGAAGGGGCTCTCTAGTCCTACAAACAGTTATAGTGCTGGAAACTCACAGGGGGCAGTTCTACCCTGCCCTATAGGGTGGCCATCGACTCGTGGACAATGAGTTTGGCTTTGTTTCTTTTTTTGGCCTGTGTATACATATAACTTGCCTAAATTCACACAATTAAGTGAAAAGGCAGTTAGGATTGGATCCCAGAAATCTGCCCCTGCAGTCCATGCGCTGATTCAATCTGCCTAATAAGTAACAATAAATGGTAACATTGAGACAGTTTCAAAGGGATGCGGTAAAGAGGGCACTTGGCTCAATCGCGTTTAAAGGAGCTATCAAGAAATGCCTGGATTCTTGCCATTTTAGAAGCTCTCAGTTTGATGTGAGGGGGCCCTTGGCCAGGTGCAACTGAGGTTGGAGTCATTCATTGCCGGGGCTGGAATGTGAAAGGACCGGGTTGCATTACAAGGGAAGGAAGCACAGGGAGTCTGAGGCAGGCTTTGGATTGTAGGGGCAGGGAGGGGCTGAACTAACCGCAGTGTCAGAGGCTTGATTTCAGAAAACAGCTTTCTGGAGCTGGTTCTAGAAGGTGGGTTTTCCAGAAGCTATTTATGGACCTGCAGGAGGCCTGGTGGCATGGTTGCTAAATCTCTTGGCTGCGCACCATTAGATGGGCCTTACGCACCCACCGGCCACTCAGCAGGAGAAAGATTCATAACCTTGGGTACTCTAAGGGACTGCTGCTCAGAAGTAGAATCGCCTCAAAGGCAGTGGGTTGGGTTTTGTTGGAAACACCCTGAGCGGGATCTGTCACTGGGATCTGGCAGGGCAGATGCACTCACAGGCACTGGGAGAACGAGATCTGGGTTCCCAGCCAGGTCTGCGATGTGGCGGTAGAGCGGAACCCCCTTCTCGGCTGCTCCCGCTTTGCACACGGCCAGCGACACGCCCAGGATGGCATTGGCCCCAAACTTGGCTGGATGGAGGCAAGTGGGAAGAATACATGAGCTCTCATCTCCTCAAACACCCTCTCTGGTAACCCCGGAAAAACCCTGAGCCCAACACCACTGGCTGACAGATCCCTTCCTCCCCTCCCCCTGCACACAAGCTCTGGGAGACCCCTGCCCCCCACCCGGGGGAATGTGTCAGCTTCATGGCTGCACTCACAGCCCTGCAGAGGCCTGGCAGACAGCAGGCACCAGGAAATGCTTGTGGAATGAATACAAATCCATCCAGCTCTGATGGGCCCCCAAACGGGGGACACAAAAATAATCCCACCAGGCCTCGGGCCCTGGACTTTCTTTCTCCTCCCCCACCTGCACCCCTTTCTTCCTTCACCCCTCCCCTCTCCCTCACTCACACTTATTCTCGGTCCCATCCAGCTCAATCATAAATTTGTCCACTTTTTCTTGATCGACAACACTTAGTTTCTGGAAGGGCAGGTTTGAGGAGAGAAGGCAGGGGTCAGATTTGTCAGAAGTTAGGGCATGTCTAAGAGAAAGGAGGCAGGAAGGCATGTGGGGGAGAGGGGAAGTGGCCGAGGGAAGGGGGAGCAGACCCCTCCACTTGCCTTTTCCAGCAGAGCAGGGCCTAATGTCTTGTTGATGTGTTCTACAGCTTTCAGGACTCCTAGAGAGGCACGTGGGGTGGGGGTGGGGTGTGTGTAATTCAGAAGGGTTCTGGGTCTTCTAATTAGGCTTCTTCCTGGACAATCCCACCCACTATGAGCTTCAGTTCCCATCCTCTGCCCCTCCTGCATTGGCCTCTCCTCACCTTTCCCCAGGTAGCGCGATTTGTCTCCATCTCTCAGTTCCAGCGCTTCGTAGATCCCAGTGGAAGCTCCGCTGGGCACAGCTGCTCGGAAGCGGCCTGAACACAAAAACCAAACCCGTTGTCCTGGAGTGGACTCCCTAAGGACGAAAGAACTGGCCCCATCCTATGGAAGCAGACTGTCATGTTTTTCTCCCACGCAATAGCTGGTGGGTTCAAACCACCTACTTTCCCATTAAAGAGCAGCAGAGCTCTTAACCCCTGTACCACAGGGTTCCTTCATTGGAGGAGCTGGGAGACCACCCAGAGTCCCCTCCACACCCTCAGGACTGAGGCAGGGCCCCAGGAGACAGTGCAGAAAGGCACATGAGCTGGGAGACAAGGCCCTAGGGAGGAATCTGGAGTAGGGGCCCCCAGAGAGGAGAGGAGGTGACTCAGAGCTGGGGTGGGGTGGGGCAGTGAGGGGACAAATAGGGCTGGGGTCTTCCAGAGCATAAGTCTGTGTTACCCTTGGCTGTGTACAGGTCCACCTCAACAGTGGGGTTGCCCCTGGAGTCCAAGATTTCCCGGGCAAAGATCTTCTGCATGGCCATGACTGCTGGACAGGAGATGGGTGTGAGCATGGACAGTTGATCCTATAAGGAGCCAGCAATCCCTTGCCCTTTAACAGTCTTCCCTACCCTAGGAAGGCAGGTGCTGGAGCTAAAAATATCCCACAGAAAGGTCACAGACCAAAGTGGCAGGCAGAGCCCCCTCTCCAATTCCATCCCTACCCTAAAATGGGGAGATACCGACTTAGGAGTCCAGATCACAACTGAACCCCTTCCCCGACCTTTCTAGGGGTCCTCCTTTGATTCGACCAGTCAGGCCCCCACCCCCATCCCCAACCTCATTTTCCCAAGACCTACACTTATGCTTCAGAGTTAATACTTCCGGTCAAGCAATCAATTCGCCAGGGCATCCCAGCCCTGGCAGCTTCTCCAGCTATTTGGGCTTACCTTTTCCTGCTCCCAATGCGCGCTCACTGCCATCGGCTCTATTCCAATTCATAGTGACCCCACAGGACAGAGTAGAACTGCCCCGTGATGGTAAATCTATATGAGTGTAGAAAAGCCTCATCTTTCTCCCATGGAGTGTAGAGTGGTAGTTTGGAACTGCTGACCTGCTGACCTTGCTCAGAGATCCCAAATTCCCCACCTAGCTCCAAGTGTAACTACCTTCCCTTCCCATGCCTGCCTGCCTCTATTTGCGACCTTTTCCTCTATCCTGTTTCATTGCCTGCGCTCAGAGTTCCCCCTTGCTGGTTCCAGCCCCTGCAACCTTTCTCAAGCTCCCCCAGCCCCAGATCGGGGAAAAAAGAAATGCCCTATCCTGCTCCAAGCCAGCACCGCCCTCACCCTCCACCATCCCCATCCCTTGGGGCTGGAAGATTCACCAGACCTGCGATGTCTTCGCTGGGGCTTGGGGTGAACTCGGAGTCTGGGTGGCAGCTGGGACAGTGGCAGCTTACCCCCTCTCAGGCTGGGCATTTATCCTCAGCCACCCTAGCTTCACCAGCCCCGCCCCTCTCCATATCCATCCCTCCACCCGCCCCCGCGCGCCATACCAGGCTAGTAGCCAAGTGCCCACTGAAGCCTAAAGTGTGAACATGTCTTTGGTTCCAGGATCAGCCCCATTCCTGAAGGCCAGAGGCACCCCCACCCCCACCCCCGAAAGTACTTCCTTTTCAATCACCTCTTAGGAGTTGCAGGAAAGAGGCTGCAGATTGTGGAGGGGGTCTCCCCCTCCCCCGGAGTATACTTCCATTTTGAAAGGCTGAAGAGGAACGAGTGCCCTTTAGGAAAGGGCAGGGGTAACCTGAGCCTGCAGGGTTGGGGAGGGGGCCTGGGAGAGGGGCTGAGGGATTGACATCCACACATGCACAGCTCACTGGGCGCCTTCCAGCTGCCTCTCCCCCTCACAGGGGAGCAAGGGGGGGATTCTGGGCAAGATGTCCGGTCTAAGTCTACCTACAACCAGAAGGCGAACGGGTCTCACCTCCTAGGGTCTTCCTCATAATGGCCATACCAGACTCCACCCCACCTGACCCAGTACAGGCCGGCAAAGGGCAGGGAGACAAATTTAGATGCGCCCTCAGGGCTGGCGTCACACCCGCCAGATAGCGCTAGGGCAGCACTTAGGGGCCTGAGTGGGCTGTCGGTCAGGAGCCCCTTTCCCCGACGACTGCGGGGCTCGTTGTTGAATGCAGAGTGAAAAAGAAATGAATGGACCCGAGCATCGGAACGCCGGCGGGCGGCCTGGCGGACAGCCCTGAGCGTGCTCCTCCAGCGGGTCTCTGCACTTGGCCACGCCGCGCCCTGGCAGCGCCGAGTGGGAAGCGTCGGCGCCAAGTTCTGCCCGCAGCCCCAGCCTGGGAAGGGCCGGCCTCCGGGGCTCGGGCGGCGAGG
>NW_022105908.1:21648022-21651353 GCF_000313985.2 Echinops telfairi | reverse complement strand
GGGGTGCGGCAGTCCAAGAGGGCGGCGGGCGGGGAGCACCGCCACGTGCCCGAGATCGACTCCGCCCGAGCTGGCTGCTGGGGACTCCGCCACGGCGGCTGTCGAGGAACGCGGGCTCGGGGGGCGCCGGGAACCAGGGGAGTCGGGGTGCTGGGCGCGAGAGAGGATGAGATAGGAAGGAAGCCCCTTCCCGCACTGGAGGCTCGGCCAGACCCGGGCGTCCCGCCCGCCGAGGGACCGGAAGCAGCCAAGGCCCTCAGCGGCGACGCTGGCAGGTCGGGGGCCGGTTCACCTCAGCGGGTCACCAGAGGTTGGCCTCCACGCCCTCCCCGGTTGGCGGCAAGCGAAGTAGTCGCGCCAAGTTTTTATTGAAGGAAAAACGTCAAAGCCCAACGCAAACGGTCCCAAGCAAGAGGGACTTTCCCTCCGTGTTGAAAAAGTTCCACTCGTGCACCTTTTTGAGAAAGTTTCATTCGGTTGTGCCGCTTATTCGTATTCTTCCGCCTAAGGAAATAGTTCCGCCGGTCTCGCCCTGCAGGCGCCCGCGTTCAGTGACCTCTGCAGACACGGGCCAAGGGGCACGGCCACTGACCCACAGGCGGGGCTCGGGTGTGGGGCGAGGCTCCGAGCTGGAGCTGATCCCGCCAAGGGAAGAGCCTCTGGAAGGGGGGGGGGGTTCAAGGGCGCCCAACTTGGGGTGCGTGCACAGGTACTGGGAACAGAAGTCTCCCACGTGTGACTTCGCCTCTGGAAACGGCCGGGACAGTTCACAAAACTCCCCTTCGCCGCTTATTTCTTCAATAGAGAAATAGAATCAAAAGCGTGGAGGTGACAGCGCCCCCGCCCGCGCCCCTGCCTCTGCCTTCAGGCGGGAGACACGTCCCCGGCCCGCCCCCCTCGCAGGAGGGTTCAGATCGCTCCGGCCAGTCGCGCCCGGGCGCGCGCCCGCGCAGACGGCCGCCAGCCCCAACCGTCCCACGCGCCTTCCCTCCGGCCGCGCGCAGGCGCAGGCGCAGGCGCCGCCGCCCGCCGTCCCTGCCCTCTGGCGGAGGTGGGGGGAAGGGAGAATCGTTCCGTTTAACCCTGGGTTCCCCAAACTCTTTCTTTTTCATTTGCTTGGTTTGCAGCTTGCTATTTCTCCCACCTTTCTGTTCTTTTCCTTCCTCTGGCTCACTCCCTTCCGCCTTTAGTATAATTTTTACTAAAGCCTGGTTTACATTCAATGGGAAGGGGAACCCTAACCCTAATCTCGCCCTTGTGAGCCTCCCCCCGACTCCCCCTCCTCCCTTCTTATATAGCTTTCCATCGGACTCGGCAAATTTTGCAATAGGGGGAGGGATTTTTTTCAATTGCCATTTGCAAACTTCGGTCTCGGCCGGCGGGCGAGGAGGGGGGGGGCGGAGGGAATAGGAACAGGCCCCGCCCCTACTCCTCATTGCAAATAAAATTCTAAGGGGAGCTGGGGGAGGAGCAGGAAGTGCGAGGGCTGCTGCTGCACAGCTAGCAGAGCCGCGGTCCGGACAGCAGCGCGTGCCCCGAGCTCTCCGCCTTCCCCCCGCCCGCCCGCCCGCCCGCCAGCCCGAGGCAGCCCAAGCTCAGCCCGCGGCCCCAGCAGAAGCACCGAGAAGCTGCCCCAGTAGCAACGCCATGGCCGGGTGGAACGCCTACATCGACAACCTCATGGCGGACGGGACCTGTCAGGACGCGGCCATCGTGGGCTATAAGGACTCGCCCTCTGTCTGGGCCGCTGTCCCCGGGAAAACCTTCGTCAACATCACGGTCTGTGAACCTGCGCGGTCCGGGGACCCGGCTGGGCTTGGACCCTGAAGGAGGGACTTGGGTGGGGGCGGGCGCGGTCTGGGGAGGGCAGCGAAAGACCGAGCCGACCCTTGCCCCGGAATTGGCACGAATGGCCGCTGCACGTGAATGGGACCCGCCGTCGCCTCTTTTAAGTCCTACACCCTAGGCGGCGGCACCCATCCCGCCGGCCGCCCTGCTTTCCGCGACGGGGCGTTACATCCGGGGCACAGGGTGGGGAGGGGCGCGCCTCCCGGTGCGGCGGCTCACTTCCGCCTCGTTCAGGGCGGGGCGGGCACGCGCTGCAATTTTAGGCAGAAATGGTGATTTCAGAAGGGGCTGAGAGCCCCCTGAGCCCCCTGCTGCACTTCCGGCTTCCAGCACGCGTCCCCTTCACCATTGTTCGGCTTTACGGCCGGAGGGATCCCCAGGCGCTAGGTATGGGTCCCCAGCCCGCCTTCCGCGGGCTCCCTGCCCCTCCCAGCTCCGTTAGAGAGGGCGAGGCGGCCACACGCCCCCTAATTCGGCACGTTGGGCCCAACATTCCTGTGGGGTCGGTCCCGGAAGTCCCCTCACCCTCCTTTCCCGCCACCCAGCGGGCCCTAGAGCGGGCAACTTTGTGAGAAGTTCTAATACAGTACAAGTTATAGGATAAGGGACGGCTCGGTGTCCCCATCACTACCTCCCCTGCCCACACTGCCCGGAAGTGGGGAGGGGGAGCGGAAGTTCGAGGGGGGGGGAAGAAGGGGATTTCCGGGCGGGAGGGAACCGGATGTGGGGTTTGGGGTAAAAGGGGGAGCGGGGAGAAAGGTTCCCTGAGGTAGCTAGAAGGGAGAGCTTACTGATCGAGTTTAGCACCAGGCCCCCTTCTCCAAAGTTTTCTTACTTGATCAGAGTGGGGCCAGGGGTGGTCTTGCTCACCTCGGGCCATAGACACCTGGACCTCAACTCCAGGTTACTTGGAGACCCAGGCGTCCGGGCCCCTTACACTCCAGCAGAACCTTTGACCAAATAAGGGCAAAGTTGCTTCTCCTGCCTCACCCGCCCCCTCCCTTCCCCCCTCTGCTTCTGCTTTTCCTGAAGGAGAGTTGTGAGCATCCAAAGGCTGCCCACTCGCCTCCACCCCAATCTCCTCTCTGGTTTTAGGCCCTCGTTGATTCCTGGAGTTGCCTCATTAAAAATAGAAATTGCGTTTTCAGCGGGATAGGGCATCCCTCTATTACTACTCGCTAAGGCTGAAGGATCGTGATCTTTGTGCATTGATGTCAGTCTTAAGAGTTTCACACATTTCATGGACTTTGACAAAGCCAATCTCTCTTTACTTTGGGCGGCCTGGAGTTCTGGCTCCCCGAGAAGTGGCAGGAAGGTGGGTCCTTGGTGAACGGGGTGGGAACCTTGGTATACTGACTCCCTTTATAAGGTCATTGGTTCCCCTTTCAGCCGGCCGAGGTTGGAGTTCTTGTTGGCAAAGACCGGTCAAGTTTTTTCGTGAATGGGCTGACACTTGGGGGCCAGAAATGTTCTGTGATCCGGG
>NW_022105908.1:21639490-21647024 GCF_000313985.2 Echinops telfairi | reverse complement strand
TGATTTTAGTCTGGGTGTGAGGGCCTGGGGGAGGCAGCATGACCTGTTTCTATCCTGACTAGGTGATAGGGTTGGGAAAGGGGGCATCCAGGATTGTTGAGGTATACCAGTTCCTTGCCTCGAGCCTATTTGGACAGGGGAACCCGCTTTCACGCTGTCAGTGCTAGTTTGGTGTGCTAGGTGAATTGGGGGTAACAGTGCCATCCAGACAAGAGACTGGGTCCAGGCCCCCGGGCAAGGCAGGACCAGTTGAGTCATCTCTACACGTGGGTGGGGCTCCCCCTCTCTGAGTCACAACAAATGCCTGCTGGAGCTGTCCCCATGACTACAGGTTATGTCTCTCCAGCACCCTCTGCCAACCACAATTAGAAAAAAAAATTAACGTCCACAAAGGGATGAATACCCCAAAGGATTAAGTTCACCTGTGTAAGGCTGATCTCACCCGTAGTCCAGAAAAACAATTTTATTAACTCACAAAGTAAAGACCCAGTCTCCTTGTTCTCCATCTCCCTCAAAGGGGTTGAGTATGGGAGAAACTTGGGGCTGGAATGTCCCCCACCCCCCAACACAGAAGACTGGAGGGAGAGCAAAAGACTGAAATAGGTCATCAGTGATTGGGTGGGGGGGTGTTGTGTTACTAAACCAGAAGGGTAGCTGAAGGAGAGGGCGGGGTGTCCGTTGAGGGCCCAGGAAAAACAAGGGGGGATGGGGCCAAGGAGCCAAAGGAGGTGGGGGGAGTGGGACTGGAGCCCAAGAGAGGGGTCCGTTCTGAAGCAGGGTGGTCTCTTGGCTCCCCTTCCTCATCACCCTCCTCTGGTCCCTGAGCGGCTGCTTCCTGATCCTCTTCACCAGGACCCCGATGCACAGGCTGCTTACAGATGGGGCAGGTCTTGCGCGTCTGAGTGAGCCAGGGGTCCACACAGCGGCTGTGGTAGGCTATGGAGAGGAGGGAGGTGAGACACCTGGTGCCTGCTGGGGTGGGAGTGGGGATGAGGACACGGACCAAGGGCCTAACCATGAGCACAAGGGAGCACCCTCAGCTTGTCCCCGTCTTCATACTCGTCCAGGCAGATGGCACACACATCATACTGGTCTCCTGGAGAAAAAGAAGGGGTGTCAATCACTGAGCCTTCCGAAACCTATGAACTCATTCTGGAGGCCTGTGGTGGAGCTAAGTCCCCAAAAAGGCATTTGCCTCTTGTGCAGAACCAGTGAAAGAGCAGAGATGAGTAGGGGAAGGGTAGGGCAGACGTGGAAGAAACTCGGGGTTAGAGGGAGGAGGCAATGAGAAACAGGTAAGAAGGGAAGTGGTTTCTTAGGGGGAAGGGTATGGGTGGAGTGATCATGGGAGGAGGGGGGAGAGCCTCCACTGTAGCCTTATACGGGCACTGGAGGTTCTAGGCCAAAATCCCCACCCCTCCTCATCTCACCTGTTCCTTCTCTGGCCAAATCCCTCCCCCCCCATACACACACATTTCCTGCCTGCCTGCTCTGCTGTACGTCTCCTCCTGTTGTCACTGTTTGTGGGTAAGAGAGACAGTAGCCTCTCCAACATCTCCCTGCCATCTTTACACTCTCCGAGGCAGCCCTGGAGTCAGCTGAGCGGTGAGAAAGGCTCCCCTCCCCTAGCCCCACTCACCTTTCTGATAGTCGTGTGTGGGAATCTGTTTCAGTTGCTCCTTGGTCAGTCGATTCCTCTGGAGCCGTTTTCGGTGCTGGACACAACGAACTATCTGGAGAGTTGGGTGAACAGGGCTGGTACCTCTCACCTCACCTCCCAACCCCAGATTGGATCTGGCTTTATAGGCCCTAGTATTTCCCATCATGCTTTCTGAGGTACTCACCATCACGGCTCCCATGGCCAAAACCAGCAATCCTACAATGCCTGTGAAAGGGATGAGGTAATAGCCCAAGGGGAAGGTATTGTCTGGGACCAGCAGCACCCGAGCCCTGGGGGAAAAGGAAGACCCCTGTCAAGAGAGCAGGAAAGACCAAAGGATAAAGAAGTAGAATGAGGGTGGAAGGATGAAGTGACCAGGACTGGGGTGAAAGGGAAGACGGAGTTCCATAGAGGACGAAGAGAAACAGGAGGGAAGTGGAAGAACAGAATTGATGAGTGCAGAGGTGATGGTATGAAACATACCCCACCACCACCACCTAAATCACAATAAATTCATCCAAACTAGAAAGTTTTAAAAATTGAAACAAAACCTATATGATGGCAAGAAAGTGCAGAAGCATGGTAAAGAGAGTTTGAGGCTCCATGGTTACGGCCGCCAGGTTGGCCCGGACTTGGGGAGAGGAAGGGTGGAAAGGAAACACACTTCGTACCCCTTCTCGTAGACGAAGAGGGCACGCAGGTACTCAGAACTCCTCTCCCCAATGAACACAGATGGGATCCAGATCTGCTGCTGGATTTCCTCTACAGGGACGGGAGTGTTGCCAACGATTAGTTCCCTTCCCCTCAGTCTCCAGCCTTCCCACCAGCCCTCAGCCTCAGTGCCACCGAACACCCCTGTCAAGACACCCTAGCCTTACCACTATTCCACACCATGTTCAGCAGTTCATTGGAGTTCACGTTGTGCACCACAGCTGCACCATACCCAGCTTTCTGAGCATTTAAGACCTAGGGACAAGGAGCCATCCTGAGCCTTGCTGTCCTTCATTCCTGGTGACTTTTTAACCCTTGGCCTCCCAGCTCCCACTCCACATTCAGCAACCTTGAGGTCAAAGTTGCAGTTGAATCTTCGAAGCAGTGCAATAAAGACTGACCCGTTGACCGGGGCTGGGGGTGGTGGGGCAATGGGGCTGCAGGCATTAGCTGGGTGAGCCTCCACAAGGAACCCCTAGGAGAGAGCAGCAAATAATGGTTAGTTTTCTTAGGTCTGGTCCCACAAACCCAAAAGAAACCCATGGCCACTGGGCTGATTCTAATTCATAATCACTCTAAATGAGGTTTTTAAGCCTTAAATCTGTATGACTGCAGGCAGCCTTCTCTTCCACCCCTGGAGTGCTTTGAACTGCTGACCTTATGGTTAGCCATATATTGCTTACCATAGTGCCACTGGTTCCCACATACTGTATGGACACCCTCTACCCCCACTTCCTTGTCATTCTTAGGTATGGATATCCCACTCCAATCAGCAGCTTAATCTCTTGCGCTCCGGAGGATGCAATTGCACAAACGACAGCCCCGAACCAGATCTTCCCAGCATCCCTCTCACTGTGCCAGACAACTTACCCAAAACCCAACACTGCAAGCTAATTCCCCTATCTGCATTACAGTTTCCCACTGATTGTCATTCCACCAATCTACGTCACTTCCTCTCAAGTTCCATTTCACATCTCCTCCTCTAGTGACCAGTAAGGGACACTTCTTCCTCACTCCCATTTCCCCCAACCCATCTCACAAACAACTTCATTGATTACTGACAGCCAAATGAATCCCTGCAATTGGCCATCTTCCTGGTGAGGGGCTATAAAAGTGCTTCTCTAACTGAATCCTCCCAACAACCTGCAATGATTTCTCTACTTTCCCCTGATGGCAACGGGCTGAGCTGCTCCCCACAGGAGAGATGTGGCCCTTGGACTCTATAAGGATTTATATACCCGACTTTGTCCTATAAGGTCCCTTCCATGTGACTCTTTTGCATTACTCCACTTTCCAGAAAAACTATGGTTCTGCCCCATAATTAACTTTGTCTACTGCCAGACCGGCAACAAGAAGTCTGAGACTACTGATAGGCACAGCGCCTTGCCCGGGTTTATCTCAGTCCACTTGCAGACTCCCTCACAAGACAGAGTCCTTTTCGTTTCTGAATTCCACTCTTGACGTGCTCAAACACTTAGTTCCTACCTCGGCTTGTCCTTTCTCCGACTTCACCCATGGCAAGCCTCCTCCAGCCTTGCCCAAGACCGAAGATTTGGGGGAATATGGAAGAAAATCACCTGGAGTCCCTCTTGGCTCAGGCTAGCCCCAAAGCGAGCTGGGAGGTCTGCAAAGTCCATGCTGGCGTTGTGGTCAGAGGTCTGCAGAGAGAGAGTCCATGTGCCCCATCTGCTTGCACCCCCTTCCCTCAGCGCCCTTCCCCGGTCGGTCCTCGGACTCACCGCTCGAATGAGCCCCCGGATGGGGGCCGCTCCCCACAGCACAGCGGCCACAACCACAGGAAGCGGGAAGGCCGCAGCGTGCATGACAGCGGGAGGGGAGAGGCGGAGAAGCCGCGTCCGGGGTAGCAGGAGCAGAAGCAGTGTTCTGCGTCCTACCCTCGCCCCTCCCTCGGGATCTCAGGGAGTCCCACTACCCCCAGGTTCCACTTCCTAGCTACATGGAGCCCTCGAAGGACCCTCAACCTGTTTCGTAGACCTGAGGGAGACACTATCAATGTACGCTTTTCTAGATTCGGATTAAAACCAAGCGAGGACACGGAAACACGGAGAGCTGACAGAAAAACTTGAGGAAGGGCGGGGGAGCTCAGAGAGGTGGGACTTCCGGCCAGGTGGGCCGTCTTCCTAGCCCTCGGAAAAGGGTTTCCGGCAAAGAGGAACAGCGACTTCAAGAGTCGGACGCTCCCGTTGAAGGACTTCCGGTCCTAAAAGGCCGGTTAAGAGAAGGTTAGAGGCGGAGGCAGTGCCTGCGGAGATGTAGGGAGCTCCGACGCCCGCAGAGACGGCCCGATCGTTTTCCCTCTAGCCCCCGGACTCCCGGAACTGCCCTGTTTACAAACCTCTCCTCCCTGTGGCCGCCGCCGCCGCCGCGGTACTTACAAGTGTCGCGAGAACGCTCGGCACGCTGCCCCTCCCCCCGCCCCGTTGAGCGCTTGCTGCATCTATCGCGAGAGGCCGCTTGACTTCGTCTGCTCGGCCCACTCAATCTCGCGAGACTTTCAAATAAATGCTTTTATTAACCCGCGATTCCAATTTGGTAAAAAGAGCGCCCACACGCGGGCTTCCCGTATGCCCCGCCTCTTTCCACACCCATCCTCCAAGCTCCTCCTCCGATTTCGCCTTATTCCCGGCCTCCTTTGCGCTGCGCGCCTGCGCCAGCTTTCAGCCGGTGCGGGACCTGAGGTGCCGAGGGGCGTGCGCGCGCCCTGGCCCCTGTTGCGCGCGCGGTGTCACCTTGGGCGCAAGCGGGGCCGCGCGCGCTCGGGACCGGGAGCCGAGGGGCCATTGAGTGGCGATGGCGGCGGCGGCGAGTCCCGCGGCTGGCGGGGTAGACGGGAAGCCCCGTACCTCCCCTAAGTCTGTCAAGTTCCTGTTTGGGGGCCTGGCCGGGTAAGCTCAGGCCCCGTGGCTGGGAGAGGAGGAGGAGGAGGAAGGACCGGGCCATTATTGTCAGTGGGTCTGTTGTAATGCCCAGAGCTGGCACTGGCTCAGTGCGGTCCCCAATGTCTTTCAAGGCCCTTGATGGGCTGCCCGGACCTTTTCTCCCTTTGCAGAGCCCCTCACTGGACTGCATGCCCAGTGCTCCCCACTGGGCCCAAGTGTTTCCCAGTCCTTTGCTTTACTTTCCCAGGTTATATGGGGCCCTAGACCATCATCACATGACCCCTGCCAGCCAACATGGAGTCCCCCCTCACCCCCTGCATGCCTCCATCCCTGCCACCCCCCGGATGCACTCCCAGGTCATCGCTTGACCAACCTGGAGCTGCATGGTGTGCTTTCATTGCCTGACCCCCTCTGGACCACTGGGTGTTCCAGACACGCATGCCTGCAGCCTTGGTGATTCGCCTAGCAGGCCCTGCCCTTTATGACCCCTTTGCTGCCTGTGGGCTTTGATTCCACTCCCATCTTCCCCCAGGATGGGAGCTACAGTTTTTGTACAGCCCCTGGACCTGGTGAAGAACCGCATGCAGCTGAGCGGGGAAGGGGCCAAGACGAGGGAGTACAAAACCAGCTTCCATGCTCTCACCAGCATCCTGAAGACAGAAGGACTGGGTGGCATTTACACTGGGTACTGGGGCCACATGATGGGAGGGTAGGGCTGGGGTTGGCCGCCCCTCACCTTGGCCTCACGCACTGGCCCCTTGCTCCCCAGGCTGTCAGCTGGCCTGCTGCGCCAAGCCACCTACACCACCACTCGCCTTGGCATCTACACCGTGCTTTTCGAGCGCCTGACCGGGGCAGATGGTACACCGCCTGGGTTTCTGCTGAAAGCCCTGATTGGCATGACGGCAGGTGCTACTGGTGCCTTTGTGGGCACACCAGCCGAAGTGGCTCTCATCCGCATGACCGCTGACGGCCGGTGAGTTCCAGGCCTGCACTTGCCTCCCACCCCCACCCCCACCCCGAGGCTTTTGCTTGGATTCTACGAACCAAGCCAAACCCCTTGCCACAGGGAGGATTCAGACTCATAGCGACCCTATAGGACAGAGTACTTCCTTTAGGGTTTCTGAGACTGCCTATCTTTATGGGAACGGACAGCCACATCTTTCCCCCAAGGCGTTGCTGGTGGCTTTGAGGCCCAGACCTTGTAGTATTTGCCATAATCCCTGTACCACCAGGGCCTAAGGCTTAAGGAAAAGACCGGTTTCTCCTGCCTGATGTGGAACAGAGTGCTCACTTGTTCTTGCCTCCCTTTCTTTGCTCCCTTGGGCCAGGGTGGGCCATCCTGAGCTTGGGCTCCTCATGCATTCCCACCAGGCTTCCACCTGACCAGCGTCGCGGCTACAAAAACGTGTTCAATGCCCTGATTCGCATTGCCCAGGAGGAGGGAGTCCCCACACTGTGGCGGGTGAGTGGACTGGAGGGGCGGAACACTTGGAGGAACATTGGGTGTGATCGCGGGCATTTCTAACTCATCCCCCCTGCCCAGGGTTGCATCCCTACCATGGCCCGGGCTGTCGTCGTCAATGCTGCCCAGCTCGCCTCCTACTCGCAATCCAAGCAGTTCCTGCTGGACTCAGGTGAGACGCAGAGCTGGGTCCTCCGCTCCCAGCCTGGCCCAGTCAAGTCTGAGCTGACTGTGCCACTTCCTGCCCCGCTCCTGCAGGGTACTTCTCTGACAACATCCTGTGCCACTTCTGTGCCAGCATGATCAGCGGCCTTGTCACCACCGCCGCCTCCATGCCTGTGGACATTGTCAAGACTCGGTGAGTGTGTAGGCCTGGGCCTGAGGGGCTCAGAGGGGGTCACTTTCTGCATCTCAGACCCCATCTCCTCTCCCTCAGGATCCAGAACATGCGAATGATTGACGGGAAACCAGAGTACAAGAACGGGCTGGTGAGAAAGGGGCTTGGGCCGAGTGGGCAGGGTGGGGTGGGGGATGCTGCTACGGTCACTGGGGGAGGTGGGACGGGGCCATGGAAGCCAGAACCTGGCCTCAGCACCCTGCCTGCCTGTCTGTCTAGGATGTGCTGATGAAGGTTATCCGCTACGAGGGTTTCTTCAGCCTGTGGAAGGGCTTCACACCGTACTATGCCCGCCTGGGCCCCCATACCGTGCTCACCTTCATCTTCTTGGAGCAGATGAACAAGGCCTACAAGCGGCTCTTCCTCAGTGGCTGAGGCAGATTTGGGGGGGCGGGGGGCAG
>NW_022105908.1:21637008-21639390 GCF_000313985.2 Echinops telfairi | reverse complement strand
AGCGAATTTTGGGAATGATGAGGGCGACAAATGTATAGGTGTGCTCTACACAATTGATCTATGTATTGTGATGAATTGTATGAGCCCCAATAAATTGATTTTTTTTTTTTTTAAGTGAGAGAGAAGGGCCACAACTGTAAAATCCCCTTCAGATTCCTCACAGGTCAGACCTACACCCGGGTCTGAGTGGCTACCAAGGAGGAAGGGGAACGTTGAAAGGGACTTAAACTCTTGTGCCTCACAAGCTACTTTCCACACACCCCCAACGCATTTTGGGGGGGAGATGGAATTACAAAGATGGTGGAGTCTTACCACTAATCCTTTGGTACCCCAACACATATAGAAAAATGGGGGTCCTGAGGAGCCCTGGGGGTGTTGTGGTTATGTGTTGGGCTGCAATCCGCATGGTCGGTAGTTCAAAACCACCAGCAGCTCCGTGGGAGAAAGACTGGGCTTTCTACTCCCGTTAACAGTTAGAGTCTCGAAAACCCACTGGGGGTCGCTATGAAGCAGCATTGACTCCATGGCCGTGAGTTGGGGTCAGCCCAGGTGGGCTTGAACCCTTACTCTGGTTGTTCTTGGAATGGGACCATGGGCAAGTTACTGGACCTCTCTCCGAGCCTCAGTTTCTCCATCTCTAAAGTGGGGATGGCAATAGCCCCTACCTCGCAGAACATCTATGAGGATAAATATATTCCTATGCTAACAATGGTACCTAGCATACAGTTATCAGGGAGCAATTGTTTGATCATAGTTTTAGCCTGTTGGCAGAGCATGAACCCACATGAGTGCTGGGTTTACATTTTCCAGGACCGCTTTCCTGGGTGAGTGAGATTGTGGCTGAGGCAGATTTGGGGGGGCGGGGGGCAGCGCTTCCCTAGTCAGTGTGCCCCAGTGGGGACTGGACTCTGCTGCCCTGGGCCCCTCTATTTATTTCCCCTCCAGAGTGTGTGGTCTCCTCCGTTGCCCTAAAGGACTTCGGTCTCTTCTTCCCCTGCTGCACTTTGCCCTTCTTGTCCTGACCCTCATGGCCTCCCCGGGTGGCTAACCTCTTGGGTGGTAGTTTCAGGACAGCAGCAGGCCCCCTTCCCAGAGGGGACGCTCAGCACTCAGGCGGAGCCGAGGGGACAGGAGAGCAGAAGCTACTCCGCGTGCTCAGAGTGGCTTCATTGGGAGGACACAGCCCTTCCTCGTTCCAGCTCATCCAGGGCTCAATCAATAAATGGAATTGGTGACACCACCCCCAAATGTGGAGCGTTGTGAGGCCGTGGAAAGTGGGGGGGGGTCGAGGGTAGGGATGGTGTATGATGTGTGTGACTGGATAGGGAAGCTGATGCCTCCTTTGGAGAACAGGACCCGGGAATTTTCAGGAAAAGTCCAGAAAAGGCATCCACTGGTGTTACGCAAGTGCTATGTAAGTCAGCCTGCTCAGGGAAGCCATTGGGATGAGGACCCTCCCTGTGTGCTGCTGCCCAGCCACTTGTGCGAGAATGACAGACCGGCGCAAGTCATCTTACCTATTCCCTGCTAAAGTCTCTTGGGGATGGTCCCAGATTCTGTAGCCCAAGCGGGCAGGGGACCAGATCTTTGAAGCCTGGAGCCAGTGGGAGATGAGGGGAGCCAAGGAAGGGTGCTGGTGAGAGAGCTGGTCTGGTCCCCTGCCTGGAGAGGGTAACTGTCATGGCCATTTCTTTGGGGAGAGAGTGATTCCCAAGCCCTGCCCCAAAAGGAGCTTAAAAATCTTTTGTGCCCCCAGTGGGCATGAGAAGTTCAAACTGGGAGGAGAACTTGGCAGCAGAGGCCGAAGACTTTGTGCCAAGCCTGGGACAGCTGGCAGCAGGTGGGAGCTGCTCCACCAGCAGAGAGAGGGGAGCTGGGCCGCCTGATGTCCCTACTTGTGTCCTCCTGCCCCTGCCTCCCTTCTAAACCCCTTCACATGTGTGCACACCGCAAGTATCCCCGAGTGGCCGCTTTGATAGACCTGAATCCTGGACCTTGGCCTTGAGTTCCAAGTAGCGAAGGGAAGATGACACTGAAAGCCTGCCCAGTAGAAGGGAGAAGGGTAGCTCGGGGCGCCTGTCTGAGCCCAGAGAGGAAGAAGTAGTCTTGCAGTGACAGCTAGACTGAGGGGTGGGGATTGCTCAGCCTTAGAGGAAAGCCATGCTGGGGAGCAAGCAGACAATGCCTTTGCTGGAGTGCTAGTAGCGAAGCGGAGCTGTGAAATGGAGTTCCACTTCTCACCCAGAGGGCAATTCAAAGTGGGAGAGTTGCCACCCATTTTTCAAGTTAGGAGGGGCTAGCACAGTCAGGAGGAGGGCTCTTGGGTGGAACCTTCTCTGGGAGCCATACCTGGATGGGGGCGGAGCTGAAGCAGCGGGGGGG
>NW_022105908.1:21634875-21636908 GCF_000313985.2 Echinops telfairi | reverse complement strand
CAGGGCAAGGCTCGGCCTGGCACTGGGAATGCCTGTTTCCATTTGCCTGCATCCCAGCCTCAGCAGGAAGCCTAGGATCCTTCTGTCAACCCCACCAGGATTCCCTCAGTAGAAAACCCCACCAAATCATGCAAATCAAGAGGGTCGACTCTCCAGGTCCATTTTGAAACTGCTCAGGCCCTCAAGGGTCTGCATATCGGAAAGCCACCAAACATTTGAAAGACGTCCTTGCAGAAACACTGTGTTCTGATGATACAATGGTGCAGCTGGTAGGCAAACCCAGACCAGACAGGATCGCTGCCTCAAAAAAAGTGTGGAATTTTTGCTGCAAATGCTTAAAACTGCAGAGTCATGCTGGACCTAAGGGATTCGATGTGGTCATTGAGCACATCCAGGTGAACAAAGCCCCCAAGATGCACCGCGGCCTTACAGAGCTCATGGTTGGATCAACCCACCCGTGAGCTCCCGCTGCCACACTGAAATGCTCCTTAGTGAAGAGGAACACATTGTTCCGAAACCAAAGATCTGCCAGAAGAAACTGAAGAAGCAAAAACTTATACAGTTCAAGAGTAAATTAAGCTTAAAATGAAAGTTTTAAAAAAATGACACTCCCTCCCCCAAGATGGAGTACACAGTCAATGTGTGATACAAGCGTAGTTCTGGGGCTACCGATGTCAGTCGCCCCCGCTTTCCCTCATAACTCTATCCCAGGCATAGGCCTCAGCAGGGCCACTTGAGGAGGGAGGGTGGGCATCACCCTGGAGGAGAGGGGAGGCAGGTGGCAGGTGTGGGAGATGACAGCCCCCAGGCAGGGAAGTGCAGGCTAAGACGCAGGGGTGTGTGTGTTGGGGGGGTTGAATACGTAGTACAGAGCTGGGGCAATTGGGGCTTTGGGAATGCTCGTGACTGGGACCTCAGCCACTCTGCCTCTTCAGGAGAAAACTCAAACGTTACTGCTTTATTACACTAGCATGATACCACGATGACGGACAACTCAGAAACGCTAAGCAGAAGGTAAAAACAAACCCCACTGATGCCTCGGAGATAACCAGTACTCCCATCTTGATGAGTCTCTGCACATGAACATAGTGGGGGGTGGGGGGTGCTTATTTCCTGAAATGCCTCCCTAAAGGGGTGATAGTCATGTAGTCTAAGGCCCCCCTCCGTCCCCACAATAACACAGCCTCTGGCCCACTCAACACTGTCTGGATCTCTCGATTCCTGGTTTACTGCATCTGAGCCATGTGCCTGTGGTATGAAGAGGAGCCTTTCGATAAAAAAGTAATTAAGCCCTTCTGACCCACCCACCCACAGCTAGATCCCTCCCTATGCATAGAAAAGCCCATCAGGGCCTCTCTCAAGGTCCCCAAACACCCCACCCTCTCCACCCCTGTCCTCAAAGGCTGTGGCCAGAGTACCTGATACCCACTGTGCCCAGCAGATCTTGCCCACGACCTAGACTCAGGGCTGAGGGCCACCGTCTTGCCACTAGAGGACCCACACGGCCATTGGACCTTACCCAGAGGAAGAGACTGGAGCGGAAAGTGGGGAGGGACCCTTGGAGAAAGAGCAGCCAAGCCCGGGGCACAGTCACCTGCCTGCCCCTTTGCAGCTCCAGGTGTGTGGTGCGTACAGCTGCGGTTTGGGGTCTCACGTGCTGCAGCTGAATCAACAGCAGGATGAGGATCACAGAGGCAAACAGGAGCCAGAGAAGACCCAACACATAGAAGCCCAGGGGGAGGAGGCAACACAAGTCAGAGCCAAGGAAAGGGTCATTTCTGGAGCTGTCCAAACTCCCTGGAGCCATCGCTCTGACATTCAGGAGATTGCCAGGTTCAGAGAAGCTTGTGGATTCTGCGGTCATAGGCAATGAGATGGATTCTGTAGGAGTTAGGAATGTGGTGGGCTCCGGCGTGGTTGGGGGGGTGGTGGGCGCCGGGGTGGTTGGAGAGGTGGTGGGCTCTGGAGTGGTTGGGGTGGTGATGGGCTCTGGGGTGGTTGGAATGGTGGTGGGCTCTGGGGTGGTTGGGGTG
>NW_022105908.1:21631946-21634665 GCF_000313985.2 Echinops telfairi | reverse complement strand
GGGTGGTTGGGGTGGTGGTGGGCTCTAGGGTGGTTGGGGTGGTGGTGGCTTTTGTAGTGAGTTTTGGGATTTTAGAGAATGTGGTAGACGGGAATGTGATGGGGTATAAGATCTTTTTGCTTGGGAATGTGGTCTGTCTTGTCGTGGATTCTAGGGGTGGGGCCAATGAGAACATTTGGCTGCCTGGAGAAGCAGTAGACTCTGAGTAGAGTCGGCCCCTGGGGGTTGTATAGTCTCTGGTGTTGGTAGAGAACTTGACCACAGCCCTCGTGGCCTGCACCTTATGCTTTAGATCCTCTTCGTTGTCATAGTGGTCGTAGTCGTCATAGTCTTCCTCAGCATCCCCCAGGCTGGGGCAGCCCTTGATGGGGTAGGTGTAGACAGGTTTCTCAAAACTGCCAGAACATAGCACACTGCTCACATCGGGGGTCATGGCTTTGGCATCCACACCTTCCTTCCATAAGTAGACATTTTTTTCATTGTCCTGCAGCCAGCGACGGAAATAAAGAATCTCGCAGTCGCATGTCCAGGGGTTGCTGTGGAGGAAAACAAAAGGCAGGAGGAGGTCCCCAAAGAAGCCCTTTGGTACCGTGTGCAGCCAGTTCCCTTGGAGGTAGAGGGTGTCGAGCTCCGTGAGCCCATCCAGGAGCCCGGGAGGAAGCTCTCTCAGCTGGTTGTTAGCCAGGTTGAGCTTCTGCAGCTTTGGGGTGGGTACCAGAAGCCCCGGGGGCAGATTCTTGAACTGATTGCCTTGTAGGTAAAGCTGCTGGAGTCCACTCAGGCCATCCAGGGTCCCTGGAGACAAGGAGGCCAGCTGGTTGAAGGAGACATCCAGGAGTGTGAGCGCTGGCAGGGCCTGTGCCAGTGGGGGCAGGCTTTTCAGCTGATTGTGTGAGAGAGTGAGCGTCTCCAGCTGCGGCAGCGGCCCGTCAGTCTGCAGCTTGGCCAGCTGAGTATGGTCCAGGTGCAGCTGGGTGAGGTGAGTCAGGGGCACCACAGAGGCTGTGGAGAAGGTGACCAGGGGGTTCTGACCCAGGCGCAGGATGCTTGTGTCTGCTGGCAGGTCTGAAGGCAGTACCTTCAGCCCCAGCGCTTCACAGTTCACATCCATCTGGCTGGCCTCTCTGGACCCCTCACAGATGGCCTCCAGGTGAGACGGGGTTGGCAGCAGAAGCAGCAGGAAGAGCAGATGCATGGGGACCTGTGGGCGGCGTGGTGCTTGAGTGGCTGGATACTGGCATCCTTCCCCTTGTCCTGGAGCCCCGGGGCAGCTTCTAGGTTCCCTTCCAGAAACTCGGTTTCCACCACCCCCCCGAACCCCTAGCCTCGCTAATCGCTCCTGCCTTTACCCACCAAGCCCAAACCACACACTCCCAGGGCTCGAATCCCTCCCTCAGCACCTCCTCCTCCCCCCAGCTCCCCAGGCCCAGCTTACAGTCAGTAAGAACTCCGAAGGACCTCCGAAGGCACAGAGCTTCTCCCAGGGTGTGACTCAGTCCTTCTGTCTTCCAGCCCCAGGGAGGGCCTGGCCAAGGGCAGGAAGGGGCTGAGGATGGGGAGGAAATGCCAGCCTGATAGGGTCCCCTCTGACTTAGGAACGGAATCTCTCTCCCGGACACAGCCCCTTATCACCCCCCTCCACAACATTCCCCACACACTCCTTTTGGCTCTTCTCTCTCCCACTTGCCTTCCACACTGGAGGAGCTGAGATGGCTGCCCTCAGTCACCCACATTCATCTTTTAACACCCCACCCCCACCCCAGCTGCCACCCTGTCCCGTCTCTCTGTCATAGCCACATCAGGTACAACTGGCCCAAAGGACTTTCAGAAGCAGATCAGCAGGTGTCTTAGCAGGTGACCAACCTTTTGGCTGGTAGCCACGCATTGAACTGTTTGTACTACATTCTTCAAAAAAACCAAACAACTCTCACCAAAATCACTCGCACTGAGTCAATTCTAACTCATAACAGCCGTATAGGACAGAGTAGAAGGGCCCCGTGAGGCCTGCTGAGGTTCTATCCTCACGGGAGCAGAAAGCCTTATTTTTCTCCTGTGGAGTGGCTGGTGGCTAATCGCCCAGCTTGCAATTAGCAGGCCCAGAGTGTAACCCAGAACACCACCAGGGCTCCCGACTACATTCTCAGAGTTGTCTAAATCGAGCTGTCTGATGCCTCATCTTTCTCGATTCCTCCCTCTCCTCCAGGCCGGCTTCTCCCCTGCCCCATTGATTGAGGTCTTGCCAAGATCACTAGTGCCTTTCAACCCCCAAGCCCAGCCAAGCCATTGCCAGCGAGTCAGTTCTGACTCAGAGTGACCCTACAGGACAGGGTTTCCCAAGGCTCTTCTCCAATGTCTTCCCCTGGAGTTGTACCTGATCTTATTACCAGTTTTCCCTCGGCTCCATTGGGGAATGGGCCGATTCTGCTCCCGTTGCTTGGGTTCTTGTTTGACCTCTTGATCCTGAAGTCTTCGGAGATGGCATTGCGAAGACAAAAACCAGCTCTGACCTGTCATCTTTTAACTGTTGTCACCAGAGCTTTATTTCCGGCCCAGACGCCTCCTGAGACCCAAACACAAATGTCCAATTGCTTTTCAGACTTCTCCCCTTCAATGATCTACAGGTGCAAGAACAATACAGGGGGTACCTACCCGCCCAAACTGAAATTTTTTTTTAAATCATTTTATTAGGAGCTCATACCATTCTTATCACAATCCATAC
>NW_022105908.1:21624768-21627939 GCF_000313985.2 Echinops telfairi | reverse complement strand
GGGAGCGGAGAAGGGGGCCGAAATGAGGAGCTGATGCCAGGGGCTTAAGTGGAGAGCAAATGTTTTGAGAATGATGAAGGCAATGAATGTACAAATGCGCTTTACACAATTGATGTATGTATGGATTGTGATAAGAGTTGTATGAGCCCCTAATAAAATGATTTTTTCAAATGATGAAATTAAATTAAAAAAAAGAATAGCACCATGTCTCATCATCTTAGAAAAAAAGTCCGGTCACTTCTGAGCTGTCCTTTCAAAGCATGGTATGTTTCCAGTGGACACTCTTTTTCCTGGTCAGTCAGAATTCAAGGCACAGATTTTGCAGTGATCTTTCTCATTCCTAACTCTTCCATTAAAATGTGCTGAACCAAACTCCAAGATAGGCCAGATAACTTCCCCGTCTCTTCAATGGTCCGATGTCAGTCTTCAAGCACAAGTGCACGAATTTCGTCTACATTTTTGTCTGTTCAGGAAGTTGATCGACATCTAGAATGAGGTTTGTCATCAATTGACATTTCACCTTTTTTGAAATGACAAAATCATTCACACACTTGAGTTTCCCCATGGTGGTGTCCTTGTTAACTGTGTTCAACAGGTTCTGTGGCATTTTTCCTGAGCAGAAAACAAAATTTTACAAGCCACACACTGTTCTCTTAAACTGGCCATCACAAAAAATGAGGTTTGTGCCAAACTACTTTGACTGAAAAATTCACTGTGACCACAGAGAACTTTCCCTGGTGACACCACTGGGTGCACTAACTCAGAACCTAGTTACTTTATGTTCGCCTAGTGGGAAAAATGCATTACTACGAAAGCTTTGCCCAGAGGAGCTTTTTCCATTTTTTATGGGGGGAGGTACCCCCTTGTATATTCAAAACGGAACTTATTGTCTGTTATGGATTGCATTGTATCCCTTCAAAGCTATGTATTGGAATCATAACTCCTATACTTACAAATGGGATTATATATTAACTAGGCTCAACCAGTAGAGTTGTATCCTGAATCAATCACTTTGGAGTTACACAGGGCAGCCTAGACTCCGAGATGAGCAAGCCCAAAAGGAGGAGGGTAAATGTCACTTGAAAGCCACGGAGGAACCATGGGAACCAAAAGAGAGCCTTTCCTTGGAGCTGATATCCTGAATTTGGAATTCTAGCCTCCTAAACTGAGAAAAATGCATGTCTCCAGTTTGATATCTCTCTTACAGCAGCACTAAGAAACTAACACATCATCTCTCTCTAAATAACTCCTCCCCTTGTGTTCTCTGACTTAGTGAAGGACCCTCATCTACCCATGTGTCCAGCCAGTCAGACATCACAAACAAAACCTCCTGTGGTCATTCCGACCTCCGTCCCTCCTTCATCCACACATCCAGCCTATCACCAAGTCCTCTTAATCTCTCTTGCATCTGCTCCTCTCCATTCTACTACCACCATTTCTAGTCCATGAAACCATCTTTTGTTCACTGCTTCACTCCAAAAGCTTGCCACCCAGCCTCCTTTGCTCTGCCTTCCTCCCCAGCAATCTTTCAGAACTGCCACTTGGTTCCGCTCCTTACACTGCTCAGAGTGCATCACGGGCTCCTTAGAGCTCACAGGAGGACGTTCAGAATCCCCCCAAAACCCTCCAGGGTCCTTGCGTGTCCCTAGCTGTCCAGCCCCATCTCTTTGCCTGCCATCCTTTACTTGGGATTATGCTCTCTTCCCAGCCTAGCTTTATCTTCTGCCTAATTTTAATTCAGCTGGCAGGCCTAGCTCTGAAGTCCTACCTCAGGAAAGCCTTTTCTGACTTCCCAAGGTCAGGTTAGGTCCCTATTTCGGAAAGTCTGTGCCCACGTAGGTTGGTCCACTGCTCTCTGAATGATGAAAACACTCCACCTACTGTCCCCAGGAGCGCCAGCCAAATGCAGCCACAGGAGCCTGTTCTGCTGGCACACCGTGGGGTGACTTGAGCCACATGCAGTTAATCCATAGGTTTTCCCCTTTCCTTAAATACTCACAAAGGATTGGAATTTGTTGAGGAAAGCAGGCAGCGAGCAGCAGAAAGGGAAGCAGAAGGTTGATGGGGAGAAACCACAGTGGGGAGCGCAGTGCGGAGGCTGTTGATTTCACTGCATGCGAGCTTTTCATTGTACGCGAAAGAAATTAGACAGAAGAGAAAGTTATTACAAAATATTTTGGGTACTTCATAGCATTTGCAGCAAGGGCTGGAGAATCAAGCTGGGAGCAGTGTGGGAACCATGCCCAGCCCCAGGCTGCAGAACCAGTCTGGTGAGCAGAGTTCTTTCTGCTTCAAGGACCAGGTCAGTGAAGTTTGCACCACGTCAGCTGCTGACCTGGAACGTGGCCTTAGCAACCTTCATAGGTGCAGGGGGGGATCCCACACCACTTCTACTTGCTCCTCTGTCACACCACTTCCCGATTCAAAGTCTGGATGTGAGCTCCATTGCTCATGTGCTTGTGACTCAGCTGCAAGGGAGTCGGGAAAGCACGCATCTGGGACTTTCACCTTCTCTAGTAAAAGACGGACTCTGCTTCTCCTGAGAGTTTTAACTCAAAGGATGTTCCAGACGTAGAAATGAGACATATACTTTGGCCTGATTTTGACATGATTCTCTTTTCACCTTCAACCCTCAATGTCCTTCATCGTACTATTACATTTTCAATTTTATATCTTTGAATACTTGGGAATAGTCTTACTTGGTCACTATAGCTTAGTCTTTACTTAACAAAGCAAAAGTAATTGTTATTGTGAATTGAGTGAAAATAATGGATTGTTCTTTTTTGTGTGCATTAATTAAAATGTTAACAGTTTCATCGACATATCACGCATGGATGAATTATTCTTTTAATACGATTCTACATGGGTTTAGAACTTGTACATCTGAGTTCAAACACAAGAGTGCCATATTGATTTTCTTTGGAAGGCATTGCATATTTTTTCTATTTATTTGTTTGGTTTGGTTGTCAAGGTTATGTTAGCTTTATAAAATCAGAAAAGTTTGCAAGTCTGGCTAGACCAGAGGATGTACACTGGTACAGATAGGAACTTAAAATACAGGGAATCCAGGGCAGATGAGCCCTATAGGACCAGTGGTGTGAGTGGCGGAAGGGAGGGTAGAGGGAGAGTGGGTTGGAAAGAGGGAACTGGTTACAAGGAACTACATGTAAC
>NW_022105908.1:21620365-21622683 GCF_000313985.2 Echinops telfairi | reverse complement strand
TATGAGCCCCCAATAAAATGATTTAAAAAAAAAAAGAACTAGAGGAAAGTTGTATGTTTAATTGGTGCTATACTGCACCCTGACCGGCTCATCTCTTTCTTGGGGCCCTTCTGTAAGGGGATGTCAAGTTGCCTACAGATGGGCTTAGGGTCTCCTCTCTGCACTCCCCCTCATTCACAATGATATGATTTTTTGTTCTGGGTCTTTGATGCCTGATACCTGATCCCATTGACACCTCATGATCCCACAGGCTGGTGTGCTTCTTCCATGTGAGCTTTGTTGCTTCTCAGCTTTATGACCGCTTGTTTGTCTTCAAGCCTTTAAGACCCCAGACGCTATATCTTTTGATAGCCGGGCATCCTCAGCTTTCTTCATCACATTTGCTTATGCACCTGCTTTGTCTTCAGCGATTGTTTCAGGAAGTTGAGCATCATGGAATGCCAGGTTATTAGAACAAAGTCTTCTTCCATTGAGGGAGTACTTGAGTAGAGGCCCAATATCAATCTGCTACCTTAATACTTAACATATAAATATATGTACATTGATCTATTTCCCAGTCATCATATATAAATATATTTACATATGTACATGCCTGCATTTAGACCTCTATAAGTGCCCTTTGCCTCCTCGTTCTTTCCTCTGTTTCCTATTACTTTCCTCTTGTCTCACTATCATGTTCGGCCTTCATTTAGGTTTCAGAAATCCCTATCAGCTACATTGCCCTTGATCAAGCCCTACCAGGCCTCCTATACCCTCCTCACCATAGATTTTAGATCACTTGTTGTTCCCTTGTCCCTGGGATTGTTGATACCCACCCCCCTTCCTTTTCCCTGCCTCCCTCTCTTCTATGTCCCCCTGGAACTGTTGGTCCCATTGTTTTCTCCTCTGGATTGTTCATCCCTCCTATTTTATCTAGATAGACATGCAGAGACAATGATAAGCACAAAAACAAGACAAAGCAAAACAAAACAAAAGAAAACAACAACAATAAAAACCAATGACAAAAAAAAAGAGAAAAGCCTATAAATTGTTCCAGGTCTGTTTGTTGACCTTTAGGAGTGTTGAGTGTTTTCTGGTTGAGTCTGATGGGATGCCACGCCCTGGCCCCACAGTCTATTTTTGGAATTCCCCAAGGACTTCATTGCTTTACTCCCCTTGCTGCTCTGTTGCACGCCCTTAGTGTTTTGCCCTGCTGTAGGGGGGTCAAATCGGGCACAATTCCCACATTGTGTCTCCAGTGCTGTTCCCCATAGCGCTATGGGTCAGTGAGGGATATCATGTCTCGTGGTGGGGCCAGCCATATGGTCCTCTCTGTGCATTGGCTGCTCTGAGTAGGAATATTGTCTCTGTCTGTGACACACTTAAGAGTCAAAGCAAAGCAACTCCCCTGACATCAGGTGGTCACACAACCATAGTGATGGGTCCAGGTACAGGAAGTGAATTGGTAATTTCATAGAGAATACAAAAACTCCCCTGTGATGCTTAAGATAGAAATACTCTCTCTGGATGTGGACGAGAAAATATGTAACCCCAGATAAATTGTGGATTACTTGAGAAGCGCACATGATTAATGCACTTGGCTGCTAACCAAAACATTGGCAGCTCGAGTCCACCCAGAGGCACCTTGGAAGAAAGGGTGACAATCTATTTCTGAAAAGAAAAGGAAAATTAGTCATTGGAAACACTATGGAACAGTGTTACTCTGAAACACATGAAACTGTTACCTGGCTAAGTGAACTGTGCCGCCATCATCTGTGGTCACAAAGGGATCGGCCTGTGGATGAAGCTGACGTCACAGAAGATATAATGAAACGACGGGTAGAAAATGGGTCCTTGATGGCATGATTGAGCTGCTGTATCAACCCAATTCGGAAGTTCAGTGAGATAAAAATTCCCTAATTTTTTTAAGTCAGCTGATATTGGAGAGTTACTTGTAACATAATGAGCCTAAGAGATCAAAATGTGGTTTTTTTTATTTAATTTTTCTATTTCAACAGAGTGATTTACAAGAACTAAAAAAAATCTAGGTGGAATTTTATTTTT
Organism: Echinops telfairi; assembly: GCF_000313985.2. NCBI lineage: Eukaryota > Metazoa > Chordata > Mammalia > Afrosoricida > Tenrecidae > Echinops > Echinops telfairi. Next base: position 21,620,640 of record NW_022105908.1, on the reverse strand, counting down.
CTCCATTTGGACAATGTCTGACCACATGTATGAGGGGCTACAAAAAGTTTGGGGAAAATGTAATGAAAAGATCATGGAATTTTCCCATGAACTGTATCAAGTCTCCGCATGTGTCTGTGGCCCCATAAGGTTATAATAAATACAAAAGCAAACAGATTCACTGCCACAGAGTCAATCTTGACACACAGTTACCATGATCCCAATTCTACCTTACATATCCAGCTGGACCGGAGGAGGTGCACTGGCACAGATAGGAACTGGAAATACAGTGAACC
>NW_022105908.1:21615645-21619885 GCF_000313985.2 Echinops telfairi | reverse complement strand
TTGGGGCAATAGTTTCAGTGCTTCATCCATGACGCTGCAGTCCAAGAGTCCATGAGAATTTGAAATTCTGTCTACGCCCCCCTGAATTTGAGATCTTTCTATAGAACCTTTGATCCAAACATTCGATAATGGTCCCGGGCACCACCAGCTCTTCTAGTCTCAGGACAAAGAAGACAGTTGTTCACGGAAGCACATTCCGTGAACACATTCCATATCCTACTGTTATTGCAGACTCTCTTTCGATTGCTCCGAGTGAATAGAGACAGTTGTGTCTTAGATGTGGATCCCTGGTGGCCTTGTGGTCACACCTTGGACTGATAATGGCAGGGTGAGCCGTAGGAGACCAGGCGGCTCTCCACAGGAGAAAGACAGGCTTCTTCTCCTGTGGACTTACAGGCTCAGAAACCCACAGGGACATTGTCCTACAGGATTGCTATGAGTCAGAATCAACTTGATGGCAGTAAGTTTGGTGTTTTAGAATGACCAATGGCAAGCTTCCAAGACTCCAGACAATATGAAAAGGTGGATTAACCAATAATCAAAGTAAGCATGGGCTTACTGGTGTCTGCTGGGTATTCTAACTCTGCCGGGAATTATACATTTGAAACTTTAATTCTATAGGAAGATGCTGTGGCGATGGGAGTGAGACCCATGTCAGCTGTGCCTCGGAATGAAATCTTCACTGCGGATCAGCAAAAAGTACAAGCAAGACCACACTTACCTTACTGATGGGTAATCCAACACTAGCAGGAACTAGGAAATAGAACAGAAGCACGAAACGTGTTATTAGGCCAATTATCTGGCAAGTCTCATGAAACCATGACGCTAACTCTCCAAACCAAGGAACCAAATCCCATGAGGTGTCTGGTTGTATATAAGCAGCCTTGGCATGTTGTTCTTGTGCCTATCTATCTATCTATCTATCTATCTATCTATCTATCTATCTATCTATCTATCATCTATCTATAACATTTGCTGTCTCACAAATGTTTGTCAGCATTTTTGTATTGACATTGATTATATGAATCAGCTGCATAGCCCTCACCTTAATGTGATTTTTCTGTCATTGTCCCTGGTAGAATGTTTAAGACCTACATTTTTATTTTGAGCTAATTACACATTCAGATGTGGCTGTAAAAAGCGATTTTAAAAAGAGAGAGAGAGGGAGAGAGATCACATGTTCCCTTTACCCACTTTTCCCCAATGACAGCATCTTTCTGCGTGTAGGTGTGAATTAGGCAGGTTTACAGGGCAGATCGGTTTTCCAGTCAATGGTGCATACACATTTTGTTTCAGCTCCTTGACTGCAGTCCCCACAGTGTGGCATCCCTTGTTTCACTTCCTCCTTCTGCTTCTTGTTCCTATCCCTCCTTCTTTCCTAACCCTTCTGAATTTTGTCCAGAGGTAAATGCTACTTTAAAAACATTTCTCTCAAGTGGTTGAGTACTTTCAGGTGTGCATACCGCCTTCATGTTCGTCTCTTGATAGACTTGTCCATGGTTGTCTGAAAAGTGAACCATGCCGGTGAGCCCAGGAGCTTCAGACCTGAAGGAGGGCCAAAGGCCATCATCTCAGGGATTCCACGCAGAGATGGTCAGTATTACTGCTTTAGGTCAGACCAACGAGCATGATCTTGTTTATGGTTTTGAGTTCACCTCCCACTTTATCCAGGATTTTTCAGTATGATCCCTTTCAGAGCAGTCCGTCGTGGTAATGGGGCATCGTGTCGTTCTGGCCTCAGAGTTGTGGAGACATGTCTGCAAGGTCCATTCGTTCATTGTAGTAATTGTTTCCATGGATTTTCTATGTTTCTCTCTCTCTCTCTCTCTCTCTGTTTGTTTACTCTTTTTTCTTCCAGACAGGAGAGACCTTAGCTGGCGGCTCAAGGTGGTTGTTAGGGACCGTTGAGTATGTTCTAAACAGCAGAGGCAAACACTGCCGAGCCCGCACCAGCCTCACAATTTTTCCTGTGCTGGAGCCCATGGTTGCAGCCACTGTGTCCATCCGTCTCATCGAGGGCCTCCTGTTTTTCACTGCCCCTCTCGTCTTCCAAACAGGATATCCAGGGATGGCTCCCTCCTGACAACGTGTCCGAAGTTCGTTCGAGAAAGTCTTGCTCTTCTTGCCTCTCAGGAGTGTACTTCTTCCAAAACAGGTTTGTTTGGTCTTTTAGCAGTGCATGCTATTTTCAGGATTCTTTGCCAACATCTTGATTCAACTGCATTGATTCTTCATCTGTCTTCCTTATTCAATGTCCAATTTTCACATGCACATGAGGCCATTCCAGAATTTATTGCTGTTTCTTTTAATAATAGTTAAGCCATATCATCTAAGGTTTGGGGCTTGTTTGAGATATGAATTTCTTTTATAGATTATAAGTCTACATATACAGTGTATGTATAAAGCAGAATGCCTATTCTGATAATTTTTTGTGTCATATTGTAAATTATATTATTTATTCTTTACCAATTTTGGTAATTAAGAGGTGTTTTGGGTATTTAATATAATAAAAGCTGTTACACTTCTTATGTTTAAAAATTTTTTTAAATACCATGACCTGTGTCAGGTGCACCTTAGTCCTCAAAGTAACATCCTTGCACTGAAGACAAATAGGTGCATAAGCAAATGTGGTGAAGAAAGCTGATGGTGCCTGGCTATCAAACGATATAGCATCTGGGGTCTTAAAGGCTTGAAGGTAAATAAGCCGCCATCTAGCTCAGAAGCAACAAAGCCCACATGGAAGAATATATCAGCCATGTGATCACGAGGTGTCGAACGGATCAGGTATAAGGCATCATCAGAACAAAAAATCTTACCATAATGAATGAAGAGGGGAGTGCGGAGTGGAGACCCAAAGCCCATTAGCAGGCCACTGGAGACTCCCTTGCAGAGGGGTCTCGGGGAGGAGATGAGCCAGTCAGGGGGCGATGTAGCAACGATGAAAAATACAACTTTCCTCTAGTTCCTAAATACTTCCTCCCCACTCACTATCATGATTAGAATTCTACCTTGCAAGTCTGGCTAGACCAGAGGATGTACACTGGTACAGATAGGAACTGGAAATACAGGGAATCCAGGCCAGAAAGATCCCTACAGGACCAGTGGTGTGAGTGGTGATACTGGGAGGGTAGAGGGAGAGTGGGTTGGAAAGAGGGAACTGATTACAAGGAACTATATGTGACCTCCTCCCTGGGGGATGGACAACAGAAAAGTGGGTGAAGGGAGACGTCGGACAGGGCAAAATATGACAAAATAATAATTTATAAATTATTAAGGGCTCATGAGGGAGTGGGGAGTGGGGAGGGAGGGGAAAGATGAGGACCTAATGCCAGGGGCTTAAGTGGAGAGGAAAAGTTTTGAGAATGATGAAGGCAATGAATGTACAAATGTGCTTTACACAATTGATGTATGGATTGTAATAAGAGTTGTATGAGCCCCTAATAAAATGATTAAAAAAAAAAAAGTAATATCCTTGCTTTTCAACCCTTTAAGGAGGTCTTGTTTAGCAGATCTACCCAGTGCCATCTTTTGATCTCTTGACTGCTGTTTCCATAAACATTGATTGTGGCCCTAAGCAAAATGAAATCCTTGACAACTTCAATATATTTTTTAATTTATTATTGATTATTATTTTAAAAATTCATTTTATTGGGGACTCATACAGTTCTTTTCAAAATATATACATACATCCATTGTATCAAGCACATTTGTTGTCATTATTATTTTCAAAACATTTTCTTTCTACTTAAGCCCTTGGTATCAGCTCCTCATTTTTTACCCTTCCTCCTTCCATCACAAACCCTTGATAATTTACAAATTATTATTATTTTTTCATGTCTTACACTGACAGATGTCTCCTTTCACCCACTTTTCTGTTGTCCATCTCCCTGGGAGGGGGTTATATGTACATCATTGTAATCGGTTTCCTCTTTCTCCCCCCACCTTCCCCTTACCCTCTTGGTATTGCTACTCCTATTATTGGCCCTGAGGCATTTATCTGTCCTGGATTCCTGTGTTTCCAGCTCTTATCTGTTCCAATGTACATGCTCTGATCTAACCAGATTTGTAAGGTAGAATTGGGATCATGATAGTGGTGGGGAGGAAGCATTAAAAACCTATATGAAAGTTTCGTCTCTTCCTTGTGTCCCTTCTGAAAGGGGTATCCAATTGTCTAAAGATGGGCTTTGGGTCTCCACTCTGCACTCCTCATTCTCATAGATATGATTTTTTCATTCTGGGT
>NW_022105908.1:21609971-21614930 GCF_000313985.2 Echinops telfairi | reverse complement strand
CAGAGACAATAACAAGCACAAAAACAAGGCAGAGCAAAACAACAAAAGAAAACCAAACAACAGCAACAGACTTTCCCCGCTTATCCCAGGTTCTCTATTGGCCCTGTGGCGAGGATTTTGCTCTTGGTTACATTGAGTTGTGATCCATTCTGAAGGCTGCAATCCTCGGTCTTCATCAGCAAGTGCTTCAAGTCCTCCTCGCTTTCATTAAGCAAAGTTGTGTCATCTGCATATTGCAGGTTGTTAATAAGCCTTCCTCCAATCCTCATACCACAATCTCCTTCATCTAATCCAGCATCTCTGATTATTTGCTCAGCAGACAGATTGAGTACGTATGGTGAGAGGACACAACCCTGACACACACCTTTCTTAGTTCTAAACCAAGCAGAATCACCTTATTCTGTTCATACAATTGCTTCTTTATCCATTACAGGTTCTGCATGAGCACAATGAAGTGTTCTGGAGTTTTCCTTCTGCTCAAGGCTGCCCATAGTTTGTTATGGTCCACACAGTTGGATACCTTGGCACAGTCAATAAAACACAAGCAAACATCTTTCTAGCATATGCTGCTTTGAGCTAAATTCCATCTGACATCAGGAATTATATCCCTGGTTCCTCATTCTCTTCTGAATCCAGCCTGAACCTCTGGCAGCTCCTTGTCAATGTACTGCTGCAACGGTTGCTGGATGACCTTCAGCAAAATTTTACTTGTAGGTGATCTCAATGATATTATTCTGTAATTTGAGCATTCAGTTGGGTCACCTTTTTTTGGACTGGTTACAAATATGGATCTCTTCCAGTCCGTTGGCTAAGTGCTATCTTCTAAACTTCCTGGCACAGATGAGTGAGTGCTTAATCAGCTTCTGAAACATTTCACTAGGTATTCATCAGTTCCTGGAAACCTGTTTTTGGCTAATGCTTTCAGTGCAGCTTGAACTTCTTCCTACAATACCATTGGTTCTTGTTCATATACTAACTCTTGAAATGGTGGAATGTTGACTAGTTCTTTTAAATTTTTTCTTTCTTTTTTAAAAAACATTATTTTACAGTGACTCTGTATATCCTCTCCATCTTTGTTTGATGCTTCCTGCATCATTCAATATTTTTCCCATAGAATCTTTCAATCTTGCAACTTGAGGCTTACATTTTTGTAATTTGTAAAATCTATGGTACAATATTATAACAGTCAAGATCCAAAACATTTGTATAGCCACATGTATAACCATAACCTCATGCTGCCCTAATATTCCCTCCAACACTCACCCCCTTTATAACTTCTCGCAACCATTGATCTGTCCTTTATGTCTATAATTTTATGAATGAAATCATACAGTATATACCCTTGGGGATTGACATTTTCTTTTCCCACTCGGCACAATTCTCTGAAGGGTTGTCAGGTTGTGGGATGTGTCATAGGGTTGCTCCCTTTTGTGTTAAGTGGTACCCCATAATATGATATGTAACAGTTTATGTAACCATTCACTAATGAAAAGACCCATGGATGGATTCCAGTGTGGGGCTACGACAATCAAAACAAAACAAACCCCGGACTGTTGCCTCAGTTCTGACTCATGTGACCCCCTGAGGCACAGAGCAGCAGTGTCCCGTAGGGTTTTCTGAGCTGCGATCTTGACCGAAGCTGCTTGCCAAGTTTACTCTCACAGGTCCACTGGGTGGGGCACACCCCCAACCTGAGATTAGTGATTTGTGCCATGCAAGGACCTATCAGCCTCTATGTGCAGGACTTGCGTGTGGGTGTGGGTTGTGTGTGTAAGATAAGCCTCCATTTCTCTGAGCGATAGGAAGCCTGCAGTGAAACCTCTGGACCGCATGTAAACTGTTTGTATTTACTTTTAAAAGAACCTGATGTCCTGTTTTCCGGAGTGGGTGTTCCATGCTGTGTTCCCACCAGCAATGTCTGAATGATGCAGTTGCTCGGCACCCGTACTGTGACTTGGTGTTGTGACTTATTAATTTTAGGGATTCTTACAGGTAGACATGGTATCTCATTGTGGTCTAATTTCCTTTCCCTGAAGGGTTTGTATAAATGGTCTGGCGTCCCAAACATCTTCTCACTTGTCTGCAGGGTGGATGACTCAGTGGGCGGCTAACCTCCAGATTAGTACGTAATTTGAAACCACCGGCTGTTCGGAGGAAGAAAGATGAAGATTTCTACTCCCATAAAGAGCCTAAGAGCGGGGAGCGGGGAGGGAAAGGAAAAAATGAGGAGCTGATGCCAGGGGCTTAGGCGGAGAGCAAATGTTTTGAGAATGATGAGGGCAATGAATGTACAAATGTGCTTTACACAATGGATGGATGTATGGATTGTGATAAGGGTTGTATGGGCCCCTAATAAAACAATTAGAAAAAAGAAAGCATCTAAGAAACCCACAGGGGCAGACGCCATGAGAGAGACAGAGAGAGGGGGAGAGATTATCTTCTTTAATGAGTTGCTGTCTTTTGGTCATTTGCTCATAGAAGAATGTTTGCCTTTTTGATGGTTGGGTTTGAAAAGTTCATCATATATGCTAGTCCTTTGTCAGGATATGGTCGGCACACATCTCCTCTCTGTCGGTAACTTGCCCTTTTGTCTTCTTAAGCATCAGCGAGCAAAAGGTTTCCACTTTGATGAAGTCTAATGAATTGGTTCCTCGTCTTGACGGTGCTCTTGGTCTCAGAACTCTTGGCCAAACTTTAGGTCCCCAAGGTTTTTTCTCGAAAGTTTTATACGTTATATTTGATGTTCAGGGTCATTCGTTTTCTTATGGAGATCCAATTTCTCGAAGACTAGAAAAGCCGTCTTTCCTTTTTGGGTGATTATTGTTAGGCGCCACGATTACAGAAAGTCTGAAAATGGCATGATGCGGCCTTTCTAGTTTCCCAAGGGAGAAGGGGAACCAGGACCAACAGGCAAGGGCTGTTGGACCAGTTGGGTCACCTTTGGGGTCCTCCATCCCGCCCACAGCACTCTTTGCGTCTTTACTGAGTTCGAGAATTTGTTGTAATGGCCACACAGAATTCACAAACAGAACTCCTGATTATGGAGCGCGTTAGGGAAGTAACCGGGTACAATTCAGAGTCAGAAATGACTCAGATGCAGTTCTCCCATCAGGAAAACCCCTTTCAGCCTCTTCTCAGGCAGGTCTCTGGTCTTTTGACTCTCAGCCCCTGAGGCCTCTTGGGTCTCTTGGGTTGGCTTGGCCTCTGCCCTGCCCCATGAAGTGCTCCATTACAAAGTTCTTTCCCTCGGCTAAAGTGCTTGGGGACAACCCGCTCCACCACTAAGCCTCTGCTTGTTGGTGGGTCACAAGCATCACTTTGCATAGTCTCACCCAATACTATGGCAAGACAGGCCATATAAAGTGATCCATGTCACCACAGCGGCCCTGTCTATAACAGAATAAAATGCTACCCTGTCCTGGATAATCTCCTGTCAACTTGAGGGTGTGAAACATGAAGGGGTGGAGGTTAGCCTGTCAATCCGGTCGCAGCTTGAAGACCTCATTTGGAGGCGAGTCAGAGATTAATAGCTCACTGGAGGCGGGACACTCTCTCTATGTTTCACCTTCCTGGGATGGAAACACTCAGAGAGCTGGAGGAGCCACTTGGAGACCCGTGCCAGCATTGAGATGCTTCCACTGCCACTGGATCCACAAGACTTTCCACCCACTGGCCTGTGATCTTCCTGCATTTGGCATCATTGCATGTGCTGCAGGTCCATAAAGGGGAATTTTTGGACTAGTATTGGACATATGAGCTAATATTAGACGTACAGACTTGATCTGGACTGGGCTGGTATGTTTTCTCAATTACAATTACTCTTTGATATAAAGCTCTTTCTTACACATAATTGAGTCTCTCAGTGAATTTGTTTCTCTAGTCCACCTGGCCTAGCACACTTGCCTTCTGGTCTATGTAGAGAGTCTGTATAAGCGTAACTAAGTGTTTTAGAATTCCCAATCTTGGGAAGCGGGAGGGGAGAAGAAAAAAAAAAGAATTCCCAATCTTTGCAATGTTGTTCAGACTATCTTATGATCCACACATCTCAATGCCTTTGCATAGTCAATAAAACACAGTAAACATCTTCCTGGTATTCTCTGCTTTCAGCCAAGATCCATCTGGCAGCCAGTGATATCTTTCCATACACATCCTTTTGTGAATCCAGCTTGAATTTCTGGCAGCTCTTCCTATTGCAACAGTTTTAAAATGATCTTCATCAAAATTTTACTTATATGTTATATTAATGATATAACATTACAATAATGATATCCTACATTCTGGTGAATCATCTTTCTTTGGAGTGGGCACAAGCACAAATCTTTTTCAGTCAATTTGGCCTGGTATCTGTCTTCCATATTTCTTTAGTGAGCGCTTCCAGTATTGCATCCATTTGTTGAACCATTTCAATTGCTTTTATGTCCATTTCTGCTACCTTGTTTTTCATGAATGCTTTCAGCGCATCTTGGACTCCTTCATTCAATACCATTAGTTCTTGATCATCTATTACCTCTTGAAATGGTTCAACATCAATCAATGTTTTTAGTAGCGTGATTGTGTATTCATTTTGTCTTTTATTTTATTTCCTGCCTTGCTCAATATGTTGCTGGTGCAGACTCCTTCTGTATTTAAACTTGAGACTTGAATTTTCTTCTTCAGGTCTTTCAACTTGAGGAATGCTAAGTGCGTTCTTCTCTTTTGGTTTCCAACTCCAGGATTTGGGATATTTTATTCTAGCTCCTTACTTTGTTTTCTTGAGATGCCCTTTGAAATCTTCTGTCAGCTCTTTTGTTTAAGACCTTCTTCCGCTGTCTCTGACGACTCTACATCAAGAGCAAGTTCAAGTGTCTTTTGGCATCTCTTTGGCCTTTTCTTTCTTTCCTGTCTTTTTAATGGCCTTTCGCTTTCTTTGCACATGAGATCTTTGATGTCATTCCACAAGGCATAAGATCTTTTTTTTTT